>NC_056662.1:53879264-54489264 GCF_018350195.1 Panthera tigris | reverse complement strand
GACTGGTAAAAATCCAAAAGTCTGGCAATGAGACCATGAAGCAATATGAATCCTATGCACAATGGGCCATATCTAGAGCCCAACAACTCCACTCCAGGTATATTACGTAGAGAAACTCTGGTCTGGCCAGGAACGGTGATAGCAACGGCGTTTATAACAGAACAAACACTGGAAACAGCAAACCCATCTGCTGGCAGGCCGGTGGATACGTTGCAATTCACCAGGTAGCAGTGGGGTTCCTGTCCATGTAGCAGTGGGCACAAGTCCACGGGGATGAATCTCCAAAGAGAGTATTATCTCCCCCAAATAACATGGGAAGACAAAAAGCAGAATGCAGAACGTGCAGAAAAATCAGGCATTGTGTTTTTTCAGTTTAAAAGTATGGAAAACATTGTATCCTGCTTAAGAGTAGAAACATATGAGGGGAAGGTATAAAGAAGGGTACAGGATTGGAATCAACAGAATCTGCACGAGGGCTGCCTCTTGTGGGGGGAAATGAGTAAGAACTGGCAGAGGGGCACAGAGGCATTCGGCTGCATCCAAATATTTTCTTTGGCTGAGACATGGCTGCAGAGATGTTCTTCCTATATTTCTGTGAATGGCAAATAAGCATGATTCTTTTATTTTAACCCCAGGATAGTTAAGATACCGTGTTATATTAGTTTCAGGTGTACAATATAGTGATTCAACACTTCCATACATCACCCTGTGCTCATCACAAACGCGCTCCTAAATAATGTATAATTTTTTTCAGGAATATGTGATGGTATGAGAAAATACAATTTCATACCCACTGAAAAAGGCAAATATGAAATTACATCGAATAGAATTTTGTATGTGTGTGCATGTATACACACACACATAAACATAGCACGCACACGCGTGCACGTGCACACACACACACACATACACACGATGTCCATAATCATTACCTCTAAGTATCAGGACTGTGAGTCACGTTCATTTCTTTCACACATTTGTGTCTCTCAAAATTAAATATGCTACTTCCATCACCAGAAAAAAATCACTTTTATTGAGATGTTTTGAATGTGACACTTGTATCCTATCGGGCCTCTGATTGGTGCGTGTTTTAATCACCGTTTCAGATTAAGTTGCAAGCTTCCTGGGAGCCCTCAGTAAATGTCTGTTCCCGTAGAGCCAGGAGGCTGCAGGTGCATCTTCAGAAAGCTCTCAATTACAAAGTAATATTCCCCTTGGAGACCAAAAGGATCATAGCGTTCAGAATTGGTGATGGACCTCTGTTAGCGGCGATCAGTCCTGGGAAGGCCATTCACTGGGAGGGGGAACAAGCGTGTCAGCGGGAGGGAAGGGGTGCTGATTTCATTTATTTTAAATCCCTGCACATGTCCCTGGGAAAGAAGGGGAGACGGTCTCGGAAAATGTGCTGGGACTGGATGAGTCGTTGGTACTCGACCAACTG
Source organism: Panthera tigris (assembly GCF_018350195.1). Classification (NCBI taxonomy): domain Eukaryota; kingdom Metazoa; phylum Chordata; class Mammalia; order Carnivora; family Felidae; genus Panthera; species Panthera tigris. The sequence goes on along the minus strand of NC_056662.1, from coordinate 54,487,823 downwards.
AAGAAAACAATCTTCGTTTTTCTGACCTGGTTTCTGTTTTTCTTCAGAATTTCTTCTTCAAAAAGGCTTTCAGGCAGGAGAGCATTTTAGAACAGAGAGGGGTAGCTCCAGGTCACAAGGTCACATGCTATTTGGGGTGAGAAAAGATCTAGCATCTCATGTCCTGAGCGTCATTTTTGGTCAAACGTGGGGAGTTTGGGGGAATGACACATAGAGGCCAGGGCTCGGAGAGATTAAGTGATATCTCTCCCATCTGCTTGTTCAGCACTAGAACCTTCCCGCAGAATTCTGTTTCAGAATATGTAGGCCATGCAAACAAGCAGAATAATAGGGTTCGGGTAGCTCTGCTTATAAACTGCCAAATATCTCCAGCGAGCTAAAAATGTACCATAAATAATTGAGTGAGTGCTACTTTGTTTTCAGATCCACTCTAGTGATATCTGAGAGTCATATCCTTGGAAAACTGACAGTATTTTCCTTTCACCTGTCTGGGTTCTTCCCCTTTCTCTATGACCTAAGGTCAGCTCGCGGCCAGGTTTACCCAGATAGAGGCTGCTAGGAGCCTGACAAGCCATCTCTTAGACTCACGTGGTGCCCAGGCCACCAGGGCAAGCCCAAGAGCCCGGATCTGAACATCAACAGTTGACAAAGGGTAGGGACACCTGCGTGGCTCAGTCGGTTAAGCGTCCAACTTCAGTTCAGATCATGATCTTGTGGTTCATGGGTTGAGCCCCGTGTGGGGCTCTGGGCTGATAGCTCAGAGCCTGGAGCCTGCCTCAGATTCTGTGTCTCCCTCTCTCTCTCTCCCCCTCCCCCACTCATGCGCACTCTCTCTCTCTCTCTCTCTCTTAATGTTGGTGATGCTCTGAAGGTAATATGTGACCCTATGTTTATTTTTCAGCATTTCATTGAAGTATAACAAATACAGACAATTGCACAAATCATTGATATACAGCTCAATAAATTTTCACAAGGTGGCACTAGGGTTTAAATGAGAATATACGCAGATGAGGCCATAGCTCATCTTTCTTTTTTCTCTTCATGTAAAAATACAGATCCCTTAAAATCGTGCCCAGGGAGCATAAGCAAGAGCAGAAAACAAAGCAAAACAAGAGTACTGTGTTTGCAGCCTAGGAGGCTCAGTGCAGCCTGTATGAAAATATATCCATAAAGTTGCTCTCTGTAGAGTCCTGGCACTGAATGCCAAGCCAACTATGGCGGCCATTGCCTCCCAGCAGATCCCATCGCTCCTGGTGGCCAGCCATGGGCACCCTCCGCATCTCAGCTGCCCCCCTCCACTTCAGCTTTGGCTTAGAGACAGCTGCTGGACCTCCTTCCCTTGGGTAGAGCCAAATGACGGTGTGGCCTCTGATTCCTTGATGACAATCCTGGCGGGTGAGATGGTGAAGGCAATTATATATATTTTTTTTATTCCCCAACTTGGGCTCTGGGTAAATGGAAGTGGTAAAAGGTAGGGGAGATGGGGAGAAAGCAGAGCCATCACGAATGCATGAAAGAAGTATCGTTGTAAGCCAGCCCTAAGAATGTCCTGGAGGCCACTGAGACATGATTTTACCTTACCTTGAAATGTCTGTAGGAGATACTGGGAGTGTGCCACCTTTATCCCCTGCATCCCGGCTCCCCAAAGGCCTTCCCTAGCCCCTGCCAGAAGGGCTGCCCTCAGGTGCCCACTCTTCATAAAGGCCTGGCAGTGTGAGGGCACATAAACACTGGAGCTTTCTTATCCTCTGATCAGGGCAACTCTGTGGTGTGACCCTCACTGTCCAGAGCTCCCTGTGGAAGCGAGTCAACATTCGCCTCCACGGGGTCTTGGGGAGAATACTGTAGCTTTGTTTGGCCTTCTTCCCTCTCCCCTTCCATTCCTCAACAAGGGGGCTTTCCCGAGAATGCTAAAATATCCCTTTGAAGTCTCTCTCATGGCCTGCTTCTGCAGAACCCAAACTAAGACAGTACCATTTTGGCTCTCATAAAAAGTTTGTAATGCTTCATCTTGACTCATGAAGCTCAGAAAAGAAACATATTCCTATTTACTGCAGGATGGCGCATGATCTCTAGCCACAGTTAACCTAAGGAATACTGCTAGTTTTACTTTCTTGATGATTTTCATAAAAATGCTACTTCGAGGCAAAATGACAAGATGTGTGATTTAGAAAGAAGGGGGAAGTGTATTAGCTGTATAATCATTTTAACCAAATTGTTTTCTGAGGGGTAACTCATGGGCCCCTCGAAACTGAAGAAAGAATTTGCTTTCTCTGTCATCTCAATTAGCTCACTGAGAATGGACCCACCATTGATGGATGAAGTGAGGTAAGAGGTGTTTACCAGAAGGTTCATCTCTGGCTACAGAGTGGTGGGTCTGCCCTCCTAGTGGCTCCTGGCCAAGCCCTGCCTCTCTAGTCCCCATGATAATCGAGTGGATTCATTCTCCTGCCCACCACTGCTCTTTACTCATAGTTCAGGGATATACCCACTCTGTTAGCTAGAAAAAGGGAGATATAGCAGAGTGGACACGGCCCTTCACTCCATACCTGTAGCTTAATAAGCAACGGAAGTTTATTTCCTTATCGTAAAAAGTCCACTCAACAGTGGTGTGGGGCTGGGGTCCATGTAATTATCCAGGGATTCAGGCTAACGAAGACCCTGCCACCTTCAGCACAAAGCTTTCAAGTAGCTCGGGGTCTTGACAGTGGCTGATGGGGAGAAAGAGCTAGAGAGAGGCATACCAGTTGGCCCAGAAGTGATATACCTCACTTTGCTCATGCCATTGGCAAGAACTAGTCTAATGCCTCATTGCCTCCATTTATAACTGCGATCATGTTTTTACCATTTCGAACCTAGAGCGAAGGGGCAGGTGTAAGGGAAGCCAAGATTTCAGAGGCCAATAAAATGTGCTTTGCTAGGCAAACAGTAACTGCCATCATGATTTTATGCTTGGAAAGTTTCTGTTGAGTATTTGTACGTAAGCTTTGCGATGTTAGTACTTGTAGCAAATTCCCTGTCAATGTTTTTCTTCAGAGTGCATGTGACGCATTCCCTGATATCTGCTAAAAGTTGATTTTTCGTGGAGCAAACCATCTGGGAAGGTAACATGCCGTGAAAAACTGCATCCCTAGCACTCACACTTACTGCTTGGAGGTGAGTGTTCTGCCTAATCGTGGAAGTGGCCTGGGAGCGTTGCTATGTCACTGAAAACATGTTACGCTCAGAAAGTATCTCTTTTGCTTTTTGTTTTATGGGGTGCCTGGGTAGCTCAGTTGTTAAAGCATTCGACTTTGGCTCAGATCATGATCTCTCAGGCCCTGCATCGGGCTCTGTGCTGACAGCTCAGCGCCTGGAGCCTGCTTCATTTTCTGGGTCTCCCTTTCCCTCTGCCCCTCCCCCACTCTCTCTCTCTTTCTCAAAAATAAATAAACATTATAAATATGTCCCTGGTTGACAACGCAACAAAGGATTTCCTTCAGTACCTCCAAGTGATTTTTTTCCTCATCCTCTTCACCCCACTTATTTTTTTTTTTACTATTTTTTTCTCCTGTCAATCCTACTCATGATCTGGATCACAAGTTGTCGTCATTTCAAAAGTACGTGGACTTAGTAACCTTACAATCCCGAATATGGACAGCCGGTGCCTCTTTCAAACACCAAAATGCCATGGTGACTGGGCCGTTTCTTCACGGCCCCTTTCTGGGGGAAATATAATCAGTTGTCATTCCACAGACCGTCGCGGGGTCTCTGAGAAATAAGTTCATTTTCTAGAGGCATACTTTTTTCCCTTGCTATCCCCTGACTATCAGCCTTCGGATAATAATTGTTGTGATTTTTGTGATTAACATATATGGCGGCTCATCCATTTATTCATTTGCTTACTTATTCGTGCAACAGACCTTTGTGGGTGTGCTACGTGCCATTATTAGGCTTTGCTAATGGCTGCCAAAAATTGCAAGAGGTCTTGCTGGAGAATAGCATTGGAGAGCTGATAGGAAAATAAAAGGGAGTGTGACTAAATCACCTTCTTAAAGCTTAGGGGTAAACCAGAGAGTTAAAGGGAGGAACGAAGAAATGAAGAATTCCTCTTCGAATGTCAAGTCCAGGGGACCCTGTTGGCCCATCTTCAGTCACCAGGCTGGCTGGACACATCAGCCCTCACCCCCCAACTCCCCTGTCAGCTTCGGGCTTGAAGACTCCTCTAGTATACCCAGACACATTTGGCTTTGCTAGTTGAATCAGATGTGCCCCACAAGCAAGTTGTGTTTGTTCCCAAATCCATTCTTAACGTTGTAAAATTTGCTTGAATATTATCCAAGCCAAGGAAATGTGAGCACAAGAGAAAAGATAATGGTTGCTTGAACGCAGAGTAAGTTGAGAGCTTTGGAAAGAGTCGCTAACCTGAACCCTCCATGACCCATAATTAACGTACATTTACAAGCACAATATACTGCAAACAGACACAGTCCAGAGTTGTTTTTTAAAAGGCCAACCGTTAAAATCTTTTCAAAGGGGGTAAAGGTTAATGGCATTCAGAACCTATGCAAATGACAAGAAAAGCCAGTTCGTGAAAGAATCCTATGTGCATATCACGTAGAAAAATTTATCATCGGTAGTTGTCAAAGATACGCAAATTAAAACCAGAATTGATTGTTTCCTATAAAATTGGCAGATGAAAAATAAGACTCAGTGCTGCAGAGACAATGTGGGAAGGCCTTCTTGCTCCCTCTTGAAATGAGTTTGTACTGATGAAAGCTCCCTTAAAAGCATCAGTTCATAAGTATCAAGAGCCATAAAAAGACATTAATTCCTTTAAACTTAATGACCCTACTTCTAGTAACTTATTCTGAATAATCAGATATATGGCCAAAGATGGATACACAAAGACATTCCTCACAGGATTATTACAGCAAAAGATTTGAAGCTGCCCAAATATGCTATGTTAGGAGAAAGATGTGTGTGTGTGTGTGTGTATATATATATATATTTATGTGCATATATATGGAAATTACACAGCCATTGAACATCAGATACTCAAACAACAGTAAATGGTATGTGAAACTGCTTACTTTATAATTTGAAAAGAAAAAAGAAGCTCACAAACTTAGACATACAAAACAATATCTTTGGTATTTAAAAATTACCCTACATATTCATATCTATGATTTGAAAAACGAAGTAATAAGGAAATACACCAGAATGTTTAAGGATGTGGAGATTCTTTTTCTTCTTTTATATTTTTATTTACTTTTCTAATTTTCTGCAATGAAGATTCCATATATATATATGTATATGTATATATATACATACGTATGTATATATATACATATATATATATATAACCATTTATAAGAAAATATTTTGTTCTCAAAAAGGTGCTAACAAAAAGCAGAAAAATATTTTGTTTTCAAAAAGGTGCTAACAAGAAGCAAAATATCACACACACACACACACACATACACACACACACACAGACGAGCATTCCAGCAACAGCTGGGTGATGTTTCCTAATCCAAGATACAGTCCTGGTAGTTTAAAATGACAGGTGTCAGCAAAAAGTCTCCTTTTGTGCTGGGAAGAACACTGAGTGGCTCTACTCTGGGTGACCACATGATTTCACAAGCATTTCCAAAGATGTTTTTCCAGATTAATTGCACTTTCTGTAAAGAAAAATACATCTGACTGGGATAATAGAACAACACATTGAAAACCAGTTATTGGATGGTTGAGTAATTTGATGCCACCCCATATATTACATTGGCATTGAGGCCTTATATTTCACCAGATTGCCCAGGTTGGACCCTCTAGGACTTGAGACTTTTCCTGGTAATGACACCACCACATCTGTGGCCACGATGGTGTCAACTAGCAAACTAGGGTAAGATTTTGGCCTGCTTCTCAAAAGTAAATCCAGCCTCAGGTTAATAGCAAAGATCTAGGATGATTTGTTTCTACTTAAATCCCGACAAACCCCCAAACAAGAAATTTACTAAAAAGTACAGATGGGTTTGAAAAATGTCTACGAATTCAGTAACTGCAAAACTTCGTCTGTGAATCTTGTAATTAATTTTGTTTCCAATTAAGCAACCCGGAAAGCAGCTGAGTGCTTTTCCAATCAACATCGCTCAATTACTCAGAGTTCCTTTGTTCAGATTATCCTAGTTTTCCCAAACTCCACAGTCTGATATATTTGGAATAATCTACATGCTACAGAATGACAAATGGGTAAATAGGATACAGATTCATCTTTAATTCAGAGTGCCAAAGACCAGAACTCTCACTCACCCACGGAGAAAATACATTGTTTTTAGATGTAAGGAACTACTAAAAATTGTCCTTTTTCTATTAAGTTAAAACACTATTCAAGCCACACAATATTCAGGAGTATAAAGCAATTCTTAGCAAAATTTCCTATTATGGAATAACCACCCTCTTAAATCAAATAATCAGTAGAAGCCAGTAAATTTGATTTCATCAAAAATTAAACTTGATGAAATAATGCCTGTTAACAGAACTGGGGAGGCAACTTGGCTTTTTTTTTCTGAAAAGGGCACGGGGGTTTTAGATATCCATATGTTTATTTGGAGCTAAAAATGGGTCACGGCTGCCAAAAAAAGCTAGTGAGATTTCAAGCTGTATTAATAAAAGTACAGTGTCCGTTACGAGGGGGACAATAGTCCCATTGTTCGGCACACTTGTGGAGGACAGCCCATCTGGGGGACTGTGGCCAGCTCCACCAGTGAGGCCTGCCCGGCTAAGGACCGGCACGCTGGGCTGCCTGGAAAGCATGTCAAAGGATGAACAGATGGGCAGGCTGGAACAGGCTGACGGGAGGCAGGGTGGCATGCGACATCTATGTTCCAACATCTGCAGAGTTGTCACGGGAAAGGCGGATTCAACTAAATTTGTGGTTTCAAAAGGCCAAACTGAGAACCATAGGGTGGGATTGACAAGGAGGAAGCCTTTTTGAGTCCCACCTCAGGGAGAAGAGCAGTGCTGTGCCCTCCCTGGGTGGCAGGGTGGGCAGTGACCAGGCTTCCATTCTGCAAATTTGCAAGTGCGGACTGGCAGAATTTTAGCGTTGGAAGGGACCTTTACAGGTCGCCCGAAACAATCTTCTCCCTTCACACACAGGGACAGCGAGGCCTGGGGGTGGTGACGAAATCACGCACAGGGCCTCACGGAGGTGGAGTGCGGAGGGGGGCCCTTTCCTGACTGTTAAGGAGGTGGCCTCACCTGACCACACGGCTCGACTGACTCATTTTCACTGGACATGGCCGTCCTCTGTATCTCCCACCTCACATGCTGATTGACACGCGAGTTGAATGGGTGGCCCACAAATTCTGTTACATTTCCAATGTTTGCAGCGCCTGATGGCTCGACCGTCCAGTGCGAGTGGAGGGAAATGGTACCAAGCCCTGGCACTGAAGAGTTCGTCATCTGGTTAAAAAATTTTTAAAGGAGAAATTATACCCAGGCGGAAATAAGGCAGTGTATGAGCCAGATAGTTGGTGAGGATGCCCAGTGCTCCAGGAATTCTGAGGGAAGGAGGCTGGGCCAGAGCAGGGGAGGTGGAGGACGTGAAGGTCACGACAGGTGCAGAGTCGGTGGGAGGAATAGGGGTTTGCAAGATAGAGGTGGAGGGAGGCAGACCCACCGTCAGCCAAATTGCGTGCCTTCTTTACCGCTAGTGGCACAGTCCTGGGGCCATGGTTACTCGTGCTCCTAGCAAGTAATTCATTCATCCTGGTGTGAAGAGCCATGTGGGCACAGCCCACGGTATGCGTCCCACCTCGGTCCCCTGCTCAGGGGTCGTGCCGATGATACCGTTGGCAGGGTTCCTCAGTCTCGGGGGTTGTACATCTTTCACCAGGAGGGTTTGGATAGCATGTCACGATCCTTCCCTTCTTGGGGAGGGGACGAAGGAGGGCTATGTGCAGCCATGTTCCCATAGCCCAGGGTGGCCAATTGAAGAAAGGGCTGACGCATTGAAAATATAGTCATTTAGGGGGTGCCTGGGTAGCTCAGTTGGTTAAGCGTCCGACTCCAGCTGAGGTCATGATTTTATGGTCTGTGAGTTCGGGCCCTGTGTCGGGCTCTGTGCTGACAGCTCAGAGCCTGGAGCCTGCTTCAGATTCTGTCTCCGTCTCTCTCTGCCCCTCCCCTGCTCACATTCTGTCTCTCTCTTTCTCTCAAAAATAAATAAACATATTTTTTTTTTTAAAAAAAGGAAATATAGTCACCTCTCATCTACTCAATGCAGGCAAGAGATAAGGGTTTACAGCCCTCTGACCGGGGGATTTCTGCAGGAGTTTTTGTGGGGCTTTAGAAATTTGATTTTATAACTTTGGCTATTCCCGGCAAACATGGAGAGCCAATTACAACACAGAATTCCTAATACTTAGTAATCACGCACAGCCAGGGAAGGCAACGATTATGTCTTACTTAGCTAGAATACACTTTTCTTACTGTCAAGGCAAAGTAGAGAATAAATGAAACCATCTTGAAGTCAAGGCAAATAGAATGAACAGAAACTGTTAGATTCCTTCTTTGCTAGTTTTTCTCTTTCCCTGATTATCCCTAGAGTATCTAGACATTCCCTGATATCTAGAGAGTTTGAGTCTATACAACCTGCCTCTCTTAGGTGCCACGTTCTCTTTCTTCCAAACGGAGGGGCTGGTGATCACCCACAACCCGCCATCATGACGTCACAGCAGGACACACAGCCCATGTATACATTTCACTTGATTTTCAGAAAAGGTGATCCAGGGGGTCTACACCATAGCTGTGAGCTAGAAAGAATTCTCCCAAATGAACAATGAACAGCTCCAGGCATCACAGGAGAAGCCTCTGCTCGGATGCTACCCCCCAAACAAGCCCGGGTTTCTTTCTAGGCAAAGTTGGTATTTTTAGTTCTGGGAACAAATCTTTTAAAGATGGGGGTCTTGTTTACACCTGCTGTTGATTCTCTGAAGGAAACCAAAAGGGCGGCTGTGGAAACCACCCTCCTAGGACTCGCGAGCTTCTTGAGAAGAGCACTTTCTCTCTGTCTCAATGCGCTTGTTTGTATGTATCCCCAAAGGACACAGTGGTGATTTATTCGGTGACCATCAAAATTGCAGTTTCGCAAGGGTCCCGACTCCACGAAGAGAGAGCTCTGTTGTGGTTCCCTGTCCACATGCCTGGCTGCTCCGAGAGAAAATTAATGACTTTGGAGACTCACGTCTCTGCAAGCCCCTGAGAAAAGGGGCATTTCCTGTTTGTGCTGCTCCGAGCCCTCTGGTGTGAGATTGCTTTACAATTTACGTTGCAAATGGCAACGTTCGGCTGCGGGGACACTGCTTCACCAAGCCTGGGTCGGCGGATAGCCCACGAGGCAAAGAGGAGGAGCGTTGCTGGCCCGCGTCTTTGCTGTGTGACATTCTCTGGTCATGGTGAGCTCTCGGAGCGGCACTGACCCGCCGTGCTGAAACACGCTCAACAGCTCCTGCTCAACAGCTCAACAGCTCCTGCAAACCCCCGTGTCCTCTACTGTTTGGACTGAGTTACCACAGGCGGAACTGGAGGGGAGGGTCAGGAGCCAGGCGGTGGGGTAAGGCAGCTGTGCCTAATGAAAAATTCACCAGACTTGGCGTCGGGAAACCTGAGTGCGAAACAGTGCCTGGCACACAAGCAGATGTTTAATTCAAACAAAATAATATCAACAAAGAAGGCATAAGAGTTCACTTTTTTTTTTTTAAGGGAAAAACAAACAAAATACCTAACCAGATGTCTCTAAGGTTCAGCTTCCTTTCTAAGAAGTGTTTCCTTTTTGTTCAGCTTTTCCCGATTTGGAACACACAGGGCTCTCTGCTGTGGCCCGTTCTCATCTTGGGCTAATCGGCGTGGGTTCCTGCGGTTTCTGTCTGCCCTCACTCTGGTTTCATTAGAAGCGAACCTGCAGCCACAACTGACTCTGCCTCTTTCCAGCTGTGAGACTCGGGACTTTCTGGCCTCGGTTCCCTCCTTGCTAAAATGCAGATAAAAAACACCCACCAGAAGGGCCTACGAAGGGGCCCAAAGATGACGTGGGAAGTGGTGCTTTCTGAGCCCTGACAGGTTGTGCACACATAGGAAACAGTGAGATGTGGGAGATGGGGACTGGAAGGAGGGAGGACAGGCCCACCTGTTGCTTGCGTGCGGACATCTCCTCTGAGAAGAAAAGCCACGTGTTCACTCCTGCCCTTGGGCCTCTCAAGAGGACAGGCGAGCTAAGGAGATGGGTCCTTCTCAGCCTCCCTGCACCTTTAGGCTGAGATCGTCTGTTTGCTGTGTAAGCATCCAAACCCAACTTGCAAGGGCTTGGGGACACGTGTGTGCTGCCCAGACAGCCACTGACAGAAGATGTCATGCCAGGATGGCTTCAACACCCCTCGCTCACACCCGTGTTGACCCCCAGGGAATCGGAGCGAGGGGCCCCCTGCTTCTTGCCCTCCTGGCTCGGGCGTCACAGGGAACATTCACTCTCGGCTTTATTTTCATCATCCTCTGTAGTGAAAGCCATGGTGTCCCTTCCAAGTCCCAACAGGGTCTATGTGGGAAGCAGAAAGCCTGCCCCAATGGTTGGCACTTTCAGTCGCTGGCTCCAAGGAGCATGCTTGTCACCCCTGTGCCTTGACAGGGCCCACGTCTGAGCAAGAGACCAGGGGAGGGGGGGATATTTGCTCAGAAAGCAAAACTCTTGGTGTCATAATCTGTAAAAGCTGCTGGCGGAATCTCATTTGGAGAAGGTGTCTATAATTAGAGAGCTTTCAGTTTCTCCTTATCTTTAAAATCATTATCACGGTCTCGACTGTGTCCCTCACAAGGCGCTGTCACGTCAGGTGGGAGACGGCCGGCGGGGGGGGGGTGGTTCTGGAAGCTGTGAGGCATTCTGCAGGGTCATTGGTCATTCTCTGGAGACAGTCCTTTGAGGGTGAGTCGGGGGGTGGAGAACTCATTCCTCTTCGGACTTCCTTTTTCTAGCACATTCCTGGTTCACAGGAATAAAGAATGAGTGAATAAATAAGGGAGTATATGAATAAATAGGACTATTGTTTAAAAATACAGACAGGGGTGCCTGGGTGGCTCAGTCGGTTAAGCGTCTGACTTCGGCTCAGGTCACCGTCTCGCGGTCCGGGAGTTCGAGCCCCGCGTCGGGCTCTGTGCTGACAGCTCAGAGCCTGGAGCCTGTTTCAGATTCTGTGTCTCCCTCTCTCTCTGACCCTCCCCCATTCATGCTCTGTCTCTCCCTATCTCAAAAATAAATAAACGTTAAAAAAAAAAATTAAAAAAAATAAAAATACAGACAAAACCCAAACAGTAGCAAGCTGACATCTTTGCCAATCAAAAGATACACTTGCAGGGGTTATTATGCCTTTTTAATATGCACCTACTATGTGCAGAACATACTGGAAAAAGAAGGGGGGTGCTTTACCAGCTTCCCCTTGCATAGTTCAGACACAAGCTTTCCAAAAATCGATTTTCCAAGGCTTTTCTCTCACATCAGTTTCTCACTGTGGCCCAGGAGAAGATATTTCTGTAACACGGATGAGGAAGGCGGGGCGGGGAGGCGGGGAGGAGAGAAACACTCTTAAGGAATTCTAAGGAGTGCGCTTCTAAGAACCCGGTGGAGTAAACGAGGCGAGGTGAGCTCTTAGCACACCTGATTTGTTATTTGAAATGAACGTTGCCTGCTCTTTTCCTCTCTTGTGAGAGTGTCAGACTCGTTCCCCATGGAGACACAGCCACATACACTGTTATTTCAACAACAGCTATGCAAACAGATCAATGGCATGCCAAATGCCACAATAAATTGTTGATCTTCGGCCGGACTATTAAGAGCGGCAGTGAACGCTCACATCTCTCCACACCTGTGAGACCATTGATCTCTAGTGCCCAGATGATGGATAAAAACTGGGATGTTTAAGATGGGCAGCAAGGATCTACAGCGTTGCTAAAATAAGTGCTGGCAGGGATCCATTCTCAGTCCGCTGAGAAGACCCGTGTTAGAGTAGAGAACACTATTGATCTGTTTGGACAAGAGTGTGGCTTTCATTTATTTTGGGCCCTTAGCTATTTATCTTCAGGACTGGCTCCGGGCCAGCGAGGACGAACTGGTGCCTAATGATGAGAAAAATTACCTGGAGCGAGGTCTTCTGGGGTCTGCCCCACAGTGGGTCTCCTCATCCTCTGTTTGCATGTTGGAAAAGTGTCTCAGACCTCCAGATATATCCCCAGAAGGGGAAAGTGCTCTGCACGCAGTACAGAGTTGTGACCTTGATCACTGGCAATGATCCTGGGGGCATCCAGCACCGCAGAGGGGCGGCTGTGTAGCCTCGTACAGTGATTCTTGGCCTTGGCATGAACCTATCAGAATCCCATGGGGGCTTGTACAAACAGTGTGCCAGCCCCCTCACCCTAAGATTTCTTGATCAGCGGGTCTAGGGTGGGGCCATTTCTAACAGATTCCCAGATGGTCCTGCAGCCCCGCCTTTTAGGTCTGATGGGTTCATTGTCATGAGTTGTGTAATTGAAGGGTGCAATCCAGCTCTTCTGCTTACTCTCTCCATGGCTCAGTTTCCTCATCTGGGAAACAGGGATAATAAGCCGGTGGTGGCCTCGTAGGACAGTTTTGAGAATAAATGAAGAATTGTGAGCAGAGCCCAGAGCCCGGCGCATATTCAGAGCTCAGTATCGTGTGTTGCTCATATCTACCACCACCAACTAAAGGTGAGAAGCCTGGAGAACTGTAACAATTTCCATGTCCACAGTCGAGTTCAAGTATTGCTCAAGAGAATTCTGTGCTTGAGGAGCAAGCGTGAAGGATCCAAAGTTGGAGTCTCTGTGATTGCTGAGGCTTAGGATAAGCGGAAGGTCACCTGCCAGCCAGGATGACAAAACGAGGAAAACTTCATTCCCCTGGAGCCGAGCAAGGTCAACGGTGGGGTCCTGGGGGTGGGGCCATGTGTTGGCAAAGCACCTCAGCCCTAGGGGTCAGGAGGCCTGGGCTCTGGTCCCAGCCTCGCATTGGCTGGCTGTATGCCCTTGTCACCCCTGAGATTCTTGGGGACATGAAGTCTCATTCGCAAAATGAGGAGGCTGAATTGGAAGACCTCCTGAACCTCCAAACTTCTAACAATCAAAGGATGACAGTCCCCACTTGAGTGGCGAGTATGATGCCTGGAGAGACAGGAACGATTCTTGAGTGGTGGAGGGAGAGGGTGTAGGAGGGTGTAGGAGCCTGCTTAAGATCCTCTTTCTCTCTGCCCCTTCTGTGCTCGTGCTCTCTCTCTCTCAAAAACAAAACAAAACAAAACAAAACCCAACCCTATAAAGAAAGTCACATGTAGATGATAACCAGGGGTCTTTGGGGATGAAAAAGGCCTACAATAAGATTTCCTTCTAGTGCAAATGGAAACCAGTCTCCCACTGGGCCGAGGGCTTCATCCGAGGAGCTTAAACTGGGGGAAGAACTCCTGGCGGACTGAAGGACCCTCTTACCCAGAAGGGAAGGGGAAAGATGGGAAAGAGAAGGTCACGTGGCAGTACTTCTAATAAGACCGTGGTGGGGGGGTGAGGGGGGAGGACATAGGGATGAGGAGGAGGCAAACCAACACTGCAGGTGTAGGGAATGTCGGAATGGGGAGGGGGATCTTCCTAGCCTTTGCTGCCACAGCCCCCTCTGGACCGACCCTCACTGGAGAGTAACAGCTCATCTGTCATTTGGTATCGTGCACCGTAGCTCAGTAGCCTCGCAGAAGAGCCCCATCTTTATTATCCTGACTCCGTGCCAAGGAAATGGAGATATGGAACGGCCAGGTGGCCTGTCTTAGTCTGCAGTGGCAGAAGCAGCCTGGCCCCAGAGCCTCCGATGTTACTACCACGCTAGCCAGTCCTTCGCCATGGGCTGCCTGCAGCCGGCTCCCCGGGGGGCTCCGCAGTAGCCGCTAGAGAAGAGAGAAACACCTATGGCTACAACCTGTCTCCTTCCCTCTTGACCTTTAGTGACAAGGAAGCCCCTCGCAAGGCACTTGTGGTGAGTTGGAATTGTCCGTAGGCGAAGCTAGTTTTCCGTACCTAGCTGCTTGGTTACAAATCTTTCTGCGTGCCTATGGAAGGTAGAGCTGTCAGAGGAGTCATCTAGGAGCCAGAGCAGGTGGGAAACCTGGGGGTGGGGCCTGGGGAGGGGATGGGCAGCAGTTAAAAAGTAAAAAAAATCAGGGGTGGCTGGGTGGCTCAGTCAGTAAGCGTTCGATGACTCTTGGTTGCCGCTCAGGTGGTGATCTCACAGTTTTGTGAGTTCAAGCCCCACGTCGGGCTCTGCGCCGGCAGCATGGAGCCTGCTGGAGATTCTCCCTCTCCCTCTCTCTCTGCCCCTCCCCCACTCACACAGTCTCTGTCTCTCTCAAAATAAGCTTAATAAAAAAATTTTTTTTAAACTTTAAAAAAAAATTTACAAAATAAATAAGTCAGCATCTTCGTTTAACTATCTGCCTACATCAAGCGAATTACACAGAAAGGCTTTGTTAATGAGTGACAACGAAAAACCAAGGAGGAGGCCTCCGTCTGCCCTCACTGGGCTAACCTCCATCAGGGGGGAAGGTCAAGGACCCACCAGGATAGGGAGTGACAGCAGGTGCGGCCAGGTGCGCTGTGGTAGCAGGGGGTACAGCCCTGCCCTTGTCTAGAGCTCCTGGCGCTAAGTGCTCAGCCTGCAAGCATGCATATATATCACCCTCCCCATGTTAGACTTTGCAATCAGCCTGCTTTCCTTTATGGAAGGATCTAGAGTGTGTGCATGTGTGTATTATGTATATATGTATATGTAGGTGTGTATATATATTTACCCTGTATTTCTATCTATTGATCTATTATCTATCTATTGATCTATTATTATCTATTGATCTATCAACTATCTATCTATCTATCCCTCTATCTATCTATCTGCAGTGGGGACCCTCCCTGCCTTTCACCTTCGTTCCTGTTCCTTTTGGAGCACCAATTTCTGATCTAGAAATACTTTAGACTGGGGGCACCTGGATGGCTCAGTCGGTTAAGAGTCCGACTTCAGCTCAGGTCATGATCTTGAGGTTTGTGAGTTCAAGCCCCACATTGGACTCTTCTGACAGCGCAGACCTTGCTTGCGCTTCTCTCTCCCTCTTTCTTTGCCCCTGTCCAGCTCATGCATGTGCTCTCTCTCTCTCAAAATAAATTAAAAACAAAAAAACTTAAGAAAAGAAAAGAAATACTTTAGACTAATGTGTCACAAGCAATTCTATCTCAGAGTGTCTACAACTAAATCCAATTAATCGTTTTTTTGAAAATTGTCCCTCAACTCCTTCTGCCCCGTCCCCATCTTTAGCATTCTGGAATAAGACATGTTGCACCCCAGCTCTTCCTCATGCCTCCCTCCTCCTCCCCCACCCTCACACCCCTGCGAGGCTAGACATGTGCTCCCCGATGGGCCTCCAGCCCCTTTGTCGCAGCTTGGCGTTCATGACCCTCCCTTTGCTCAGTGTCGCAGTTTCTGAGTGTTTGGGTGAAGCCACCTGGATTATCCGTCTACCGTGTAGGGCCATCCTCTGACTCCTGGCTCCCTAGTCTCCAAGCTCATATGCCTGCCTTGATTGCGTACCTCATCCCAGCCTGCCTCCTTTCTGTCTACCTTATCATCCCAATGTTCCCTGGGAAGACGCTTTCTTGGTCACACCAGTCAGCACCACCTCTGCCCCCTTCTGCATGTCCTCAGAACGCGCCGTTAGCTCTTCATCCAGCATCGTCCCGTTTTTTTTTTTAATTTTGTTTAACGTTTATTTATTTTTGATACAGAGAGAGACAGAGCATGAATGGGGGAGGGTCAGAGAGAGAGAGGGAGACACAGATTCTGAAACAGGCTCCAGGCTCTGAGCTGTCAGCACAGAGCCCGACGCGGGGCTCTAACTCACGGACCGCGAGATCATGACCTGAGCTGAAGTCGGCCGCTTAACCGACTGAGCCACCCAGGCGCCCCAAGCATTGTCCCGTTTTCTCTCTGCACTGCCCAATCGTCATGCTGTCCGAGCTAGTTAATTATATGTGTATTACATTAAGGCAGATGGACAGCTTACCATCTTATTCTGTGGTTATCTCATGTGTATGTATGTCTTACATAACCACTTGGTTTATGAGTTCCTCCAGGGCTATCCTTTCTAAGAGCTGGGCCAAATATGAATATTAATAATAATGATGATGATGATGATGGCTGGAGAAATAAACTGTGGTACATCCAGGCAATGGCATATTACTCCGTGCTAAAACAGAAACGAGCTATCAAGCAATGAAGAGACACGAAGGAATCTTAAATGCATTTTACTAAGTGAAAGAAGCCAATCTGAAAAGGCCACACAGTGTATGAGTTCAACTACGTGACGTTCTAGAAAGGGCAAAACCGTGGAGTGCTTGCCAGTAGCGGGGGGAGGGAGGACAGAATAGGTGCACACAGGAATCTTAGGGCAGTGAAATGACCAGTATGGCTAGAATAGTGGATAGCTATCATCATACATTTATCACAACCCATGGAGTGCACCCAAAGTGAGCCCTAATGTAAACTGTGGACTTTGGGTGATAATAAGGTGTCAGTGCAGATCAGGGATTGTGACAAACATACCATTCTGGTGGGGGATTTTGATTGTGGGGGTCGTGTGGAGGCAGGAGCATATGGGAAAGCTGTACCCTCTGCTCAATTTGCTGTGACCCTGAAGCTACTGTAAGAAATAAAGTGTATTTTTAAAAATTATGTATGGTAGCTAATACGTATTGAGGACTTTCCTGGGGCCTCATCAAAAGTACTTTGCATTATCTCATTTAATCATGACGATGATTCTGTGAGGTGGCTACCATGATCAGTCCTGTTTTACAATTATGGAAACTGGGGCTCAGAGAGGTTTAGAAACTTGTTCAACGTTACACAGCAAGTACTGGCCCCACAGGCTAGAAGAAGTGGCCTTCTTTTCAATAAAGACATTTGGGCCAGGGTTGGATGGCAGAAGATTCCGGAAGCATTTGCGGCTGCTCCGTGTGTATGGCAAGTGGCTGACTGTGCTGTCTCCGTGGGATGCAGCCGAGGTTTATGACAGAAGACTGAGTGTCTGCTCTTTGCCATCGGTAAACAAACAGTGAGTCACTGGCTGGAGCTCGATGGAAATGAGGTCGCCAGGCACCTCTCTGTAAACAGTGTGTCTCCTCCGGCCGCGACAATGATTCCGTTTGAGCAGAGAGCTAGAACGGCTATTCCCAGCAGACCTAACCTGTATTTTCTTGTGCTGTCTGTCTGCTTCTCCCCTGTGGTTTAGGGTAAACAGCTTCTCAGGTGGTTTAGCCAACTCCTGATTCTTTTTGAGAGGTGTTTTATCTGGTACATTTTGGCACCTGGAATTTTTTTTTCTCCTCTTGTTCTGGAAAGTTCTTTCCCAGTGTTTTTTGTTATGAATATGTGGTCTGTAGAGTCGACCATCCTGTTCACTTTTGATTTCAGTCAAAGGCGGCGTGTCGTGGGGCCCAAGGCCAGAGAAGGGCCCCAGGAATGTTACGTGAGGTTCAGGGGATCTCTCAGTGGCCCTGACAGGCCCAGGATAGAAGGGGTTTTGAGGCCTGTCTGATCTGGGCTTTTCACGTCTCCAAGCAACCTCAGGGCCCCTGTGGGGTCACTGCATGAGCCCCTGCAGCTGGGGACAGAGACAAGTTGAGAACCCAGGGCTCTTGATGCCCAGGCTCTGCCCTTCCCCCCAGATTATCCTCTGATTCTGCCTCACCTTCCCTCCCTCTTCCAGGTGAGCCCTGTAACTCCCCCTGGGTGGCCTCTCCTGTGCAGCCTGGGGCCTGCCCCTCCCCGCTTCAGCTCAGCTTCCTGTTCCCCAGCCGTCTGTCTGGCTCAAGGTGGATGTTTCACGAAGTGGGCTGTCAGCAACTGCCAGATCAGCACCCAGAGTGAGAGCCCCATGCATTACAGACAAGTGTCCCCGAGCAATGGAAGGGGCTGTGCTGGTCTAGAATATTTGCTTCTGATCTTCCTCTCCACCACAGATCCATGGAGGGCGGGGGGCGGGGGGCAGCGGATTCAACTTAGGAGGGAAAAAAGCTCCTATGAAGTGTCGCCCAAACATATCTGACCTCTCTTGAAAAGTGGCATTCACTCGACTGAAAAGTTCCCCTTTGTATGAGAAATAAAGTGACACCAGGGAGCAGGTCCCCCAGGGTTGGGGGCTGGTGGCTGGGACCACTGTGGCCCGGGAGCCACACAAGGACTCTTGGGGTGCCTCTGTGGACTGGAGTACCAGCTAAGCAGAGGCAGGTGCTCCTGGTTAGGGCGGGCTGTGAAGGATCCCTAGTTCCCAGGAGTGCTTTGGTCTCCAAGGATTCTACAGGAATCCTCTGCTCCCCTCAGGGAGTCTGGCTCTCCCTTAGAACACACCAGAAGAGCCTCTTACCTGCTTGAGGGATAGGATCTGGGTTGGATTGCCTTGCCCCTCTCTCTCACTAGCACCCCTACCCCTCTTCCAACGTATCAGGCACGGGGGCTCCCATCAGCCCCATCTCAGTTTGACTCTCTCCTTGGCAGAAATACAAATTCTTTAAAGGCCCCTTCCTCCCATGTCCCTGTTCCTCTCTCACCAAAGGTTTGCCATTTGACTACCTCCAACTGGCTGTTCCCCTCCTGTCACCGTGGATACACCCCTTGGATCTCCTGCCTCCTGCTACACCGTTGTTCTCTTCCCGGTTTTTTCTGCCCGATTTCAAGTTTTTGGAGACGCACAGTCTAGGACTAAACATTGTGGAAGACGCACGGCCCGTTAAATGAGGCACCGCAAGTTCATGACTCATAGAGACTGTGAGTTACCTTGAAATGCCCTTTTCATTTAAAAGGCGGAGGATGGGGAGATCCCAAATTACATTCCAAGGGTGACTGAAAGATTAATGTCATGTTTGTAGCACGTGGGAAGACTGTTGCACAAAGGGGTCTTAGTTCTATACCGTGTGTGTATGTGTGTGTTCTATAGGCTATATGACAGTGAGTGTATGTGGGTGTGTGTTCCACAGGTTATGTAGTGTGCGTGTAGGCGTGAGTAGTGTGTCTATGTGTGTGTTATATAGGATATAGAGTGTACGTGTAAGTGCGTGTGTGTATGTGTGTTACATGGCTTGTATTGCGTGTGAACTGTGGGTGGTTCGGGTGATTGGGGAGTGGGTAAGTATGTAAGGGGTATGTGTGAATATCCTGGGAAATAGGTTTCTGTAATTGAGAACAGGTTCCCTGCTGGAACCTTAGACTTTTGTCTGCCTGAAAGTTGCAATGGCCTAAGGCCTAGAAGGATAAGGTTTCAAACTGAATATGCTCTTGAGGCAGCCAATCGCACGGAAGCAGATGTGGTTTCTGTGGTCAGTGAAACCAGATCCTGACCTCCATGAGATAAACGGCACTGGAGGAAGATGAGTTGGATTAAAAAAAATAAAAACAAACAAAAGCAGGCAAAGGTGTCTTGAGTTTGCAAACCCCGCCACCACCCAAAGCAGTGGTAAAATGTCTGAACTTTTTTTTTTTTCGGTCAAGGTTTAGAGGGTACTTTCATCATCTAAAAATAAAACGTTATCAAAAACAAGACTTCACAGCGAAATCGCAAGAATCCCCCTGCAATGATAGAAATTCACATGATGAGTGCGAAGGTATTTTGTTTATGACTGTTTACTTTTTTCAGTACCGTGTATTTGTAGCCATTCCTCTTGATTTCCAAAGGGGAAGTCTACAATTGCCAAACCCATTCTTGGTGACTAATATCAGAAAAGTCTGGGAGCTGACCCTAGGCTGTTGGTTGGAAAGTGAGGGGACCAGCCTTGAGGAAGGCATCTGTACACAAATGTGACGGGCTTACGAGACAGCCATGTGACGTTATCAGCAGAACCACAAACTGAATTTTTAACATGTCTCCTCTGTGCAAATCTTAATATTTAGAGCAGGTCTTTGTGATTATATGATCAAAGAAGAGAGTCCCTCTACTCTCATTGTGGCTATGGGAGTTTTGACGTAAAACTTTCCATTGACCTTTAGCATAGATCTCTATGGGAGGAGGGACCTCATGTTAGTCTGATTCCTAGTTTCTCTGACTTAAAAAACTTAGCCTCTCTTCTCAAGTTGTATTGCATTTTAACTAAGTATTTGATAAATAGTGTTTTCTATAGAATGTCCCACTTATTTTCTGAACACTTTAGTATATGCTTTAGAAGATCAATTACATATGGTTTTTGGTATAAGCATATAATTAAATATTTGGAAATGTGTGTAACTCGCAAAAATAACCAATATAATTGTCTTCATAAATTCCCTGCCACATTTTCCTTGAAGGGCACTTAAAAATGGAAAGCCATGTTTTAATTCAGTAAGGGAATACATATAGAATGCATTTAAATAAAATTAATCTCTGAGATCCAGAATAATATATTTTTCAAAGCAACTTCTCAAATCTACTTTATGTAAATTTTGTGCCAGTAACATATCATAATGACATGGAGAGTTGAGTCCTTTTTCCTTGTCATGAAAAAGAAATTTACCTTAACATTATAATTAAGACAGCTAGGAAGCAGAAATCATATAATTACAGAAGATTATTGCCACAGAAAGAATGACTAATGCTTTTAAGGACCGAAACAATTGAATGACTCAATGGATTGCATGAAAATTGTTATTTGCAGGCAACTGGAGGTTTGCGTCTCCCTGGAATTTATACATTGACATCCTAATCCCCAGTGTGACAGTATTTAGAGGTGGGGTCCTCTGGCAGGTCGAAGGGTGGAGTCTTCATGAATGGGCTTAATGCCCTTATGAAAGAGAGCCCCGAGAGCCCCCTCGCCCCGTCAGCCACGTGAGGACACAGTGAGAAGACAGCCTTCTACGAACCAGGGAGCAGAATCCACCACGCATTGAAACTGATGGCACCTTGATCTCGTCCTTCGAGCCTTCAGAAATGTGAGAAGTACATTTCTGTTGTTGGTAATTCACTTAGTCTGTCACTTTGTTTTTTAGCAGCCCCAACGGACTCAAGCAGCATTCTAATTTCACATCTTTCTATAATGTCATGCAAATAGAAGGGAATGGGGAGTACTGGTGTATTTATTAGGTTGTGAAAGGAAAGAAAATCCAAGTCCATGTTCTCTGGAATTACTTGCTTGAGATACCTTTGTCCTTTCAAAACAAGAGCTGGAAAATGGTGTTGTGTAGGGTGGCATCAGATGGCATCATCCCCAATCTCCCCATCCCCAGGCAAAGGACTTGGAGGTTTTCACTCATGAGATGACGGAACACAGCAATCAACGAGGCCCTGCTCGTGTGTGTCATTGCTGTGGTCTGGGCTGTGGCAGAGGTGAGTAGACGTTGTGTGGTACTCTACCACCAGACCCAGCCAATGCGGGAGCAGCCGCTGGTAGAACTGGTTGGACTAGAATCTCAAATCTCTGTAAATCTGTCACTGTCTCAGCCAGCCCCTTGTTTTCCTGCAGGACGTGAGCCGACACTGACGCTGCATATGGAGAGCGTCCAGCCAGAAGGAGCGGTCCAGCAGGAGTCGGAAGACCCGGTTGCTGGTCCCTTTTCTTGTGTTTAATTACCCACGTGACTTTGGGCAAGAACCTAACTCCTTAGGAATCTTGGGGTTTTTTAATCTGTAAAACTAGGAGACAGGTCTAGGTGGTCCCTGAGAGTCTCTCCAGAGGTAAAACTCTATTCTACATCAATATGGTCAAAATCTGAAATCACGCGAACAAATAGAATCTAGTAGCAGACCAATCTCCAAGTCGAACGCAAATATCTAAGCCATTGATTTGCAAGTATGTTAAATGTGGTTGAGGTCTTCCTAACCTCAGGTGAAAGTTGAAAGACCAAGAGTCAATGTGAGGAAGGATGACTTGTACCAAGAAAGCTAAAGGAGTTAACCACAACCCCAGAGGTCGGGGTCAGAGGCACTGCATCCCATATTTTGGGGATGGAATATGTGTTTTCACTGTCCGGTTCATTGCAACCTTTTAGTTAGAAGGGAAGTTGATTTTTTTTTTTTTTCTTACGGTTTCAAGAGTCCATTTTCTTAGTAACGACTGTCTTCAACAAAGAATTTCTCTCTTTAAATTAAAAAAAATTTTTTTTAACATTTATTTACTTTTTGAGAGACAGAGAGAGACAGAGAGCGCAAGCTGGGGAGGGGCAGAGAGAGAGGGAGACGCAGAATCCAAAGCAGGCTTCAGGCTCTGAGCTGTCAGCACAGAGCCCGATGCGGAGCTCGAACTCGCAAACTGTGAGATCATGACCTGGCCAAAGTCGGTCACTTAACCGACTGAGCCACCCAGGCGTCCCAAGAATTTCCTTCTTTAAAAATACACCTTTAAAAGCAGTATATACCATGACCAGGTGGGATTTATCCCTGGAATGTAACTACAGTTCAACATTGTACAAATCAATCAATGTGATACACTGTATTAACAGAATGAAAGAGAAAACCCACACTCGTTTCAATTGATGCAGAAAAAGCGTTTGACAAAATTTCATCCTTTCATGATAAAAGAAACGTGGAACAAACTAGGAATAGAAGGAAGCTACCTAACATTATACAGGTGGCATATAAAAAGCTGACAGCTGATAAGGGGCTATCTGTCCAGAATAGATGAAGAACTTTCATAACTCTAACAATAGCACACCCCCCAAAGCCCAGTCGAGCAGAGGACTTGAATGGACATTTCTCCAGAGAAGATATACATATGACCAATAAATACATGAAAAGGTGCTCAGTACCATTAATCGTTAGGGAAATGCAAATCAAGACCGCGATGTGGTACCACTTTGCACCAGCTAGGCTGGCTGCTACCAGAGACACAGAAAATCACAAGTAGTGGGGAACAGGAGGCGCCTGGGTGGCTCAGTCGGTTGAGCCTCCGACTTCGACTCAGGTCACCATCTCACGGTTCGTGAGTTTGAGCCCCATGTCGGGCTCTGTGCTGACAGCTCAGAGCCTGGAGCCTGCCTCAGATTCTGTCTCTCTTTCTCTCTCTCTCTCTCTTCCTGCCCCTGCCCTGCTCACGTTCTGTCTCTTTCTCTCTCAAAAATAAAAATAAACATTAAAAAATTTTTTTTAAGTGACAGTAATCCAAGGGGCCAGAAAGAGATTAAAAGATAAAGAAAATCTAGTACACACATACACACAACGGAATATTATTCAGCCTTAACAAGGAAGGACATTTTGACATCTCCTACAGCCTGGGTGAACCTCAGGGCCATTATGCTCGATGAAATAAAAAGATAAATACTGTGTAATTCCAGTTATATATGGTACTGTAGAGTAGTCAGATTTATAGACAGGAAGTAGAATGGTTGCCGGGGGCCGGGAAGAGGGGGAAATGAGAAGTTAGTGTTTATCAGGTCGAGTTTCAGTTTTACCAGATGCAAAGAGTTCTGGAGATTGGTTCCATAGCAGTGTAGATGTACTTAAGACTGCTAAACTGTACACTTAAAGTCGGTCAAGATGAGGTGGGGGGAGGTCACCTGGGTGGCTCAGTCTGTTGAGTCCGACTCAGTCCCAGCTTAGGTCATGATCTCCTGGCTTGTGAGTTTGAGCCCCACATCAGGCTCTGCACTGGCAGCATGGAGCCTGCTTGGGATTCTGTCTTTCCCTCTCTCTACCTCTCTCTCTCCCTGTCTCAAAAAAAGGTGTGAGGATGGTGAATTTTATGTTACATGTATTTTACATTATCTATATTACATTACATTACATTACATGTACGTTACAATTTTTAACAGTGCAACTTTAAAACGCGTGCTATACGTGCAACGGATTTTTAAAAATGAATCAGTCATCCCAGACTTTATGTTGTATATACTCCCTTCCAATCTTTTTCATTGTAGGCATATAATTTTAGAGCTTGAATCATAAGGTACCTGCATTGTGGATATCACTTTTTTCACTTAACGATTTACTGGACATTTTCCCTACGTGTGTGTTTTTAGAGGTTGGGTGTGAGGGTTGAGTTCTGTCTGCTGGAGCCTGGGTTGGGAGATGTTACTGAGGTAGGTGGGAGGAGACAGAGCACTGGGGACCCAGAATAAGGAGGAGAACCAAGTGCCCGGGAAACAGTTCCAACAGTCCAGGCCAACTAGCAGTGGCCACAAGGTGAACGTCCAGCCCAGAAGGAACCAGAAGGAACACCCAGGTCAGAAGGCAAACTTGGGTGGACTGAGTGGTGACACGTTCCCAGACTAAGGAGATCTGTGCCCAGGTGGGGGACATTACTGGTCTGTTTGGAGTGAGTGTGGCTTCCACTTATTTGAGGTCCTTAACTCTTTCATTTCAGGTTGGCCCCAAAGCTGGTAAGAGAGTGACAGGTGCCTAACGATTAGAAAGAATTACTTGGAATGAGGGCTCCCAGGGTCGGCTCCTGATTGGGCCTCACCGCCTTCTGCCATCATGTTGAAAAGTCTCTCAAATCTCCAAGTTTATGGTTATAAAATGGGAAAAGTAAAGTGCTTTGCATACAGTAAAGATTCATTGACCTGATGAGCGATCCAGGAGTCCAGCATCCCAGAGAGGCCACCAAATAGTCCCGTGCAATGGCTCTCAGGCTTCAGCAGGCATTGGGGTCACTGGGTGGGGGGCTCGTAAAAATGCAGTGTCATTCTCCCCACCCTGCCCCCTCTTGGCTTCCGATTCAGTAGATCCAGGGTAGGGGCTGAGCATCTGCAATTCTAACAGGGTTCCTAGATGACATCAATGGGGCTGGTCCAGGATTTTGAACTCCTTATGTGAAGACGCTATGTAATATTCATCTTTGTATCCGGCACAGAGGCTTGTACACAGTAGTTGCTCAATAAATATGTGCTACTTCCCAACAGTTAGGTGGGAACGAGATACTGTGGGAAGTGGAGGCAGGATGGAGCACTAGGTAAGGGGGTTAAAGGCAGAGGCCCACCATCATCTCGGGCACAGGCATGAACATGTCAGTATCCTGTTCCATTATAGAATGCAGGACAATACTACCTCTCCCATAGGGTTGTTCTGGAGGCAATTCAACATGCTCTCTAAAGGACTTAGCACATAGCTTAGCTCAGAGTGAGCCTTCCAAAGACGTTACCCCCAAAAGGCAAGGAGGAAAGCTTGATGAACAGCAAGGTAGAAACCAAGACACGACTACTTAGCAGTTTTGCCTAAAGCCAGCATTTAGTCTCAAAGTCACCAAATAAACAGGCGCAATGGACAAAGGATAAAGTCCATCTTCCTTCCCGAAGAAATTAAGTGTGGGCTATGGTGAAAACTTGGTACGCAGTATTGCTAAATCAGTGGTCCTCAGGGACCCAGAGCGCTGTTTATCTCAAGTGCCAGCATTTCATTATGAATTGGGGGTGTCCATCTCAGGCAAGGTGCCCCCCCATGGTCCCCTGTCCCATGGGCTCGCAAGGCTGTGGTAGAACCAAAGATGACAGGCATCCACAACCAGTGAGGGGGTAATGAGACCACTGAGTACTCCAACATCTGCAAAGAGAGCCTGGCCACACAGCTCTGCCCACAGAATGTCCCATATCACCAGAACATCTAGGTCAATGTCGTGGGAGGGGTTGCGTCTGATTTCAAACCTCCTATATATCAAAACTTCCATCCCTTTAGATGACCCCTGGTACTCCCTCCTACCCCACTTCTATCTGTGGACTCCTTGGGCTGCCGAAGAAATTTCTGAAAAACGTTAAGAGCGTGCGTGTGGAAGGGAGTCTGGAGAATGTCATTGCTGAGTCCCCGTTCCAGCATCACGGAGCAAAGGCTGGGCTTGGAGCTGCGGTCCTTTGGTAAAGGACCCGGTGTGCTAGACAAGAGGGCAGCTAAGAATGAAAGCTGCTGTAGCTATCTCTGTGAGTGTGTGTGCAAGAATGGAGGGGAAGCACCCTCTTATATCATCAAGAGCTCTCCCATCACATGAACAAATGTGCAAGCTGGCTGTGCATACATAGACGCCACAGACATAGAAAACGACCAGAAGGATACGTACATCGTGCTAAGAACGTCTTCTGTGGACCTCAGAAGAAAGAACATCCCCTCAGAAAGGGGATGTATGTGGCTGTTAACATTTTGTGTTGCTCTTTCTTTCTTTCTCTTTCTTTTTTCTTTCTTTCTTTTTCCTTCTTTCTTTCTTTTTCCTTCTTTCTTTCTTTCTTTCTTTCTTTCTTTCTTTCTTTCTTTCTTTCTTTTTCTTTCTTCTTACAATAAGCATATTCACATTGCAACTTTAAAAAAAATTAACAATGCACTTAGTAGGGCATGCAGAGTTTCCCTCTGACATGTGTTGGTGCCTTAGGAGCCCAGACTGTCAGGGAGGGCGTGTAGCAGGAAATCCCTATGCCGTTGTTTAGAACCAGTGCTCCAACTTCCTTCTGCTTCTTGGCTCAGTTGTGGGTGCATCTCAGTGGTGAGAAGGGAGGGGAGATCAGGAAGCAATCGTTGGGCAAATGTTCTGCACAACCAGCCCACGTACACCATGGTGAGAACATTCCAGAACATCCACAGGAGCTGTGAGTCTGCTGATGGCCAGGGGAAACAGTGCATGTTCAAAGGTCTTGTGTACTAGAAAAGATACTCTGTTTGAAAAGAAATGTGGTGGGAATTTGCTTTTTGTTCTTTCAGTTTCCCTCATCTGCCAACTTTTCTATCCTCAGACCTCCTTCTGTCCATCAGTGTCTCCTGATGTAAACTTTTATGTCCCTAAATGAACTCCAAAGCTTGAATTCAACACTTGAAAAAGTGTTTCTTGGGGCGCCTGGGTGGCTCAGTCGGTTAAGCGGCCGACTTCAGCTCAAGTCACGATCTCGCGGTCCGTGAGTTCGAGCCCCGCGTCGGGCTCTGGGCTGATGGCTCAGAGCCTGGAGCCTGCTTCCAATTCTGTGTCTCCCTCTCTCTCTGCCCCTCCCCCGTTCATGCTCTGTCTCTCTCTGTCTCAAAAATAAATAAAACGTTAAAAAAAAATTTAAAAAGAAAAAGTGTTTCTTCACCATATATATGTTATGACACTCTCAAAGGGTTTGTTTATAAATGCCCCACCTCTAGAGATCCATGAAACGGGGGTGGGTGGGTGTCCAGAAATTGGCACTTCAGACACCCTAGGTGATTATAAGGCAAATATCCAGCCACCACAACTTGCCTAAACTTCAGACGGAAAGTCAAAATCCAATTCAGGGATCACCATCTACCGACCTATGACCAACAGGGTGGTAACAACCATCCTGGCTACACCAGCTTCTTGTTCTCACTCTAAAAATAGACTTTATTCAGTGTCTTTGCCCTAAAACTTAGGACCTGGCAATATGTTTGGGCTAACCAAAGGACTGGTCAACTGGGTTTATGGCGGCTCATGCTCCCTTGGTCACATCACCCTTGGCAGGCTGGGCCGAGACCACTCATGTGCCATATGGTGTGGTGGCTCTCGAGACGGGTGGCTCTGAGAGGGATCTCGTGCAAGATGGCCTTTCCAAATATGTCATCCTCAAAAGTGCCTGTATTCACCTTTCATTCTCATTCCACATGTTGTTTTCCCTCTTGCGGATGCTCCCAGGAGTTTGTCTTTGTAAATTACAGCTCTTTATCCTGCAGTGACTTTTCTCCTCTCATCCTGTATCGAAGTCATTTCCCTAGAGCAGCACTGAATTATTGCTGCTCTTGTCTCAGCCATCCATGATGGTAGATGCACAGGGCTGGAGTTCTCCCTGCAGGCGACGTGGGGGTACAAGGACCCCCTCCCTGGGAACACTGTTGTTTTGCACAGTTCGAGCGTCTGCAACATGCCCGCCAGTAAGAGACCCGAGGAGCCACGTCTGCTCCCAAGGACAGTTCCAACCACAGTGACAATGGCAAAGAGAGGCTAGAATTTTAGGAAACAGGGATGTGCTGCTGGACACAAATACTGCCTGGTGCTCGTTTCAATTCTGATCATTTTACTGATTGATGCTAGTGAAGAAGCCCCGAGCCATGACGTCCACTGCAACTTGTTAGATGAAAAGACACTACAGAGTCAGCCAGAGAATATTACGACGTGCCAACTCCATGCCTAGCTCAGAGTGAAACCTTCACTGCCGGGATACAGAAGTTCTAGACGTAGTCTTTGTCTGGCGAGTGTAGAATGTATACCTGAAACCAAGCTGTCCAGATACAAAAATAATAATGTGAAATATTACCCAGTTAAGAGTGGACAATATGACTTGAAGTGTCATGGGAATTCAGAGTAGAAAGCTCATTCTGGGATAGAGGGGGCAACATGGTAGAGAGGAAGGGAATTCAAAACAGGTGAGCATGAGAAACCATGGCATGACCATGGTCTGTATACAGATTGCCCACAGACCAACACAGGAAACAGGCCCTGGGGGCAGGGCGGGGGGGGGGGCAGGGGGCGGGACGGGATGATAATAAAGGTGATGAATTTAACTTGAGCCACACTGAGTCTGAGCTGCTGGTTGAATGCTGCCCCACCCCCTCAGGGGGCTATTTTGTACTGCCCTCTCTTTTAGGGCAACATAAAAGAAACCCACAAGGGGCAGCTTAAACAAGTGAGGGTTTTTTGTGGTTTTTTTTCATGAAACAAAGAATCCAAATGTCAGCAGTCCAGGGCTGCTGTTCAAGACTGTCTCTTGCTCCACAGTTGTGTTCTCATGGTCACAAGATGGCTGCTGAACCCCCGGCTTCACATCCACAGAGCAAGTGGAACAAGAAGGAAAGTAGAGACAAAAGGCATACACCAGCAGTCTATCCATTTTTATCAGGAAAACCATGGCTTTCCCTGAAGCCCTGCCCTGTGGTCTCCTATTTCATCAGAACTTTGTGCCCCCACCACCCCCTACTGTCCCCACACTGAGGAAGGGAGTGTTTCCACTGGGCTGTACTAAACAGACACCGAACTCTGATAGCAATGAGGGAGAAACCCACATTGGATGACCAACGGGCAGAGTCTGACCCAACGGTCACCCACTGTCCACTCCTCTTTTACTAAGTGAATACTTTGTGTGGGCACTGGCCTAGGGACCAAGAATTCAGAGATCAGAATGACAGCTTCTATCCTCTGTGCATCTAAATGGGCTAAGCACTGTCCCTCAAAATTTGACTCATCTTTATCATGCATCGTCTATCTCTATTTACTAGTAATATTTTATCCTCATAAGGAAAAAAAAATAGCACCCAGGTCAATCTCCAAAACTGTATTTTCAATGTAAAGTGTGGTCTCCCTTGCAGGGGCGATGCGGGTGGGGGGTGTGGGGGTAGATGGTATTTTACAGCATAACTGTGGAAAAACACGTCCCCCGACCAGGTCTTCTGAACTCTCTGGGCCACCATTGCTGTGTCTCTAGAGCAGGATGTCCTTGGGCGTTGACCTCACCCCTGCCTTCCCTGTCAGCCCCTGTGGGGAGAGTGAGATATCTCTCAGATTACCCACCACTTCGTTAACCAGGAAGCATTTGGAGTCAAACGATTCTTCTTCCTGAAGAGAGACGTTTTTACAGCACTTATTCCAGAATGGGAATAAGTGGCAGTAATCTGGTAAATCCTAGGATTTTCTCCTCCCTCCTCTGAGGCAGTTTAAAAAACACATTTCCATTTAACTTTAGCTTCCTCTTGAATATGCCACTAATCATTATCTAAATGCCAGGGAGAGGAGTGTAAATAGGTCCCATTCCTCATCACCGACAACAATAAATCTAGAACCCCAGCTGTTTCTTTCCTGCCCACTTTTTCTTTCAGAGGCTGCGAGGAGACAGTTAACTCAGAGTGCTACCAGAGGGGGTGCCTAGGGAGCATTTGGGGGTCATGATAACTCTCTGATCACCTGTCATCCTGTCGTTTTGTTTCCTCTCTCTAATGTATGGGCTAACATCACGTGAGCTGATTCTGGCCATCCAGCACAGGCCTGGGCTCCGGCCACGAAACCCCTGCCTGTGCCAGCTGCGGACTTCTAGCCCCCACCGGAGTGAATAAATGCTTTGTCTGGAGCACAGATGCTGACTCCCCCCCCCCCCCCCCCCCGCTTCTTTTCTTTGTATTAAGAACTCTGTCGTTTAGGGATTGTACTTAAAGGCTCTAGTCAGGATAATCCCCCCCACCCTCCCATAATTGAAGGATGTTTGTTATGAACCAAAAGAAAGCTTGTCAGCTATCCAGCTGGTGGGAAAATATCTGTGTCTTGACGGTCTTTGGTTTCCTATGAAGGAAATCTGAGGACAGGGAGCATATTCCATGGCTGCAATGACAGTAAACAGGGCAGGTCTGGAAAGTTCTGAAGACAGGATCCTGCAGTCTTTTGCTTCAAACATCGGGAAGACCAACCTGGCTTCTGAATGCTCTCAGCGGAGCCACTGCTAGGCTGCTATGCAGCCTTCCCCTGGAACAGATCATTCAACCAACTCTTAAGCACTTGCCTTTGAAAAGATTCTCCACCTTAGGGGTATGTGGGTGGCTCAGTCTGTTGAGTGTCTGACTTCAGCTCAGGTCCCGATCTCACAGTTGGTGGGTTCGAGCCCCGCGTCAGGTGTTGAGCTGGCAGCGCAGAGCCTGCTTCGGGTTCTCTGTCTCCCTCTCTCTCCGTCCCTCCCCCACTCATGTGTGCTCTCTTTCCCTCTCAAAAATAAACATTAAAAAAAAAAAAAAAACTTTAGAAAAGAAAAGATTCTCCAACGATTCTGCAAATGCAACTAGTTCATAGGCGCTTGCTTTATCACTATGAAAACATATCCAACTAAAAGATGGCTTTTTACATCTGAACATTTTTCTAGAAGCTTTGGTTTCAGTAATGGAACCTTGGAAGTCATTCTTGCTAACTTGTCTTTTGGGGTTTCCTCAGAGCAGACTCTTGAAGAAGGTGTCCAGTGCAGGTAGTTTATCTGCAAGGCAGTCCCAGGAGAGGACAAGGGAAATGGGGCAGGGAGAGAAGGAAGCCAACAATGGATGTTGTCTATGCACTGGATGTTTGTGTCCCCCCAAATTCCCAATCCCCAATGTGATGGCAGTTAGAGATGGCAGATTTGGAGGTGACTACGTCATGGGGGTAGAGCCCTCGTGATGGGATTAGTGCCTTATAAAAACAGATGTGAGAGACATGATATCGCTCCCCTCCATGTGAGGGCACGGCAAGAAGTGGGCTGTCACCAGGATCCAAACTGACGGGCATCTTGAACTTGAACCCCCAGCCTCCAGAACCTCGAGAAATAAATGTCTGTCGTTTAAGCCCCACAATCTATAATAATTTTGTTATAGCAGCTGGAGCTAAGACCGACCGTACACTAGGGTTTTTTTAATTTTTTTTTTAACATTTTTTCATTTTTGAAAGACAGAGAGCGAACGGGAAAGGTGCAGAGAGAGAGGGAGACACAGAACTCGAAGCAGGCTCCAGGCTCCAAGCTGTCGGCACGGAGCCGGATGAGGGACTCCAACTCACAGACCGCAAGATCATGACCTGAGCCAAAGTCGGCTGCCCAACCGACTGAGCCACCCAGGCGCCCCCCAAACACTAGGTTTAAGCAAGTTACCATGAGGGCAACCGGTGCCCTATCCATCTGGAGACATTCTGGAACATGTGCCCTCCAGGGAGTTGGGATATTTATCTACTAATTCGGATCAGTGGCTGAAGGTTGCTGGGTTGTGAGGTGTTCATTCTCTAGCCATTCCCATAGCTGGGGCTCTGGAATTCAGGGAAAGTCCTCAGGCTGAGAGATTTAGGCACCACAGTTGGCCACCAAAGGCTCCCACTACCAAGCTTTAGGGATGGGTCAAGCCAACTGTGGGGTCTGCTGTACTTCCTCTGAGAGTGCTAGAGGAAAGTGAAGACATTAGTGCAGGTGGGGTCTGGTGAGCAAGGGCGAGAGTTGTAGGCAATGAGGTCCATTGGAACTGATGAGTAGAAGCTTGTAGGACACAGAAGGGACTC
The DNA here is from genome assembly GCF_018350195.1 of Panthera tigris. Lineage (NCBI taxonomy): Eukaryota > Metazoa > Chordata > Mammalia > Carnivora > Felidae > Panthera > Panthera tigris. Next base: position 54,455,846 of record NC_056662.1, on the reverse strand, counting down.
TAAGTGAAGAGAAGTCACTTCAGGACTTCAAGCACGACAGAGAAATGCTCTAATGCTCCATTTACAGGGACCACCTGCATTGAGAATACAACTTAGGGAACAAAGGTCAAAGCAAAAGTACCACTGAGGAAGCTATCATAATAATCCCCTGCAAGACAAGCAAGGTGGCTTGCAGCAGGGTGTGACCAGAAAGGTCATAAAAAGTGATCCCATTGTGGTTATATTTTGAAGGGCAATATCATCATAGAACCCCCCGTGATCTGTTTACCATCTAAACAAACACTGTTCTTGCCAGTGGAGGGAGGAAGGATGGGCCTGGGGTTATTACAACTGGCCTTTAGGAGACACAACATCCAGCCCCGGGTCCACTCTTACCAAAGATTTGGGGTTACATGATTCAGGTCACATCATTTCATTACTTTGAACCGGTTTTCTCCTCTACAGGACAAGACTGGTTACTTTTGCCTCAAGAACCACATGATTCTTTCTTGTTAGGAGCTTCACTGACAAGGTAAAACACATCTTCTGAATGTGTCACTGCTACTGGAACTTCCACGGCGACAGAGCACCCTCAAAGTGCCCAAGGTCACAATCACGATCGCGGTGGGAAAAGGAGTAGAGATTTGAGTCCAGGCTGTCCAGGACTGAGCTCAGCTTTCAAATGAAGCAAAACAAAAATGAAGAAGAAAGCAAGCAAATTAACATTTATAAATGATTCAGCAAATGTCTACACAACATATTATGTCAACGTCATTAATTATTAAATTCAGCATGCATGAACGTTTTAATATGCTTGGAAACAAGTTGTAGATCTTTCACTTTGCAAAAATCCCCTAACATGTACCATGATTGCTGAATCATTTGAAGATAAACAATTTCAAAAGTAGAACGACAAAATTATTTCAATTTTTAGAATGAAAAATTACATTTAGTAGAGATGTGGATACAATTTTAATTTTTTTATTGAGATATAATTGACATTTAACATTATATTAGTTTCAGGTATACAGCGTAATCCTTCAATGTTTATATATTGAGAAATAATCACCATAATAAATCTCGTTAAATCTATCATCATACATGGCCACCAAATTTTTTTTCTTATGATGGGAACTTTTAAGATCTACTCTGTTTGCAACTTTCAAATATAAAATACGATATTGTTAACTCTCCTGACCAAGCTGTACATTACATCACCATAACTTATTTGTTTTATTAATAATTTTTATATATGTTAGGAATTCTAAAAATAAGTGTACCTAAAATCTATAAAGGTCTTATGTCTTCTGTTGGAAAAAATGGAGTAGGAGAATATTACCTTTTATTGTAAGCTCTTTATTCTATTTTATTTTGAACTCATATGGTCTGTTGAGTATTTTTTATTATTATTGAAAAAGCCCTAACCTTCATTTATCCATGACGACTCAAAGATACCATCGTGTAGCCGGAATCAATGTTTTATGATACATTCTGATAAAATATGTTTTAACTGCCTTATTGAGTAACTTGCACTGAATCTGAATGAAGTCACATAGTAGTTAATCTGTTTTTGTCTGTGGAAAAATGGTTTGGATTTTTTCCCCCCAGAAAACTCCCAGGAACGGTGGTAACAGCAGGCTTTGGATTTGTGTGTTCATTCATATCTCTTCCCAATCAGCCTTAACTCAAGGCCTGCGGCAGATACAGGATGGTAGAGATTTAGTAAACAGGTATGTTACCACTAAATTAACTCTGGAAAAAAACAGAAAAATTAAACTCACACTGCCTGATAGAACATGTTTGCTGGGCTCCATTAAAGCAGAACGAGACTATGGCTATCACGGTACGACCGGAACAGCGTTAATATTTCCAGCCTATTTTGTAAAGCATTTGAAGGTCACGCACAAAAACAATTTGATGTATAAAAGCCACACAGGTATTTAATCATGATACAGGGTAGGAGTCTTCTCTGACCTGTCTTCTTCCATCTGATGACCCGTCTGGGCCTCCCCACCTCTGTCTCAAATCTCCAGACTTGCCACCGTGCAAGGAGCGAAAGGAAACCCCCTGACGAGGCCCCCAGGAGCCCAGTGGGACCAGGTGAGATGCTGAAGTCACCAGTCCTTTCCCCACACCGCCTGTCTCGCCTCCCCCTTCAGGTGCCTGTGCCGGCTGCCCATCTAGATCAGTCTGCATTTCAGGGGCGCTCAGGAGGCTCAGTTGGTTGAGCTTCTGGCTCTTGATTTTGGCTCAAGTCATGATCTCACGGTTCGTGGGATCAAGCCCCACATCGGGCTCTGTGCTGAGAGCACAGAGCCTGCTTGGGATTCTCTCTCGGTGCACCTGGGTGGCTCAGTCAGTTAAGCATCTGACTTTGGCTCAGATCATGATCTCATGGTTTGCGGGATGGAGCTCTTGGGTCAGGCTCTCTGCTGTCAGCACAAAGCCAGCTTCAGATCCTCTGTCCCTCTCTCCCTCTGGATCTCCCCTGTTTGTGCTGTCTGTCTCCATTAATTAATTCATTAATTAAGATTAAAAACTAGATCCGTTTCCCCATTCCAGTCTCCTTAGCAGGCCTACACTGTCCCTTTGATCACTCACATCTTGAGGAATCTCTACTTCCTGGGGTGTAAACACCTCATTTAGATGCGTGCCTAATAAAATATCACTGTTTCCAAAAAGAATTACTGTTTCTGTTTAATCGTGCCTAATAAAATATCACTGTTTCCAAAAATAATTACTGTTTCTGTTTAATATATAAAGTGCACAAAGTTTATAATACATTTTTACTGTTGCAAAAAACTCCTTACCAGCAAACCTTGTGACAGCAACACAATCCAGAAGGATCTTTTTAACACTTTGATGAAATCAAATGAGTTCGATTTACATACTTTTTTCTTTTTCTTTTCTTTTTTTTTTTTTTGGCAGAGGTGCATGATTGAGACAGCAATAAAAGATTTGCACCGTAAAATACACTACACGACAATAAGGAAAGTGTGTGAGGAAATTGGAATGGAAACTCGAGGGTATGTGGGAAAAGCTTTACATTTCAGCGTATTAATTAAGAGCTTGTCCGTGTACTTTTGTAATGAATGAAAGCAGGTTTCAAATCAGAGTGTGTTTAAATTGCCCTGGATGTGTTTAAGAGAGTGACGTAACAGCTTGTTTTGAAAGCCAGTGTTGACAGGTGCTGGGGCTCCCATTCTTAGTGACCGTGAACTTGATGAAGAATGACGAGGCCCAGACAAGAGCAGTGGTGAGTCGCAGGCCACTGGTGCGTCAGTCCTCCTCCAGGACTGGTTTCCAGCATTTTCAGGGCTCTCAGCCAGCGGGGACCCCTCCCAGGGCACCCCCCACCCCAATGTGGCCTGGTGGGCGCCCCCTCTCTCCACTCAGCTGGCAGCCCCCTGCTCTCCCACCTGCCTGTGACCTCCACTTTTCTTCACGTGGAGCCATGGAAGTGTGTGGGCCCTCTCCGCTTCCCCCACCCCACAGCCGATCGTCCACGGACCGCACGGCTGGTGCCACTTCCACTTGTGTGATGTGGTTGCTCGTATCATCTCCCCAGGCATGGCCCAACTGCAGAAGACACTCGTCGAGCTGTTCTGAGCGGCTGGCATCCACAGCAGCTCCTGTAAACACCCCAGATGGAAAACGAGGCTCCCAGACTCCCCTGCAAAGGCACCCTCCAGTCTTACCTGACATTTTTCTGGAAGCCCATCTCCCCAGGGAGACGAGGGACAAGTCTCCCAAGATGAGCCCAGCACTCCCAAAGGGCCCTGGTGTGTGGTGTGTGTGTGTGTGTGTGTGTGTGTGTGTGCATGTTTTGTGTGTTTTATGTGTGCTGTGCGTGTTGTGTGCATGTTGCATCTGTGTATATTGTGTGTTGTATATGTTGTGCGTTGCGTATGTTTTGTGTGCTGTGTATGCTGTGTGTTGTTGTGTTGTGAGTGTCGCGTACGTTGTACAGGTGTGTATATAGTCTGTGTTGTATGTATGTTGTATGTGTTGTGTATGTTGTGTGTGTTCTGCGTAAGTTGTGTATGTTTATATTGTGTGTGTTGTGTATGTTGTGTGTGTATTGTCTGTGTGTATGTTGTGTATGTGGTGTATGTTGCATATGTTCTGTTTAAGTTGTGTGTGTTTATGTTGTGTATGTTGTGTGTATGGCGTATATTGTATGTGTTGTGTGTGTGTAGGAGTGCGTGTATAGGGGGTTGGGGGTGTTCTGCCTCCTATTCAGCTTTTAGCTCTAACCCCAGCTTCTGACTCCGACACCAGGCAGCTCACATCCCTTTGAAACACCTTCACTTTCTTGATCACAGCTGGAAATCGTGTGTTTATTTATACGTCAATCTATTCAGCATATTCCCCCCTTTTGCTCCAAGAGGACAAGAGCAGTATCCAGTCTCTTCTCCGCTGGGCACGTAGTGTCCCACACGTAATCGCAAATCCGTGAACGCATGCAAAAATTCATGAATTCTGTATATGGCTTCGTAAGTAGATTCTACATGCTTTTATCCCTACCAAATGTAGTTATTTTCTAAATCGGTCATTGTTGAGGAAATAAGTTTTAATATCATTCTCAGTATCAAGTACTACTTATTCAAGACTATTCTTAGAACCTCGGAAGTGATGACTTTTACTTCCATATGTCTCTGATGTAGACAAATAAAAAAGAGACAGTTCTCGTTAAAAACATTTTTCAAATGACATGCCCAAATCGCGACATCGCAGAGCAGTAGATGAGCACATTGAGTGTTTTTCTGTGAGCGTACCTTCTGCACTTGTCTCTCACCATGTGTCTTCAGAACAAAATCAGATCCATTCTTAACAGATCCAAATTTCTCAGCCACAGGCCTAACACACATGCCTGTCTAGAAGATGCCAGATCAGCTAGGACTTCTGTGGCCAAGAATTGTTAGCGCAGACTCGACTTGTACACGTACCTGGAGCGGAGGCCCCGGGTGCTACTCTACAATCCCCATGATGAGGCCCATCAGCGGTGCTGCTATTGTAATCCCCATGTCTGTGCTTAAGAGAAAAATGAGTGTGGATTTCCTCAGAGATATCTTTCCTTCATCTCAATACGAGACTAAAGCAACAGGATAAGACCCACTAGGAAAAATTGGTCTATTCAAGGGGACTGTATACATGCATATAAAATCATTGACTTAATGTGTAATCTGCCTCATGTCTCCCAAACCTATCTAACAGAAAGGACAGATATCAAGTAAGCAACTTTCTAAAATTTTTTTTTAATGTTTATTTATTTTTGACAGAGAGAGGGAGACAGAGCATGAGCAGGGGAGGGGCAGAGAGAGAGGGAGACACAGAATCTGAAGCAGGCTCCAGGCTCCGAGCTGTCAGCACGGAGCCCGACGCAGGGCTCGAACACACGAAACGCAAGATCATGACCTGAGCTGCAGTTGGACGCTTACCCGACTGAGCCACCCAGGCGCCCGCCCTTCATTTTGTTAATGTAACGTATCACACTGATTAATTTGCAGATGTTGAGCTATCCTTGCATACCTGGAATAAATCCCTTTTGATCGTGGTGTATGAGTCTTTTAATGTATTACTGAATTCAATTTGCTAATATTTTGTTGAGGATTTTTGCGTCTATGTTCATCAGAGATTTTGGCTTATAAGTTTCTCTCCTTATGGTATCCTTGCCTGGTTTTGGTATCAGGATAATTGTGGCCTTACAAAATTCATTTGGAAGAGTTCCTCCTTCTTCTGTTTTTTGGAAGAGTTTAAGAGTTGGCATTAGCTCCTCTCTGAATGGTTCATAGAATTCACCAGTGTTGCCATCTGGTCCTGGACGTTTGTTTGTGAGGTTTTCGATGGCTGATTCAATCTCCTTACTGGTGATCAGTCTGTTCAGATTTTGTGTTTCTTCCTGATTCAGTGTTGGTAGGCTTGATGTTTCTAGAGATGTATCCACTTCTTCTAGGTTGTCCAATTTGTTGGTGTATAATTGTTCATAGTCATCTCTTATGATCCTTTATATTTCTGTGGCATCAATTGTAACACCTCTTTTCATTTCTGATTTTATTTGAGCCTTTTTTTTCTTAGTGAGTCTAGCTAAAGGTTGGTCAATTTTATCTTTCTGAAGAACCAGCTCTTAGTTTCACTGATCTTTTTTTTTTGAATAAGATTCACTGATCTTTTATATAAGTCTCTCTTTCATTTATTTCTGCTCTAATCTTTGTTATTTCCTTCCTTCTCCTAAATTTGGGCTTCATCGGTTCTTTATCCAGTTCCTTCAGGTGTAAAGTTAGGCTGTTTGTTTGAGATGTTTCTTGTTTCTTGAGGGAGGCCATTCACATTTCTATAAACCTCCCTCTTAGAACTGCTTCTTGCCCATCTCATACATTTTGGTATGTTATATTTCCATTTTCATTTGTCTCAAGGCACTTTTTATTAAAATGTTTATTTATATTTGAGACGGAGAGAGAGAGAGCAAGCAGGGGAGGGACAGAGAGGGGGGTACAGAGGATCCAAAGCAGGCTCTGTGCTGCAAGCAGAGAGCCTGATACGGGGCTCGAACTCACCAACCGTGACATCATGACCTGAATCAAAGTTGCATGATTAACAAACTGAGCAACCCAGGTGCCTCTCAAGGTATTTTTAATTTCACTTTTGATTTTTTGCATTGTTCCACTGGTTATTCAGTAGCATGTTGTTTAATCTCCACCTATTTGTGAATTTTCCAGTTTTCTTCATGTAATTAATTTCTAGTTTCATACCATTGAGATTAGAAAAGATGCTTGATAGGATTTCAATCCTCTTAAATTTATTACGACTTGTTTTATTGCCTAATATATGATCTATGCTGAAGAATAGTCTATGTGCACTTGAAAATAATGTGTGGTCTGCTGCTTTGAGATGGAATGTTTTGTATGTATCTGTTAAGTCCATCTGTTTAATGTTTCATTTAAGGCCAATGTTTCCCTATTGATTTTCTGCCTGAATGAGCTATCCATTGATGAAGTGGGTTCTTAAAATCTGTTATTATTGCATTGGTGTCTATTTCTTCTTTTAAGTCTGTTAATATTTGCTTTATATATTTAGGTTCTTCTGTGTTGGGTACATAGATATTTACAAATGTTATATCTTCTTATTAAATTGACCCCTTTCTCATTTTTTAACACCCTTATTTGTCTCTTATTAGTCTTGGGTTTAAAGTACATTTTGTCTAATAGAAGTATTAGAGTCAGCTTCTCTGGCTTTCTTTCCTTTTTAATTTTTTAAAAATGTTTTATTTATTTTTGAGACAGAGAAAGACAGAGCATGAGCAGGGGAGGGGCAGAGAGAGAGGGAGACACAGAATCCAAAGTAGGCTCCGGGCTCTGCGCAGTCAGCACAGAGCCCGAAGCAGGGCTCGAACTCACAAACCGCGAGATCGTGACCTGAACTGAAGTCGGACGCTTAACCCACCGAGCCACCCAGGCGCCCCTACTCTGGCTTTCTTTTGATTTCCACTTGCATGCGATATCTTTTTTCATCTCTTTGCTTTCCAGTATGTGTATTTCCTTACATTTAAAGTGAGTCTCTTGTAGGCAGCATATAGATGGATCTTGTTTTTTCTACATTCAGCCACTCTATCTTCTGGTTAGAGAATTGAGTCCATTTAAAGTAATTATTGATAGGTACATACTTTTATTGACATTTTATTAATTTTTTTCTGGGTATTTTTGTAGTTCCTCTCTGTTTCTTTCTTCTTTTCTTACTTTCTTCCTTTGGAGTTTCGTGACTCTCTTTAGGGGTATGGTTATTCTCCTTTCACTTTATCTTTTGTGTGTTGACTACAGGTTTTTGCTTTGTCATCACCATGAGACTTACATATAAGAACTAATACCTATAACAGTTTATCTTCAGTTGATAATGAGCTAACTTTACTCCCACTGTGTGTAATTCAACATTATGATGCTCCCTGCCATGTTTTATGTTTTTGATGTCACATTTCACATTTTTTTAAATTTTGTGTATTCATTGACTAGTTAATATGATCATAGGTTTTTTTTTTACCACTTCTGTTTTTTTAACCCTCTTATTAGCTTTATAAGTGATCACTCCATTACTTTTACTATACATTTATCTTTCCTGTGAGATTTATTATTGTATTTGTGCTCTTTTTTTATTTTATTTTTTTAACGTTTATTTATTTTTGAGACAGAGAGAGACAGAGCATGAATGGGGGAGGGTCAGAGAGAGAGAGAGGGAGACACAGAATCTGAAACAGGCTCCAGGTTCTGAGCTGTCAGCACAGAGCCCGACACGGGGCTTGAACTCACGAACTGCGAGATCATGACCTGAGCCAAAGTCGGACACTTAACCGACTGAGCCACCCAGGTTCCCCTGTATTTGCGCTCTTGATGCTAATTAGTGCCCTTTCTTTCCAGCTTAAAGAAATTCTTTTAACATTTCTTCTAAAGCTGGATTAGTGGTGATGAACTCATCCAGCTTCTGCTTGTCTGGAAAACTCTGTGCCTCTCCTTTACTTCTGAATGATCATCTTGCCGAGTTTAAAGTGTTTTTCTCTTTCAGTACTTTCAATACATCATGCCACTCCCTGGCCTGAACAATTTCTTTCGAAAAGTCTGATAATAGTCTTGTGAGGCTTCCCTGGTACATAACAAGTTGTTTTTTTTCTTGCTACTTTTTTACCTCCTTGTCTTTAACTTTTGAAATTTTAATTATAATGTGGCTTGATGTGAGTCTCCTTGGGCTCCACTTCTTAGGACCTCTTTGGGCTTCCTGGGTCTGGAGGCTTGTTTCTTTCCCCAGATTAGGGAAGTTTTCAGCCATTCTTTCTTTTTTTTAAAGTGTTTATTTCTTTTTGAGAGAGACAGAGTGTGAGTGGGGGAGAGACAGAGAGAGAGAGAGAGAGAGAGAGAGAGACAGAATATGAAGCAGGCTCCAGGCTCCAACCTGTCAGCACAGAGCCCTATATGGGGCTCAAACTCATGGACTGGAGATCATAACCCGAGCCAAAGATGGATACGCAACCAACTGAGCCACCCAGGTGCCCCCACCATTATTTCTTCATATAAGTCTTCTCTCTCATTCTCTCTTCTCCTTCTGGGACACTTATAATGTGATGTTAGTCCATTTGATTTTTTCCTATGAATCTCCTAAGCTACTTCAACTTTTTAAAATATTCTTTTGTTGTTGTTGTTGTTATTATTGTTGTTCTGATTGGGTGGGTTCCACCACCTTGTCTTCAGGTTGGCTGATTTTTTCTTTTGCTTCATCTAGTCTCCTATTGTATTTTTCAGCTCGGTTATTGTATTATTCAGTCTGTGACTTCTATTTGGCACTTTCTTATATGTTCCATCTTATTATGGAAGCTAACATCATTCTCAACAGTGAAAAGGTGAAAGCTTTCTGTCTTAAGATCAGGAATAAGACAAGGATGCCCACTCTCACCACTTTTATTCAACACAGTATTGGAGGTCTTAGCCAGAGCAGTTATGCAAGAAAAGGAAATTAAGTGCATCCAAATTGGAAAAGAAGGGGTGAAACTGTCACTGTAGATACAGATGACATATGTACATAACATGATATTATGTGTAGAAAACCCTAAAGACTCCATCAAAAACTGTTGGAACTAAGAATTAATTCAGTAATGTAAAACAAAAAAATCAGTACACAAAAATTTATAGTATTTCTCTACATTATTAATGAGCTATCATAAGGAGAAATTAAGAAAACAATCCCATTTACAATTACATCATAAAAAATAAAATAGCTAGAAATTTTAACCAAGGAGGTGAAAGATCTGCATATTGAACACTATAAGACATTAATGAAAGAAATTGAAGAACACACAAATAATGGAAAGATATTTCATGCTCATGAATTGGAAGAATTAATATTGTTAAAATATCCATACCCAAAACAATCTAAAGATTCAATGCAATTCCTATCAAAATTCCAATGACATTTTTCACAGAAATAGAACAAACAATCTTAAAATTTCTATCTAGCATAAAAGATACTGAATAGCCAAAGGAATCTTGAGATAAAAGAACAAAGCTGGGGGCATCTTTCTCCCCGATTGGAAACTATATTACAAAGCCATAGTAATTAAAACAATATGGTACTGGCACAAAAACAGACACACAGGTCAATGGAATGGAATAGAGAGCCTAGAAATAAACCTACACTTATATGGTCAAATTAATCAGAGGCAAAGGAGGCAAATATACACAATGGGGAAAAGACAGTCTTCTCAATAAACAGCATTGGGAAAACTGGACAGAAACATGCAAAAGAATGACACTGGACCATTTTCTTACACTATACACAATATTCAACTCAAAATTATGAAAGAGTTGAATGTAAGACCTGAAACCATAAAACTCCTAGAAGAAAACATGGGTAGTGGCCTCCTTGACATGGATCCTGACAATGATTTTTTTAAATCTGACACCAAAAGCAAAAGCAACAAAAGTAAAAATTAACAAGTGGGACATCAAACTGAAAAGCATCTGAATGGCAAAGAATATCATCAACAGAATGAAAAGACAACCTACTGAATAGGAGAAAATATTTGCAAATCATATATAAGCAGCTACTATCCAAAATATATAAAGAACTCATACAACTAAATAGCAAAAACGCAAACAATCTGATTTTAAAATGAGCAAAAGACATGAAGAGACGTTTTTCTGAAGAAGACATCCAGGTGGCCGACAGACACATGACAAGATGCTCAGCCTCACTCATTATCGGGGAAATGCAAATCAAAATCACAACGAGATATCACCTCACACCTGACAGAATGGCTGAAATAAAAAACACAAGAAACAACAAGTGTTGGTAAGGATATAGTGCATTAATGGTGGGAAGGTAAATGGTACAGCCACTGTGGAAAACAGTGTGGAAGTTTCTCAAAAAATTTAAAATAGAACTATCACATGATCCAGCAATTCCACTTCTGAGTATTTACTTAAAGGAAACAAAAACACTAACTCAAAAAGATATATGCACCTCCACGTTCATTGCAGAATTATTTAGAATAGCCATGATATGGAAAAAACGTAAGTGTCCACTAATGGGTGACTGGGTAAAGAAATTGTCACACACACACACACACACACACACACACACAGGAGTATTATTCAGCCATAAAAAAGAAAGAAATGTTGCCATTTGCAACAACATGGATGGAACTTGAGAGCATTATACTAAGTGAAATAAGTCAGACAGAGAAAGACAAATATAATGTGATCTCAATTATATGTGGAATCTAAAAAACAAAACAAAACAAAACAACAACAACAAACTGAGCTCATAGATACCAAGAACAGATTGGCAATTGCCAGAGGTAGGGAATGGGGGTGGGGGGAGAAATGTGTGAACTCCTTTTGGGTTTCAGTATTTTAGTTTAAATAAATTAAATTTTAAAAAGTCATGTGACTGACATTCTGAAATAGGATAGTCAAAATGCGTTCACTAAAAACTGAATAAATTCACACTTGTTTTCTAGATCAGATTTTGTGTAGATCCAAGAGTTGTACTCTAAAAGAAGAGCGGCAGCCTTAGTGCATCCGTACGGGATCCCATTACGCATTTAGTTCCACAAGCATTGGCTGAGCATCTGGGACTGTCCTCGATGTCTAGAATATGTCAGTGCAGGCATAAATTCCCTGTCATTCATACAACATTCCTTTTGGCTGGGAAGGGAGGATAAACAACAGCTGTAAACTTAACAAACAAAAAATACGTTTGAGGTTTGTTAGAAGGTAGTATTAGGAGAACATTTTTTTAAAAGTGGGTCAGAAAGGAGATTAGGAATGGAGAGACAGATGTAAGTTATAAATGCTTAAAGGGGGTTAGGATAGGCTTCAAGGTGATGGTTGAACAGCAGCTGGAATAAGTTGAGCCTGTGGATATCCAAGAAAAGAATGGTCTGGGAAGAAGGAACAGCCAGTACAAAAGCCCTAAATTGGAGGTGAGGACATTGTGGGGTGAAGGACAGTGGGGGAGGGGTGTTAGAATCAGTGGTGTAGGTCCTGGTGGAGTCAGAGGGTTTCTGGAATTTTTGAGGGACTAGAAGAGAAACGTGGAAAGACAGGAAGTAGTGGTCAGAGCATAGGGTGAATGACCCTGGCCTCTACATGTGAAGAAATGTCAGCCTTTGGTCAGGGAGCAACCACATTCTGTCCACTCCTCTGCTCTAACAGTGGAAATTCACTATGCAGGCTTGTGTTTAGTGCTCAATTATGTTGCTGGCTGCCTAGACTGGAGCCCATAGGGATGACCTACTGTTTCACTACTTCCCTTTGGGCAGAAAGCAGCAAGGATCTGCATCTGGAGGGATGGGGCCCTGCCTGTGAGCAGCCCTAAGGACTGTTCACCTTGGAACCCACCTCACCTTGGCAAAGACATGCAGCTTGTCCCACAAAAACAATTGCATGCGGTAAGCCATACTTGTCCCTAGAGGCTTGATAAATTTTAGGACGGCTTCTTGTTGAACAAAACAAAACACTGCCTCAATGTGGACATAAAAAAAGCAAAACTAATATCTATTATCAGGGAAACTTATAAATAAATGCATGACTTTCTGGAGTGCATTTCATTTGTCCTCCCAAATTCTGATCCAGTGCATTCTGTGGATCCAGTGTGTTTCAACCCCCTCTTGTTTTTATGCAAGTCACATCTCCCTAAAAATGTTCCATGCCAGAAAGACTTTCTCACAATTATTTCATGTTGTCACAATAAACCATCCTTTAAAAGACAGTTTAATCATGACATCTTTTAATGACATGACATAGCTTTGACCTTAGCTATTCACTGGAGCTAATGAAACAAGGTCACCCTGTTGGACCTGGGGACCCTCACAATCCAGTCTGTGTCATTAATAGCACACCACTCAGCATGTGCCCAGGTGTCGGGCTTACAATTTCTGATGTCCTTTAAATTGCTCTATCTGGGGGCGCCTGGGTGGCTCAGTCGGTTAAGCGGCCGACTTCGGCTCAGGTCACGATCTCGCGCTCCGTGAGTTCGAGCCCCGCGTCGGGCTCTGCGCTGACAGCTCAGAGCCTGGAGCCTGTTTCAGATTCTGTGTCTCCCTCTCTCTGACCCTCCCTCGTTCATGCTCTGTCTCTCTCTGTCTCAAAAATAAATAAACGTTAAAAAAATTTTTTTAAATAATAAAAAAATAAGTTGCTCTATCTGGCTGATGATACATCACTCCTGCTTGAGAGACATTTGTCTTCACGTGATCAGGTGGAGAAATGGAGCCAGGGAAGATCTAAATTTCGAGGAAATTTTTAAAACCAGATGCTACAGATTTGGGGACAAGCTTTATTCTTATTTTAAATTCTTTGCATTATGGACTTTCACTACTGAAGAATTGGCCGAGTATTGTAACAGTTGTTTCAGAAGAAATTGCTGAATTTCCTGACTGAGCCTCTAATTTAGTTACTGAAATTCTAATATCAAGAGTCTTGATAGAATATCAATTGTTAAATGGTCCCTTTCACCTTTTGGCGTTTGATCCAGGAAAACAGAAAATGTAAGATTATGGGTTGGCACATCAGCTCCCGGGTTGACATTCTGTCAGACTTGCCTTGGAAAGATTCTGGCAAGAAAGGAAGTGAAATGTCTTTATCTTTTTGATAGTCCCACCTGGTGGCATTTTTTTTAACCTTAGAAGAGGATGTCCAGACTTGAGGATTCTGAGTGAATTCTGACCTTCAAATTTGTTGATCAGATCAGCCCAACACAAAGTTGGGACTCTTGCATCATCCACAGAATTGCTAAAGCATAGAAGGTAATCCTTCTGGCTTATCTGGGCTAAAATACCATCCATCAGGAAAAAAAAACACTTTCTACATAAAAAGCAACTCAAAGCTACACACTAAGTTGGTTAGCAAAAAAAGTTTTTAAACTGAGAGAAGTTATATATGAAAACCAGTCATCTGTGCCTTAATTTTCTATTATTTTCAATGAAAGAAAAGGAAAGATTACTTAGTATGTTAAGAACTCTATTAATTTTTTCCGCACAATTAGTTCAGAGAGAATTGGTGTTTCATGGATGAGTAGATATGAAATTGTAGGGCATTAGGAATGGAAGAAATGACAAAATCTTCTAGCAGAGCCTTCTCCTCCAGAGGAGGGACTGAAGCCCAGTGAGGCTAGTTCTCACATCCAAGATCACTCATCTGTGGACCCATCCATACTTCCACTCTCGGGCCCAGCCCGGAATCCATCCAAAGAGGAACAGCCTTTGTGAAGAGGCCTCACCCTGCCTCCATGCTCAAATTTGCTTACAAGCTAAGCTCTCTGCAGATCAGAGACTCCTCACCAGGCTCACTGCCTTCCCCTCTCATAGGTCCTACCAGCATAATGTGCTATTAACAACTTACTCCTGGTTAATGGGCCCAGTGGGGTTGTCATCCAGTTCTTCTGAGGCTCCCATCAAAGCTGTCTCCAAACTGCCATTTGCTGAGAAAAAAATATTAAACAGACATGATCAGACCTTCAGCAACTGAAGGCCTTCTTTCTAAAGAGTCACTCTGGGCTTCCCATCCCCAAAATTGCCAGGAGAACTCAACGGAAGCAATTACATCTGCTCCCGTCGGACAGTGTGATCCCTCCCTCCACATTTCACCAGTCCTGTACCTTGTGAGACAGAAACATCTCTATTTTCTAGAAATCTGAAATCTCACTTTGAACTGAACAGTTGCAAATACTCCAAAATTCTTGACATTGTCCTGAAGCGATTGGTGTCAGGGTATTTCATTTCACGACTCTTGACATCTGCCTCTCCAATTAGTTTTCACTTCTGTTCTGGCTTCTTCATTGAGTGCAGGTGCTTGGCTGATGGGCGCTGTCTAACATTACACTTGACAGAGCACCCATATTAAGAGGAAGACCTTTTTTGGTCCCCACACCTCGGTCCCTCACATCTAGAGTGAATTCTTACCAAAGCGTCTATTCCTAAGGATGCACAGCTTGTCTTGAGGCTCACATTTTAGAGCCGTCTTAAAAACAAGTATTTGTTGCCAGACTCTTATGGGCTGGTTAGACATAGCCGTAGACATAACACCTTTATGAAGCTAGAGATAGAACCCGTTTCCCATGCCTGCCCACCCCACTTTGTCATCTTACCTTGGCCCTAAGTAATACAAAAAGAAGTGGAGATTTGGCAATTATCCAACTGGGTTGATTAATACAGACAGGTTACCTGAATAATTTAGACTGCAAAGTGGATTTCTTTAGACACTAAGTCACTCCACCTTGCTAGTAGTATACATTTATCAAATTAAATGGAAAAATGCCAAGACTCCATCTGATGTCGTACTCAGAAGTTACAGCCCAAGACACAGACCGGATCCTGGGTCGCTTGAGGTCTGAGGCAAGGATTGGATGAGAACTTCAGTTCGTGATCCCTGCTTAAAATTAGGGCATTGTTTTCTTTTTCCCAGAGGTTTTCAAACTGAGTCTTAGTTGTGAAATCCTTTATCCAAATAAAATTTTAGAGCGACGCGTAAGAGGTAAACAGAGCTGCCCTGACTGGCCACACGCGAAACGCTCTCTGCCACCCTGATGGCATTTGGACGTGCACTGATTTATAGAGTATTTCTCATTGACCAAATCCAGTTCTGCGGTTTGTGTGGTCAGGGGAAAAAGAAAGAAAGTAGGTGGCACACTCAAATCGGGAGCCGTAAAGGAGTACGCAAGAATTCAGGGCCACAGCAAGGGAACTGCCAACATTCCCAGGCTAGGAGGGAGAAGGGAAGGGAATGGTTATCAGAACATGGAGGGAGGGAGAATGGTATAGAGTAGGCTACTTCAAGAGGGCCAGTGACTCTCTACTGAGGTGGGTAGAGGAACCAGGGAATAAATACTCTGATCCCTTTCCTCCTACTCCCACGCCTCCAGTCTCCTGCTGGTGAAACCCAACCCGACTCCAGAGGACAAGGAAGTCTGCGGAGTCAGTCCAAACAGATCGGTCTGATGGAGAAGAGACAGGGTAACTGTGGAGATGGAACCACAGGAACAAGCGTAAGTTTTCCAGACACTTGCTTTCACCACATCTGGCTCTTCCTTCCCACCCCTTGAGAGCCTCATGAATATACGTGGCCTCTCAGTACTGAATTATTCCAGGGGCGTCATAACAGATTTCCCCCACTTCCACTGTGAAATTCATTATCCTAAAACACAGCCAAGGTCAAGGTTGGAAACCCCCCGTCAGTGTTCCAATTCATCTCACTCATGGTGCTAGAACATCCCGACAAGCGATTGTAAAGCCAATCCATGTTCTGTACCTCTTTTCTCCTGGCGAAAACCTCTTTCACCTTCGTGGAACTCGAGAGTCTGACAAGTCTCCTCACGTTGCCCTACAGTCTTCTTTCCAGAAACTTCCACACTTTGCTTGTAGTTATAGGAACGCAGAGAAAGGTCAATCCTCTATCCCACACAAGAACCATTTTGTCCTATGATTTAGCACCCAGATACCCAGTGTCCACCTACCTGGATGCTTCCTACCTGCCCAGCTGATGATGGGTAAGCCCCAGTTGCTCTGCAGTAGCCCTGAGTGTTGGAACCAGGCTGGCTGCCTGCTTAGAGCTTTGATTTGATGTCAAGACTTGTTATCCTGCATGTTATTCTGAATTCCAGGGAATCTTTTTTTTCCTTCAAATTTTCAAATCAAATAGTAGAGTCTCAGAAAGATTAAGGGTGTATTAGTTTTCTAAGGCTGCTATAAACCAAGCACCACAGACTGGATGGCGTCAACAGCAGAAATTTATTTTCTCACGGTCCTGAAGGCTAGTAATCCCAGCGCAATTTCAAGTCCAAGATCAAGGTGCCATCAGGCTAGACTGAAGCCTCTCTCCTTGGCTTGCAGATGGCCACCTTCTCACTGTGACTTCATGTGGCTTTTTCTCTCTGTAGGTGCATGTTTGTGCCCAAATTTCCCATTCTTGTAAGAACACCAGTCATATTGGGTTTGGGCCCACACTGAAGACCTGATTTTAACTTAATTATCTCTTTAAAGATCTTGTCTCCTGGGGCACCTGGGTGGCTCAGTCGGTTGAGCGCCCGACTTTGGCTCGGGTCATGATCTCATGGTTCATGAGTTCAAGCCCCGCATCGGGCTCTGTGCTGACAGCTCAGAGCCTGGAGCCTGCTTGGGATTCTGTGTCTCCCTCTGTCTCTGCCCCTCCCCTGCTTGCACTCTGTCTCTCTCTCAAAAATAAAATAAAACATTCAAAAAAAAAAAAAAAGATCTTGTCTCCAGATATGTCACATTCTGAGAGGGATTAGGACTTCAACATATGAATTGGGGGGTGGAGAGGGACACAATTCAGCCCATAGCAGAGGGTCACCCAGTCAAACCTTTGTTCTGGTCCTTTAGAGGAATATCCTCCAATGTATCAGTCGTCGCCGTGCCACCAGGGACCTGCATGAGTACTTATAAGGATGGG
Source organism: Panthera tigris (assembly GCF_018350195.1). Lineage (NCBI taxonomy): Eukaryota > Metazoa > Chordata > Mammalia > Carnivora > Felidae > Panthera > Panthera tigris. Next base: position 54,438,417 of record NC_056662.1, on the reverse strand, counting down.
ACTCACTGCTTCACAAGACAGCCCATCCCTTGGTTGGGCAACCTTGTTAGAGTTTTTGCACATGTTGAACTAAAAACAATCATCCTTTCAATTTCTCCTTTGCCCTTCTTGTCTCGGGAGTAGCAAGGAGCCAGAGGGTTTGTGCCCTCCGGCACGTGTGAGCTCTCCATGTATAGACAGACCCAACTTCACTGCTGACCCACAGCAGGCAAAAGGAGATGCCTTGACTGGACCCCAGCTAAAGCGCTCCATTCTGACAATCTCCTTCCCAGTTCAGACCTGCTGATGGTGAAAAAGCTGGAGAGGTCTTTCCTCATGAGAAAGTAGAGAGCCAAGCGACTAGGTGGGGATCCTCTTCTCTCCACTGTATTTTCCCAGGGGTGGCCGCAGTGGGAAAGGGCTCCCCTCCCTCCCACACGTCCACCAAGGAACTATCCATTCCTCAGTCCCACGCAGGAATTCAGAATCTACATGCTCCTGTGTGTTTGCCAACATTTTCATAGTTTTTTAATGTTGACATGGGATGAATCAATCCCATAAACTTGGTTTCTGAACAGACAGGCCTTTGTTCTTCAGAATGGAATACTTGCAGCAAGCGAAACTGTCCAGGCAGGCCAAGGGCAGGGCAGCGGCCGGCAAATCACCCACTGCTCTTGGCGGTGATCACCAGCCACAGGGGGAGCCTCTGACCCGTGGTGCAAGGCCAAGGCCAGTGTGCATGAGGGAAATCTGCTTTCTTCTGTCCTTAATCAACCTATGTGTCAGTATTTTCCCCACTCACATTAAGTCTCAATATCATGGCAGCTTAAACGTTGTAAAGACATGGTCCTAACCATGACTGTCCTGATCAAAATTCTCCAGTGGCTCACCTAACAAATACAGGCAAAACTTCTAGAAATGCCTTTAACACTGTGCTGTTTATATGCCATTTGCCATTGGCCTCTCCGTCCCCACCATCTCACACCAGCTCCTTGATTCGGGAGGCTGGCCTAGTGGCTTCTGATTGGGTCTGGACAATGGGAAGAGATGGAAAGATGAGAAGAGAGAGGTGGTGGCTTTCTTCCCCAGTCCCTGCCTGCTTAGGGCCACCCCAAGAGTCCAGCCCCTTGCTGACTTATCGCTCCTCCAGGGTCTGGCTCTCACTGGGCTCCTTCTTTCCCCAGATCCAGGAGATCTGTTGATCCCTCCTGTGTCTCGCTGAACCCCTTACCACTGCCCGCAGCTTATTTGCCTGGCTGACTTGGATTCTCTTTCCTGCCAACACCATGTGTCTTCTGGAAGAGATCCTGATCGATTTCCCCATTCTCCCTGATCTTCCTAACTCATACCATGAGCTTCAGTAAAACCCTTCTACCCGCTACGCCAAAACTCGAAGGATGTCAACTCTGCGCATCAGAATTACTTGCAAAAAATGTTTTTTAAAGTATCTACTCTCAGAGATTCTGATTCCGTTGACCCGGGTGAGGTAGAACGGCATGGCCGTGCACCAGGAAGAGTGGAGGTAGACGGGGAGCATCTGCCTAGACAGGAGCAGAACTGGGTCCACAACATGGCTTGGTAGAGTGTTCTGGCAATTTTAACATGCAGCCAGGACTGAGAGCCCCTGGGCCAAATATCACTTCCCCTGCCAGTTTGCCTTAGCAAGTGACTCCCCTTCTCTATGGAAGACACCCCATCTGGCTCTTCTCATCACATCGTGAAATCCCACCTTTTATTCCCATCCCAAATGGGCTATTCCTTTTTTTCCCCTTCTTTTTGAGTTTTTATTTAAATTCTAGTCAGTTAACACACAGTGCAATAATGTTTATTTGTTTTTGAGACAGAGAGAGACAGAGCATGAACGGGGGAGGGTCAGAGACAGGGAGACACAGAATCCAAAGCAGGCTCCAGGCTCTGAGCTGTCAGCACAGAGCCCGACGCAGGGCTCAAACTCACAGACTGTGAGATCATGATCTGAGGTGAAGTCAGTCGCTCAATGACTGAGCCACCTAGGCGCCCTGCACCGTGCACCATTGATTTCAGGAGTACAATTTGGTGATTCATCACCTACATCCCCACCCAGTGCTCATCACGGGTGTCAACTGGGCCTTTCCATGAAGGCTTTCCCCACCTCCATCCCCACCAGGGCTCACGTCTCAGTCCTTGGCACGCTCGTGGTATTTATTTCTCCCTCATGACATTCCTCCTCTTGGGCCTTGAATGACAGTTGTTCGGCCAGGTGGCCCGGTCACACAGCGACCCTATGTGTTCGGGAAAGACCTCACAGTCCAAACTGAGATCATCTGACTTTCTCCTCAGCGAGAGAGCAAGGCCCAGGCAATACTGGGTCTGGGGTCTCTGGTGTCGCAGCCTGGTGTCCTATTATCACACTTCCGAATTTAAAAGGCTACAATCGATTCCGGTTCAAATTCTCAGCCTCCTCTCCGTCCACCTTCTGAGGTATGTAACTCTACCTCGCTTGAAAATGTTCTGTGGAAAATCAATGCTATAATCACATCGTAGCACAGAAGTGCTTTGTTTGGATATTACATCTGAGTATTAATTAATTGTTACAAATCGCAATCAATAGATACAAATGCTGTGTTCAAAACAGTCCGATATTTTCTACAAAAACCCTAATTTACTTGGATTTCAGGCTCTAATGCTAATACCCAGAATAAGCACTTTAAAAATAAACTGTTTCTTTGCCCCTTGGAAGATGAATGTGGCAATTTCCCACACGGGCTTGGGCTGGAGTCTTAACTCAGGTTAAGGGTGAACAAGCAGCCTCGTCACCTTTTCTTCACTTTCCTTCTTTCCCCAAACACATCATATCCTTTTAACCTTGCTTTCAAGTCTTGTGTGCTAGCAGCCTCTCGTACCATAATTGCAATTAACTGCTAACTGTGGGTGTGAATGAAAGTCACCCGCTCCTCCAAGATGTTCTCCACGCTTTGCTTACTCGTATATAAGCATCCCTACTTCACTGAATCTAAGACCCCCTTGGGGGAGCGGGGGGGAGACACAACACTGTTCTCTATACCACCAAGGAAGAGAACATCTGTGATAAATAAACTGGCAAGCCATCAACTGTAAGATGCCATTGATTGTGTCCCATATCCCAATGAGAGAGGTGTTGATATATGAAAAGCTGTGTACCTTAGAATCTGTGAAATAGGATGTTCCTTGACATCATCGCTTCCTTCCTGTGAGCTGCCCATCGACTCCATTTCCGCCACCTTTGATTGTCCAGAGTGGTTCACGATACCAGGTTGATGATCCTTAACTGTGGCTATATCATGTTCTTCCTCCTCTTAAAACTATCGTACCTTATTAGGTTCCTTTGCATCCAAAGAGGCAGTTCCATTCTTCAAGAGGGGAGATTTTATTGGCACAAGAAGCTTTTCTCATGTACAGTTATAGCACAGTAAAGAACTAGAAGACAGTGCCTTTCAAAGAGTCAGGTTCATTGATATCCTCTATCAGTCCTTCTGTGAGCCTTTTCTGAAACCATCAATTACTTCAACGACAGGAGCTAAAGTTATTTACTGTGCCAGGAAAGTTCATTACGTCATGCCATTTTGAAGTGCCACATTGTTTCTCAGTCAAAAAAGAGTAATAAATGATATTGTATATATTCTCGTGTTACCCACAAGTTGAAATCATTTTTTAGGTTCAACTGTTTTTGTCTAAACTTTTTTACTGTGCAGAATATAATAGAAAATCTATTTTTTTCTATGCCTGCAATTTTTTTCTTTTAAGATTTTCCATCAGTTCTAAAATACTCAGAGACATTAAAACAAAAGTACTGAGGACACAGGAATGTGTTTTCTATGATCTTACATAGAGGGGCCACCCCTATATAAATAGAACTCAAGGCCTATTCTAAGCAACATGATGCAAAAGCTTCTGGAAGAGCTTCAGGGCTGAGACCATCATTTGGCACCAAATTTAGATCTTCCTTTCCTAACTTAGGTCATGTTCTCTTTTGATGTTTAAAATAAACTGTTTAATTTGGTCTCTACAATCCTAATTTCTGGTAAAGGAGAAGTCTGAGAACTTGGAAATAAAGTCTTTGTGTGTGTGTGTGTGTGTGTGTGTGTGTGTGTGTGTGTGTGATATTGTGTGCACAGTGATAGTGTGCACACACTACCAGAGATAGTGTGCACAGTGGCTAAGAGTCAAAGAATGTGTCTTCCATTCTGAGGTTTTCAACTTACTAGCTGTGCGCCATTGAGCACGTTACCTCCAGAGCCTTATTTTCCTGATCTTTGCAATCGCAACAGTAACAGCCATTTCAGAGGGTTGCCAAGAGCATTAAACGGGATAGGTGACTAGTAACAGCTATCAACATTTTAAATGCACCTGCTCTTTGACCCAGTAAACTCTGTTTGTAGGAATTTATATTACAGATATAGCAGCACCGTTGTACAAAAATGTGTGTGGATACTCACCCACCAATATGGAAATACATAATGTACTTATGTATGTTATAAAAAGCACCAGAAAAAAAATAAAGGCCAATATAATGTGGTGCAAATGATAGCATGTCTTAATATAGGAGAGCTCTTAAAACTTAATCAAGAAAAGAATACCAGGAGCGCCTGGGTGGCTCAGTCGGTTAAGCATCAAACTTTGGCTCAGGTCATGATCTGGTGGTTTGTGAGTTCAAGCCCCGTGTCGTGTTCCGTGCTGAAAGCTCAGAGCCTGAAGCCTGCTTTCAATTCTGTGTCTCCCTCTTTCTCTGCCCCTCCCCGCTGGTGCTCTGTCTCTCTCTCTCTCTCTCTCAAAAATAAACATTAAAAGAAAAAGAAAAAGAGGGGTGCCTGGGTGGCTCAGTCGGTTGGGCGTCCGACTTCGGCTCAGGTCATGATCTCGAGGTTTGTGAGTTCGTGCCCCCTGTCAGGCTCTGTGCTGACAGCTTGGAGCCTGGAACCTGCTTCAGATTCTGTGTCTCCCTCTGCTCCTCCCCTGCTCATGCTCTGTCTCTCTCTGTCTCTCAATAATAAATAAACGTTAAAAAACTAAAAAGAAAAAAGAAAAAGAAAAGAACACCCTATTATAAGAATGGGTGAAGAATAGAAGTATTCGTTTAGTTAAAGAAGTAATTTAGAGATCTACTAAACATGTGAGGATATGTTAACATTTCTTGGAAATAAAACAGGCAATGTAAAATAAAATTAGTAATTACTATGTGTCCATCATGAAACCGGCAAGATTCTTACAGATAATAATAGCATTAGGCAAGTGGAAATAGATTTCCCTGCTCTGGTGATGGGCGTGTAAATTGCACAAACTTTCTGGAGCAAATTTTAACAATATGTATCAAACACCTTAACTTTTGCCTTCCCTCTGACAAAACAGTTTCTCTTCTAGAAATATACCCTGAGGAAATAAACACAGATGGACTCAGAGATGGCAGGATCCTGAAACAGTGTTGAAAATAGGAGGGGGAAAGGAAACAATTTAAATTTGGAACAATAAGAAATCGGTTCAAAAGTTATATAGAAACACTATTCTGCCACCTGAAAAAATCATGCTACAGAAAGTATTTGTTGGCAGGAAAGTGTCACAATTTGTTAATTAACCAAAAAAAAAAAAAAAAAAAAGGCAATTCAAAACAAAACAAAACAACAGCAAAAAAAAAAAAAAAAGCAGAAACAGACCCATAAATACAGAAAATGAAGCCGGTGGGGCTAACAGTGGGGATGCGGTGGGGGGATGGGCAAAATAAGCGAAGAGGAGCGGGAGGCACGGACTTCCAGTTATGGAATGAACAAATCACAGGGATGAAAGGTACAGCAGGGGGAATATAGTCAATGGTACTGTAATCGTGTTGTACAATGACAGATGGTAGTTACACTTGTGGCGAGCACAGCATAACATACAGAGAAATTGAATCTGTATGCAGTACACCTGAGACTGACATAACATTGTGTCAACCAGACTTCCGTAAAAAAATAAAAGAAAGAAAGAGAAAAGAAAGCATGGCAGTTTACAAACCTCTAATTGTGGCATGGCCCTCAGCCTTAGGGCTTTCCCCCGGCTGTCTACTTCTTCTCTCCCATTCATCCTCCTTGTCCTGAGATAAACTTTGAGTCCATTCCTGAGAAATCCAGGGGAAAAAAATCCAGAAAATTTCCCCAAGTTCACATGCTTACTTCATTCCATGTGTCTTCTTTGAGGCACGTTTCCTAATAGTCCTTAAATATTTTATTAGCTCATTGTGGTCTGTGTCTCCCACTGGAACATAAAGTCTAGAAGAACAGGCAGAGAGGCTGGGTCTGGTTTGTTCTACACCTAGAATGGTGTAAGCATACAGAAGGTGAACTTTAACATGATTCGTTCTGGGGAGAAAAATATCTTGCTGTTTGTGTACTTATGATACTGCTTTGAGGGGCGCCTGGGTGGCTCAGTCGGTTAAGCGTCCAACTTCAGCTCGGGTCAAGATCTCACTGTCCGTGAGTTCGAGCCCCACATCAGGCTCTGTGCTAATAGCTCAGAGCCTGGAGCCTGCTTCAGATTCTCTGTCTCCCTCTCTCTCTGCCCCTCCCCTGCTCATGCTCTGTCTCTCTCTGTCTCAAAAATAAAAACATTACAAAAGTTTTAAAAAAAGATACTGTTTTGAAATATTAATTTTTGTGCTTTTCTTTCTCAGTTATTTTTTTTAGTGAAGTGTAGATGACATGTAAGATTATATTAGTTTCAGGTGTACAACACATTCATTTGTTATTTGAATGCATTGTGAAATAATCACAACAGTTAGTCTAGTTACCATTTATCACCATACAAGGTTGAAGATCTTTGTCTTTGACGAGAACTGTTAAGATTTACTCTCTCAGCAACTCGCAAATATGCAATACAATATTATTGACTATAGCCACCATGCTGTACATGACTTTCTGTGACTTACTTATTTTACAAATGGAAGTGTGTGCTTCTTGATTCTCTTCACGCATTTAACCTACGTCTCCCGCTGCTGTGCTCTGTATCTATGAGTTTGGCTTTATACTGGTTTATTCATTTTGTTTTTAAGATTTCCCATACAAGCGAAGTAATACTGTACTTTTCTTTCTCTGTCTGACTTATCTCAGTTAGCATAATATCTTCAATATCCCTCCATGCTGTTGCAAATGGAAAGACTTTATTCTTTTTATGGCTGAGTGATAGATATGTTTCTTATCTTAATATATGTTATACCACATCTTCTTTATCCATTCATTCACCAGTGGATACTTAAGTTGCTTCCATATCTTGACTAATGTGAATAATGCTGCAATGAATATGCATGGGGGTGCATATATCTTTCTGAATTAGTGGCTTTGGTTTTTCTGGATAAATACCTAGAAGTGGAATTGCTGGGTCATATGGTATTTCTATTTTTAATTTTTTTGAGGAATTTCCATACTGTTTTCCATAGTGGCTGCACCAATTTACATTCTCACCGACAGTGCATAAAGGTTCATTTTTCTCCACATCCTCTCCAACACTTGTTAGGCCCAACGTTTTGATAATAGCACTCTGGTAGTTGTGAGGTTATATCTCACTGTGGCTTTGATTTGCATTTTCCTGACATTGAGCATCTTTTCGTATGTCTATCGGCCATCTGTATGTCCTTTTTTTTTTTTTTTTTTTGAAAATGTCTATTCAGATCCACTGCCCTTTTTTTTTTTTATTTTTTTTAACATTTTATTTATTTTTGAGACAGAGAGAGACAGAGCATGAACGGGGGAGGGGCAGAGAGAGAGGGAGACACAGAATCGGAAGCAGGCTCCAGGCTCTGAGCCATCAGCCCAGAGCCCGACGCGGGGCTCGAACTCACGGACCGCGAGATCGTGACCTGAGCCGAAGTCGGACGCTTAACCGACTGAGCCACCCAGGCGCCCCATCCACTGCCCATTTTTGAATCAGAGTTTGTGTTCTTAAATTGTATCCATTCTTCACATATTTTGAATATTAGCCCCTTATCATATATACGATTTGGAAGTATTTTCTCCCATTTAGGTTGTCTTTTCATTTTCTTGATAAAACAAAGCCAGAGCTTGTAATTTACAAGTACCAGCTTTTGTTCAAGAAAATATTCTTGAGAAGCAAAACGGAAGGCCCAGGAAGAGTAAGGCCTTGAGAGTGCCTCAGTAAACTGGATGGAAAATTAGAAGACCCAGGCAAGAGTCACTACGGGAGACAAATATGTGAGGCAGTGACTTTGAGAAGAGGGAACTAGCCTGCATAGTCATGTGACTGGGAAACCGGGCAACATAAGAAGAACTGTGGGTAACAAGCACACAGACCCTCCCCTGCCCTGGGGAATTGTGGGTCATGAGCCCACAGACCCTCTACTGCCCTGGAGAACTATGGGTAACAAGTCCACAGACCCTCTACCACCAATGAGTAGATGCCCCAGAACACCTATGCCAAGGGGACCTGACAGCTATTATTTTCTTTGAGGTCTGGTAGGGGTAACTTCATGGAGTCTTGGTTTTCTCATATATAAAATGTGATAAAAATGCCTAACCATTGTGAAATGTTATGATACATATTTGGTAAGACAGATAGTTGATACAATGAGTCTTATGATAGCTTGTGTATCTTTTCAATATTTAGTGCATGTTAGTTTTGTAATCTGCATGTAGCTTTCTGATTCATTGTATTTCCTTTGCAATATTACGATTGTAAGCTCCCTGAAGGCCAGAATCTTTTTTTTATCTCAATAATCAACAGACCTTAAGTGCTCTTCAACTGAATAGACTCAGATAATTGATTTTTGTACTTTTCTAGGAAAACACTAAATGTGTGCTTTTGTATTCATGCATTAAAACAATCATATTTTCTTCTCAATTTGTTAGTGTAGTAAAATAACAGCATCTATTTTAATAAATGAGTTCGGCTTATAATTTTCCCTTCCTGTACTGTCTTTGTCAAATTTTAGTATCAATTTTATGCTTACCTCAAAAATGAGTTAGAAATGGCTTGTTCTGTTTTGTTTTTCAGTTATCAGAAAAAGATCGCATAAGATCAGAATTCCATTCATGGTAGAACCTACCTGTAAAAACCATATGGGATTGATGTTTATTTTACAGGGACATTTTTAACTACTGACTCAGTTTTTTTTTTTTTAATTTTTTTTTTAACGTTTATTTATTTTTGAGACAGAGAGAAACAGAGCATGAATGGGGGAGGGTCAGAGAGAGAGGGAGACACAGAATCCGAAACAAGCTCCAGCCTCTGAGCAGTCAGCACAGAGCCCGATGCGGGGCTCGAACTCACGGAGCACGAGATCGTGACCTGAGCCGAAGTCGGACGCTTAACCGACTGAGCCACCCAGGTGCCCCCTGACTCAGTTTTTTAATAAGACTATTCTAATTTTCTATTTCTTCTTGAGTCAGCTTTTCTGAATTTATCTTTTTATTATGGACTGAATTATATTCCTTCAAATTCATATGTTGAAGCCCTAACCCCCAATGTGGCTGTACTGGAGATAGTATCAGACTATATTGGATTAGCTTTAAGGTTAAATGAGATCAACAGGGTGGGAATCTAATCCAGTGGGATTAGTGTCCATATAAGAAGAAAGGACACAAGGAGTGCAAACACAGAGAGGAAAGGCCAAGCGAGAACACAGCAACAATGTGGCAATCTACATGGTAGGAAGGGAGGTCTCACCAGAAATCAACCCTGATGACACCTTGATCTTGGACTTCCAGCCTCCAGAACTGTGAGGAAATAATTTTTTTTTCTTCCTTAAGCCACCCAGTCTGTGATATTCTGTTATGGCAGACTAATGTATTGCTTTTTTCTCTCTCTCTCTCTCCCTCTCCCTCTCTTCTTAATTATATTTTATGAGTCATTTTAGAAGATTCTTGTGGGAGAGGTCCAGTGTCACTGTCAGACTGCTTCCCACAAAGATGGCATTTGTATGTGCTTTCTCTGTCACTGCCTCTATCTGGGACGAGTATAGTTCAAACAAGAAACTGTCAGTTCCCCTTCTTTGTATGTCTTTGGAGAATTATGTTCTGCTGACTTTGCCTAAGGACACAATGCCAGGCATCATACCTCTGTCTTATCTCACCCTTGGTTTATCATCAATGCATTTTATAGCTCTTGATCATAAATTTTAGGTGGGATTTATTAGTGTTTCCTACTTTCTTTGTATTGTTTGTTGTTCTTTTATTTGGGGCAGATTTCCAAGAGGAAAATGGGGCAGAGATATCTATCTTTGACATAATCTTAAAACTGGCTATTATTCTGTATTCTTTTTTTTTTATTTGAGAGATAGAGCATGTGTGAGCAGGGGAGAGGGGCAGAGGGAGAGGGAGGGAGAGAGAGAGAGAGAGAGAGAGCGCGCGCGAGTATCTTAAACAGGGGCTCAATCCCACAATCTTGGGATCAAGTCCCGAGCTGAAATCAAGAGTTAGACGCCCAAACGACTGAGACACCCAGGCACCTCAGTCATCCTGTATTCTTATAGAAAAAAAAAATCTTATATTCAAGTAGTGTTTCTTGGTCTTTACCTGACTTTCCTATACTCTCCTTCTGAGATTTCAGCATTTTTCACAATTTTACTTTTGTACCACTCAAGCATTACAGGTAATCTGACCATACTTTGCTTCCCCCTTTTCATTCCATATTTGCCCTTTCCTCTATGACTACTAAGTCATACCATAAATTCTTTCCACCTTTCCTACTTGTCTGGTTACATTTAAACACAAATACTGTAGCATCCGCTGTGCTGACCAGTCTATTCTTTTCAATAGCTGGGTCTTCAAAGCTGATCGGAGATGAGGTTTTCAAAGCTGATCGGAGATGATAAAGAGAAACCGAAGATCAGTGGTTTTTGTTGTCGTTGTTGTTGTTTTGTTTGTTTTTCTTTTTCATTAGTGGTAATAAGAAATGTAAGGGATCTGGCTTCAAATTCTACTTGGCCACTTACGAGCTGCAGGATTTTATTTAAAAAAATTTTTTTAACTTTTCTGAGGCTTCATTTCCTCAGTTATAAAATAAGGGTAACAACACTGGGATGTTGTAGGGAATAAATGAGAAAAATCTGTGTATGGTGCCCGGTGTGTACTCGCTCATGAATGTCTGCCTTATGCATCCTTGTGCATTGTCATACCTCTGCCATTCTTTTAGGGCTTGATGCATTTCCATGAGCTTTCATTTGTGCGTAGATCTGTGGAAGTCCTAGCACGTATGAGAAAAGAAAAGCCTGCGCAGACAGGGCTATGCCAAGAGGAAAGCAGGGCTCAGAAAGATGGGAGGGGTTTGGAGTTCCCACTGCCTGTGAAGAGCTCAGTTTGCCGAGAGGAGCAGAAGGAAACATTGCAGGCAGACCCTGCTTCCACTGCTTTTGCAAAATGAATTTGTCAGTAAAAGTCATCTTCTAGAACGTCCAAAGACTCCCCATAGGTTCAATTATATGGAATAGGATCTGCTGGTGAATGTAAGAAAAGTGTTGCTTGAGCTGCATGGTGGAAAATGAAAGATTTAATTCCCACGGCCTCCCAACAGCTACCTCAGTTTCAGTGACACTGGAGAAAATTCTGGCGCTTTTCTTTGACATACCTATATTATAAAGCCTGTTGGTTTCATAATAGCAGTATCCCTTCAAGTCATTTCATTTCCTTCAGTTATTTGCTTGTGGTATACATTTCGAGGGGTGTCTAAGCAGCCTCCAGACCCTATAATGGCTTCACCTTCATGATAGAAAGTCACTTGGAAGCTGGTAGATCCAGTCTCCCTTTGTTTTCAGAACTGATCTAGTGACAGTCCCAGTGCTGAGCTAAACTCACTGAGGTTTTCTTGTTGTTGTTGTTATGGTAAAATATGCATAACATAAGATTTACCAGTTTAACGATTTTTTAATGTTTATTTATTTATTTTGAGAGAAAGAGAGAGAGAGGCATAGAGACAGGGAGAGAGAGAATCCCAAGCAGGCTCCGCATTGTCAGCGCAGAGCCCAATGTGGGGCTCGATCTCAACAAGGGTGAGATCATGATGGGAGCCGAAACCAAGAGTCGGATGCTTAACCAACTGAGCCACCCAGGCGTCCCTCTGTTGAACCATTTTCCAGTGTGCAGTTCAGTGGCATTAAACACATTCCCATTGTTGTGTGGCCATCACCACCTTCCGTCTCCAGAACTCTTGGCCATCCCACACTGGAAACTCTGTGCCCATCAAACACTAACTCCTCATCCCCCTCCCCCAGCCCCTGGCAATCCTCATCCTACTTTCTGTCTCTGAATTTGACTAGGTCCCTCATATAAGTGAAATCATACAGTATTCATCTTTTTGTGACTGGTTTCTTTCATTTGTCCTCGATGTTCACCTGTATTGTAGGAGGTGTCAGAATTGCCTTCCTTTTTGAGACTGAGTAATAATAATCCATTGTGCGCATACACCACACTTTGTTTCTCCATCATCCATTAGTGGGTACTCGGGTTGTTTCCACATTTCGCCTATTATGAGTAATGCTGCTATGAACATGTCATCTGAGCTTTGAGTGAACCTAGGGAAGATTTGAATAACATTTAAAAAACCCTTTTGAGTGACCTGTGTCTAACCAAATGGGACCGGGAAACAAGTAAGCTCACAGGACCAGTGGGAAGGGATTTAGCCATATCTCTGAGCCTCTGTTCTTAGTCACTGCAGTTGACTCATCACTGGCCAGGTCCCAGTTTTCCCTTGGAAATTATCATGGGAGGGAATTATCTGGGGGAGGCTTAATCGCAGGTCTGTTCAGGAGGCTCCCACACTAGCAAATTCCAGAATCAGCTGGAAACACATTGGAGAGGCACAGCCACATTTGCCACCCGTGAGATACGAGAACTTTTAGACCAAACTTTTAACAGGTGACATATTTGATATGAAATTCTCCGTGTGTCTGTACTGTGATTCTAGGCCATTTACCATTGTGGTTTGCATTGGTATTTTCTTTGAAAAAACAAAGTCGATGTAGAATTATAGCCTCCCATGTTGTGGTCAAGCAAAAAGGCAATATTAATGTAAATCAGAAGCCAAAATTCCCCAGAGAAAAGATTCCTGGGGTAGGGGTTTACTGGGGTATGGATCAATGCAGAGAAAGTTAATGTTATGGAAGATTTCATTGTATGCCATCAAGGTTTATGTAGAGACTGAGGTCCGGGGTGCAGAGATCCTAAGGGCTAACATTCGTGAGATCCATTCAGCCTTGGTATCCATGCGATAACTGTCAAGTAGTTCTTACTTATCCTTATCTTGCATGTTAGGAAACTGAAGCTTTGGATGTTAAGCAATATCTCCAAGTTCACACAGCCAGTAATTGGCAGAGCTGGAAGTCTAGTCCAGATTTGTCTTAATCCAAAACCAACTCCTTTCACACCCTTAATCCAGCTCTATGGGATTTACAGAAATTAAGAAAAATTCATAGTCCTTGTTACATAGACCAGTGGCTCTTAAAGTATGGTCTGTGGACCAGCAGCATTAGCATCACAGTGGAAATTTGAAAGACGTACCTTGTACATTCGTAGGTCCACACACCAGCCTTAATTCAGATGCTCAGGGCGGGGGGGAGAAGGGTTCCAATGTTACCTCCAGCAGTGTGAGAGCCCCTGGACAGATGATTCCCTGTCATCCAGGGACATTTTTCCCGGGACATTTTTCCATGTCATCCAGGTGACAGAACGAGGAGTGCACAGAAATGACAAGGATTTTGAAAGTGGGTGGTGAAATTCAAATACAGGCCAGACAGTCCTTTGATCTCATGGAGTTTTAGCTCATTTTAGATTGCATTGTGAGTTTCACGTAAGAGTGTTAACTCTGATCTAAATTTTAATTTAGCCAGTTACCCTCCTCCTCGTTCCGCGCCCTAGCTATCACTTCCGGCAGTGAAATACCTCAGGCGCCTGGCATTTGTTGAACAGACACTACCTTCCCTCGTTGAAGAATGTCAATTTCATCAGCAGACACTCCCCTGCTGGCTTTTCCCATGCTTGTGCACACTGCAACTTTAACACAAAGATTTTGGTTCTTTCTATGCATGGAGCTTAAGGTGGAGTCGTAGCAAAGGAGACGATGCGTGGGAACTTACAATACAGCCGTCGGATTTGCGCGCTATTTGTTGACACTCTCGAGCACCAGAAACAATAAGATGGAAGAGCTCAAATGTTTGAACAAGATTCAAAGGCAATTTTCAGGCAGTCAGATGTCAGCAGTGGTAACACAGAGGAATATGGGGCCTTGACATTTCAAAGCCTTAAAGATCTGACGGTGGTCCTTACAGAAATGCACTGGAATGTAACACCTTCCAGCATAAAGTAACTGACTTTGACACCTGACACTCCCCTGTTGAAGAATTCAAGGTGCTGACTTGCCTATGTCGATTGAGCCAAAAATGGCAAGACCTGAGTTGGGGACAGGGTTGGCAGAGAGTGTAAATGATGACATTTGAAGGGAAGTGTTTTCTGGAATCACCGCCCACAGGGTCGGGGGCTTCCTGGGTAGGGGAGGGGGGAGATGAGAGGAAGCTGGGGGTGGGGGGGGGGGACGATGACAGTCTTTCTGAAAATCTAGCTTCCAGGAATGCTTTGTTTCATTCTGTGTCATGCGTTCGCCAATGTCATTGTGAGCAGAATCAGCACACAGGAAGAGTGAAAATAGCCATGCTGGAGTCACAGTGAATTAAGATCTTTGTGTGAGCCTAGTCAGCAGGACTGACTCAGCAGGAGCCACTTGTGTATTTTGGATACGGGAGCCCTTTGATAGGGCCGATCACAGCCTGCACACAGTAGATAGGCACTCTCGGAAAGGCAGCGTGGTGCAAAATCTGCCCGTCCTGGTCACTGTCTGTGACCTTAGGGGAATCTGCCCGCCCTCTCTGTGACTCTCTTTTTTCACAGGACAGGAAGATAGTGATCACAGATCCTGCCTCGAAGGGCTCTTGTGTAAAGACACAGAAATGCCTGGCCCCCCACCCCCACCCCCCGGCTGTCTCTCTAGGACTGTTAGCTCTTATTGCATAAATAATCAGCATGATGATTTGGGATCCTAAGTAGGGTTGAGACATCTTGGATATCAACAAAATCTGCACAAGCCACCTCAACATGCAGATCTATTAGGTCACTAACACCTCGAATATTATAATATCGCAGCAAAAGGAAGAGAAATTCGTATTTGCTGAGAACATAGCACCTGAAGCACTTGGGTGTTCCAAACTGCCAAGTCCTGACACACACACTAAGCCCTGTGACATAGTCTTATTCTCCCTAGTTATAAATAAGGAAAAAGAGATGCCAAAGCACAAAGACACGTGTCAGGATTCACAGAGGGCAAGAACCGGAAGCCTGGATGCCCTGCTCTCCCGCATCTGCGCCACAACCCCCTCATGCTGGACCCTTCCAGGCTCTGTCATATCTCCTCCAAAATGTGCCACCATCCCCCCAGGAAAGAAGCCAGAACTTCTCTTTTTCACCAGAAACATACTCAGCAGTGACCTCTCAAGCTTGACTTGGATTGAGCTTCTTGTCGACGAGCCAAATGTCCCTGCTCAGGTATAGTTTTTGCTTTGCAGAAAATGTACTGCTACCGTTTGGGATTACTTTGTGAACTGGCTCATTTCAGATGCACTTCAAACTTTAAATCACAAGCACGGAAGTCGGGGTAGGATGGCGATCACAGCAGTGTTTTTATTATAAGGCGTCCCAAGCACTTGCACATAAACTACGATGCCAACCTCCATGCCGTATTTGTACAATCAAGTTTTCTGCAGTTAATTTGGAAAAAAAGAAAAATAACGGACTTTAAAGTTTTTTAAGTCACTGAAAGAATAGAAGTCTACAGAATTCTTCGAAAGCGCATGGCAAATTGTCAGGAGATCACTGCCATAGCATAGCTCCTATCGTTGGGGGATGTTTGCCTTCTTGAATCTTGAGTATTTGAATCAACTAACATGTAATA
This sequence comes from Panthera tigris, assembly GCF_018350195.1. NCBI lineage: Eukaryota > Metazoa > Chordata > Mammalia > Carnivora > Felidae > Panthera > Panthera tigris. The sequence continues at coordinate 54,422,508 of NC_056662.1, read as the reverse complement.
AGAAGAGGGAGGTGGGACTCAATGTTAGGGTCAGCCTGAGCAGCGTAATCAGAGGCACAAATTGTGAGGTTGGTTAGAGGAAATACAGGGGGATGGGTCTGGAGTTGCTGCAGAGGGAATGATGAGGACAGTGGCGGATTTTGAACTAAAAAGGTAGCTCAGGGCACAGGGTGAAGGGCCGCTCTGCCCTCTGAGACCTGAAAGAAAACCATTAGCTCTAAAATAAGGGAACAAGAGCGAAGGAAGCAGATAACATAGCATCATGCAACTCTACAGCAACTCAACTCCATTCCTCAACAGGCAAGTATCCATGTCATGTTTTATTTGAAATGCACTATGGATGCGTCTTCCATGCTGCGGACTCCTGCGTTCCCTATTCGACACCAGCACTTGGAGGTCGAGCAGACATCTCAAACTTCACTGTGTACCATCCATGGTGTAGCTATGTCCTCCCAGTGGATCAAGCGCAGGGCTTGGACTCATTCTTCCTTTTCTTTTCCACTCACATGCCCATCAGGAAATTCCATGGCTCTACGTTCAACAGATACTAGGAATCCTATAGCTTCTTTCCATCCTCTCATTCTTTCACCTGGATAACTGGAAGAGCCCCCTAAGTTGGTGTCTTTGCTTTTCCCGTTGCCCCTTCATTCCATTCCAAGCCCGGGAGGGGAACTCTTCTAGAACGCCCATCGGAGAACGCCCCTCTTCTGCTCAGACCCTGAGGTGCTGCCATGTTTCATCCAGACCAGAGCTGTGATCTTCACAGTGGCCCGCATGACCTGGCACATCTCTCACCACACCCCCCACCCCCCACCCAATCCGGTCCATCAGAGTAGCCACTGGGCCTTCACCATGGTGCACACAACCTGCCTCCGAGCTTTGGCTCCAGCTGTTTCCTCCACTAGGAATGCTTTTGCCTCAAATGGCCACTCAGCTCACTCCATCCTTTCCTTTTAGTCTTTTATCAAATCTCCCTTCTCAGTGAGTTCCTGTTCTGAGAGCTCTAAGTCACCCTGCAACCTGTCCCCATCCCACAACCAACCATCTTACAATGCTCTATTTTCCTTTTTCCTTTTTCCCCAGCACTAACCACTTTCTAACATACTGTATAGTTTACTGGCTCATTTTTATTGTTTGTCTCCCCCAACTAGAACATAATCCCTGTGAGATCAGCGTTCTTTGTTTTGTTCAGTGGAGTATCCCGTGCTTCTGGAACTATTCCTGTCTAGTGATTAGCACTCAATAAATATTTGTTGGACAAACAGTGGATGAATTAATTTGGCAGCAGCCTGGAAGATTTATTGGAGAAGGATAAGGAGCAGACAGGTAGAGATAGCCATCTGAAATTCAGGATTATGCTGAGGAGACAGATCTGGGCTGAAGATACAGAGCCTGACAACGTAGGCATAGAAAATGTAACAGCAAAATTAATGTCTACACAGTTTTGACTCTTGCTTTTTCCACTTAAAAAATATATCAATCCTCTTGTCATGTTTCAGTGTTCATAAACATCATTTGAAATGATTGCACCATTGCACTGAGTGGTTACATAATAACCATCTCCCTTCTGTTGGCATCCAGATTTTAATTTTTCACTATGATTAATGATATCACTATGAATATCTTTATGTATATTGTATATGTATATATTTATGTATATGTAGATTGACAAAGGCTAGCAAAAAACAGTTTTATGATTCTCCATAATGGCTCCACCCAATTTCCTCATCTCAATATCATCGGAATATACACATTCTGCCATAATATTGACAACGTTGACAATTAATTATGAAAATGTTGTCTTATTGTTTTCAACATGTATTTCTTGTTCTGTATGATTTTTATTTGCATCCTTTCCTTGTTTATTTTTTTAAAATTTTTTTACATTTATTTATTTATTTTTTATAGAGACAGAGCACAGGTCGGGGAGGGGCAGAAAGAAGGAGACACAGAATCCCAAGCAGGCTCCAAGCTCTGAGCTGTCAGCACAGAGCCCGACGCGGAGCTCGAACTCACAAACTGTGAGATCATGACCTGAGCTGAAGTCGGACGCTCAACCGACAGAGCCACCCAGGCGCTCCTCTTTCCTTGTTTATTTACTTGAAGCTTACTGTTTGTGTTTTATCACTTTGTATTAATTATTTCCCAATCTGAGAGGTTTAAAATGCTATTTTAATTTGCTTTTTCTTTTTAGGAGTAAGTTGGGCATTGTGTCACATGTTCATGAGCTATTCATATTTCCTCTTCTTTGAATAGTTTATATCTTTTGTCTTTACCCTCCACTTCAAATACTCAATTATTCATTCAATTCGATAAGTACTCTCTTATATGATGACCAATGGTGGTCAAGGGCCCGGGGCCGGTCACGATAGTCAACTCTGCTCCGTGAGATCATACAAGGACCTGGGGACCCAGGCTCCCTTCCCTCCAACTGCAGTCATCCCCTGGCTGTTTGGCTCTCCTGTGGCCACTGCTGATTTGCCATCAGCAAGGCTGAATTTTGGTCTAAGGGAAGGAAGAAAGAATGCAGAGCGTGCAGTTTTCTGTGTAAAGAAAGTGCCCCGGAGGTTGTACGATTTACCTATCTGCCAGAGAGCTGCGGGATGCAGCTGGGCATCAATAGAGGTGCCCCCACAAAGCTCGGGGGGGGGGTGCGTGCTATTAGTAAAGAGGAAGAGGGGAATTTCCACAGGGGAATTATCAATCTGTACTATAGGAACTAAGTAGATCTTCCCCCCTAAACTGCCAAACACTTATCCAGACGCCATTTATCAAATAAGACACACCGTGCCCACTGTTTAGGGATGACCCTCTCGTTAGAACGTTTATCCCACTAAAAGCATTGTTTCCTTGGATAGTCTCTTCATTATGCTGTTGTAACCATTTGTTAATATTTATCAATCAAGGAGCTATATTGTTTATTAATTGAGTCACCTAAATTAAATTATTTAGGCTTTCGAGGAGAGAACATTCACCTCTTCTTGCACATGCATTAACAAAAGTAAAGCATTATTTTAAGCCCGATGGATAACAACACAGGCTCAAAAGACGTCTTAAGATTCCAAAGCCCTCTTGCCAAGAAAAGAATAACATTCATAAAATAAATGTAGGGCCACCTTTAGGGTAGGTGTTAGATTCTCTACCTGTGTCTTGATTAAAACAAAACAAAACAACACCAAACCTTAATATATTGGAATCTAAACAAAGACATGATATAAACAGGCTGAAGTCATTTTTATAATGTGAGAGAATAGCAGTCTCATTTCCTTCCACAGTGAAAATTGTGCAGAGTGAACAGTGAATGGTTGATAAGGTTTGAAATTTCTGGGGCAAAGGTGATAATGAATGATAAAAAAATGAATAGAAAATGAAAGTCGCGTTTCTCCTGAGGTGCCAGGACTCATGTCTGTCTGTTGGGGCAGTGGTTTCCACAGCTCATGGAAAACTTCATCCCTGCCGACTCCGGGCATCTTTCCATGGGCGAGGGATACACTGTCACTGGGAATTCAGGAAGTCTTGATATATAGGCCAGTGTGGCCAATGGCCTGACACTGAGCATTATCAGAGCTTTAAAAGTAGAAGTCTATTTCCTGAGATTAGCTAAGCAAAATTTTGAAAAACATAACTGCGGACTTTCTCCACAGTAAGACAACTAGGATTTTCCCTCATTCCCAGTCTAGACAAATGGCTTTAGATATACCCCCCCCCCCAAATCACTCTCTTGGAGGGGTGCCTAGGCGGCTCAGTTGGCTAAGCATCCCACTCTTAATCTCGACTCAGGTCATGATCTCATGGTTCGTGGGTTTGAGCCCCTTGTCTGCTTGGAATTCTCTCTCTCAAAATAAATAGATAAACTTTTTTTTTTTTTTAAATCACTTGGGGCACCTGGGTGGCTTAGCCAGTTGAGCATCTGACTTTGGCTCAGGTCATGATCTCGCAACTCATGAGTTCAAGCCCCTCGTTGGGCTCTGTGCTGAAAGCTCGGAGCCTGGAGCCTGCTTCAGATTCTGTGACCCCCCCCTCCCTCTCTGCCCCTCCCCCACTCGCTCTCTATCTTTCTCTCTCTCTCTCTCTCTCTCTCTCAAAAATAAATAAACATTAAAAATTTTTTTTCATAAAAATCACTCCTCTGGATGGAGATGCCGTCCAATTCATCTTGCTGCCATAGGGCAGGATAATAATTACACTCTCTCAGAGAAATGGCCACCTATTTTCTTTTTAAGGCTCTTGAGAAAAGAACAGCTGTGAGAATTTTATTGACGGGTGGCGGTGTCCACACTTGGGGATGCATGAAGTTCCAGGCAGCTGGAGTGAGAGACAGGCACGAAAAGGTGAGCTAGAGGAAAGTCCTGAGACACCTCAGTGGCCACAGGAAGACTTTTCGATGATATCCTTCCTTCAAGTGAAAGGGGCACCTGGCCCTGAGTGCTCAAGGTGGTCAAGGGTGATGCCCACAGCAGAGGGCAGACAGCAGACATTTCCATAATGCCAGATCAGGAGGGGGTTTTGAAGCTTGGCACATCTCAGCTGCTGAGTGGTTTCTGGCGTAACTGGGCTGAGATGAGCAGCTCTGGTTTTTTGGAGAGCACAGAGAAGGCCGGAGGAAAGGATAGTGCCCCATAGGCCCTTTCCTTGGCCTGCCACAAACCTGTTTCTGGTTTTTTCTGAAAGTGGAGGAAGTGAAGAGCAGTGTGGCTGGGGGAGACCCAACAAGATGGGGCGAAGGAGGGAACTGGGATTATAGTCTGAGAGAGAATAATTGTGTTTTCATTTACTTTAGATTTTATGTGCAATGTCAGAAAATTTAAACAGCTAAACACGGAAGAACCTTATTTATAAAAGAGATAAAACATGTGTCAAAACCCTGAAGAGGAGTAGTTTCCTAAAGCACAGAAGTAGCACGGCAAGTCATCAAAGAAAATAAACATTTAGCATTTGAATAGAAATCTGTAGACTAGGACAAATTTGGTAGAAAAATGTTCAATATATTTATTAGATAAAGAGGTCATATGAGCAAGTGAGAACATTAAAACCTTGATAGCCACCTGCAAAAGAATACCAGCAGATCATTTATGATCAAGGAAATAGAATCAATGAGCAAAATATGATCCTCACCGGTGATTCTCACTTGTAATTGGAATTCCATAAATGAAAACAACAAAGGGGCCACACTTTTTGCTTTTTAAATTGAGTTGAAAAATATATGGTACTCAATTCTGATCAGAGGGTAGTGAGATTTGTATACTCGCTATTACTATATTGTATTTTTTAAGGGAATTTAAGAATGCATATAAAGAGTTAAAAAATTTCATTTCCTATGCTCCAATAATCCCACTTATAAAATTCTAGTTTAAGGAAATATTCCTAAATATGCATATATATATATATATGTATATACATATATACAAGAAGACAATTACTAAAGACTTTATATGAAAAAGTCAGTAAAGGGGCGCCTTGGGTGACTCAGTTGTTTGGGTGCCCTACTTCAGCTCAGGTCATGATCTCAAGGCTCGTGAGTTCGAGCCTCCCGTCAGGCTCTGTGCTGACAGCTCAGAGCCTGGAGCCTGCTTCAGATTCTGTGTCTCCCTCTCTCTCTCTGCCCCTCCCCCACTAGCACTCTGTCTCTCTCTCTCTCTCTCTCTCAAAAATAAATAAATCTTAAAAAAAAAATTGAAAAAGTCTGAAAAAAGCCCAACAGCTGGATTCTGGCATACTTACTTAGTGGCACATTGTTCATTGCAAGCAGTCATTATAAAAATTATAATGCAACATGTAAAAAATACTATCAAGTAAAACAAGCTTTGAAAAACTGGGTGGGCAATAATAAAAAAAAATGACACAACCAACTATGAAAGTAAAATATGCATTTGAAAATATGGAAGTAAATACAAAAAGAAAGTTGTGTCTGGGTTGTGGCCATAGGATGATATGAGATTTCTTTAGTTTAAAAAATTTTTGTGTAATTCATACACAAAAATAAACTCAAAATGGATGAAAGGCCCAAATGTAAGTAAGACAGGAAGCCATCAAAATCTTCGAGGAGAAAGCAGACAAAAACCTCTTTGACCTCGGCTGTAGCAACTTCTTACTCAACACATCTCCAGAGGCAAGGGAAACAAAAGCAAAAATGAAATATTGGGACCTCATCAAAATAAAAAGCTCTGCACAGCGAAGGAAACAATCAGCAAAACTAAAAGGCAACCAACAGAATAGAAGATATTTGCAAATGACATATCAGATAAAGGGTTAGTATCTAAAATCTATAGAGAACTTATCAAACTCAACACCCAAAAAACAAATAATCCAGTGAAGAAAAGGGGCAAAAGACATGAATAGACGCTTCTCCAAAGAATACATCCAGATAGCTAACAGACATATGAAAAAATGCTCAACAGCACTCATCATCAGGGAAATACAAATCAAAACCATGATGAGATACTACCTCGCACCTGTCAGAATGGCTAAAATTAAGAACTAAGGAAACAACAGAGGTTGGCAAGGATGCAGAGAAAGAGGAACACTTTTGCACTGCTGGTGGGAATGCAAACTGGTGCAGCCACTCTAGAGAACAGCACGGATGTACCTCAAAAAATTAAAAATAGAAATACCCTATGACCCAGCCATTGCACTACTAGGTATTTATCCGAGGGATACAGGTATGCTGTTTGGAAGGGGCACACGCACACCAATGTTTATAGCAGGGCTATAGCCAAAATATGGAAAGAGCTCAAATGTCCATCGACTGATGAATGGATAGAGAAGATGTGATGTACATATACAATGGAGTGTTACTCGGCAATCAAAAAGAATGAAATCTTGTCATTTGCAACAACGTAGATGGAACTAGAGTGTATTACGCTAAGCAAAATTAGTCAGTCAGAGAAGGTAGAATATCATATGACTTTGCTCGTATGTAGAATTTAAGATACAAAACAAATGAGCATAAGGGAAGGGAAGCAAAAATAATATAAAAACAGGGAGTGGGAGAAAACATAAGAGACTCTTAAACAGAGAGAACAAACTGAGGGTTGCTGGAGGGGGGTCAGGGATGGGCTAAATGGGTAAGGGACGTTAAGGAGGACACTTGGGATGAGCCTTGGGTGTTATACACAGGGGATGAATCACTGGAATCTACTCCTGAAATCACTATTGCAGTATATACTAACTAACTTGTGTGTAAATTAATAAAATAAAATAAAATAAAATAAAATAAAATAAAATAAAATAAAATAAAATAAGATAAAAAAATATTTCATGTAAGGTTCACAAGACATCTAATTTTTAAAAACAGATGTATGTAGTAGATTCTGGAAAATTCAGGGTTTATTTCGGTTATTCCAGGGTGTGGGTTATTTGGATAATCAGAGCATGTTGTTGCTGAGAGGGACCACCTGGTGGACATTTCAAGTGACCCTAAACCCATGTCTTCGGTCCATCCTATCTTCAGATCCAATCTGAGTCCAAAGATACCTGCATTAGTTTCCCTTGGATGCTGCAATAATTACCACGAATGTAGTGTTTTGAAGCAACAGAAACGTATCGTCTTTCCGTTCTGGAGGCCAGCAGTCTGAACCAAGATTCATAGGGCTGAAACCACGCTGTGAGCAGCACTGAGTTCCTTCTTGGTGGCTCTAAGAGAGAAGGTTTCCTTCCCTTTTCCAGCAGCTGGAGCTCATTGTCTGCATTGCTTGGCTCCTGGTCCCTTCCTCCCTCTTTATTTTTTTAAATTTTTTTTTAACGTTTATTTATTTTTGAGACAGAGAGAGACAGAGCATGAACGGGGGAGGGTCACAGAGAGGGGGACACAGAATCTGAAACAGGCTCCAGGCTCTGAGCTGTCAGCACAGAGCCCGACGCGGGGCTCGAACCCACGGACCGCGAGATCATGACCTGAGCTGAAGTCGGCCGCTCAACCGACTGAGCCACCCAGGCGCCCCTCTTCCTCCCTCTTTAAAGCCAGCACACAGCATCCTCTCTCTGAATCCACTTCCGTCACTTGGCTTTCTCTTCTGTCTGCCCCGATCACCCTCTGCCTCCCCTTTGCAAGATTACATGTAATTGCATTTAAGGCCCACCTGGATAATCCAGGGTAATCTCTCCATCTCAAGATCCTTAATTCAATCACATCTGCCAAGATGTTTTTTTGCATGTAAGGGAAGGGTAGTCTCTGGGGCCATCACTCAGCCCACTGCTTCTAGCCACTGTAGATGTTGAAGAATTAAGAACTATTGCTCATGACGGATATGTTCACTTTTCTTGACCGTGTTGATGGTTTCTTTGGTGTATAAATGTGTCAAACTTATCAAATCTACAGTTTAAAAAGGTGCAATTTATAAAATGTCAATTATACCTCAATAAAGACATTAAAAATAAAGTACATTGCATACTATATGATAAACATTCTCTGAGCAAGCTTGAAAATGTCCTTTTAGAATTAGTTTTGTATTATTTTAGAAAGCTGGGAAACTGATAAATTGAGCTTCATATAGAAGTCTATAGGAACTATAGGTGAAAACAAACAAACAAACAAAAAACCTGCATCCAGAAACCCAAGGGGGTCTTAATTCACCTATAACCCTTCTCTTTGGAGAGTACAGTCCCCTTCCCCACCTCCTCAGCCCCAGTGACAGAAACTTAACCATAATGACTTCAGTGATCCCTCAGACATACAAACATACACACAGAGCGCTTTTCCAGAGGTTGGTCCATATATGTAGTGTCAGGGCACAGGGGCAGGAGAGGGGAAGACACAGGAAACTTTCCTGGGTGATGACATCTCTCCTGGCTGCTACTCCAGAGATGCCCATCTCCTTTGGTCGAGCCACATTGCCATGGGTTGCCATGGAGTCCTGCCTCAGGCTTAAAGGATCTCATTGGGTCTGGCCACCTGTTTGTGCTGTCCATGCTGTCCTCTACTGTGGGCTATTTGGACACTCTTGCACAACTTTGGACTCTAGGGAGAATCTAGAAGGATGTAGAGCTCATTCGATTGGCCCCAAATGGAGGATCTTGGCACCTCCAGGGGAAAGGGATCGCAGGAGCCCTTCACTCGTGATGAACAGTTGAGTGCACATGCTTATCCATGCCTCTTTTATGCTATGGAACAGATACATTTTACTTCAATAATTTATAAAGCAAATGTCCATCTACTGTAAACCACCCATTGATCTCTGTCGTAAAACCACATAAAGATAGGTTTCCATGGAAAGAAAGATCTTTAGAAATATTGAGAGGAAGACATTTGGTGGGAAAGAGTACAGCAGATGCAAACACAGGCTACCCTAAAAATTATCTAAGTCAGAGGTGTCAGTTAAAAAACAATTCCTTATCTTTTGCCAATTCTGAAAATTTGAACTTTGGCACATCACATTTACTTATAAAGGAATCTAGTTGTATTAAATGAAAAAATTCTGTAGCTGTACTGTTATTAATATTTTGTAATTTGATGAAGGGAAATGGAGATACCTAAGAATTATTTTTAGGCATAAAGGAAGCAACCCGTCCCAACCCTGTGTCTGCTTTCTGGATGCCCTGACTCCCTTTATCATGGATCTGCTCTTTAATTCTCTCTTTGGTTTTACCTCTAAGCTTTTTCCTTGAGCTTGCGTCAAGCCAGCCTTCATTCAAAGGGGAAGACAAATCCCCTGAGCTTATAGCACGGGAACAGGAGGGTTGGGTGTCTCCTATGTACTGACAAAGTTTATAAGTCAAAAATAGTGCCCATCTCAAGATGTGCTTGGGGAAGAATTCGAATATGTCCGATGATTCATATTGAGGTTCTGATCAAGGGTGTGCTGCCATTTGTTTGCATTATAAACACATAATTACCATATTTCCAAATTCATCACATTCAAGGTTGAGAATGATTTCTAAAGACTTTGAAAGAATGCTTAAGATGGAAGATAAAGACCCACCAACTTACCCTCATCTTCAGTGCTAGGGTTAAGGTAATAAAAGTCTATACGTTTGGGCTAAAAATAGGTATGCCTCTTCAGTTAATGTACAGGGCCTTAAAATAGCTCTTGGCATAACTTCCTCTCCCTCTGCAATCTGTACTGAGGAGAGGTGGGGCAGCTGAAATCTCAGGGAATCAAATTGCTATTGCCACTGCAACCCCTAGCATTTCTGCAGAGCTCGGAATGTTCCAGCAGTTAGGTTCCGTCAAGGCTAGGCAAGATTGCACCCCAAAATAGCTTTTAGCCAAACACCATCTGCACTTGGAATGAGTCTGGAACCATATGTATTTTGAGTTACGATATTAACTGATGAAAACTAGAGCTTTCCTTGCTCATTGTTCTGGATCATCTTCCTCGGGTCCTTCTCAAGAGGAGTGACCCTCCACTTTGGCCTCTCTTTGAGATCATCATCTCCTCTTGTCTAGCTGCATTTCGGGATAAGAGTTAGCTCTCCATACAGGTTTATCCGTGTAAGTGTAGACTTCTTCACACATATAGCCAGATCTCTATTTCATCCAACATGCAGATTCTTTTTTATTAGCAGTGGCAGCTGACAGGTAATTGAGCTCCTACCCAGGTGGATTTCTGTGCAGCTGCTGCTGTGAGTGATGCAGGGACCTGGGCCGTGTAGAGACCTTGGCACTGTGAGCTGCTGCTTTGAGTAGCAGCTGAAGCAAGCACAGTAGTGAAGTCTGGGCACACGCCAATTAGCAAGTTCCAGAAACCCACAGCAGCTAGTTAGGGCAGTGAGGGCTCAGCTGCCATATACCTTCTTTACAGCAACCCCGATTTGGGGAAAGAATTCTTTTGACCTTAAAAAGTCACTTTAGGGGCGCCTGGGTGGCTCAGTCGGTTAAGCGTCCGACTTCAGCTCAGGTCACGATCTCGCGGTCCGTGAGTTCGAGCCCCGCGTGGGGCTCTGGGCTGACGGCTCAGAGCCCGGAGCCTGCTTCCGATTCTGTGTCTCCCTCTCTCTCTGCACCTCCCCCGTTCATGCTCTGTCTCTCTCTGTCTCAAAAATAAACATTAAAAAAAATTTTTTTAAAAAGTCACTTTATATGCAGTGAGGCATGGTAACAATCTGAGAGGTAGCGACAAGGTATGACTACAGACTAAGAGAGGCATGCTGGGCCTCTGTGGTGGGTCCTGTGGTTCTCATGGAGAAGTCTGGCTTACCAGTTCCCTTTCTGGTGGGCACATTATGAGACTCTCTGTGTCTGTGGTGACAGGAGTGATTGTGCCCTCCACCACTGCCACCACCATCCCCATGTCCTGAATTGGATGGCTACAAAATGCTGGCCACATAAGGGCAGGGTAGCTTTCATTTCCTTTTAATTTAGGAACAGAGTGATGTCAGCCACATAGACCTATTTACTTCGTGATTTGGGCTCATTCAGACTGTGGGAGAAGCCTGAGATTTCTACATAGCACCCTGTGGTCAGCGGGCTCTGAGAGGACCTCTAATTATGCACACCTCCTAGTGTAACACCCTTGTGCAATACCCTCCCCCTGAGTATGGGCTGGACCCAGTCACTTGCTTCTAATAAAACAGAATATGGAGAAAGTTACAGGATGTCACTTTTGAGGTTAGGTTACAAAAGGCTGCGGCCTCTGTCTTGAGCACACCCTCTTGGTCTTTCTCCTGCTCACACTGAGAGGAGGCAGCTGCCATGTTGTAAGCTGACCTATGGAGATGCCCAGGTGGAAAAAAAGTGAGGGAGACCTCCAGCCAACAGCCAATGAGGAACTTAGGTCCCCAGCCCAACAGCCTGTGTGGAGCTGAATCTTGCCAACAACCACATGGGTTGGTAAGGAAGTAAACCTTCATCCCTTAGCGAAGCCTTCAGATGAGACCACAACCCTGGACAGTAGCATGACTGTAACCTCTCTCATGAGAGACCTTGACAGAGGCATGCTTCTAAACTGTACCAGGAATTCAGATCCACAGAAAACATGAGATCACACATGTATGTTGCTTTACGTGCTAAATTTAGGGGTAATTTTTTACACAGGAAGAGAACTGATACACGGCCTGAGGCACAACGTCATAATCTGAGATAAAGGGTATTTCAATTGTGTGGTACAAGGGTTCTCCAGAATCTTTCATCATACGGACATCTTCATATGGCAGCATAAAAGACTAAAATGTTGTCTTAGCCAATAAGTCTAAATATTTACTTCACTAAAAGCTTTTTTATCAGAGTTGACAAAATACCAAAATGACCTGCTTTCCATTTTTGTTGTTATATGTAAATTATTCCATTCTTCTTTCTGCAAAAGTATAGATAAGCAGTGAATTTGTCCAAAAGCAACCAGCTTGAGGGAAGACAAATGAGGACTTACAAACCAAATAATCAGAAAAGTTGGCACATCTGATTCAGACAATGACTAAAGAATGTGATTGGATTGCACCAGAGAAGGAAATGCTGGGACCGTTAAGACAAGAATATGTGTGTGGGGGTGTGGGGGTGTGTGTCTAATTTGGATAGCATTTCATTCTTCTGTTTCAATAATCTTGAAAAAGAGAAAGGTTTGTTTTAAGTTCCAGTGAGAGGAATAAAGTCTCAAGAAATTAAAGAAACTGAAAAACCAATTACTCTAGTCATTTGCAAAATTTTTTGCCCTTAGAATCTTTTTACAAAAATAAAATCTTGGGTAAAACTCTAATATGCAAAATAGAAAATACGGTATTTTGTTGGCATAAATGTACTTTACAGATTCAAAGCCACGATTGGTACATATAAAGTAAATCATTGAGAATAATAGGAATGCAACATTTAGGAATTGGGACATATGGATGTCAGGTGCTGTCTTGTGCCCCTCTCCCCTGCTTTTAATAGTATGGAAATAAAAGAATTCTAATTCACAACCACAAATAGGTCCAAATGGTACAAACTTTTTTTTAAGTCTATTTATTTATTTTGAGAGAGAGAGAGAGAGAGAGTATGCACTCAAGTGCAAGCCTGTGGAAGAGGGGCAGAGAGAGAGAGAGAGAGAGAGAGAGAGAGAATCCCAAACAGGCTCCCTGCCTCAGCCCAGAGCCAGATGAAGGGCTCAATCTCAAGACCATGAGATCATGACGTGAGCCAAAATCAAGAGTTGGATGCTCAACCCCTGAGCCACCCAGGCGCCCCAACCAAATGGGACAAGTTTTAAAAATGCCTTTCTTGCAATCTAGGATACACATCAGTTAAGCGAATTTAGAAATGTGATAAATAGTAAGAGAACAGAGAAATAGTAAGGCAATTTTAATTATCACTGAGCAGGAAATGCTTTTCAAACATAACCACAAACAATATAAAACCATATTAATATTTTAAAAATCAGACACAGCAGCACGGTTCTTTGTCAGATAGTAATTTGAGGTTTCTAAATAGTCTAATTTACTTCATTGTGCATATTGAGTACAAACATTAGTTTGCAGTTTCACTGCTGACATTTTAACTGTAATTTCAGGCATGGTAACATAGGGGCCTTGTGTTGCCAAATTTAGTTCTTTAAAAATATCCGCAAGACATGCAAACAGCACAGCCATGCTATATTTGAGAGTTTCAGCTAAAAATGCTTCTATTACACAATAGTAATTTTCTGTCTCATTTGAAGTATTTACATGCACTGATGCCTCTCTTCAGTATAACCAGTGAAGTTCAGGATGAAGAGTAAATTCTGGAATTCACCACATTTATCACTGTAAATAACTGAGAAGTTTGTAATGGGAAGACAATCCTTTAATAAAGTTGTCAATTTGTAGGACATTATCCAACACTTGAAAAACAAAGTTGCCTTTTTGTTGACAGTCAGGGCTTGTTATGCAAATATACTACTTGCATACATATTGGCAATAATTTTTATGCAAATAGTTTTTCTATCACTCATTATACAGACATTGCTACATTTTTATGAGGTTATTTGTGGCATGTTATTTGAGTTCTAAGCAGTTACAATTTTCTTGTCCTAATATGTCTGCAGTGAGTGTTTTATAAAGTGATAAATATACCTTTTATTTGCCTATAAGAACTTAGAAAAAAACAATCAAAATAGAGAAGTCACCAACATCTATACACTTGCTTATTTAAAACGTAGAGATTTTATTTACTAATCTCAGATTTTAAACTAATTATTTCAGAATCTTGGGTCTGTACTCTTGTATTCTATTTTAGACTATGTTGTCAGACAATGGTAATGATTGTATTGTACAAACCTTTTGATCAGCCTACATTTCATTGGTAACACCAACAGCACAAGATTCAGGAACATTTTCCAAAAGTTAAGTACAGGAGGGGTTCTCAGATTTTGCCCAATCTGTAAACTGAAAAGTTAGCATGCCATAGTTTCATGAAGGCTGGCAGAAGACATGAAATTCCTGGATCAGAGACAAAGTGCTTTCATACTCTTGGAAAGCAAGTGGCAGGAGCTTTGTCTGTTGTGGTTGCCCTTGCCTCCCAAGTCTCTTTGGGTTAACACCAAATGTCCCAGAAGATGCTATGCATGCAGTGGGTGTTCATCGGCACCGAGAAACCTGAAGCTTAGGGAACTTGAATTCTTATAATGGGCTACAACAAGCAATAGAATCTGCTGGACCTTGGCACCAGACGGAAGCATTGTCTTTATTATACAGGACCCTAAACAAACCTGCCACTGGCTATTGGGAGACACTGCCTTTATTTCCAAAGGCTCTTTGTTATACAACAAAGAAAAGACAGTCTGGGATAAAGGTTGTCAGTGCCTCTGTTTGTGAAATGAGCAGGAACATGAGAGACCCATGGAGAATTGTCTCCCAATATAGTGCATTCTTCCCCTTTTCTTGCAATTTTGTAGTTCAATGTAAATAATTTTATGAGTACCTTTTCATTTTCAGATTTTGCTTTCATCTGGAGAATCTTTAAAGTATTTCAGAGGAATCCCACACTTTAAAAATCACTGCTCCAGGGGCGCCTGGGTGACTCAGTTGGTTAACTGTCTGACTCTTGATTTTGGGCTTGGGTCATGATCTCATATTTCGTGAGACTGAGCCCCACGTTGAGCTTTGTGCTGATAGTGCAGAGCCTGCTTGGGATTCTCTCTCTGCCCATCACCCTACTTGTGTGCTCTCTCAAAATAAATAAATAAGGGGCACCTGGATGGCTCAGTTGGTCAAGCATCTGACTTTGACTCAGGTCATGAATTCACAGCTTGTGAGTTCGAGCCCCAAGTTGGGTTCTGTGCTGACAGCTCAGAGCCTGGAGCCTGTTTCACATTCTGTGTCTCCCTCTCTCACTGCCCCTCCCTCACTCATGCTCTGTCTAGCTCTGTCTCAAAAATAAACATTAAAAATTTTTTAAAATCAAAATAAATAAATTAAATTAAAAAAGAAAATCACTGCTTGAGTCCAAACCCTTATTCTATAATCAGGGAACTGAAGCACGAAGACATTAAGTGGCTTGTCTAGGTCATAGCTATGTAAGTGTCAACTCCACGTAATGAAATTACAAATCCAAGCAGGACTAGATGACAGTCAAAATATCCTTTCCTTCAATCTAGAAATAGGTTATTTAAAATGTATAAGGGCAGAGAACTTCCCAGGGCATTTTAATTTGTGTTTCCTAATAAGAAAAGGACAAGGATCACAGTGCAAGAAGATTATTAGGAAGGGAGCCCAGGAAACAGCATCAGGGAGTAGGGGAGTGTGACAAGAGAAGGAAGGACAAAGATGTGAGATTTGTCAGGAACCAGGCCACTATTGTGGACACCTGGGGCTTATGCACCCAGGGAACTCTGGGAGCCAGTGTGGGACACACACCTCAGTTATCCCTCCAGAGGGGTAGGGAGCTGGGTATTTGTCAATGAATCCCCATCAGTCATCGGCTGAAGGGACTCTGGTTGGTGTTACTGTCCTAGCACTTCTGCCCTGCACTGCACTTGGGTAGAACAGACACTATTGGCCAGAGAGAGCCTGAAGGCAAAGCATTGCAGGTGCTAACAGTTGGAAGCCAGGCCTTTGGGCAGGAAAATGGTGTATTCCAAGGGGATGTGGCTGGATACCAGCTGTGTGGCTGGATACCTGACTGTGTGCAGTCAACCTTTAAGAAGGAGTATAGATTCAAGTGGTTCTTCTGTGGTCCAAACACTCCATCTCTGCCTTTGGGTAAAGCTCTTCACACCTGATAGGAATACCTGTGGGTGGAGTTAAGAAGGCTTTCCAGGGGCGCCTGGGTGGCTCAGCCGGTTGAGTGTCCGACTTCGGCTCAGGTCATGATCTCGCGGTCTGTGAGTTCAAGCCCCGCATCAGGCTCTGTGCTGATGGCTCAGAGCCTGGAGCCTGCTTTGGATTCTGTGTCTCCCTCTCTCTCTGACCCTCCCCCGTTCATGCTCTGTCTCTCTCTCTCTGTCAAAAATAAATAAAACATTAAAAAAAAATTAAAAAAAAAAAAGAAGGCTTTCCAATGAACTGGTGAATAAAAGAAGAACCAAGAATACAGAAAGTATTGGTCAGGGTGAGGAGGAAAGCCTACCTGAATAGAATTAAAAATATTGGCAGAAGATAGCAAGACAAACAAAGGAAGAAGAGGACAGGGTATGGACAATTATGGTTAAGGGAACTCTTCAAGGGACAAAGGGCCATAAACAGGCAGTAGATTACACACTGTCTTCTTAGACCCTGTCCGTGGAGGGGCAGCTGAGTTAGAAATGTCTTTGTTACAGATTAGAACAATGACTCCAAATTTTGAGTGCAAGTGCCCCTTTTTACATTTTTTTTTCAATATCTTCATATGTTAGTGGTAGAGTTTAAATATTCTTTGATTGGAAAACCACATGACTGAAGGCTACAATGAATTCAATAGCACTGCACAATGACCTTGGGTTTTATTCATCAGCACAGCATCTGCGTGTATGTGAAAAACAGTAGTTTATGCATGGGTAGGATGTGCAGGCGTGAGGTTAGCTCGGACCACAAGTTGGGAGAATATACTGGTCGGGACATACCACAGTGACTCTCAGATGAGCCACAGTCTGAAAAAGGGTCTACCATGGAACTGCTTGAGATATGTGCCCAGAAAATACAGCCCATGAGGCCGTCCTGAGATGAAGCCCCCCTGAGAAATCAGTCTCTTGAATTTCCTCCCATCATCAAGATTGGTTGTGCACCCAAACTGCCTTTGTGCAGAACAGTAGTAAACAGGATGGTAGAAAGGGATTGGCGCAGAAAAAGCAAAATCCCATGAATCAATAGGTGCATTCTTAAAATTTCTTTTAATGATTTTATTTATTTTGAGAGAGAGAGAACACACATGAGCAGGGGAGGGGCAGAGAGAGAGGGAGAGAGAGAATCCCAAGCAGGCTCTGTGAGTCAATGCAGAGCCTGATGTGAGTCTGGAACTCACAAACCGTGAGATTATGACCTGAATGGACACCAAGAGTCAGACCCTTAACCAACTGAGCCACCCATAGGTGTCCCCATAGGTGTATTCTTTTTAAGGAGAATCCTCACACACATGACTTTTATTCTTGGGTTATGCAATTCAAGCCTACATGGAATCTGGCTTGGGATGTTCAGTGGCATTCTCTGACTGTAGGAATGCCTATTTTGTCAAACCAGGTGTGTGTGTGTGTGTGTGTGTGTGTGTGTGTGTGTGTGTGTGTATTCTTTGTAACAACTTGTTTTTTAGGGTCTAAGGCAAATTGGCATATGGCTCTCTTAATTTGTGCCCATACTCTGAGATAAGGATTTGAGTGCAAGTAATTTATTTTGTAGATGTTGCTGACTAAATTATATCCCCACCAAATCCATATGTCAACGTCTTAGCCCCCAGTGTGGCTGTATTTGGAGACAGGGCCTTTAAAGGAGTAATTAGGGTTAAATGAGGTCATAAGGGTAGGGCCCTAATCCAACAGGGCTGGTGTCCTTGTAAGATGAGGAAGAGACAGCAGGGATGATCGCACAGAGAAAAGATCATGTGAGGACAGGCAAGTTGGCTATCTGCAAGCTCAGGAAAGGAGCCTTAAGAGAAGCCACCCCTGATATTAGACTTCTAGTTTCTGAAACAGAAAAAAGTTTCTGTTGTTCAAGCTACCTAGTATGTGGTATTTTGTTATGGCTGTTGTAGCACACTAAATAAGTAGGTGTTGTGGGAAGCACAGGGAGGGAATAGGGATGTGAGATGGGAAAGAAAGGAAAGTAACCAGTGGGTCACTGCTGTGAGTAATGGGGGTGTTCAGGCCTTCTGGGAGCCTCCATGTAGAACCACCAAGAGTTGAGGAAGCTGAGATATCTAGTTACAGATGCACCTCCCCATTGTTTGTGTTGCTTGGGGAGGTTAACTCCCTAGCACCTTGCCCTGCCCTCACTTGAGACAGGAAGACACAAGCATGTAGGGAAGAAGGGGATCTGTCCAATGAAGCTGCAGGTGGACCTTGGGGAGGACAGGTGGTAGGGTTCTGCCAGTATGTACTACAGTCATTTGGATTAAACCATAGTATCTGCTTTTAGGTTGCTTTGGTGTTTACAAAATTAGTTCAGGTTTTAGACCAATTTCTTCAATAACATCGCATTTTTTTCTCTCCCAGTTGTACTACCTGGGCAGGAAAGGCGGTTTATTGGAATGCAACCTGCTTTCTACTCTAGCTTGAGAATCACCCTATGAATAACAAAAATTCAGAGATTTCAGGGTCTAAAGCAGATCACACTGGACATGTGTATGTATTAGTGAAATCAGGTTTAAATGGTATTCAAGGCTAGCTTGGAAAAAAGTTATAAAGTTCAGCGTCAGCTTTAGGTAAGGCTTGATATATAAAGAGATGGGTTTTGAGGTGGCTTTAAAGATGGGGAGGGGACCACAAGCTAAAGAATGTGGGCAGCCTCTAGAAGTTGGAAAATTAAGGAAACAAATTGTCTCCTATAGCCTACAGAAGGTAACACAGCTCTGCTGATGTCTTGATTTTAGCCTAGTGAGACCTGCACTCGATTTCTGACTTACAAAACTGTAGGGCAATAAATGTGTGTTGTTTAAGGCCATGACCTTGTAGTAATTTGCTATGGTGGCAGTAGGAAACTAATTCCCCAGCCAGTTTGTTTCTGAGGGCCACCTTGGTGAACTTGTGCTTCCCTCCAGCCTGAGTCCATGTAGGTGAAGATATCATATACCCCCCACCCCCCCACCCCCCCACAACTCATGGCCTTGGTCTGCTGCAGACATCAGAAGTGTTTAATAAAATCAGAGTGAGGTTGGGGAGAATCAGGAACTCTGATAAGAATTCAACATGAACTCAAATAAATAAAACCAGAGATGAAAGAGTAGAAGTGACAAATGATACCACAGAAATGCAAAGGATTCATCATAGTAGTATGAATAATTAAATGCCAACAAATTGGACATCGAGAAATGAATAAATTCCAAGAAATTTCAAGACCATGTCATGATGAAATAGAAAATCTGAACAGACTAATTACTAGTAAGGATTTAATCAGTCATCAAAAACTTCCCAGTAAACAAAAGTCCAGAACCAGATGGATTCACTGGTGAATTCTACCAACCATTCAAAGAATTTATACCAATCCTTCTCAAACCCCCTCAAAAAATAGAAGAGGAGGAAATTCTTCCAAACTCATTTCATGAGGCCTGCATTACCCTGATACTAAAACCAGGCAAGGATGTCACAACAATAGGAAATTATAGGCCAACATTACAGATGAACATAGATGCAAAAAATCCTCAAAAAAAATATTGACAAACTGAGTTCAACAGTATATAAATAAAGAGAATACACCATGATCAAATGGGACTTATTCCAGGAATGCAAGAATTGTTTATCATGTGCAAATTCATCAATGTGGTATATTACATTAACAAAATGAACAGTGACAATCATATGATCCTCACAATATATGCAGAAAAAGCATTTGACAAATTCAACAACCATTCTTGATAAAAACCCTTGGGGTGCCTGAGTGACTTAGTCAGTTATGCATCTGACTCTTGATTTGGGCTCAGTCAAGATCTCACAGTTTGTGAGTTCAAGCCACACGTCAGGCTCTGCACTGACAGCATGGTGTCTGCTTGGGATTCTCTCTCTCCCTCTCTCTCTGCTCCTCCCCTGCTCATTCTCTCTCTCTCTCTCTCAAAATAAATAAATAAACATTAGAAAAAACCTCAACAAAGTATGGATGGAGGGAACATACCTCAATATAATAAAGGCCATATATCACAACAGCTAACATCATACTTAATGGTAAAGCGCTGAAAGCTTTTCCTCTAAGTTCAAGAACAACACATGGATGTCCACTCTTCACCACTTCTATTCAATGTAGTATTGGAAGTCCTAGCTATAACAATTAGACAAGAAAAAATAAAAGTCATCCAACTTAGAAAGGAAAGAGTAAAATTGTCACCATTTGCAGATGACATGATGGGTTTTTTTTAAGTTTATTTATTTATTTTTGAGAGAGAGTGAGAGAGAGCACATTGTGAGTGGGGGAGGGACAGAGAGAGAGGAAGAGAAAGGATCCCAAGCAGGCTCCACACTGTCTGTTCAGAGGCCAATGCAGGGTTCCAACTCATGAACTGTGAGATCATTACTTGAGCTAAAATCAAGAGTTGGAGGCTAACTGACTGAGCCAGCCAGTTGCCCCTACATGATGTTTTATATAGAAAACCTTAAAGACTCCATCAAAAAACTATTAGAACTAATGAATAAATTCAGTAAAGTTGCAGGATACAAAATCAATATACAGAAATCTGTTGCATTTCTATACGCTAATAACAAACTATCAGAAAGAGAAATTAAGAAAGCAATCCCACTACAATTGTATCAAAAAGAATAAAATTCTTAGGGATAAATTTAACCAAGGAGGTAAAACTTCTGTACACTGAAAACTACAGGACAGTGATGAAAGAAATTGAGGAAGACAACAACTAAATGGAAAAACAATCCATGCTTATGGATTGGAAAAATTAATATTGTTCAGATATTGATTCTACCCTAAGCAATCTAAAGATTCAATGCAATTCCTAGCAAAATTCCAGCAGCATTTTCACAGAAATAATACAACCCTAAAATTCATATGGAACCACAAAAGACCCTTAACAGTCAAAGCAATCCTGAGAATGAGGACAAAGCTGGAGGTATCATGCTCCCTGATCCAAAACTATATTACAAAGCTATTTTTAATCACAACAGTATGGTACTGGCACAAAAACAGACATATAGATCAATAGAACAGGATAGAGAGCCTAGAAATAACCCCACATACATATGGTCGATTCATTTATGACAAAGGAGCCAAGAGTATACAATGGGGAATGGACAGTCTCTTCAATAAGTGGCATTGGGAAGACTGGACAGCCACATGCAAAAAACAAAAAAACAAAAAAACAAAAAACTGGACCAGTGCCTTGCACTATACACAAAAATTAACTCAAATTAGATTAAAGATTTGAACAGAAGACCTGAAACCATAAAATTCCTATACGAAAACATAGGCAGTAAACTCCTTGACACCTATCTTGACCATAAGTTTTTGGATTCGACACTGAAAGCAAAGGTAACAACAGCAAAAATAAACAAACGGATCCACATCAAGCTCAAAAGCTTCTGCACAGCAAAAGAAACCATCAACAAAATGAAAAGGCAAGCTAGTGAATGGGAGAAGATATTTGCAAATGATATATCTGATAAAGAGTTAATCTCCAAAATATACAAAGAATTGTTACAACTCAATGGCAAAGAACAATCTGCTTAAAACAATGGGCAGAAGATCTGACTAGACCTTTTTCCAAAGAAGACATACAGATGGTCAACAGTTACTTAAAAGACAAGAAATAGCAAGTGTTGGCAAGGATGTGGAGAAAAGGGAACCCTCGTGCATTGTTGGTGGGAATGTAAATTGGTGCAGCCACTACGGCAAACAGTATGAAGAGTCCTCCAAAAATTAAAAACTGAAATACCATGTGATTCAGGAATTCCAGTTCTGGGTATTTATCCAAAAAAAAAACAAAAAAAAGTAACACAAAAAATATGTGAACCCTCATGTTCATTGCAGCATTATTTACAAAAGCCAAGATATGGAAATAACCTAAGTGTACATCGATGGATTAATGGATAAAGAAATGGTGATATATACATATTATATATATATATATATATATATTATAATATATATATTTACTTATATATATTATTATATATGTGTATATAATATATATATTATATATATTATATATATTTACTTATATATATTATTATATATGTGTATATAATATATATTATTATATATATAATACAAATATTATTCAGCCATATAAATAAGTGAAATCTTGCCATTTGCAACAACATGGATGGATCTTGAGGGCATTATGCTAAGTGAAATAAGTCAGACAGAGAAAGACAAATATTGTATGATATCACTTATATGTGGACTCTTAAAAACAAAACAAAACAAGCTCAAAGATACAGAGAACAGACTGGTGGTTGCCAGAGGCAGAGGGTGGGGGTATGTGTGTGAAATGCTTGAAGGGAATTAAAAGGTACAAACTTGAGTTACAAAATAAATAAGTTGGGGGGGGGGAATAATTCATGAAAGCCATTTAATAGGAAAATAAAATAAGTGTAATTTGTTAATCTTGGTTGTATTCTTCAGGCCTCCTGTGAGACAATATTTGTACAACCAACCACAAGAGAACTTTCACATCCCTGTAATCTTTGTGACCTTAAATAAGCTTTTGGAGCTTTTTAAGCCTTATCTATAAGACAGGGATCATCACACCTCCCTTACTGGGTTGTGAAAATCAGTGTGTTTGGCAAGTGGTAAGAACACAATAAATGAATACCCACAGCAATAATAATTACTTACAATATACATAGGTCAACATACTTGTATTAAAAAATATATATTTCTAAATCGTTTTACCCCACAGCATTCCTCTAAAAAACCAGTATTAACTGCCAATGCTGCATAAGATATCCTGGGGAATTCAAAGAAATTCTCTCTTGCCCTTCATCAGTTTGTCAGGCTTAAATATCATAAGGACATAAATGATTACAAATCAAGGCATTCTTGGCCAAATGCCCCAGCAGCAGTGTGGGGAGTAAGGGGAACTCCAAGCGGAGTTTACTGAATACTGAATGGAGACTGCTTTCAGAAGGGAGAGCGCCCTTGACTACCAGGTAGGAAACTACGTGGGATCCTTTCTTTCTCTTTTTCTTTCCTCCCTCCCTCCCTCCCTCCCTCCCTCCCTCCCTCCCTCCCTCCCTCCCTCCCTCCCTCCCTCCCTCTCTCTCTCTCTCTCTCTCTCTCTCTCTCTTTCTTTCTTTCTTTCTTTCTTTCTTTCTTTCTTTCTGATGTTTGTTTATTTTTTTAGGGGGGAAGGGGCAGAAAGAGTGGGAGACACAGAATCAAAAGCAGGCTCCAGGCTCTGAGCTGTTAGCACAGAGCCTGACACAGGGCTCAAACTCACGAATCAAGTTATCATAACCTGAGCCGAGGTCGGATGCTCAAC
Source organism: Panthera tigris (assembly GCF_018350195.1). NCBI lineage: Eukaryota > Metazoa > Chordata > Mammalia > Carnivora > Felidae > Panthera > Panthera tigris. Next base: position 54,399,077 of record NC_056662.1, on the reverse strand, counting down.
TGACTGAGCCACCCAGGCACCCCCCAGGATCATTTCTTAAACAGCCATTTCCATAAAATTTTCCATCAAATGCATGGACCACAGAGCTGTTCTGAGTGGTGTGGCACAAACAGCAAAGTGAAAGAGGTATCACATCACAGCATTTCTACAATATACTTTCTCATTAATTTATTTGTGTTTTAGTAAAGAACTTCATTAATAAAAGCACCATTCTATTCTGCAATTCTCTAGTTGAGAATTGCTTTATATTTCAGAAGTCTTCCCTTTTAAAACAGACAGATAATAAATAGGGACACCTGGGTGGCTCAGTTGTTAACTGTCTGACTCGATTTTGGCTCAGATCATGATCTCACACTTCATGAGATTGAACCTGGAGTCGGGCTCTGTTCTGGTAGCCCAGAGCCTGTTTGGGATTCTCTCTCCCCCTTTCTCTCTGTGCCGTACCCTGCCCCCCCCCCCACTCTTTCATGTGCTTGTGTGCTCTCTCTCTCTCAAAATAAATAAATAAACATTTTTAAAAAATTGAATAACCAGCCTGTAGGTAACTGGAACCCTTGTTAACTGGAAATCCCCCTCTTTTGGGAAAAAAGTAACAAGTGCAGTAAAACACATGAATTTCATTAATTTTTTAAAAAGTCATTTTGGCACGTGGCTCTGACTCAGTGCAGCATCTACCCAATTTTCTATACATTTGGCACTGTAAAATTAGGATGCATGTTCAGAATGATGACTCTCAGGCTTTATGGGCACCCCAACATCAAAGAAAGACTCTTTTCACTTACTATACTGCATGTATTAAGGTAAGATATCGGTTTGCAATATATATATATATATATATATATATATATATATATATATATATTTAATTTCAATTTATGCTCCAGCTAAAGGGGCTTTCTGGTTAATCCTTACCCAAAATGAAAATTTAATTTAGCAGAACACCTCCCTCCTGAGGCATCCTGATTAATTGGGAGTTTATTGTATCTAACAGAAATGTTTCATATGTGATATTCACCTAAAGGCAGATTTCAAAATGGAAATTTGAGTAAAATCCTCTTAGCTTTTCTAAAGTTATGGAGCTCTCTTAAAAGTTTTCCCATGTAGGGGCGCCTGGGTGGCTCAGTCGGTTGAGCGTCCGACTTCCGCTCAGGTCACGATCTCGCGGTCCGTGAGTTCGAGCCCCGCGTCAGGCTCTGGGCTGATGGCCCAGAGCCTGGAGCCTGCTTCCGATTCTGTGTCTCCCTCTCTCTCTGCCCCTCCCCCATTCAGGCTTTGTCTCTCTCTGTCTCAAAAATAAATAAATGTTAAAAAAAAAATTAAAAAAAAAAGTTTTCCCATGTAAAATTAATTCTTCCCTGCTGCTAATAATCACAAACAACTTAAAGTTTGATCATTTTTACATTTTGGAGCAAGCACTCTTCAAGTTTGTAAGTTATAATGTATATGTCTATTACCACAGTAACCATTCCCGGACAAAATGCATAGGAAAGATTGGATAGTGTTTCAGCACACTTACTTGTCTTTCATTTTCTTTTTACCCTGAATTGTACCTAGCTTTATACTATTACTGCACCTGTTTTTCTTTTATTTAAATAATTAGGTAATGCATTGCTGCTTCCTGAAGGCCAGATCATAGTTTCAAGCTGGAAGTAGGAGAATTGCATTGAGAAGACATAGAAAATGGCTTTTTTCTTTTCTTCTCTTTCTTCTTCTTCTTTTTTTTTTTTCTAATTTGTGATTTTTTTTTTTTTTTTTTTTTGAAAAAACTTCATCCCACCGGTCACTGAGAGATGGATTTGATGGGTTTCTAGCCTGTCCCCTCTTGACTCTGAGGAGGTAACGGGAAGGTACTTAGGAATTTGGGTAAGAAATTATCACGTCATCTTCAGACTCGTCTTTCTGTCCCGTCCCCCTATGCTAGTGTAGATATGAAATACTGAAATCTGCAAGTTCTTGTTTTGAAATTCTTTCTGGTGAATTCATAAAGGCCGCTTTTCAGGTCTCAACACTAACGCTCACAGTCCTCTGTTCCCTTTGGCCAACTCACAGAGGTGTGGAATTTCCATCCATGACTACAGATCTATGTAGTGTCTGCTCATACTGGGTCCAGAGGACCAAGGTGCTGGAGCTGCAGAGGAAAATCAGACTTGGGCCGATTCACGCTGGGATGGATGCCACAGTTAAGGAGCAGTACGGATCATTACCCTAGTGGAGTATTCAGGATCCAGAGCACTAATAGCTCCTCTCCCAGCCAAAAGTCACTGGAGGGCAGGAACCATGACTCACTCATTTCTGCACCTCCCATAGAACAAACTCAGTGTGGTAAGTCGGGAGTAACGTGTGTTAAATTTAAGTAAATGCACAAAACCAGAAATGTTTATCCCTCACAAACCAGTTTACCCTGCTTTCCTATTACTGATATTGGCATCATCTTTGCCGACATCCACATCCAAACCCTCAGGTTATATTTGATGCCCATTCTCCTCTGCCACCCCCCCCCACATCCAATCACTTGTCAATTCCTCATGAGCCTTTGCTCTGAATTTCTCCTACACCACTTTCCATCCATTTACTCCACCCTAGTTTGAGTTATGACCTCTCTGAGTAATGCAAACTTGTCACCCCTCTTCCCACCTCTAGGTGTTCCTTAGTATGTGCACCAAATTAAGTTACCCTGCCGCCAAGCTCGTATGATGCCCGCACTTAACTACCATATCTCCTTGGTCTTATCTCCTCTGGACCCTTGGTTGGCATCCTCTGCTGGGGGCATTGCCTGTTCCCATGGAATTTGCCCACATTTGCCCTGTGCTCGAGGTTCTAAGTTCCCTCCACTAGGAATTTCCTCCCAGTCTCCAACGTTCAAAATCCTATAGTTTGTTTGTATCATTCAGGGTTTTGGGTTGCAAGACAGGGAGGTACCTCTGGCTACCTTAAACAGAACAGGGATTTATGGGAAGAATATCAAGTAGCTTGCGGGGGCAGCTGGAGTTGGTGGAAGAAGGAGGGAGGACCAAACAGGTTAACACCTCTGTAAGGAAGTTCTGGGACCCTTCCAGTAAAAACAAACTGAATCTCATTTTTCTCCTCTCTGCCACCCTTCCCAGGTTTGAAGTCCTGAGTTTGAAGGTTCTACTGGTCAATCCCAGACCATTCATTCTTGCAGGGCTTCTGGCAGTGGAGAGATGGAGAAGCCCACTCTGGTCCCACCAAACTCAGACAGGAGTCTCCCTAAAACTAGGAAGGGGGCTGGATGGAGGGGAGCCAAGGTTTCTCAAGGTCCATTCCCAATGCCACAACCTTTCGTAAAATCTAAAGACTCTTCTGACTCCCGGAACATATTTCACTTGGTGCCTTTCATGATAGTATATGATATGAGATGATATGATGATATACTAATATTATATTATATTATATAATATTATATTATATTATAGTTGTTTATGTCCTGGTCTTATCCTTCCTCTGAGCTTAAAAACTCAACTTATCCTTATTTCTCCTGAATTCTCTCTCATAATGCCTTGCAAATAGAAATATACCAGATATGTTTAACCAAATTGAACATTATGATAGAAGGTCCTAGCAAAGCTGAGATGGGTGTTTACCATGTGCCAAACACACAGTTGAGACACCATCACATGATCTCACTTAATTCTTATGACTTAAGAGTAGTTAGAGCAGTGTTACTACCATTTGAGATCCAGAGAGGTTAAATGATCTCAAGTCATGGGCTTGTAGGGGGGCTGCGGGCCTCTGAAGTCTGACCCAAGACCTTCAATCTTGCCTTGGGTTTCCCATGAGTCCAGTGAGGGGGCCAGAGGGCAGCTGGAATGCAACTCTCAGGGAAGGGAAAGGGACAAGGAATTCCTTCCTGTGTCTGCGCTGTCAAGGCAGAAATTAGTGTGACTTAGTGGGGCACACAGAGCAGGGAGCAGAGTGATTGAAGCAAACAGCTTATGTTGGGACAGAGTCAACAATGAAATTGTTGTGGTAGGACTAAGTTGGAGAGGCCTTCTAAAGATAAGTTGTAGGGTTTCACCTTGGAGTGATTTGGTGGCAGGGGGGAGGTTTATATAGTTTATACTTTCAATACTTCGTTGTTGAAGATATTTCAATAGGAAAACAAACAGGGCATACTAATGGAGTAAACATACATTTTCAGACAAAACATCAGGTTGAAAGAATAGTCTTCTCCATGTTGGGTCTTACGGTGGGTTGAATGGTAGCCCCCAAAGATATGTTCATATGGAAATTATGAATGTGATCTTATTTTAAAAGGCTCTTTGTAGCTGCTGTAAGCACAAGCACCTTAAGATGAGACCATCCTGGATTAGGGTGGGCTTTAAGTCCAATGGCAAGTTTTTTTATATACAAAATTTAAAAAAGATTTCTTTATTTTTGAGAGAGAGAGAGAGAGAGAGAGAGAGCGAGCACGCAAGTGAGTGGGGAAGGGGCAAAGAGAAAGAATCCCAAGCAGGTTCCACGCTGTCAGCACAGAGCCCGACATGGGGCTCGATCTCACGAAGTGAGAGATCATGACCTGAGCTGAAATCAAGAGTTGGATGCTTAATCAACTGAGCCATCCACATGTCCCCAGTGGCAAGTGTTTTTATAAGAGAGAAGGAGCCAGAGGACACAGGGGATCTGGCCATGTGAAGACAGAGGCAGAGATTGGAGCGATGTTTCCACAAGTCAGGAGATACCTGGGGCCACCAGAAGCTGGAAGAGGCAGGGAAGAATTCGCCCTTTGCTTTCTCAGGAAGCATGTTGACATCTTGATTTCAGACTCTGGCACCCCAGAACTCTGAGAGAATGAACTCCCTGTTTTAAGCCACACAGTTTAAGGTAATTTATTAAGAGGATCCCTAGAAATGAATATGCCTTTTAAGGCTCAGTTCCTCTGCCTTCTTGGAAGCAAACGCTCAAGTCTTCTGCTGTCAGAGAACTTTTGAGGAACTGTGGTGGGCCATGGGAGCCATGGTTAGTTCTTGAGCAGGGGCTGGGCAAGATAGAAGCAGTTTTTAGGAGGGTTACATTGACGCTGATAGCCACCATAAATTTGGGGGATGGAGGGAAACGAGTAATGGGGGGCTAGTTGGAAGGCAATGGGCGTACTGGAAAGAACAGGAATTTTGGAGTCAGGATCTAGTGCTGACCCCAGTTCCTTCACTTACTGCTTCCGTTTTTTTTTTTTTTTTTTAATGTTTATTTATTTTTGAGGGGGGAGGGTGGGCAGAGAGAGAGAGAGGGAGACAGGGGATCTGAAGCGGGCTCTGTGCTGAAAGCAGAGAGCCCAATGCGGGGCTAGAACCCACGAACCGTGAGATCATGACCTGAGCTGAAGTCGGATGCTTAGCCGACTGAGCCACCCAGGCACCCCTTCTGCTTTGGTTTTTTTCATGTGCATAATGAGGATAATGTATCATGTGTGAGTTACAGACGGTATATGAATTAAAAAGTTACCTGAGGTGTTATTAGTAATAATGTAACAATTTGGATGGTGCCAGGGGAAAGGGAGAAGATACAAAGAGCTGTTTCAAGATCACCAGAACTCAAAATCATGACGATTTAGACTGAGAGGGATCCCGAGGTCATCTAGTCCCCTCTCCTCACTGTCCTTGGGGAGAGCTTGGAGAGAAGGAAGGAAGAAATGGAATTGCAGTGAGGTTTCTTCTTCAGGAGCTGAGATGCCTGCTGGACTCTTGGCCAAGCCTGAGACTGTGGGAGGAGGAGCTACTTTCGGAAGGAGATAAATTTCATTCTGAACCTGGTGATATTGAAGAGACAATAAGCCACCCAGAGAGACTGCAGACAGGCTACAGATCTGGGAGTTTATCACAGAACATCCAGCCTGGAAGCATACAAAACAAAGATCAACTCTCTTTAAAAAACAAACAAAAACGGGGAGGGGGGTGCCTGGGTGGCTCAGTTGGTGAAGCGTCTAACTCTTGGTTTTGGCTCAGGTCATGATCTCTCAGTTTTGTGAGTTCGAGCCCCACATCAGACTCTGGGCTGGCATCTTGGAGCCTGCTTGGGATTCTCTCTCTCTCTCTCTCTCTCTCTCTCTCTCTCTCTCCCTCTCTCTGCCCCTCCCCCACTAGCTCTCCCTCTCTCTCTCAAAATAAAGAAATAAACTTAAAAAAAAAGGCACACATTAGAATAAAAGCAAAGCGCCAAAGTCTGCTTTGGGAATGTTACTGTTAGAGGCTGGAAGGACAGCATGCTCTATAAGGACAGACGTGGGAAGGTCAGAAAGGTAGTCATGTTAGATAAATGAAAACATGACTGAATTTCAGGTGATAACAGAAATGCCATGTGCTTCTGAAAACTGCACAGGCTAAGGATTAAGACAGGGACACTGCGTTCTAGATAGAATAGCCTTGGGGACTTCACCTTTGTAAAGGAAGGAAGGAGGAAGAGGAGTTCAAGAACCATGATTCAGCGACAGTTTACAAAGCAGACAAGTTAAAAACTGGGTCACTGTTATGACACGTATTTTAGGTAAACTAATTTAAAATTGGGCCAGACCATTTATCATAATTCTGCTTTCTTTATTAGTAAGACAAAAGGATGAACTGAGGTAGTTTTTTTCCCAAGGTCAAAAAGAAGGAGGCTATCCAGATCCCTGCTCTGTACATCATAGCTACTTGCAGCTAGTGACCTACGGAGGGCTCCCTATGGCCAGGACGTGTGCCAGGGACAGGCAGACATAGGAGCTAAGTAAATGTGATCTCTCCATTTGATAGATTTTAGATCGGTTAAGAAACACCTGTGCAAGGGTCCACACTTGAAGAAGCAGAGAGTCAAACACCATACTGTGACCTCAAAGTTATACTGGCTCTAGCTACCCTACTTGGTTGGGGAACAAAGCAGGGGATGAATGATTCAGATGATACAGCCTCGTCACCTTGGGTAAATTATTATTGCTTTAATAATAATGAGAAGCCAGCAGCCTAAGAAAGAATCTCATTAACATGGATCCAGGCTATTCCGCCAGGAAATCAGAATCATTTGAATAGTAGGATTTCCTTTTGGGAAGCCATCTGGGAAGGCGATTGGAGAACAGACATCTGGATGCATATGCCCTGCTAAAGGAAAACTTGTCTTTCCCCTTCTCCTGGGTTTTGATCTTCCAAATTTGTTTCCAGGAAAGCCCCTACGTGTGGCCAGGTGACCGGACCAGTCCCACTACTAAGGACAGCTCCTTCTGGCGCCCACCTTGGGGCCGCTCCTTACAGGATTTTGCCTGGTGGGTGTGCTTGAGCCGGACCTCAGGCACCACAGGCTGCAGGGCTGAGTTTCCTCTCCTCCTCTTAAGAAGTGCTTCCGACGGGAATGATGGAGTACTAAAGTGTCTGTTTGGGAAAGTAAATAGATACAAGGCAAATAAATAAAAATGCCCAGAAGCAATTACAGAAAGGAAGTGACATTTTTATGTAAGTCACTTTTCTGATGGACAACAGGCCTCCTTTGCCGAGAGTGCCGTGGGAATGCTTCCGGGAGGGGGACGGTCGCCAAACAACTAGAGCGTCGTGATAAGAAAATCAAACAAAAAGAGGATGGAAAGGCCACCCGGCAGTCACTCGAGGCTGGAAGTTGCTGCCTTTATTTCCTCTCGAGTCCGCTCGCCACCCCCCCACCCCCCCGCTACCGCACTCCCCGAGCGGGCAGTTTGGGGAGCGGGTACCTCTGCTCCGCGTCCGCGCCCCGGTCCCGCGCCCCCCCACCCCCCCTCCGGTGCCCGCCGCGCCGGAGCGCCGGGAGTCCGGGCCGTGCCCGAGCCCGGCCGCGCCGCGAGCCCCGGCTCTGCCTGCGCGCCCCCAGGTGGGTGTCTGGCCCCCGCCCCGCGCGCGGGCCTGGGCCGGCCCCTGGGCGGTGTCGCGGCGCGGCCGGGGAGGAGCGGCGGGAGGAGGTGGAGGAGGAAGCGCGCGGAGGAGGCGGGCGCAGCGCGCCGGGGGAGGGTCGCCGCCGCCTCCGCCGCCGCCGCCGCCGCCGCGGGGATCGTCAGGCCGGAGCCGCGCGGCCGAGCGGGCGGCAGGCGGCGGGGAGGGCTCGGCGGCGGGAGGCTCGCGGCGGCCGGGCCGGCGGGGTCCGCCCGGGCCGGCAGCGTCCGCCGAGCGGCGGGAGGAGGGAGCGGCGCAGACAAAGAGCGGCGCCTGGGCGGGGGCTGTGCGGCCGCCGCCCCGGGACCCGCGCCGCTGCCCTCCGGCCTCGGCGGGCGGCCCACGGCGAGGTAAGCGCTGGCGGCGGGCTCCGGGCGGGAGCCGCGAACTTGGGCCGTGCGGCGGAGTTGGCGCGCGCCCGGGGAGGGGTCGGGGAGGGGGGCCGGTGCCCTCGGCGCCCCGCCGGTGCCCTCGGCCCCGCCGCGGCCTGGCCCCCCGCGGCCGCAACTGCCCGGCACCTCCCGGCTCCTCACCTTCCCGCCCGCCTTCCAGGCACCCCCCACCTTCTCCGGGCCGGCGCTGGGGGCGGGGGTGCCGGCGAGGGCGCGGGAGGGCGCGGGGGCCTGGGCGGCGCGTTCCCGGGACCGGAGACCACCCCGGGCGCGTGGGGTCGCCTGGCCTGCGAGCGGGTGGCGGGCGCGGAGCCAGGAGCAGGCGTGGGACCGTGCGGTGGCCGGGGTCGCCGGGGCGTGAGTCCCCGGGAAGAATAGCCCGTTTCGCGCGGCCCCAGCGCAGGGACGCGGGAGGCCGAGCTCGGCCCGGAGAACTTAACTGTGTTTATTGCAACTATTTACGATCCCGCACAAAGCTGCTGTCACATCGCATAAAGGAGGTCCTCGACTGGGCGAGGGGCGCTTTGTGACGGGTTCCAGGCTCTGCGTCCTGTCCCAGATTTACATGACTCTGTTACAGCCACCTGAAAGAAAGTTTCTCACATCGCTCTGCCCTCTCGGTTTATTCAGGGCGATTTAACCACCAAGTGGTTCTGGAAGAATTTGGTGTGCGATTTTTAAGGCATTGAAGGCAACTCCCTTGTGAGTGCAGTTAGCGTGGCATCGTGCGGAGGTATCTAATTTGCAAAACGCTTTAATTTGGAGACAATAACGATCGCCTTGGAAGGTCTGCGCGGGATGCTGGGGGTTATTGGCCGAGGAACATCAGGCACCTGACTTTAGCATTGTTAACAGCTTCAGGGACAAAGCAGGAACGCGTGTAGAGTGGGCCTGTATCACTTCAGACAATTCCGGTTGGCAGTTTCCCCTTTATTTGGTTTTGTTTATTTTGCCAACAGGTTTAAGGCTGAATCTGCCAAGTTTGTGTCTGCATAAGGGAATGAGCAGGCCCCAGTGGTGGGCCCCAGGAGCTTAAAAATCTCGCCGGCCCCTCCTTCTGTTGACCCAAACAGAAACTGAACCAGCGAGGCCAGGGGGTATGGCTCGCCCTGGACCTGCAGGCAGGAGAGGCCCGTCCGGGCCCATCCCCAGCGTCTCCCGGCTTCTGGGAAGGGATTTGGGTAGGAATGAAAATAATTCGGGTGTGTTTCATACCACTGCGTTTGATATTGTTAGCAGCAGTGCTTTTCAAGTCTTGAAATGACCGAACATGAAATTAAGCAGGGCTACTTTAACTTATCAAAACAGATCTAAACTTTGCTTCTGAATACTCTCTTAATTCTCTTACCGGGCGTTCCTCGATAGATGGGTAAATTAATAACAGGATTCAAGCGTGTGCGGTTTTTGTATAAAGAGAACGGCAGTCTGTGGACGCTCGGAGAAGAAATGGGCTTAAGTGGGAGAGGGAGCTGTTGATGTAGGTTTTTAAGTGTTGGGAGCAGGGATTTCCTGAAAAACGGGTGTTAATGGTGCTTGTGCAGCAGTGACCCACAAGGGAAAATCCTACCTTAATGAATTCTCCCCTTGAGGTTGATTAGATATGCACTTTTGATTGGAGAAAAAGGCCGGATGTTTGTGGTCATCTGGCTGCAGCTCCTTGAGGCTGAAATTGAGAACTTTAAGCAAGTGGGGAGCTTGTGGGAGGTGCCTGACTCTGGCTTCCTCTCCTGGAGGCCTCACCTGGGCTCCCAGCATCTCCGCTGTTAACCTAAACAGACGCCACCACTGATCATTGAGTTTAGTATGAAATTGAGTGTCAGATCACCACCCTTACAACTGAGCACTCCATCACCCACCTCTGCCCACTTGTGGAGAAGGTGGCCCTTTTTAAACATTTGTTTATTTATTTATACTTATTTTTAAAGATATTATTTGTAAGTAATCTCTACACCCAACGTGGGGCTTGAACTCAGACCACGAGATCGAGTCTCATGCTCCACTGGGGAGCCAGCGAGGCGCCCCGAAACTGGCCCTTTTTTAAATGGGCGGGGCTTATGTAAGGTGCATTTCTAATAGTTGGGCTCAGTTTCCAGGCTTTGAGTTTTGCTTTATTCCGTGCTGTATGCTTAAATTCTCTTCATCTCTGAAATCAGTGACCCTGCCCTGTCATTTGCATTGGGGGATTATTGAGGTTTTCCAACCAACAGCAGATCTTATGTACACAGTATTTGAGAAAGGCACTATCATCCATATTAAATACACCGGAAATCTTCCTTGCATGAGCACAAACTAGATAACCTTTTAAAATACCCTAAAGACTCCCTGATTGCCTGGAATAACCTGTAGTCCTTTACTTGATCACTTGCATTAGCTTAATTTGCCCTGGCTAAATGAGGCTGTGTTGCTCTCTGGGACACACAGGCTTCTAACTGCCCAGACTGACTTACAGTGTGCGCTGGGGAGAGAGCGCTCGTGGACATGATTCTCCATCATTAAAAATGAGGCTGGCTAGCTGAGGAGCTGAAAACTGCTTGCTGCAACTGCACGGGAGGGCAGTGGACAATGCTTGGGGAAACTTGTAAGCTAAACTCTTTTCACAAATGAACTGGAAACTCCCCACGACTCACCCCAGAGGCTTAGGGAATTAGTCTTCCCATCCAGAGGGAGAGCAAATGGCGCTTCCAAATTGTTTCTCTTTCCTCAGATGTGTGATGGAAACCCTTCATGGCATGTTTTTACAGGGCCTAAGCTACAAATGCTATCATGTATGTTGTTAGATGCCTGAGTTCAGGCAACTTCGAAAGGGGTCAAGATGGCCTTTTAACCGGTTGTCAAAAGTATGCAGCTTAAGTAAAAATAGTTTCTTATGTCTTTAGGCCGCTTTCGTAACACAGTCGTAAAAATTAGAGTGTTCTTTCTTTTCCTTTATTTTACTTTGAACAGATCCCAAAGTACGTATATTTCTGAAGGTGTAATCAGCTTTAGCAAGTTATACCCCTCAACGCGCGCGCGCGCGCACACACACACACCCACATGTCACCATCTGCCCTGTGGTTTCTTGTGTTCATATCTTATACATGTGGATGCCCAACAAATATTAAACACATGAATATTGAATGCTGAGCCTGTTGGGCAGTTAGGGCTCTTGTTTCCACTGAAACGTGAGTAATAAAAGATCTCCAGAATCTTTGTACCTCTGCTCAGAACCTCTGACCTCGTGGGTGGCTTTGTCTCCAGGATGTCTGGACAGTTGGGTGAATTTGGTCTGGTGGCCTCTCCATTTGGTAAATTCTTGGTCAAATGCATCATTTATAGTCCTGAAGCTAAACTTAAAAAAAAAAAAAAACAACAAAAACAAAAAAAAAAAACGAACAAAAAACAAACCCAGTTGCACACCCACCTGGTGGTTTGGCTGCATATATTACTTTTCAGTAGATTGTCCGTGTCAACTTGAATTGGAAACTCTGGGCAAAGCGTTTGTCCTCCTGGCCTGGTACGTTAATTAGTCAGTTCCACCTTACTTTTTTCTCCTGCTTGTATTTTTATTGGTTTTAAAAGGAGAAGCTTCAAGGGCATTTGGAGTTTAAATATTACAGTTTCCTCTTGAGATAGTTTTGCTGGTCAGTGCTTAAATGAAGCCCCAAAGTGCGATAGTCAGGTAAGAATAATAGATACTAACTCGTATGTTAATGTATAGTTTACGGATTGCTTTCCACAAAGGCCATCCTATTTAATATTTGGCATATCATGGTAAAATGGACTCTGGCCCTTATTTCTCTGTGAGGAGACTAGAGCTCAGGGGCAACCCCAGGGATGATGGAGCTTGAACTTGAGTATAAGTCCTGCCCTCCAGAGCCCTTGGCCCTGCTAAGCAGGCAGTAGATAAGGAACGCCAAAAGAGTGCTGGATAGATGTTTTTCTGAGGCTGTTGATCTAATAGCATGTACCACTAATGAAGTGAAGCATCGTAGACCTTGCGTGGATGCCTTTGCCATGTTGCACATGTGAGCAGATAGTGGTGGGAGCAGATTCTCTAATGTGAGCTGACTCTGAAGACGAGCCGTTTCAGGGGAGGCAGGCAGGAGCGGTTATAGTGAGTTGTTGTCCTTGCTTCATTGCTGGGAGCCAGCATTACCTTGGAAAGGCTCTGCAAGTTGAAATGTGCTTATTCACTCTTAGTTTGTATCTCGGTCTGCTCCGGATGCCGTAACAGAAGCACACAGACTGGGTGTAAAACTGAAATTTATTTCTCACAGTTCTGGAGGCTGGAAAGTCCAAGATCAAAGTGCTGGTAGTTTCAGTTCTTGGTGAGTCTCTCTTCCTGGCTTGCAGAAGGCCACCTTCTCATTGTGTCCTTGTGTGCTCTCTCCTTTCTGCTTGCAGAGAGTCTGGTGGCTTTTCCTCTTCTTATAAGGTCATCAGTCCTGTGGGATTAGGGCCCCACCCTAAGAATCATAATTACCTCCTCAAAGGCTGTCTCCAAACAGCCACTTTGGGGGTTGGATGGAGCTTCAACATATGAATATTGGGGATACAGTTCATAACAGTAACGCTGTGTTCAAAAACAAGGCTGATTGTTTTAGAAAGTCCTATTGCTTCCCTCATCCAGATCTGGAATCTGCTGATTGGAGAACACCTGCCAGGGATGGTTATAGAGCAGACCTAAGGAGGGGATGGCAGTTCATTATTGGTCATGCAACCTCCAAATAGGGAAGGAGCCTGGGCACTGGGCTTTTAGATGCTGGTCAGGTTTTAGGTAGAATGATTAAGGAGAGAAATCAGTGCTGACTTAATCCATTTATGGATGCTTCACCTCAGTACATGTAGGTTTTTTTTGGTATCAGGAACAAGATAAAATATCAGCTATAGGGAAAGCATTGGGTTTGTATGGTAATGAAAGCCCATCCTGGCCCAAGCTGTAGAGAGCCAAGTGGGAGGGCCACGCTGTCCCCTCTGGGCCTGCTGTTGCTGTGAATTTGTGGGAGCGGGGGAGGGGCAGTGGGAGAGGGAGAAAAAGAATCCCAAGCAGGCTCCCCGTGGGCTGGGAGCCTCACACGTGGGGCTCGAGACCGTGACCTGAGCCCATATGGAGTCAGATGCTTAACCAACCGGGCCACCAAGGTGCCCCATGAAATTAATTATTTTTTAGTGTTTACTTATTTTTGAGAGACAGAGACAGAGAGAGACAGAGAGCTAGGGCGGGGGAGGGGCAGAGAGAATGGGAGACACAGAATCCTAAGCAGGCTCCAGGCTTTGAGCTGTCAGCACAGAGCCCAGCAGCTCAAACCCATGAACCACGAGATCATGACCTGAGCCGAAGCCAGACGCTTAAACCGACTAAGCCACCCAGGTGCCCCCCATGAAATTAATTTTTATATTTTTTATCTTACCCAATAGGTCAAAAATATTTTTATTTCTATGTGTAATCAATATAAAACCTTATTAATGAGATAGTTTACCTTGTTTTGCTTGTGTGCAGTCTTTGAAATCTGGCATGTATTCTGTATTTCTGGCACACCACATTCCTTCTTTCCATTTGGAGTGGCCAAGAGCCTCTTGAGGTTAGTAGTGGCTGCCATATTGCAGAGGACAGGTCTGTACTCATTTTAGGATTTCAGCTTCATCTCTTCTGTGTGTCTCAAAGTTGAGATAGCTAAGGAGACAGCATGGGAACAATTCAGAATAATAGTAATGGCAATTATTATTATTCCTTAGCGGGCAAGGTCTCACCCTTGTAGATCTAGGGAATAATGTACTATTTCCTGCGCTTAATAAAGTCAGATTTGGTTACATGTAATCAAAATACTTTGTCCAGTTTACAGATATTTTTAAAATGTGTTTTGAATTCTCGAGGGTAAGTTGCCAACTTAAAATAACTTTTGGGTATTAGTGTTCAACATATTTCTGATGTACATTAAGTGCTTTAGAAGTACACAAGCTAAAATCATATTTTCTTTAGTGATCGTTAGTTTATCTGTTAACACACGCACACACAATCTCATGTTGTGATTACTGGTCTGAGCACTTTATACAAAGTAATAACTCATTGAATCCTCTCAAAAATTAGGTGTAGATACTGCTAGCAAATGGTGGATGTGGAACTCAACCTCAGGCTGACTTCTGAGTCTCTGCTCTTATCGACGAAGCTAGGCCACCGTCTTTTCGTTAAGATGTCTCTGAAAATACATAAACAGAGCCATAAACTTTTATTAGGTATAAGATTTGAGAAACCTTGATGGAAAACCATCGATAAAGAGTGGAGCTTGGGTATCAGTTCATACTGGAACTTCTTGTATCAGCCAGGCAGTGGAGGAAGCCCTGAACTTGGGAAAGACATAATAAATACAGCTGCTCCAGGGGTCATGAACGGCTAGCTGTGCAGGGTCACAGAGGAGCATGACTGGGCACCCTTGGCCTTGCTTCTCCTCTCAGCCCCTCCTTGCTGCATACCACGGGCCATTGCTCCTCAGATGGGCAAACTCTCCAGCTCTGAGGTGGGCATCAGTATCCCTCGGAGGGCTTGCCTTAGACCTCAGATCGCTGGGCTCACCCCAGAGGGTCTGACCCGCAGGATGTGCTTTTTTGCTGAGTTCTCAGGTGGCCTGCGATGGGATGGGAGCCACACGTTGAGAACCACTGTTGAGGGATTTGCAGTATAACACGGGGTGAGTGAGGAGGTTTCTCTGTTTGATGATAGTAGCAGTATTTTAATTTGAGAGTGGCCCACAAGCCTGCGTGCAGGTACTATTGTGCAGGTCTCTGCAGCTGGCTCCTTTGTAAATGGCTGTGTGGGGTGCTCCCCACCCAATTTCCACCACTGTGGGGACTGAGGAGGCAGGATTGAGTTTTCTTGTTCTTCCACTTAGTTCCTGAGCGCTTGTTTTGTTGGGGTATCTTTTGGGAGGTCATTGTCAGTTGCTGCTGTTTTTTCTTAATGAGTTCATGTTAGAAAGAGAAGGTAGGTCGGTAGGTACTTGGAGCCTTGGAGCCCAACACACCAAATCCTTTTCTTTTGTGCTTTTGTGAGATCTGTGCAGGTCTCAAAGAATCCCAAAATGGCTTTGAAAATGTACTTCTTGGATCATGAGAGGGGCCAGGTCAAGTGTCAGTCTGGATTTTTGGAAGGCTTCTCTAACAAGGTTCCAATGGGAGCTTTGACATTGGTAATCATTCCAAGTAAGACCGTCCTTAATATACCCTTCTGTGTTTGGAAGGCCCTTAGGGGCTCTCAGAGCATTGGCTAGCTTTTGCCCAGGGCAGGTGGAACTGAGATAGAACCGAGAGTCCGGTGCCCCTGTTGGGAGAAGTATCCATATGTCTGTCCTAAGACTCAGGAACACAGTGGTTTCAGATGGTCCACACCTTGGGCAGCTTCTTTGAATTCACAGTCTTAGATTTGCTGTCCAGCTGTCTCCCCCTGGCCAGCTCTGTATGTAGCATGTTCCAGGAGGAGCAGCAGCAAAGATTTATTTATTTAAACAAGCTTAATAATTCTCCCAGCAGCAGTGGGGGTGGCCAGCTAGTAAGAAATGTTACCAGAAGCTGAAGTCGCAGCGAGATGCCTAGAAAGTGCCAGTGGCTGTCTTACCAGACAAAGCCCATCAATGTCTGCATTGATTTTCCTTAGAGGATGGGGCTCAGTTTTAATATCTTATGAATTTTGGCTGAATATTTAAGGATGTCTGCAAGTCAACAAGTATTTTAATTATGTCACTTATGAGCCTGGCTGCAGAAGAGAAGAGCAGTGCCTGTTCTCTCCTGCCAGCTGTGTCCATTTTAAGGACAATCACTCTAAAAGCTTGTTTCCCTGTTTGCAAGTCTTGTTTGTGTTGGGTGGGGGTGATGGGGAGAGGTCTGAATGGGTGATAAACAGCCCTCTTACTGCTCTGAGTGATGGAAACCAGCTCGGGGACATTGACATAAAAACTGCAAGCTGCTGGAGAATTTTTAAGAGATCAAGAAATAACCAGGGATTCAAGGAGTTATTTTAGAGACAGTTGCAGGAAATCTGACGTAGGTGAATAGTGAATTTTCATCAGCCCCCCTCTTTTTAAAGAAACCTATTTAGGAACAATATCTGGCAAGACAGATATAAAAGCAGATCGTTCTTTGCATCCTTTCACTTCTCCCCTCCATGTTTCACCTTTGCATGTGACTCATTTCGTGTACACCCCCGCCCTGACCATTTATCTTAAAGTCAGTTTTCCATCTGACTCCATTACCAGCATGCATATGGTTTTTCCTCTACGTGCTTTGGTTACTGCCCTCCTTGGCCCTCCCTAGCTCCTAACTAGGAGCTCCTCCTGCCACCCCTTTATTAAGCCATCTCTTGCCTTCCCATGGTTTCCTTAGTAGGTCTGTTTTAGATGGCTCAGTAGGTGAGACCCAGTGGCGACTGTAAGCAAACCACGCCGTTATCCTCTAAACAGAAAAAGGGGAGAGATGACACTCAGCTGGCCATCATAATTTTCACTTTGAAGCATGCCTGGGTAGAACGGAAGCCCACTTGATGTGGCCTAGTTTAAGGCTCAGGTGTTTAATATGTTGCTGCTTAAACTTGATTGTGCCACTCCCTCAGCGCTGGTCAGGAAGGCTCATTCCACCTTTCAAAAAACAGAGGTAGGTTCCCTTTTTGTCCATGTCTCAGGTCGGTGAGGGTTACATGTTGAAGGAAGAAAATACGTGCTTAACATGATGGCATATTAATATGTGCAAATCCCCATCCATTTTGGGGTCTTAACTGGCTGTTAGGTATGGATCAAGAAATAAGAGCACTTCACTTTGCCAAATATGTTAATTGTTAATATTTTTAAAAACTTAATTGAGAATTGGACCTCCGGTCCTATATATAGATGAGTGGTTCTCAGCTGGGGGTGATGTTGCCCATATGGACATTTGGCAGTGTCTGGGGACATTTTCCAATTATCTTGACGGGGGAGTGTGCCTGGTGTCTTAGTGGGTACAGGCCAGGGATACTGCTAAGCATCCTGAAATACACAGGGCAGCTCCCACCCCAGAAAATCTACTGGCCCGGGATGTCAGTATTTCAGCAACCTTCATGTCAGTGAACGCTTCCTTCCTTTACTCAAATCCTTAAATTAATGGCACATGTATTCTTTCACACAGTTGCCCATATGGAGATAATTTTTTTTCATCCATTTTTATAAACATGAAAAATATCTATTTAGAGAGCTAGGCAGTATTTATACATCTTGTAGTTATATAAAGGAGAAACCTCCTTTAATATAACTGACTTAACCACGGTTTATCTTTAATACTGTTGGTGAAGTGTGGCATATGTTGGTTTTTCAAATTGTGTACTTCTCCATGTTTGGACCATGTAAGTATAAAACGTCGATTTGTAGGAAACCTTTTGAAATCTAGCTGAACTGTGATAAAAACATACTCTCCTTAGAATGTCCACTTACAAGGAAGTCATGGAGTCCCTTGTCAATTGTTTTTAATAACTAGTCAATTTTCAGAGTTTGGTCCACTCCAAATCTGTCTGCCTAGCTCAGAATCCTTTTAATCTGTGGCTATCCATAGGAAAAAAAAATTTTTTTTGTAGTTGTTATGGCTAAAGTTCGTAAGATTCTAGGTTCAACCTGACAATCATTGGACTGGTCACATCTGTTAGCTTTCAAATGTTTCATTTCCATCTTTGTATAGTTCCGAAAAAGAAACTCTTCAGGGGAGAGCGAACGAAAATACTGCAAATGAGACCTTATCCAGGGAAACGGAAAGAGAAAATTATAATTTGGCTGTTAGTCTCTGTCCAGGTTAGTGGCGTAGGTGCCTATTAGCTGGGCTGGAGTATGATGTTGATGTCTCTACTTCTTTTTCTCTTCAGACGTAGACTCTGACTTGACAGAGTCCAATGAGCCCAGAAATTAAGAGGGTGGCCGA
This sequence comes from Panthera tigris, assembly GCF_018350195.1. NCBI lineage: Eukaryota > Metazoa > Chordata > Mammalia > Carnivora > Felidae > Panthera > Panthera tigris. The sequence goes on along the minus strand of NC_056662.1, from coordinate 54,380,899 downwards.
TTAGAAGTTTCCTTGGCTATATCTAGATCTATTTTGTATAAATCACTTCCTGCTATACTGCTCTTCCTTTTTTGTTGCTTCTTCTCTCTTCCTGTTCAGTTATGGGGATAAACACAAAATCAGCACTTTGTAAGTCTTTGAATTTTTCTTAGTGAAGATTGTTAAAAGGCACAATCAGTCCTTTCTTTTTTCTAAATGCTCACATCCTCAAGTGGACTGGGGAGGACCTCTGAAAGGTTAACAGTAACTCCTTCTGACAGACTTGAACCTTCTAGGTATGAGCTCTAAAACAATGTAACCTATCTAATTGTTCTTTGCAGGCTCCTATCGTTTGATTCTTACAACAGGGGTGGAGGGAGGCAAGTGTGGTCACTACGCCACTGAGTGAATGAGAAAAGTGCGGGTCACTGGGCAGTGGCTAGCCCCGGGGGTCTTGTGAGTGGCCAAGGGGATCCCCAGGCCCATGCCCTCAGCATTGCATGGGGTCTGGGTCGTGTGTGTGAGCTGCTCTAATCCAGAAGCTGCGGACTCTGGACTTCCTTCCTGCTTTGTGTATGTATGTCTCCTCCCTGAAAGTAAAATGTTTGCCTTTATTCAGTAACTTCTTGACTTGTGATTTTAATAGGAGCTGGAATCACAGTATCTTTCGGAACTTCATTAGCAGCTAGCCTCGGTTTGAACTTCAAAAATCTTGCTTTGAGCGAAGACTGGACGGGTCCTCTCCTTTTCCCCTGCTGCTAATTTATCTCACGTTGTGCCTCCAGCCCTTAACCTCCCAACCTCTGTTTTTGTCTTCTGTGAAACAAGGCCTTAGGGCTCCTGTTTTTAAAGACCTTGCACAGCCCTGCCATTCCCTCTTTAAACATTTGAACCACACCGCTCCTTTTCAGAGGAGTTTTGTCCAAGGAGGGTGGCATGAGCAGACTTCTGTCTCAATTTTATTGCTCTTCCTTTTTTGTGAATCTAGTTTGAGGACTGAAAAGGCACGTGTGTGCAGGTGTAGAAAAGGCTGCGTTATTCATTCTGATCCGACCCACAAATTGGACCGCTGTCCCCATCACACACTTAATGCTTTGCAGTGCCACCTAAGTGACAGGCACCATGCCAAGTGCCCCGGATACAAAAACACGCCCTCAGGGAGGGTATAACCCAATGTGAGATGGTTTTCCAGGTTCCCGCTTAGCTCTCTTCACGATTAACTAGTATTTAAAATGACTGTGACATCTCTGTGGGGTCCTGTAGAGAATACAAGGGAAGATGCACGGAAGTCCCCAAGGCCAGGTAGAACCCGTTTCAAATATTCCAGGGAAGGGTAGTTTTCTTCGAGATCTTTTGGAACTCTTCATTTTACAGACAGCCCCAGAGTCAGCCAAATGCCAACTGAGCAGAGATGCATCCCACCCCCCCTCCCAGGATTGCCACTGTTCTCCCTGGGCCTGGCTGAGGCTCATACTCTCTGCTCACTTGGGGTGAGCACTCACTTTTTGGATCCACGAGTCCATAACTTTCAGACATTGTAAACCTTACATCTTTGTTGTTTATTTGCTTGAGACTTTTAGATCTTAAAAATTAGTAGGGGTGCCTGGGTGGCTCAGTCGGTTGGGCATCCGACTTCGGCTCAGGTCATGATCTCATGGTTTGTGAGTTCGAGCCCCGCCTCAGGCTCTGTGCTGACAGCTCGGAGCCTGGAACCTCTTCAGATTCTGTGTCTCCCTCTCTTTCTGCCCCTCCCCTGCTCGCGCTCTGTCTCTCTCTCTCTCAAGAATAAACATTTTTTAAAAATTAAAAAAAAAATTTTTAAAATAAATTACAAAAAAAATTAGTAAAGCTACTTTTTGGTGTGTTTAAGAGAAGGCTGGCGTTAGGCGGCACGCCGATACCTCCTTATTCCTTTTGTTTTAAATTGATAATGGCATAAATGCATTATGGCATTACATTTTAATCTGGAAAAGATTTATGTAGTCAAGTTACTGCTTCACCCGGATTAGTAATGAATATTGTAAATCACTCCTGTCCAGACATTTTGCAGGTTTATTTTGTATCCTACTGGTAGTCTAGTTTGAAATGTGTCTCTTTTGAAACTTAAACTCTGTCTTTCTCCATCATCGAAGTTCTTTTTGTCTATTTTAAGTGCAGTGTTTCAGGCTGTTGACTTCGGCTTTATCTAGTACCCAAATCGTGCCATTCGGCATCAAGTTGGGATGAAGCTGTTGTCTGTAGGTGGGCTGATTTGGGTACTTCTTTAGCCCTGTTTAGCATCAGGAGATAACTGAATACTGGCATTCAACACAATTAAAATCATAATTTGTGATTTGTCTTCCATTTCATACCGCACCAGTTTGCATTTAACTTTTGATGATGTGGATTAGTGTAAAATAGTTTTTATGAGACGCTGTAATTATTTGTCATTAATGCTTGGCGTTTTAATTAACTTAATTTGAGAATAATGAGACTATAACTTGAAATATGAGTTACGTGATGTCACTGTAAAGATTCCTGAATGCATCGATTAAAGAATACATCGATTCCTGGTTCTCGGCGACCTGAGTGGGAAAGAATTTAATGTATGTTCAATAAGCTTGTTCTGGGTCTCATTCAGGAGAGGAAGTTTTTTGTTGTTATTTACAAACTCGTAGTCTTTATTATTTTACATATTCAAGTATATATAATGTGTTCTCTGAAGAACAGGACAAAAATTGTAATGAGTTGCAACTATATAATGACCTTATTTTATTGTGTTAAGCTAATGGAGTAGATTTCTCTCCTTTTGTTCATTCCAGTTTTCACCCACCTGCTTTTCCAAAGTACACTTTGTAATTCATCCACGTTATGCTTTGCATGTATGTATTTCCAGATAGTACGTATGGTACATATATTTATTTATAAGTTTATTTACCTTGAGAGAGAGACAGTGTGAGTGGGAGAGGTCCAGAGAGGGAGGGAGAGAGAGAATCCCAAGCAGGCTGCGCACTGCCAGCCTGGAGCCCAGTGCAGGGCTGGAACTCAAGAGCCATGAAATCATGATCTGAGCCGAAACCAAGAAGACACTTAACCGATGGAGAGCCACCCAGGTGTGCCTGTATTTTTCCATGAACATGTATTTGATATGAACCTTTAATTTTAGAATAGTTTTAATAATTTTTTTTTTACATTTCTTTTAAATTTTTTCAAGTAATCTCTACACCCAGCGTGGGGCTCGAACTCATGACCCCAAGATCAAGAGTCACATGCTCTTCCAACTGACCCAGCCTGGCACTGCTAATTTTAGGATAGTTTTAGATTTACAGAAAAAATTCCAAAGTTGGTGTTGGTACATTATTGTTAACTGAAGTCCACACTTTATTTGGATTTTCTTAACTTTTATGTAATGTCCCTTTTTTGGATCCCCCCCCCCCCCCCAAGAAGACCACATGATACTTAGTTGTCAAGTCTCTTTAGGATCCTCTTGGCTATGAAAGTTTCTCAGACTCTCCTTGCTTTGATGACCTGTGCACTTTTGAGGAAGACCAGTCATGAGTTTTGTGGAACCTTCCTCAGTTGGGATTTGTTTGATGTTTTTCTCATGATTAGACTGGAGTTGGGGGTTTTTGGAAGGGAGATCACAGACATCAGATGCCATCTTCATCATCTCAGTGGTGCGTACTGTCAGTGTGACTCATGACCTCCGTCCCCTGGCTGAGGTGGTATTTGCAGGCTCCCCACTGTAAAGTTAACTCGTGTTCCCTCTGTCCGTCCAGCAGTTGGGGAGGAAGTCACTTAAACGGGGAGGAGTTATGTTCTCCCTCCTCCAGGGGGTTGTATCTCAGTTATTTGGAATTGTGCATGGGAGATTGATTTATTCTCTCTGAAAGAGGAAGGTTTTCAGTGGTCACGGGGGCATTGTAGCCCCACCCTAGGTGCCGGTCCAGAGGAGGAAACTAGGGGCCCGCTCTGGTTTTAGAATGTGGTCCTAGGGTATGTATTAGGAACGCAGATTCCTGGGCCTGCTTTGGCCCTACTGCCTGAGTCTCCTGGGGAGCGTTGGTGTGAAAGTCTTCCTGTTGAACAAGGTGGTTCTGACAGGTTTTCAAGGTGGAGAACCAGCTGCTGTGTATTACCATTGGCACCCTCTCTCCCAGGCTCCCCTGCAGAGGGCCTCTGGCCTGGCCACGCCCACAGTTTTAACCCCTTCTGGACGTCCTGAGTGGCTCACTGTATAAGCCCAAAGCCATTCTTGCCTTAGAATGATGCTCTCAGAACTCCAGCAGCTGGGAAGTAGTGGAGTTAACAGCCGGGGACCCAGTGGGAAGGGTCTGTCTAGGCTGCAGTAGGGAGGTCCTCAAATGCCCAGGCCTGTCCGAAAATGGTTTTGTCACATGAGTGACAGCGAGAGCGAGTGAAGGACCGTGCGGTGGTGGGGGTAGCCTGTGGATGCTGTCCACGCTTTGACAAGTAGGAGCCACGAGCAGATGCTCATGGCTTCCTAGTATGCCCGGTGACTCGTGCTTTGCAGTGGCCGTCTAACTTCCTAGGCCATCCCCGACTGCAGGGGGAAGGCAGTGGCCTCAGGTGGCTTCTCCTGATGGAGGAGGCGCTCAGTGGAGAGGGAGCTCCTGCAGTGGTCTCACTGGCCCACTCTGTAAGTATAGGGCCAGAGTCTGCTGCCCCAAGCACGGACTGGTGACCCTTACCTCCTGCCCTGGTGCTATGACATCATTCCAGTGTGCGCATGAGCAGAGGTCTGGGCAGGGTGAGGGTTGGCTCAGAAGCTGGCTTGGGGGTGGGGCAGGGCGACTTGGGAAGGCCCCTTTCCCTCCAGCGGCTGAAGGTTCTAGAGAATCTTTCTCTAGAGCGAGAAGAGTGGTTGACCTTTTTCTTGGGTACAGAAAGGGTTAGAAATAAGGCCAGGAGCCCACTTCACTTTCCTGTTTATATCTTCTCTCTCCCAAAATAATGGTAGAATTTGAGGGTGGGGGGTAGAAGGCCCCTGTGGGGAGACTACTTACTGTTCCAGTCTTCCCACAGCTCCATGGACTAGAGAGACTCCCTTGTATTCATTCACACAAACACGATTTTATCAGTATGTTTGTTTATTAAAATTGACTGGATACAAGCATCTGCAGTGGCTTCTTTGAACATGATTTCCTTTTAAATCCATGCCTCCGTGGTAAAGTATAATTTACGATTCTGTTTTGACCTGCGGATTTCTAATTTTTTAAACAAATCTTGTCTTTCTCTGAATTTTTGTTTTGACTACATTTTTGTGAGGTTTGGTGGCCATGTGTAGAAGAATCCACTTGATAAGAAAGCAAGGATTCCCACTTTGTTTCAGGGCAGTATTTTTGGAATTGGCTGGTCTTGGGTTTTCTTTATCACACACAAAAAGATTTTTGAGAGCACGGTTTCCATATGTAAGAGTGGAGTTGGACAAAGTGATGTCTGAAGCTTTTTCTCAGCTCTCAAGGTGGCGGAGGCCTTGCCCAAAGAAACGAGTCGCACGTAGTAGGCAGAACATCAGACTGGAGAGCTGGGTCCAGGCCTGGAGCTGCCTCCCCACGTCAGTGGGCCTTCCTGTTCTTCACAGCAGCAAGAGAATATTCTGCTCTGAAAGGTCCCTCCTGCCCCAAGTCTGGAGTCTAGGGATTTGTTGAATCTGATGGCTCAGGTTCATGACATAATGTGGGGTTCCAAGTGATTCTCCAGCGTGGGAACCCTGAACCCAGGGCTGTGAGTGGATGGACTTCATGTAGTGGAAAGAACGTACATTTTTATTTTTCACTAGTTTCTAACTGAAATTTAGTATTCCTTTCTATTGCAAACACGGGTAACACCCCCCTTGAGATTTCACAGTCATCACAGAAATGACTAGTATGTTCATAACCACATCACAGTGGTTGCAGATAGTGGTTGAAATTTGAGCTTCTTATCATTCCTTTGAAATTATGGTCATTATTAGATCTGCGGCACCCTTTTGTTTAGTGAGTTAATAAAGAAGCACATATATTACAGTATCTCATGTGTTTTTTAAATAATATTTTAATAACTCTGCTTCAGTGCAATTGCATAAAACGAAAACCATTTGAAAGCATCCTGAGGAGGAGTCTGAGGCCTCACCAGCCTGACTTGCGGGTGGGGGTGTGTGCACAGGAGGGTGACACCTTTTGGGGACCCGGTACCGTCCTGTCTGGTCATGCAGCTGTTGGGCCCTAGACCTCATGCCAGAGATGATCTATACAAGCCTTGCAGGAGGGTGATTTAATTTTGTTGCCTGGCAGAACTCTTTTCCGGTCACGCAATGATGACAACATATCTCCCAAATGGGTAAAATAGGATCTGTTCTCAAAAAAAAAAAAAAAAAAAGAAAGAAAGAAAAAGAAAAAAATCCAAAAATTTTATTTAAATTACATAGCCTAATCATTGTTTCTATAAATTTAATCATTTAAATTGTCAAAGTAGGAAAATATACATTCAGTTTACTAGCTAACAGAAAGCTGAATATAGACAGTGTTCTGGGATTTTTGATCATTTAATAGACTGGTGGGGTTGGGTCATGGATTTGGTACCTAGGGGTTTATAATAACTACCAGCATCAGGAAAATGTTGATGACTTTTAGAAATCTCTTGCATAAAAGAGTTCAGTTTTTTGGTTCTCAGCAGTGTTGTGGCGAAACGGTTTCTGGAGTTTTGACCCCATGTTTCACAGAAATATGCTATAAAAAATAGTTCGGGGGCACCCCTGGGTGGCTCAGCTGATTTAGCTCCCGACTTCGGCTCAGGTCATGATCTCACTGTTTGTGAGTTCCAGCCCCACATCGGGCTCATTGCTGTCACCTCAGAGTCCGCTTCAGATCCTCTGTCCCCCCCTCTCTGCCCCTTCCCCACTCACACTATGTCCCTCAAAAGTAAATAAAACATTTAAAAAAATAGTTTGGAAGAAGAACTGGTGCAATGCTTGTACTATGCTCCTCTGTACATAGGATTATAAATACTAGCTGCTGGAAATTCGCAGAAAATGATGGATGGTGTGGAGGAACATTTGTAAAGTGTTACTGTGACAGTCGCTACTATTTATTGAGCACTTTACATTTCATACGTGTTGTTCTGTTTGATCTTCACTGCCCCCTTACAGGCTGCCCTTATCCCTGTGTAGCAGATGAAGGGAGCGATTGGAGAAGCTAAGTGATTTATCCAAGGGTTAGCCCTGACCGCCTCTCTGTTTTCATGTGGGCGTGTTCTGTTGGCACACGTGGGCGGTGACCCTGGAGTCACCAGCTTTGCAACTTCAGGATTCGGGCAGGCAGGAGTCCCGTGTTCCTGATGGTCTGGGTGCCGGGACTTGATTGGGAGTTGAGTGGGCACGCCTCCTTCTACATCCCTGCAGGCATCTGCGTCCTGCCCTGCTTGAAAGTGCAGTCACAGAACTACCTCCAGACTCACTCAATGGCCAGTTCCTTCCAATTGGGAAAGGCTCATAGGAAGCAAAATGAGCCTAGTCACTTGCTCTGGGCTTCCCAAGTGGGGTTTGCAGCTCCACCAGGTCTGAAAAGATGTAAACTGAACTCTCACATACCATATTTGAGACCTAAACTGAACGCTCACATACCATATTTGAGACCTAGTTTTCTGAGACCTCTCTTTTATGGCACTGCTGATCTCCCCTCCCCTCCCCTCCCCTCCCCTCCCCTCCCCTCCCCTCCCCTCCCCTCCCCTCCCCTCCCCTCCCCTTTTTCCCCCTGGTAGAGTTTCTCTTAGTGATAAAGACAAGGCTAACTCATAAAGATAGGATTTGAAGAGGAAGATGCCTCCTGCAATCTTATCCCAAAAGAGAAACTTCACATTTGTAATTAGTCCCTATAAGTATTTGTAACCATTTGTACAATTTTATGTTCTTCTCAATATGACCATTTTCCCCCTTTGTTCATAATCTTTGTACCCTTTTCTTGTTGAGTGATGTCCCAGAGTTGTAAGTGCCATCAGTTGGAGAAGCAGCCTACTGAGTTGGTCATTTAAATGTTTGCTCCAGTAGACAAGGTCCCTGTGTGCATCTCTGAGCATATTGCTTTTCTTCTACTGAATTGTTTCCAGAGCCTCCGTTCCTCAGAGAGAGATTGCAGAGTTAAATGTGGTGGACATCCTTATGGTTCTTGATGTATGTTGCTACAATGCCCTTCTAAAGGGATGTACGAATTTTCAGTAGTGTGGAAGTATCAATGTCACCCAAACTGTGCTGCTTTTGAAAGAAGGTCAGTGGCCCCTCCATAAAGACATTTTGAGTTAACGTAGTCTGGACCACCTTATCTCAATATCCGTAAAACAGCATCACTGCTGTTTAAAAACGAATTGACTGCAATTTGTTCATACCTCGTTTAAAGCGGTCCTTGAAGGTCAAGGACTCTGCCGGTACTCACTGATTTTAGAACTCCTGCACGGTCATTCCCTAGGCAGGGTCCTGCTGCCGACTCTTGGACTTTACTTTCTAGCTGGTGGGCTGTTCTTTGATGGGATTCTCTGATAGCATACGAAACATCCTCAGCGGTAGCGTGTCTTTTCCCTTTGAGGGCGCATTTAGTTTTTGTGAATAGTAGATTGTTCTTTGGAGCCTTATTTGGGGCCTACAGTGGGTGACAGAAGTGGATTATCTTGCTTTGGTCCCTGGCCACATGGGACAGAAGGAAAGGGACTCTGTTACCTCCGAAGACATTTTCAGGAAGAGTTGCGAATATTTTTAGTAAACTTGCCATACCTGGAACAGGCAGATAACCTCCCAAAGGAACAGTTCAGAATGGGGTGTGTGTGTGTGTGTGTGTGTGTGTATTGATCGGATTACATATATTAGCTGTGTATTGTTGAGTAATAGATTAAGAGCCCAGGTAAGCCGTGCTCAAACTCCAGACCTGTGGAAACAGAGATAATAGACGCATGTAGTTCTAACCTGCTAAGTTCGTGGTGATTTGATACCTGGAAGTAGGTGACTCATACAGTATACAAGTTCAAGCCGTTCTTAGCCCTGCTCAGTGAGACTTTATTGCTGCCAAGAGGGACTCCCTGAAACTACAGCCCTACTTCTTTATTAGGGTTTTATGATGTTTCTCCTCATTGGCTCAAGAGATGATAGAAATCACTTTATGATGAGCCCTTTAAAAAGATTTTTAAAGACAATGAAAGAATGAAGCGGGCGGCAGAGGTGGGGGGATGGCGGGGATTAAGAGGGGAAAGGTGAACAAGGTAAGAGCGGGGATAGTAGCGTGAGTCGCAGGGAATGTGGACTCTCTCTCCCGGCTGGGAAGTATCAGTGTTGTGTGCGGTACGAGGAGTGACCAGAAAGTGGGACAAACTTGGTGTAAAAATAAGTTGTATTTTTAAGTTTATATATTAGTTTAATAATTGACCTGAGCCGCCACCTTCCATTTTGCTGCTGCCTGTAGAGTGCTGGTTAAAACTGCGAATCCGAGAAGGGGTGAGGTTGATCTCAAAGAGAACCCTGACATGGGAGTATTTGCCCAAGTGCACGACACCTGTATGTGTGAACTTAGTCCGATCAGGTGCACACACACGTCAATGCTAGGATGGGGGTGTTTACCCCTTCCCTCTGCAGAAACAGGGTTGACTTAGGCCTGGATGCCTGGACCCCTTTTTGTGTTTCATCTCCTATCCTCCACTATATATTCCCTTGAGAGACACTTTTAATTTTATTTTTGCCACACACATCATATACGTTGTACCAAATGTAATTTGCTGTTAACTTAATACATCTAGTGCCAGTGCTTAGATGGCCTACTTGTGGTGTCTAATAAAAGCTTAGATGCCTAACAGTAAGGTAACTTACAGAATTTGACGTTCCCGGGTCAACCCTGTTATGACCATAACCTAATTAGTATTTTGTGAAACGGATTTTTATAATTTGGTTATATTTGGGGCATGCACTGTTGATTGAGTCACTTAGGAGTAGCTGTTTCTCTTCATGGTGTTGTTAAAAAACAAAATTCAACTGAGTAAGTTTTTTAAGGATCTTAATTTGCTTTATTCAACAATTTATGAACCAGGCAGCATCCTGTCCCACAGATAGAAAGGACCTCTGAGGAGCTGTACAAAATGGAAGACTTTTATAGGGAGAAGGGAAGAAGAACAAAGAAATTATACTAGACAAAAAAGCAGATTGGCCAGACAAGGTCACCTTCCTTTAGGGGATGGCAGGGGTCTATCAGGAAAACTACCTAATTAGTGCTGATGAGGTGATTCCTCATTGATTGGCTTAAGATTCCATTTTTGGGAGAGCAGAAACTTGCTTTTTAATTTTTAAATGTTTAATTTTTAACATTTCCCCTCTTGGTGAGTATCCAAAATTCTGTAAAGAACTTATCAAACTCAACACCCAAAAAACAGATAATCCAGTGAAGAAATGGGCAGAAGACGTGAATAGACACTTTTCCAAAGAAGACATCCAGATGGCTAAGAGACACATGAAAAGATGCTCAACGTCATTCATCACCAGGGAAATACAAATGAAAACCATGATGATACCACGTCACACCTGTCAGAATGGCTAAAATTAACAACACAAGAGGCAACAGGTGTTGGCGAGGATGTGGAGAAAGGGGAACCCTCTTACACTGGTGGGAATGCAAACTGGTGCAGCCATTCCGGAGAACAGTCTGGAGGTTCCTCAAAAAGTTAAAAATAGAACTACCATATATGATCCAACAATTGTACCACTAGGTATTTACCCAAAGGATACAAAAATACAGATTCAAAGGTGTACATGAACCCTGATTTTTATAGCAGCATCATCAACAATAGCCAAACTATGGAGAGAGCCCATATGTCCCTTGACTGATGAATGGATAAAGAAGGTATGGAATATGTACACCATGGAATATTACTCAGCCATTAAAAATAAACCTTGCCATTTTCAAGGACATGGATGGAGCTAGAGTGCATTATGCTAAGTGAAATAAGTCAGAGAAAGACAAATATCATATGATCTCATTCATATGTCACATTTAAGAATGAACACAGATGAACATATGGGAATGGGAGAAAGAAGAAAAGAGGGAAACAAGCCATAAGAGACTCTTAATAATAGAGAACAGGGGCGCTTGGGTGGCTCAGTTGGTTAAGTGTCCAACTTTGGCTCAGGTCATGATCTCACGGTTCGTAGGTTCGAGCCCTGCATTAGGCTCTTTGTTGACAGCTCAGAGCCTGGATCCTGCTTTGGATTCTGTATCTCCCTCTCTCTCTGCCCCTCCCCTGCTCACGCTCTGTCTCTGTTTCTCAAAAATAAATAAATGTTAAAAGAAAAAGAAAACAATAAGAGAACAAACTGAGGGTTGGTGGAGGGAGGTGGGTAGGGGATGGGCTTAGATGGGTGACGGGTACTAAGGGCACTTGTGATGAGAACTGGGTGTTGTATGTAAGCGATGAATCACTGAATTCTCTTCCTAAAACCAGTATTGCACAGTATGTTAACTAAAATTAAAAACAAAAACAGAAAAAACAATTCCCCTCTTTTGATCAGACTAAACCTGAGAGGTGTGATCCAAATTTAAAGCATTAGCATTACTCCTAGCCACCTCTTAGAAGTTCTCAAGTGTTGCTGATTTCTGTCAGTATTCACAGGTGATGACTTTTTTTTTTTTTGCTGACTCTGGTATTCAGTCACAGGTCATGACTTCAGGTTCACATTCTTTAGGTCAGCCACTGTCTTCATTACTTTTCCGATGTTCCATTCCCAGTGACCTCACTTGCTTGGCGGTTAGTGGCTGCGAATATGAACATGCACTTAAAGCTTGTGCGAGAACACAGCGCACCAGGTAGATTCTTATGATTATTATAAGCAGAATCATTCCTATTGTCTGGAGTACTTCAGAGACATGGTCTCCCAAGACCCAAACCAAACAAATCAAGTCCCATTGAAGGAGTCCCTTTCTTAGGCCAGCTTGCTTGGTTCTGTGATCTTCCGTAGCTGAGCTCAGCTTCCCCAGAAGTGTCCATTCAGCGCGGCAAGTGGCGTTAACCACGGTGCAGACACTTCCTTGCTCTGCCAAAACAATAGTCAAGGGCTCTCCTATTATCAAGAACAACTTTGTCCAGAGAGCCCAGGAATTTTTGTTGGCAGCTATTGGCTTTAGCAGCGGCTTCTGCAACACCTTCGAGTTAAGGTGAAGGTCTAGAAGTAGCCTCCTTTGTACTTACTCTTAGCCAGGGGAGCAGCTACCAAAGGAAGCTATTTTGGAGTCATGAATGCCCTCTGGCGATTCCTGCTTGAGTCTGTGGCTCAAGGCTGGGAAGGTGACAGCCATGGAGGCCTGTAAAGTTTAAGCGACTCTAGACCGTACAGGCACTTTTGTTCCAGTTACCCTTGCTTTGTGTCCCTTTCTTTGTACAGAGCCTGGACACAATGTTCCCTGGGTTTGGGGTTCTTAAACTGAGGCAGGGAAATAGACCCCCAGGGGTTAAGGAGCCTGACTTAATAGAGAGGGGGCTGACTCAGTTCCAGAGAAACTGAAGCATTTGGCAATCAGGGAGACGTGTGTGATGGGCAGAACTACAGGATTGTCAGCATTATGGCAAATCCAACAGTCATGTCAAGGTTGGATTATCCCTGTTTGCAATGGCTTGAGTATATGAACCATGGCATTATCTTTCAGGCCAGAGCAGAGCAAATGAATATGTGCAAATGAATCACAAAGACCTTCGTACTGTAAGAATTAAGAAAAGGATAGTCAGAGAGGGAATGGAATGGAAAGAAACACTCTTGCATCTGAGGTCTTGGCTGCTTCTCTTCTCAATTTGATTTCGAGGTCTCCAACATTTGCGCAGGACCTGATGTCAGGTGGGGCCTTCTTCGGCTGTGAAATATGCACCTGAGTTTCCACGCCTTGTAATTTGGCGGTGGCGTCAGTGATCAGGAGTTCCTGGTAGGGTCCTTTTCATGAGTCTCACTTCTGCAAAAGCATCAGAGTGAGACAGTAGCTGTCTGTAGATGCCCAAAGACTTAAAGATGCTCATTGTTAGGGTTCAATATAATGGAAATGAAAGGAAATTTGGTTATTTGTGTGATACGTAACATTTTAAGATAGCTGGAATTATGACTGGTGACATTATATTGGGACACATCACATTTCTAGGAATTTCCTACAATTTCTAGAACATTTATGTTAATAACCTGCATCCATGTAAATATAAACTAAGGAGGTTTAGGCATCCCTTCTATTTGATAATGCTTCCTATGTACCTTAACAGCAAATAAACCGAATTACTTTAATATTTTACCAGGGGAGAGACAAATCTTTGCAATTTTTTCAGGGACCCTCTGGGAAATCTCAGAGTTACTTTAAGGTGGGAGAAGCCCCCATTTAGAATTTGATTTTAGGAAGTTGTCAAAACATCAAGCAATTTGAACACATTTGACTAAATTGGATCACAGAGCATCATGAGATAATACTTAATTATCTGTTTAACCAAAAGGACAATAGAGGATGATGATAAAGGCAAATTCAGAAGGTTACATAGTTGTGAACAAAATTTGCTCTTTTACTATTGAGAAGATTGGATTTTCTTAAGTAATCCAAGACCTGATGAGGACCATGGGAAGCACAGGAAATTATTTTGGTTACAACAAAAAAGCTTTGCTGGCCAGGCAGATTACATAAAAGATAAACCTTCACTATCTCTAATCTAAAGCATACCCAAAGTCCAAGAGAAAGCTGTCCTTTTAGCAGAGAGAAAATCAAATTCTAGTTTTGTACCAGTGTACTTTTGCTGTTAAAGCTCTTTAGAAAACCTTAAATAAATCCATTCCAGTATTAGCCCACTTGACCACTGGCAAAATTCTCTTCCCAGGATTCCTTTTCCAAAAGCCTACAATTTTTTTCATACCCATTCAGATCTTGTCCTGTATGTTTTTTCTCATTCTGGAAGACCCAGTCATTTTACTTTCCATGCCTACTCTTAATACACGCTTGTTTCCCTTCACCCTTATTATTTCTAAGAAGTTTCAAGTACATATATTGATTACCATTCTTAAACCTCAGGGTCCTTATTTCCTAGTGAAAACTAAGAAGTATGTAATTGTGGACTGTCTCTTACACCAGCATTCTGTGGATCGGTAAACTCACAAATACACTTCATAATTTATAGAATATTCTGCCTCACAGTAAATTTCTCAATGTTGTATGAAACATTACTAATAGACCTACATACCTTAAGTTTCTTTACAATAAGAAACCCAAAGTAAAAGTAGATAAACCTGTGTTCAATAATTAATGTTTCATTAATGTTTCATTATTTTATCTTATTTGAAAATGATCTAGATATTCAGTGATCTAAATGTTCACTATGTATCATTTAACTTAATGTAGGAAAACTATAAAGTTTCAAGTTATCAAAAATATTTGGGGAAACTCATAATCATCGCTGAAAAGTTCACCTGGAAACTTTTATCCTACTTACATCTATCTAAGTCACTTGCTTTTAACATATTTAGATTACTCATGAAAATTTTGCAGACACTAAAGAAAATTAGGCATTATGTTAGGTTACTTTTGTTGCTGACAAATGTAACAGAACATTAATCTATTTGACTAGAAAACCCAAGCAGAATAAAAGTATTATATTTAATGCTGGTAACTCTAAATGCATGCCTGTTTTAATGAAACCAACAAACTTAAACTTGTTTCTCTCTCTCTCTCTCTCTCTCTCTCTCTCTCTCTCTCTCTCTCTTTTTGCTTTCTCTCTTTTTAAACCAAAGACTATCCTAGATCAGGCGAACTTGAAAAACATTTGGGTTAGATTTTATGTTTCTGAGAGTCTAGAAGTAACTCAATTTGGTAAATGCTTATTTTGCTTTAAACTAATTAAATAGACCTTAAAAAAATAATTTTGGCAGTACTAGCCAGAGACAGAGAAATATCACACATCTGCAGTATACATATTAGACATATATAAACATAAATACAGACACGAACCCATCTTACAGCTATTTTAAAATTTTAACCATGAAAACATTTTAACTGGTACACCAATGCAGAGCTCACTAGTTTATAATAGAACACTTGGATCCAAATTGTGGATTTAGAAGATGGGATAACTTAAGGTTACCTGTTCTGATGGCTTAAACTTTTTACTAATATTTGTGGAGAAGACTTTTTTTTTCATGTTTATTTTTGAGAAAGAGAGACAGAGCATCAGTGGGGGAGGGGCAGAGAGAGAGGGAGACACAGAATCTTGAAGCAGGCTCCAGGCTCTGAGCTGTCAGCACAGAGCCCAACGCAGGCCTGAACTTACAAACCATGAGATCATGACCTGAGCTGAAGTCAAGCATCTAACTGACTGAACCACCCGGGTGCCCCTGTGAAGACTTTTAAGATTTTTCATTTGCCTGGGTTCCAAATGTCCTGCCCCATTTTTTTCCCCCTACTGATAAGAATGACCTCAGTTCCTAGAGTCCAGATAGAACATTTACATCTCAAAGGCACAGGGAAAGATTGAGTTCCTCCCTTTGGGATTTTTGTTTCCTTAATCTTTTATGATACCTACAAGCCTTTTGAGGAGAGTGGTGAGGTTTGGGGAGGGTAGAAAGGATAGGTAGGCTTTGAATTGCTTCCAGAGCTGCATTTCTGTTCTCATAAAGACCCAGTTTGTAAGACAAGGACCATTGTTCTTAATTCCTAAAGAGTTGCGTTGTGATCTACAATGATTTCAAAAGGGCTGACTCTCCCACCCGACTATATTATCTTTAATTCGTGTCTGTATATCTGGGAGAAGATCTTCAACTAAGATGGAAATCAAAAGATTCCTGTGTTCTAGATTTAGAACTTTGTCCTTGGAATGTTTTTCTTTGCCTCTGGGTACATTTAGCTAAGGGGAGAGGTCCTAAAAACAGTCCCTATCAGGTTCTGAGTATCAGCTTCCAGTTTGGCCAACTTCTGACCACAGAGCTACTTAAAAAATCCTTTCAAATAGCTGGTCAGGTTTCAGCTGGGAAAAACAGTAAATATTCCTGGCAGTACTGAACAGTCCCTCCCCACCCCCTTGGATGTAAGAGGAATTCCTGGGGAGGGTAAAAAGGATACTATTCACTCTGCCAACCCCAGAGATAGCCAAAAGGAAGAAAGACTTAGGCAGTTCTCAGGACACGAAAAACAAGACTTCCCAGAAGACACACATGTCACCCTTTGCTGACTTCTGCCAGTTTTCCCACAATCCCATCTAGAGGCTCTGGAGTAGAGTTTTAAGTAGGGAGTATATAGCTCTAGTATTTACCAGAATCTGGCCAGGATTTCCATTGATTTCAATTTTAGTTTCCCTTTGGCTGTTTAAGGGAATAACTAGTAGTTCACCAGGAAGTCCCCCAGAGTCCTGCCAGCCCTGGGAGGGGCCCATGTGAAGTGTGCAAAGGTAGATATGGGGGCGTCTGGAAGACCACTAGTTTGGCAGTCTTCTGTTTACGGTTGTGCGGTCTCTCCGGAGTGGCAAGGCAGTTCAGATAGACGATTAGCAGACTCTGAGTGCTCACGTAAAGGAGACTAGAGGGGAGCAGTAGGAGTCACATCGTAGTTTTTTGTTTTAGGTACTTCTTGTGTCCTCAATTTTTTAGTAGCTTTTTGCACAGAATCTTTCAATGAAGCGATTTTGGAATCTTGAAGCCTTTTGGAGGCTCCTGCATGCCAATTAAAATAGGTATCCCATTCTGTTTGACCTGGGAACCGTTGCTTTCAAGTGCATTTCTTTTTTTTTTTCTTTTAATTTTTTTTTTAACATTTATTTACTGAGAGACAGAGACAGAGCATGAGCAAGGGAGGGAGAGACAGAGAGAGGAGGAGACACAGACTCTGAAGCGGGCTCCAGGCTCTGAGCTGTCAGCACAAAGCCCAATGTGGGGCTCGAACTCACAAACCGTGAGATCATGACCTGAGCCAAAGTCCGATGCCCAACCGACTGAGCCACCCAGGTGCCCCTTTCAAGTGCATTTCTTAAACGAATGATGTCTAGTTGGAGTGTTCTCCATGATGGCCATTGTAATTCTGGCTTGTCTTAGTGAGAGTCTGTCATTTTTGTAGGTAACTACAGCTTCCAGGGCCATAATTCTCAGGGATAAAAGAGGCAGGTGTACCAGAAGTTGGCATGCTCAAGTCTTTGAATCTAGAGGATCTCTTTGTCTTCAGCCAAGCCGTGGGTTCTTCAGAGGCAAATTAATACCTAAGAGGGATGTGCCACTGAGCTGGGGATTGTATGGTGCCTTATCTTGTCCCTCGTTACAGGGGGATTTTCTTGAGGTTGGCAGGTGGCCTGGTGTCTGGCCCGTGTTGTGACCAGCTTATCCTAGCACGAGAGTCTTCGAGTTAGGTGGCGAGCACCCCAGCAGCTTTTCAGTGCCTGGCCTGCCATGCCCGTCGGTTTTGCAGCTTTGGCTCCTGAGATTCCCAGTAACGATGGATCTATTATTCCTTTACGTTTACATGTACATGAACAGAAACCACCAGTAACTGAGGACGTGGAGCTGTGGATGCCAGCAGTAACCAAAGAGATGGTACTGTGGACTGTGGACCGGCCAAGAGAAGGCCTTAGGTGTGCAGCACCAGCAGCTCCCAATGTGGAACTATGGACCCAACCAGTAGACGGCAACATATGGGACAAGGGACTAACCAGGCGCTGGGGATTCGGGTTTCAGGAGGAACCCTCTACCAGCTCAAGCCCTGGACGAGGACCGGCCTGGTGCTGTGTTAGAGACTTCAGTCCATTTAAACTGACCCAAGAATCCTAGCCTGGAAAGCCAAGTAGACTGGGAGCTCAACACAAGCAGAGCTCAGATCTGAGAGGATCTTATCCACGGGCCTTGGAATGGCAACAAAGTTAGACAAGTCCAAGGGTCCACATATGTTTCCCATTCCTGAAGGGGCCAGAGGTCTCTCTGCGTTTTACCACTGCCACTAAACTGTTAAAAACTCAAACTTGGGGCACCTGGTAGCTCATTTGGTTGTGTCCGAGTCTTGACTGGGGCTCAGGTCATGATCTCCCAGTTCATGGGATCGAGCCCTGTGTCGGGCTCTGCACTGACAGCGTGGAACCTGCATGGGATTCTCTCTCTCTGTCTCTCTGTCTCTCTGTCCCCCCCCCCCCCAATAAATAAAATCAGCATTAAAAAAAAAACCCAAACTCAACTGAATGAACTGCAGAGATCGTCCTTACTTTATTCAACAGTTGGTGAACTGGGCAGCCTCCCATCCAGCAGATAGAAAGGGGTTCTGAGAAGCTGTACAAAATGAAAGGCTTTTGTAGGTGGGAGGGGATGGGAACAAGGAGGTAATACTAGACAAAAAAAGCAGGTTGGTCATGACAAAGTCACTTTCCTTTAGGAGATGGCAGGGGGCTGTCAGCCAGGTGACCTAAGTAAGTAGTGCTTATTAGTTTGTCACTGGTTTAATATTCCATTTCTGGGAGAGTACAGTTATCAGTTGAGTCTCAGTTTGGTGACTCTGGTCTTAGTGCAAGTGACTGTATTTTGGACCTGTTGGTTTTAACAGCATAGAGCAGGGGTTGGCAAACAATGGCCTGCGGGCCACAAATCCGGCTCCCTGTCTGTGTTTGTGAATATGGTTTTATTAGAACACAGCCAGACCCCTTTTATTTACGTATGGTCTGTGGTTGTGTTCCTGATACACGGGCAGAGTTGAGTCATTGCAACAGAGACTGTGTGGCTTGCAAAGCCTAAAATATTTATCTGGTCCTTTTCTAGAAAAGTCTGCTAGCCCTGCTATGCAGGAAGGAATGGGGGTGAAGTCAGAGTCCTTGCTCTGTGACTTCATTGGCGTGAGTGAGGCTTGGTGCCTTTTTCTCTGGTAGGAGGGGGATTCTCATCATCAAGGGGGTTGAGGGTGAAATTGTACCAGGTACTGGGTGGTTCCCGGCTCAAATGATGCGCATGATGAATATTACTTCCTTCTCCCATTGATTACCCACATCCCTCCCATCCTCAGGTGCTTTCTTTCTTTGCATGTGAAAATTTAAGATGAAAAGTGGCTTTCAGTCCCCACGTGTTCAGAAGACAGCACTATCCAGTAGAACTATCATGCAAGCCACCAATGTCAGCTAAATGTGTAACTTGTTTAAAAAGCTTCTGGGTGGCTCAGGTCATGATCTCGCGGTCCGTGAGTTCGAGCCCCGCGTCGGGCTCTGTACCGACAGCTCAGAGCCTGGAGCCTGCTTCGGATTCTGTGTCTCCCTCTCTCTCTGCCTTCTTCCACTCATTCTCTCTCTCTCTCAAGAATAAATAAACATTAATTTTTTTAAAAAAAAGCAGGAAGAAGTAGATGAAATTAATTTTGGTAATGTGTTCACAAATATCACTTCAACTTACAATCAATATAAAATCATTAACGGGGTATTTTTTCTTTTTTCCTTTTTTGCATGAATGTGGCATCCAGTGTGCATTTTACCCTTAAAGCAGGAACAGATGCACTTGCTGCATCTTGAGTGTTCAGTAGCCACAGTGACCAGAGGCCACTGAACAGCACGGCTCTCTGCTTCTCTGACACCAGCTGGGTATCCTTGAATTCAATTCTGACACCACTCCTCGGACTCTGTGCAGACCCTATAGGTGAAGGGCTGGGTCTTACAAGACTGCCTCTCCCTTCAGATGCCGGTCTCAGGTCCTGGCCTTCCTATACTTCTGACCAGCTGGCTGTATATTAGGGGTTCCTGTGACCCCCTCATTAGGTTTGATAATTTGCTCTAATGACTCCCAGAATTTCCTATCAATGGTTTATTACAAAGGACACAGGAACAGCCAGAAGGAAGAGGTGCATAGGGGAAGGTATGGGCACGGGGAGGCACAGGGCTTGGTTGCTTCTCCAGGCCTGCCACCCTCCTAGCACATCAGTGTGTTCCTCAACCCAGGAGCTCCTGTAATCTTCTTGTTCTAGAGTTTTTATAACTCAGTCTCTAGCCCCACACCCTTGGTTGTTGGGGCCTGGGGCTGAAAGTTCCCACCCTCCTAATCCCATGATTGGTCTTTCTATGGCCAGCCCCCATCCTGAAAATAGCCAGGAGCCAACCCGGAGTCATTTCATTAGCATAAGCGT
The DNA here is from genome assembly GCF_018350195.1 of Panthera tigris. NCBI lineage: Eukaryota > Metazoa > Chordata > Mammalia > Carnivora > Felidae > Panthera > Panthera tigris. Next base: position 54,360,839 of record NC_056662.1, on the reverse strand, counting down.
GGGCGTGGTCTTAGGGGGCTGGTTCTGAATAACAAAAGATGTCCCTATCACTCAGGAAATTCCAGGAGTTTTGGGAGCTCTGTGCCAGGAACCACAGAGCAAGACCAAATATATTTTTTATTATACCACACCAGGATAGCCCGAGAATGCCTTCCCTCCCTTCTTCCTCCCCAGCTGGCTGTGCCCTATTTGAGAACACTCCTCTCCTCTAAAACAGCTGATGCATTCTTATTTTACATTCTTCTCTACCCTCTCTTGACTAATCATGACTGTGCTGCTAACTCCCCCGGTTCTTGGTTCTCAGGAAGCAAATGTAGGAAAGATACAGTAACATTTCTAGGGAAGCATACAGATACAAACTGATTAAATGTAGCACACCAATGGTGACTCTATTTAATAAAATTTGCAGAAGAATAACTCTGCTCTAGCAAACAGGCATCCAGGCTGCAGATTTTCTAATAAATGGGACGTGTGGCTGAAGCCAGCACAGCACATCCCAGCTCCCGCCCCGAGGAGTCTGACTGTCCAGGCAACTGGTACAGGAGGAAAACCAGAGAAAAACTAGGATTTTTATTCCTCATGTAGTCTTTGGTCTCCCTTGCTTGCATGATGTGTCTGTATTCTTAATGTTTACTACTCTGCTTGCTCTTGTAATTTTAAATTCAGGGTTCTGGAACTAGAGTGGTAGGGGCAGATCTTGGTTCGTCACGAGAGCTGGGGACTTGGTGCCTCAATTGCTTTTGCCGGACAATGGACTGTTCTGAGGATTAAAATGTGTAAAAACACTGAGGACAGTGTTTGACACGTGACATTATATCAGTATCGTTGGATTTGTTTACGCCATGTAAAGCACTAACAAGTAATAACAGGTGTATTCTAGCAGGAATAAGGGGATGGTGGCAGAGAGTGTCTGGGAGCTGTGTAAGTGGGGTGTGGCTGCTAAAGGGCTTCTAAAAATCAGGGGTTTTAAATGCTTATTTCTTTATTTATTTTTGAGGGTGGGGAAGGGGCAGAGAGAGAGGGAGAGAGAGGACCCTAAGCAGGCTCCATGCCCAACACTGAGCCCAACGCAGGGCTCAGTCTCACAACCATGAGGTCTTGGCCTGAACAGAAATCAAGAGTCGGGTGCTTGACTGAGTCACACACGTGGTCCAAGAATCAGTTTTTAAAAGTGTAATATTTTAGGGACCCCTGGGTGGCTCAGTTAAGTGTCCAACTTTGGCTCAGGTCATGATCTCACGGTTTGTGAGTTCGAGCCCCGCGTCGGGCTCTTGTGCTGACAGCTCGGAGCCTGGAGCCAGCTCGGAGCCTGGATTCTGTGTCTCCCTCTCTCTCTGCCCCTTCCCTGCTCATGCTCTACCTCTCTCTGTCTCTCAAAAACAAATAAATGTTAAAAAAAATTTAAATATAATATTTTGGACATGGCTTACTCCAAAGTCTTTAAACTTTAAGGACATGATTAAAATTTTCATTAGTGTGACTTAACTTAGAAGCAGGCACGGTAGCTGTATCTGATGTTAAAGATCTTTTTAAAGGTTGATGTTTGTATCTGGCTTTTATCTTTCTGAGAGGTGTATATGATAAAGAGGTATCAGTGATAAAAACCATGTTTTTCTACAAATAAGAAGGGTTGAAACTTACTGAAAGGTGTATGTGTGTGTGATCACAAGTGACCACATTTAAATAATTTTTTTAGGAATAGAAGGCCCCAGGATGTCATTTCCAAAGGGCTGTAGATGGGCTCCAGAAACATGGGTTGTTGTCTACAAAGGATGAGGTCATGATTCAGAGTCATTCATGTGGTAAGTCATAGAAGGCTATCTTGCCTAGGATGTGGATGTTGATAGTTAGTAGTCCGAGGTATTTTATTATTGTCCATTCAGACATCTTTATTTTAACAGGTCAAGAAGAATATTTTTGAAAAAGTATGTTTAGCCTTTTAAATATTTCAGATATTTGTGAAAGTCATTTTGGGGAAGTAAGCTATATTGCATTAAATTGTTTTTTAGATTGCTTATAATTTCAAGGTTTAAAAAAAATATTTATGGGGGGGGAGGGGCAGAGAGAGAGGGAGAGAGAGAATCCCAAGCAGGCTGTATGCTGTCAGCACAGAGCCTGATGTGAGGCTCGAAGTCATGAACTGTGAGATCATGACCTGAGTGGAAATCAAGAGTCGGATGTTTAACCAACTAAGCCACGCAGGTGCCCCTGTAATTTCAGTTTTCATTGCTGTCAGTCCCAATGTTAGTATCATTTCTGCCCTCCCTTGTGTTTTTTCATTCTGACTTTATAGTGGGAAACATGCATCGAAGTTATATTTTGGACAAATCTTTCAAGAGTGGTTTCCCATTCTTTCTCATCCTGTGGCTCGAGTGAAAACTAGGTTCTTATGAGGAGAGGGTAATTTTGTTTAAAGCCAGTGTTTTTTAAGTCGAGGCTGTCTTAGCTCAAGCGGCTCTAACTAAATACCATAGACTGAGTGGTTCTCGCAGCAGACACAGCTCTGGAGGCTGGAAGGCCAATGTCAAGGTGCCGACTGACTCAGGGTCTGGGAAGGGCCTGCTTCCCTGGCTGGAGATGTCCACCTTCTCATTGTGTCTGCGAGAAGTGGAGAGATAAGGGGCTCTGGGCCGTTCCTCTTCTTACAGGGGATCTATCCCAGCATGGGATAGATGACCTCATGACCTGCAGTCCCCTCTGTTGAAATACCATCACCCTGGGGATGAGGGTTTCAACAGGTAAATTTGGGGGAGACACATTCAGGCAGTAACAGAAGCCATTGAGACTTGCTTTGACGTCATAACCCTTTTTTTTTTTTTTAATTTTTTTTTAACATTTATTTATTTTTGAGACAGAGAGAGACAGAGCATGAACAGGGGAGGGGCAGAGAGAGAGGGAGACACAGAATCTGAAACAGGCTCCAGGCTCTGGAGCTGTCAGCACAGAGCCCGACGCGGGGCCCGAACTCACGGACCGCGAGATCATGACCTGAGCCGAAGTTGGACGTTTAACCGACCGAGCCACCCAGGCGCCCCATGTCATAACCCTTTTTAGCAAAGACAGGTACCTTGGCTTGACACCACTTGCCGCTGTTTCTAACTTATTTTCTTCTGTCTGAATTAAAATCCTCTGGTGTCAAAGCCTCCTTTCCTTTGTTAGGCCTGCCCATCACTCAGATCTGTATTTTTCCCTACAGCTGTTCCCAGAAGCTTTCTCAGGCTGACTTCCTCCCTCCCAGGGCAGTTGGAGGGCCTAATTTTCCATTCCCTCCCTACCACCCTCCCTAGATTAAGTGTTGTAGAAGTGTACCAGAGGTTTCCAGCTTGCAGGCTTTGGGAACTGCAGCCTGGAAGCTGCCCCCTGCCTGCCAGGCTGCCTGTGGCAGACAGGTTCGGGGGACTAGGCCTTCCCAAGGCAGATCTCAGGGGTGGCGGAGAACTGAGAATACTGGTTTAAGCAATTTCTTATTGGGATCTTCCAACCACCTCTCTGAGCCTCTTGGGAACTCTTGACCTTTCTGGCCCCAAGTTTGAGAACCGTGGATTTAGAGTGTTGACTTTCACTTTCTCAAGGCTCAGCTCAAACACTCAGCTTGCTTACTTGGTCCCCAGAGAGAACCTTCCAACCCATCGGAATAAACAGCACTAAACATCCTCTGCATCTGCCTGAGTTTAGTGGGGGGAAGGCCTAGGAGAAGGGACACTTTGCTCTCTTCCTTCCCAGTGGATGTGGGTATCATCCTGAGTGCCCTCCGGCCTCTCCCTGCTGTGGTCCAGTCTCAGATTCTCCAGAAGTGACTCGATCTCCGGTCCTGCCACCCTGACCCGAGCTTGGGGCCAACCTCACGTTTTGACACATGGCTACACTGAGCAAGGACTTGCGTTTCACTGCCGTCACCACTGGGTCATCATCGTAGAGGACACGGAGAGAAAACAGCAAAGCTGTGTCACCTCTGATTTCAGGGGGTTGAGGCGTTCCAACCTCGTGCTAGAGTTTTGCTTCCTGAGCACTTCCTTCTTTAAGTGGCTGCTTCTCCCCATTCCGTTTACACCGTGGGTGCAGCTGAGTGTCGTGTTGGGGCCTGCGTCCCGCCCTGCACTCTCCCTGTACCCGGTCTTGTGGTCCTGCCTCGTTCCCTCCACCGTTGTCCCAGATAAAGCCAAGGATTGTCATTGTCATTTCTCTTCCGTTTAAACTCACAGCAGTTTCTTGTGTCTTCCAGCAGTGTTAGCCCCCATGTCCCTTGGCTTTCCAGCCCTGGGCTTCTAGGCAGACTGTCCTCCCCATCAAGTGACCGTGTGGGTCGCATCCTGTCTCGCTCAGGCCGCTTCTTCCTGGGAACACCCCCTTCTCTCCTGTGTTGTTCGTGACCAGCAACAATGTATGTGGAACCTGCTGAACAGGTAACTTCAAGTTCAGTAGAAAGACTCCTGGGGTGTCTGTCATCTGGGCCACTTCATACTTTAAATCTTTCCTACAGTAACCCCAGTACCACAGCCATAGCACCTGTGAGTCTGCTTAGGCTGGTGACTGGGTGGCTTGTAAACAGCAGACATTTGCTGCTCACAGCACCAGAGGCAGCACGTCCAAGGTCAGGGTGCCAGCACAGTCAGTCTGGTGAGGGCCCTCCTCTGGGTTGCAGACTTGTCGGACCCTCACAGGGTGGAAAGGGTGAGGATGCTTTGCAGGCTCGCTTTATGAGGATACTAATCCCACTCATGGGGGCTCCACCCTCATGACCTAAGCTCCTCCCAAGGCCCCTCCTCCTAACACCATCACCTTGGGGGTTAGGATTTCACCATAAGATCTTGGGGCAGGACACATTCGGACCGCAGTGGCGTCTCTTTGGCACAACAATGCCTAACTTAAATGCTGTAGCTTCTTAGTGTGTGGGTATCTTTTCCTTGAAAGATCTCGAGTGTCAGTCACCTATTCAACAAGTATTTGAGTATCTGCTGTGTGTCAGGCAGAGTTGTAGGTGGGCCCAAGTCCCTGCTTCCCAGGAGTTTGCACCCAGTGGCTTCTTGGAGAGTGACGGTAGTGTGGCATTTTGCTCTGCTCTTCTGTACTCCTTTGAGTAGTTCAGTCATCATTTGTGTAACTGATTTATTTTGCTTAAAAAAAATGGAGACTGCATTTAGATCATAAGAAAAATACCAGAGACACCAAATGAAATGTGCATCTAGCAATCTGACATGAGCGAGGGATGTTTTAGGTACCTGAAATCTGAGTCCTCCGCTCAGTCTCTGGACCCCTGCCCCCTTTGAAGCAGGTTCGTGCTCTACCTGGTGTGATGGCGGTCTGGCCTATGCTCAGGATTTTCTGTTTGAGCAGGTACAAAATTGATGTATTGAAGAGTTGATGTAAGAATTTGGTGGCCGACCTGTGAAGGGTATAGGGATGCTTTTTGTGCCCTGATGTGTTCAGTCCCTGGAGTTGTGTTCAATTGTCTGTCAGGACAGGTGTCCGGTCTGGTCAGCCATGGCCAGAGTGGCCACACAATTACAGACCCGCCTGCAGAGCCTTGGTCCCTCATGGGCGAGGTGGATGCGGGTCTCAGATGCCTGGGCATCACGAAAATCTGTGTCACAAGCAGACTCAGTTTTAACTCGTATTTATTTAGCTGCTGTGGGGGTCATCTGTGAGGCACTGATTAATACATAATATGTCATCTATAAAGCAGCCTTTCTTTTGAGTTCTGTGTTTGTGCAATGAAATGTGGCTCAAGAAGTTGTACATGATGTATAATTGAAAAAATGCTTTCAAAAATCATTACCAGGTTCGTTTATTTAGCAATTAAGTAATGTCGTGTCATCTGAATACCTTGTGATCTGGTTTTGGCTTAACTTCATTTTGTAAAAGATAATAATAAATGACATGCATTAAGGAGTGGTATTGATATGCCAGGCCCACGTGAAGTAATTTGCACTGTGTGTGACACGAGGGTGCATATTTGATGAGAATTTGCTTGTTTTATGTGGATCTTAAATTCACAGCAGAAAATTCTGAAACACCGAGAGTCCCCAGTGTGCGTGTCACTTAGCTTCAGCAGCTCAGAGCACATCACTGTCTCCCTCCCCTGTGCTCCCCACTCGGGGATCGTAAAGTGAATTCCATATGTATATCATTTCTTGGTGTTAGTTTTAACCAGAATGTAACTTTTAAATTTAACTTCACATTGGTTTGTTCGAACTTGCTTGTTTTCCTCAATTGCCAGTATTGAACCTTTGAAGGTTCTTCCTTGTCTCATTTGGATTTTAAACATTATTTGTGAATTTATGGTTTAACTTAAGTACTTTCTGCTATAGATAAAGGCACTGTCTCATGCTACCTTTAAGTGAAGAATAATCCAGCTGATTATACCCTTTTGAAAATTAGGGTTTCTTTCCTCCTTGACCTCCTTGCCTGGTGCAATTAACCAAGAGTGCCCGCCTCCCTGTGTGTTAGTTTCAGGAGCTACATCAGTTCAACTGGATTCTTTCAATGTGAAAAAATTTTTTGAACACTAATCATGCTCATAATTTCCTCTGTAAATGTGAGTGTTGGAATAGCTGGTTGTCAAAGTTCCCTTTTGGTTTTGTGGGTATAAAAACCCCCACATCTAGCCGAAGGCATAATTGTTGGGACCTTCAGTTGCTTTGGGACTGAATGACTTCTACCTAGGGAATGATTTGAAGAAAATGCCCCTATCGTATTTTGGTTTGGCCTATTTTGGCAGAGCGCCACATATATGTCCCTTACTGTGGGCCACCTCTGGGGAGAAGTGGGTGTGGGAAGGCCACATGTGGCCCTCAGAACTGCCCCTCCCCCCAGGAATCCCAGAGGTCTGCTCTGTTGTCTCCTATCACCAGTCTCTCCCACTTCCCTTTTGGGTCCTGGGCAGCAGTGGGAGACCCCCAACTTTGTTCCAGCTATACTCATCGTGCCTCCTGGAATTTCTGTAACAAAGTCGGTTACCCTGCCTTTGTCCCTTACTTCTGCAAGCATTACAAATGTTTCAGGGCCCTCTGTCACCAGGCATATGACAGGTGGGCCATCTGGCTGGTGCAGGGTCACCCAGCTGTCAGGGCTGCTTCCTGTGCCTCGCCTCCCCACCCAGAGAGGGCTGCTCCCTGGCCCAGCAGGGGACCTTTATGACATTTTGAGCATGATCAGAAAAAGGAACTTGTGGATTTTCTTCTAGGCATGGTCACTCGAGCGGCTGATGCAGGCTAGCTAGCTGCGTTCCAGCCCGTCCAGCTGGTTGGAGCTCACTTGTGCCAGCAGGGTGATTGATGTCAGCTCTGCCCAGGCTGCAGGGACCTTTAGCCAGCAGACCACAGGTGACAGGTGAGGAGTGACACAGCCCTCTGGTTTCTTTCTGATTTGACTCAACTGAGAGTCATCACTGCCAGCCATAATTTTTCAGATGGCCTCTGCTTTACTCTGGCTGTGAGCTTCTTTCTGTCCTCCTTGGGGCCTCTCTGGTCACAAAATAGAAACGTCTTAGGTGTGTCAGATGCACGAGGTCTAGTCCAGGGAATGGTTATAAAAGTGTGTGAAGGGCTGAAGCGGCCAAAGGGGGAAGACATGTTTGTTACCCACAGAGCAGAAACTGAGAAAGTTTCTGCTGGCTTCTAGGTCCGCAGGAGCAAAACAAGGACATGGGAATCCCCCAGAACCCAGGAGCAAGATGCCCCCCCTCCCCGCCCCCACCCCTGCCCGTCGCTCCCCCACCCCCAGCAGGAAGCCTGTGCTGTTCTGCCCTAGGAGCTAAGCACAGCCTGAGCCTCAGCAACTTGCTGGACCGCCATTGCCCCTGCTGTTTTAGATCCCCTGCTTGCTGGGGCGGGGCGGGGCGGGGCGCTGGGAGGGGCAGGTCCTCAGTCTTTCTCCTGCCTTTTCATGTTGCACCAGGGCCTCTCTTTGGCAGAACGTAACCAAGAATCCAGCGGGCAGGGCCTGGGAAACGTAGCCCCAGCGGTACAGAGGAGAGCATGGTCGGGTAGCAGTGGCTTGGATGCCAGGTCACATCTGGCACAGGGATTCTCCAGAGTGTGGGCGGGATGAAGTGACCCGGTGTGCCCTGGCACGCAGGGGCAAATGGTGGCTGCCGTATCATCTTCTCTGCGTGGCTCACTAGAAACGGACTACTGATAATATGTTCATCATGCATCGTGCAGACTGCACTCACAGGAAGGTATGGAAACCCAAACCAAAAGTTGGGCACAACTGTTCTGGCTAATAGAAATGAATATAAATGACCTGGCTGCAGCTGCACCGTGGGGAAGTCACCAGCCGTCCATGTGTGCACTGCGCATCTCGGTGGTGGTGTATACAAAGGCTCGGCGAGGGGACTGTGGTTCCCTCTAGTGCAGAGTGGCATCGGTGGAGGGACAAAACCACTCTTTGAAGCCCTGGAACACGCTGTTCACTGCTGACAAGCAGGAAGCAACCGCGAGCTCTCCTGCACAGCCCTGCTGAAGCGCAGCTTGGCATTGCTGATGGTAACGAGGCTCACACAACAGCAGAGTGGTGTCGCTTATCCATTCAGCCCCTGCTTCCCTTCTTCCGCTAACAGGAAGCTTTCTTGTTGCAGACCCTGACTTGATTCGGCTCCCTGGATCTCCCCATTCCTTGTTCGCATCTGGGCTTCTTCTCCCGGTCTCCCCCCATTGTGCTCAGAGGAGCTGGTACCCCTCTTGAGCTCCCTGAAGCATGAGACGAAGTTGTCCTAAGGGCGGGATTTTGGCTGGGAAATCCTGTGTGTGTGGGGTGGGGGGGACCGGGAAAGCCACCTGCCTCTCTGCTCTGCCTCTGTCTGCACCCTGCAGACTGGCTTCCCTCCCTCGGCACATGTGGTGGGCAGTCCCCAGCAACAGCACGGAGGCCGTTGGCCTAGCAGAGTGTTCTGTACAGTACCTCTCAGGCTGGCCCTTCTCTGGTCCACGTTGGTCAGGTGCCTACTCTGAGCTGGTCCGTGGACCATCTCCTGCGAGGGAGGAGGAGGGTGTTCTGGAGAACACGCCTGCCCTTATTACGTGTGCATGGGGATGGGCAGAGGGCAGCTGAGGGCAGAGGGGAAGCCACTGGTTCTGGGCAGCCTCCCTCTGGACTTTTCCCGACCAGGCCTCCACACAGTAGTGCCAGGTGCTGTGACTGTATCAGCTGGCAGGGCATCGTCGGCCAGAGCCCCAGTGCGTTTCTCCTTGGACTGTAGGAAATAATGCCCTTGCAACTGCTGCTTGTGTGCATAAATCGAGCCCGTGGCTATTTTAAAAAGAGTGTCATGAATTTGCTCTAAGAATATCTTCTTTTAAACTCAGAAATTTGGTTTTCGTGAAGTATTAAATTGAGAAATTATTGAGAATAATTTGATTTGGAATGGTTAGTGAAATGGGTTTATTCGAGTCCCTCCTGAAATGAACAAAGAAGATGACACCCCGAGCTTTTAATCTTTTTGCATTAATTTAATTAAAGGGGATACTTTAAGTCGATTGCCCTTATCATCCTTTATGAGAGTACAGCAGCATTGCCTTGTACCCCTACTAAGTGAGAGGCTTGCAGCGTTATAGCAAAACGTGGCTTCCAGGCACAGAATACAGTCCCTGAGCCAGACATGGTAGAGGACCGTGGCTCCATGGGTGGGTAGGGAGAAGGGAGAACTTGTTCCTCACCGGTTGAGCCTGGCACAGGTGGAGGGAAGGCATAAAGAATGCTGGTTTTATTCCACTAACAATGTGGCTTTTGAGTCGGACCCTTTGGTTAGTGTATTGTTTAAAATGCACGCTTCCCTGTGGGCACACGTACATCCCTAGCAGGACATTTGTTTTGTGGGGTTCATATAGGCTGTAGGATGGGATTCATTTTCTTAGCTGCACAAAAAGAGGAACCAACGTGTGAAAAGCAGCGTGGGGATGCCACCGCCTGTGTGGGGATGTGTGATCAGACTCCCTTCTGCTGGCTTACATAATATCGTATACACGCCCACACGCTTTACAACTGACTGAATTCTCCAGACTTTGCTGTTCCTCTATTATTTAATTCACTTTGACCCTCTTTGCAAGCTCTTCCTCCTCCCATTTTATTTAGTTTTGTTTTTTCCTCATGGTATGGCATCGCTTTGATGAAAAATATTTTGGATGCACTAGAAACGAGGCATACGTTTTTACTAAAAAAAAATTTCTGATTATGAGATTAATCAAGACTAATATATATCATAGAATATTTGAAAGCTTCTGAAAGTGAAATTTTCAGTGCAAAAGCTTTGCTTCCCAGCATTTAGGTTAAATGGGGGGCATTGACAGTCATAAATGCTTGGATATCTATCACCATATTTCCATAGTATGGTTTTTACGTATGTAAACGTGTGTAAAAGACACGCGCCCTTGTTTTTATTTGGTATCTGGATTAAAATTCTTATTTTCATCCTCAAATCCTGCTTTTCCCTCATGCCCCACATAGTGTCCAAATGGGTGTGGAACAAGGTGGCCGTCTTTCACCAGGACACCTTTGGGGGCAGAAAAGGGCACTATTAGTATATTACACTGAGCCAACAGTCACAGACCAGAAGGTAGCGTGTGGTTGCCGAGCCTTGAAAAACTGACATTCTGTCTTCGCATGGCCCGGATCAGGCCTTTCTCTCCCACTTGGCCGTACCCCTTTCGTCCTCCTGCTTCTGGACTCTTTTCCCTCTCATCAACGCCTTTTATTGGTACTGGGCTTGATTTTCTAATACACAGATCTACTTGTTACACTTTTCTCCTTATGAACCTCTGGGTCCCCATTTCATGATAAAGTCTGGGCTCCTTAGGGTTATTAAAGGGCCCTAAAAAATGGGATCTTTGCTTCATCTGCCACCATTTAGTACTTTTAAAATTTTATGAACTGATCACACTGGTCCCTTCCAGCGAGGCCAGGCACTTTCACACACGGTGCCTTTGCACATGCTGTTCCCAGCACTCGGCCTGCCTCCCCCAACGCCACCACTGCTCACCTCCTTGCACATGGCAGGACTGAAATGGCATCGGCCCTTTGAAGCATCTGGATCACCCTAGAACTAGAACCGGTGGCCCATCTTAGGAGGCTTCCTGGGCCTCTCCTGTACATCTGCCTTTGAACACTCACACCCTTAATCCCGAGAGGCAGTACAGATCTGGTCCCCTCGCGTGGATCATGGCCTTCCACCTGGCGTTGTGTGACTTTGGTCTGGTAAGGCTCTTTGTGCCTCAGTTTTCCTATCTGAGAAATGGGGACAATGGTCATATTTATCTCCTAGGAGAGTTGTAAGGTATATAGAGTGGTGCCTGAAAAGAGCCTGTTACTTGGCGTGTGATAACCCTGCAGTCAGTGTTGTCTGTGACTAGTGGTAGTCATCATCTCTCTGTGTCCACGTCTGTGTCTTCATCTGGCACCTGAGTCCGTAAGTAGAAGGACTCTGGCGGTGTAGTCGGGCTCACTGGGTGTTTGCTGAATGAACTGGTGTACGTGCATATATACTAGTCCCAGCGTATTTCTTGCTGTAACGCATTTGGGTTGAGATCAAATACATAGAGCTGCCGATTGCTTTGGTATCAACATGACAGTATCCAAGGGACCTGAAGACGCTGGGTCCCATAAGCCAAGGGAGCAGCTCGTGGACAAAGACCTGATTTCCTTGTGGGTCCATCCGCTCCCTCACTACATTCTTGCTAGAGAAAAGCTGGGGGGAAGGGTGGCCACGTGCTAACCTGTGACCACGATGGGAAGCCCCCAACACCAAGATTGCAGGTTGTAAAACCCAGCGTCTGCCTGGAAATCAGGATTCTATCTGAGTGGGAAGTCTCGCTAGGTGGTTTCTCGCTCCTCCCATCACTAGTTTCGAATAGTTTGGGAGGGTGACTTTCCTGGTTTTGTCGTCAGCAGACCGGCTGAACAGGCCTGGGGACTAGTGATGGGCTCTCCTTCTGGCGGGGGGGAGGGGGGGAGGGGGTACCAGGCACATCCCTGATGGCCTCCCACAGACCAGGGGGAACCAGTCATCTGCCTGCCCCTTGCGGCCAATGTTCCCTCAACACCAGTCCCCTGCCTTCCACCTCTCCATCTCAGTGATGGTTGGGCTGAAGGCCTTTGGAGAACTTGAGGGGAAACGCCATGTATACTCAGCACTCCTTTCTTAACTATGAAAGTTAATTTAAGTGCGACACAAGTCCTTACCTCGGGAATGCTGGCCACACATCATCTCTGTGTTCCCAGCACCCTGCTCTTGAATTCCACTAGTAGCTAGTGCTTTTCTTTCTTTGTACTTTGTTGGAAAGTAAAGCGGGCGGCCTTAAAATCCTATGAAAGGTGGTTTTAAAATCCTCGCAAGATCTGCCGTGCTTGCTGCCGAAGCAGCCGGGGAAACAGAGTGAGCCTGAGTCTTAGCTGCTGCTGAATTAGTGCCAAAAGGGGTCTGGCAAGCCTCACCGTGGGCTCCTCTTTAAAATATGTAGATTGAAAACTGAACAGTAATGGCGATGAAAATGTTCTGAGTCGTGTTTAGAGGTGCCAAAAGGGCCGTTTGTAACCTAGCCTGAGCGTGGCCGGTCCGCATCCCTCCTTTCCTCGGGGAACCTCGTAGATTGTCACTAAGAAAAGAGGCTTCCCTGACCACCCTTCTAGCATGTGTGTGCTTTGAACACGTCTTCCTAAAACCCAGGAGATGGACAGCCTTCCCCACAGACTTGAGCTCACGTCTGGTTAGCCCTGCTTCATGAGGAAGGTGCTCGGGAATGCCGATGGCCTCGTCAGGGAGCAGCGCAGCCGGCTGGGGACCTCGAGAGATTCTTTTGAAACGAGGAGCCTAGGTGTGTGCCTTGCAGGGACACCTTGTTACAATTCAGTAAGCCAGTCACGCACGAGGTACTTTTCTACCTGTGGAGGATGAGGACAGAAGGTGGACAGTAAAGTAGGGTCTGCACGTCCTGGGGCATCCAGCTCCCCACCAAAGTCTCCCCTCTGCACAGGTGGAAGGAGATGGGTTGGGGAGGGGCAGGGGCACAGTGTGGCCTTGCACCTAATGTTGCCGTTGGCTGCCCTTTGCTGCCATATTTCCTAATGGCAGCATAGGACGTAGTTAGATTTGTTTACCTTAACTGCTAATCCTTTATGAAGAGTGCTTGGTAATTTGTAAAGCGTTCCATTCCATATGTGGGGGGCTTTAGGTCAGTTACACGGGTAAAACTGTGTATGTTAGTAACTGTTGTTGGAGCTGATGTTACTCTTGTTATGGCAGTGTTGATACTTGGATTTCGGTACATACCCGTACCCACGGGGAGTGATTTTCTGTTGACTGTCTTCTATGGAAGCTTTTTAATTTAATTTATTTATTTATTTAATTTTATTTTAAATGACTAAGTAATTTTTTTTGTTCTTCCTTAAGAGCACTGTAAGTTCTGGAGAACAGTGTTTCGTGGTCACCGAGTCTGGTGATTATTGCATTATGTTTCTTTCCTCAGAGATACACAAGCAATTGTCTGCTCAGAGGTGTTTTAATTTCTTTGATCATGCTCTAAAAGAGACTTTTCATGCTCTGTGTATGACTTTGCAACTGTTTTAAAGCCCTTAAATGGCTAAAGTTGAGGAGAAGATCATCTGGTTCTTTCTCCCAAGTTTGGCTCTCTGATGCGCCTTCCAAACTGCTGGGCTGTGGACAGGGCAGGCTGGAGCGTGCTGGAAGGGTGGCAGCCGTCTGGCTTGGAAAGTAGCTCCCGTGTCCCCAGAAACTAACTGCGTGCCTTTCCTAGGGCTGCGGCCACCAAGTACCACAGACTCCGTGGCTTAAAGCAACAGAAGTTAATTGTGTCACAGTTCTGGAGGCCTGAAGTCTGATCTCCAGGTGTTGACAGTTCCTTCTCCCTTTGACACCTGGAGGGGAGAATCCTTCCTTGCCTCCTACTGGCTTCCGGTTGCCCCAGGCACTGGGGTTCCTTGGCTTGTGGCTGCACTCGTTGCCCTCTTCATCACGTGGTGGCCCCCATGGGTCTCTGTCTTCTTCTTCTTCTTCTTTGTTTCAATCTTTATTTTTGAAAGAGAGAGAAAGAGTGCAAGTGGGGGAGAGGCAGAGAGAGAGGGAGGCACAGAATCCAAAGCAGGCTCCAGGCTCTGAGCTGTCAGCACAGAGCCTGACGCAGGGCTCGAACCCACGAACTGTGAATTCATGACCTGAGCAGAAGTCTGATGCTTGCCCGACGAGCCACCCAGGCGCCCTGGGTCTCTGTCTTCTTATAAGGCCACAAGTCATACTGTAAGGTTAGGGGCTCACCCACCATGCTCCCTTGGGACACGTGCTATTGGGAGATGGAGAAGAACACGGATGCAGGCTTCTCTGCCTCTGTCTTGGTTCCACCTTGGCTCACCTGTTAGGTGCCAGCCTGTCCCTGGAATGGACTTGTACAGCTGCAGGGTGACAGGTAAAGTCCGAGGACACCGTCATCACGCTGGGCCACGTCCGGGGGAACGTGGTGGCTGTGGAAGACTAGCCTTGTGTCTTTTAGAGGAGGAGACATTTAGCAATTCACATGAATCCTTTGCAGAGTTGCTTTAGAGAAGTCTCTTTCCTGTAAATAAAAATATCACAGCTAGCAAAAAGCAGTTTGGTCTTGTTTTACTTTCCTAAAGTAAAGTGCAACTTGTAAAAGTTGATGTATATATGTTCCGTGACTCACAGCCTTAATGGTGCACAGTCTTCATCTGGTCACTGTCTGGACGACAGAGGTATGGAGAGAACTCCGTTCCTTATAGGCCATATGTTCTACCACATCAGCTGCGTTTGGGCTTTAACAGAGAACAGAAATACGTGTCCTTGTCCAGCACGAATTGCTAGCACGCATGTGTGAACAGAACTGAAGACATACCTGTTGCAGTTTTTGTAAAGGCAGTCTTAGATGTGAACAAGTGGTCATTGATTCTGTTGAAAATGTTACTCTGCTCTTAGGAGAACGTGGCTTTTTTAGTTTACATCTTTTCTCTAGTTGATGTCAGAACTTCCTTATCAATCACAGTGTGCTAACTGGCATATTTATGAGCTAAAGCGGCCCTTGTGATCATTTAGTTGGTTGGTTTTCCATTTTTAATTAGTGAGGTGTGTTTTTAGTGGCACAAGTAACCCAGCACATGAGGCATGACTTGCCTGTCATCCCTGGGATGGAGGCATGGTTAACAGTCTCTGTGTTAATTTGTTCCTGTTCACATGTTGCTTAGATGGTAACCATTCTACAGGTCAATCTGAGTTGCCTTTGACAGAATTTGAGGCAAAAAGCAGAGCTAGTGACTGCACGGTGCCCTCATGCGGAGATCCTGCCCCGTCGCTCACATACAGCATGCTTTCTGTTTAGGGTAAAAGTAGCTTGATGCAGAACTGGCTCCGTGCTGGCCTCACTCGCTGGCTGCAAACCGTGCACACGGTGTGGCACGTGTTCATTTGTATAGCCAGTGAGAAGCATTTCCTCCTACACGTGGAGCTAGGGGGGGAAGGGGCGAGGAGAGATGAACTTGCTTACATAGCACATTGTTTCGGATTTCCTTTTGAGGCCAGAAAGTGTTGGTGTGGCCTCTATGGAAGCAAAGGGGCATGCGGCCTTCAAGAACTATTTCTACGTGTGTTTCTACCATGTGCTAGAGACTGTGCTAGGAATTCCCAGAGGAACGGCGCATCCTTCCGGCCTTCCCATGTCCTAGTGGGGAGGGCGGAGGAGTATACGACGTGAAGAGGTTTGCACAACACAAGTGAGCGTGAATGTACTGTTATCATTTGTGTATGCTACTAACTGCTAGCATTTCAATGGAGCATGTGAATGGGTCAGGCCATTGTAGTAAATGCTTTCCATAAAAGATTCTTGCTCAGTCTAGTGGAAATGATAGCACCTTCAAAACTATGAACAAAGGGTATGAAAATTTGGCTTCTGGAGGGAGCATCTGTCTCCCTGATCTGGGTCTGGTGTCCATCCACCGCTCCAGGCCCCAGGGAGTGGACAAGGTACGTGATCACTAGTGTTTCTGACATTTCCCATTTCAGTGCTTTTTTTTTTTTTTTTTTTTTTTAAATGTTTTTATTTATTTTTGAGACAGAGACAGAGCATGAGCAGGGGAGGAGCAGAGAGAGAGGGAGACATAGAATCTGAAGCAGGCTCCAGGCTCTGAGCTGTCAGCACAGAGCCCGACGCGGGGCTCGAACTCACGGACTGTGAGATCATGACCTGAGCCGAAGTTGGACACTCAACCGACTGAGCCACCCAGGCGCCCCCCCCCATTTCAGTGCTTTTAAGCAATGCATAGTATTTCATCCTATAGTACTAATATGTGGCTAAAGTTAAGAAATTGTGAATGCAGGGGTGAGCAGCCTCACAATTCAAAATGTTTTCTGGAGCAGGCATTTGGTTCTGGGTAATGTGGTTGAGAGCCGAAGGTGGCCGCGGTGTTTGTGTACTGGTGGGAAAAGAACTGAGGACAGTCTTCCCCTCCCTACCAAGGAGCCCAGTTGGAAGCTTCCTTCTCCTGTGACGTCTGTTAGCCATAGAAAATTGTCATGGTGTCATCATGGGAGGGACATATACATGTAATTCCCATCAGTCACAAAGATAAAATTAAAACGGAGTAAAAGTGACCAATCAAAAGACATCCAATAGCAGAAATTTAATGCTGCCTGGTTTACCTCTTCTCTAAGCCTGAATGGACCCACAGATGGGTTTTCCTGCCATGAAATAAGGGGCAAGTTAAGTGTAAAACCGCCGGAATAGAGTAGAGCCGCTGAGCTAGCTCGTGCAACCAGCCTCAGTGTCGGCTTAGGTATTTGTAGCCTTCCCGCTGAGTCTGGGGTCGCCTTGCCCTGTGCAGCATGATGTTTGCTATTGTGCTTTGTAGGAAAAGACCCGGGAGAACTCAGTCGTATGCAGAATGTCACCCCTGGGCTAGCAGGAGGTTGGGCGGAGGGTGCTTAATTCCTAGTAACTGTGATGTCCGTTTATTTATTTGTTCTTATCTGGCGTGCTGAAGAAAATAGATGATGATAGCTGGTAGCAGTGAAATACTTCTGGTCCTGAAAGACACTCTGGGGAGACACAAATCATTGAACCCAGACCATTTTTCCCCCGTACATATTATCTTTTGCCTTTTTTTTTTTTTTTTTTTTGCATCTTTTCATTTATGTGTGTCTATGTGTGTCCACTCTTTGCCCATCTGTCGATTTTCTCATTTACCTTCTGCCTTCTTTGCCTTATTCTCATGTCCCCTGCATGGTACATTTCTCTATCAGTTAATTAATTCACTCATCCAGCCTTTTATCGATCATCTCTTCTGTGGAGGGCACCGCGATTAGTGTTGTGGATGGAACGGTAAATTGCAGACCGTCTCCACACCTGATAGAGGGAAGAAAGAGATCTGTATACAGATGGCTCTGATACCAAACACAACACTTATTTTGAGTCTATGTAATAGCAGTTATCATTAACTGAGCAGCACTTGCTGTGAGCCAGGTCTGGCTGTAAGCACTCACTCATTTCTCCTGGCCCTAGGCAGCACGTGCCAGCTCAGGCTGGTCTAGAAAGGTCTCTGGGTTTGGAGCCTTTGCCTCCAGCCTTGGGGTTGGCCTTGAACCCCTCCTGGGTCTTGTGTCTGCTCCTCCCTGAGGCACGAGCCACTAGTGGGGTTCCTTCAGCTCGGGGCCTGTATGTGTGTTCAGGAAAAGGAAGAATTGTCACCATCACAGGGCTGTGAAGAAGAACTGAATGCTTTTGTAAAGGACCTGGCACGTGCTGGCCCACAGTATGGCTCTGGGGAGAGCTGCAGCCTGGCACTTCCAGCTCCTGTCTCCACCACTGCCTTTCATTTTTCTGCCTCCTCCAGTCCTGGCCTCTGCCCCTTCCTCCCTCCCACCCTCCCCAGGCTCCAGCATTGCCCCTTCCTGGGTCTCTTCCCTCCCCACTTGTCATGGAGGCCAGGAGGGCTGCCCTCCTCCTGGCTGGCTGCCTCAGTGCCCGACCCTGCCTGGCCCCTCTTAGCTGAGTGACCCCTGGGCAGCTTTCCTGACCTCTGCTCCTCATCCACATCTCTCACGAGTGATCCGCTCAGTGCCTGCTGTCTGGCGGCTGCCCGTTCCTCCTGCCCTCCTGATCCATAGTCCACAGCCCTGCGTTACTCAGCCCTCTTCCTCTTTCTTGGGTCCTTTTCTTCATACTGAAGGAGGGTCACTTCAGTGCCGTGGAACGTGTGGAAACCCTAGCCCCAGTTATGATCCAGTTGCTGGCCCTGCCTGGGCCAGCTCCCCCATCTGGACTGAAGTGTGCACCCCTACCCAGTGTTCATTGTTGAGGTCCTAGCCCCCTTGCATGTCTGTGTTCGGGGATAGAGCCTCGAAGGAAGTCCTCAAGGTTAAAGAAGTTCATGGTGGGGCGGGGATCTGATAGGACTCGAGCCCTCCTGAGAAGAACACCAGGGAGCTGGGTGTCTTTCTGCCACGTGAGGACATGGCGAGGAGGCGGCTGTCTGCAAGCCAGGGACAGAGCTCTCAGCAGGAACCAAATCAGCCCACACCTTGATCCGGGACTTTCAGCCTCCAGAACTAGGAGAAAATCAGTTTGTGTTGTTTAAACCACCCACTCTGTGGAATTTTCTTACGTTAGTCCAGGCGAACTGATGCAGTGAGCCTCACCAGGCCCCTCACTGTGGGGGAGACCATCCACCCCCAACCCCTCCGAGGGCATCCCTGCAGCCAGGTTCCCTCATGTGAAAAAGGAGGCTTGCCTTGACAAGAATGAGGGGTGGGATGGGGAGATGGAAATCGATGTTTTTTTTGCTTTACTTTGGACCCATGCCCATTCTGTAAGAGGAACTCATCCCCTGGCGTGAGCCCGGTTCCTCTGTGACGAGGACTGTGTGCAGACTCCTGGCTCACAGGTCACTTGGTAGCAATTTGCAGGACCAGGGGGACCGAGTAGACTCCTGCCTCTCATTTACTGCCCCCCAGGGGCCAATTCTACTTGGGACCCCACTCTGGATTGTATCTGCTGCACCAGGGTGCAGACATGGTGGTGGGGGGAACTTTTAAGCACTGACTTTTTTTTCTCTTTTGTTTATTTGAATTTGGGGGGTTTGGAAGAGGGAGGAAGGAGACCAGTTCTGAATACAGTGAGTCTTTCTAACCAGCTATGTGAATTGGAGATCAAAGTGAGACACTATTGCTGTCATTGGTTGAAAGGATTTTTGTGGCCTGGAAACTCCTGCACCCATAAAATACTCTCCAGTGGGGTAAGCCATTGTCTAAAAGTAGGTTAAAAGAAGAGGGAAATTCTTCTGTTTGCTACCATTTCTATCAGCCCCATTTACGGTATGACTATTCAGCCTTTTGTGTATGCTTAGGTTTTTTTTTCCTCTGGTTTGTATCCTTGGATTCATAGTCTATCAAAATGAACTTCTCATTAATGGGGATGGATATTCTGAAATTACTATTGTCTGTCTTCATCTCAGCAAATACTGTAAGTGGTATTCATATATGTGTATGTAGTTGTATGATATAGTAGGGTATTACCTAGGGTGCATTAGAGAATTATATACATTACATAAAACTCTTCCATTGGCCAGGGCAGAACTTAGTAACCATCCCCAAGGTGCCTCCTCTGAGTTTTCTAGTTTTTGTTTCTTTTCTTTAAAAGTTCTGTATCTGTGGGGCGCCTGGGTGGCTCAGTCAGTGAAGTGTCCGGCTTTGGCTCAGGTCATGATCTCATGGTTTGTGGGTTTGAGCCCCACAGTGGGCTCAATGCTGACAGCTCAGAGCCTGGAGCCTGCTTCCGATTCTGTGTCTCCCTCCCTCTCTGCCCTTCCCCTGCTCATACTCTCTCAAAAATAAATAAACAAAAACAAATATTTAAAGGTTCTGTATCTGTAAAATGCATGCTTTTTTCCTAGTTTCCCTTGATTCCTTCTCTTCACTTTTTTTTAATAGCTTTAAATCAATTATAAACCATTGTAGTTCAGTACTCTGTGCTTCAAGACATCTGTATTAATTCTGGGCATTTTTGACACAGTAAGACTGCAGTCAGGGCAGTGGATCTCTTATATATTGCCTTGAGTTCGTAAAAATGTATTCTAGTTGCATTAATCTTATCAGAATGCATAAACATTGAAAAAAAATTTTTTTAATTGGGGGCACCTGGGTGGCTCAGTCGGTTAGGCGTCTTGACTTCAGCTCAGGTCATGATCTCATGGTTTGTGGGTTCAAGCCCCGCATCGGGCTCTGTGCTGACAGCTCGGAGCCTGGAGCCTGCTTCCGATTCTGTGTCTCCCTCTTCCTGCCCCTCCCCTTCTCCCACTTTGTCTCTCTCTCAAAAGTAAACAAACATTAAAAAAAAATTTTTTTAAAATATCTTACCAGGATGCTAAGCAGATACAGACAAGCCCCAATGTAGAGTATACGACGGCTGGGATGTATCGATGTGTGTGTCTCTGCCAGTCTTTCCTTCCCCAGGCCCCCAGTCTCTTGTGATCAGACTGCCCTTCCTCAGTGGGTAGACTGGGACCTTCCAGAGGGGTGAAGACCAGGCCAAGGTTGCATTTGTACGTGCACTTGACCCAGGTGCACATAAAATGGTTTATAACTTTTTCCAACGAGAAAAAAATTAACCTGTTTCTTTTGATCCAAAGAAGAGCGTTCTTTCCAATTGAAGAACCGTTTCGTGGAGTCTTTTTGATGAAAATGATTCTCTTGGTAGATAACATCCTAATATGGGCAATAAAATGTGTCTGAGAAGCACGTTGTATAGTGTTTATTGCCCGTAATGAACTCTTATGAGGATCTGGCCCTGTGGTTCGTGGTTTTGAAACTTGAGATTGTTCCAGATTAGCTGCTCCCACCTCCCAATTTCTGCCTCGGGAGTCTGGAGTGGGCCCCAGCAATTCACATTTCTAAGAAGCATCCAAGTGCTGCTGCTGCTGCTGCTGGTCAGGGCACACGAGGAGAACCACTGTCCTGGCCACCAGACAACACTGGCCACTGGCAACAGTTAACTCCATTTCCACAAATGGATGTTGACTTCTGTCTTCATCCCCTGCTTGGAGGAGGAGCATAGAATCAGCTTGATGTGTAGTAAGTATAGTCATGTGTTAAATGCAAACGCACAGAAGAGGCTTATCTTGAAAACATCTTAATTTTTATTGCTTGTGCTATGTGAAATGTTATTTCCCATTTGTAGAATGGGAAGAATTAAAAGTTGATTTGTGAGCTAAAAATACAGTAAGTTCCTTCTTCATCAAAACCCATAAATAGGCCTGCACATTCAGACATAAAAGCAAACCATTAAGAAACAGTGCTCGCGTCCTTAGAATTTGTTGATCGGATTACAATTACAGACTCTCGTTTCTTCACTTCCTGCAGCTTGTGTAACTGCCTACCACTTATTTTTAGTAGGTCTTGCACTGCTGACTCAGAGTGGTAACCAGTCTCTGTGCCGCTCAGTGCCATAGGCTGGCAGGTGGCCAGGCTCTTAAGACGGGTAAGGTTATACGCCTGGGCACTGTGTCAGGTGGCGTGCTGGCGAGCGGATCCTTGGGGGGATCAGCAGCCCCTTCCCCTGACCCCTTCTTGCTCCTCCACACCCCTGAGAGGAGCCGTAGATGGAGCTGCCATTTCTGGGGGGCTTGGGAAATGTGCCAGGTGGTGCTGCACGAAGCGTCTCACCACCTGATGGGGTATCTCACTGCCCTTCACCCTCCAGCCTGTCTTCACTCTCAGGCAGAGGGGGCTCAGCGCCACGGTGGGCTGCTGGAACCTCTGGCCTTGGGCTTCCATTCTCGCCACACCTGGAGTAAGTGTAACTAGGTAGAGCTGGTCTTTGGTGAGCTCCGCCTGTCTTTAAGGCTGCTGTCCAGATGGGCCTCTTGCCACCAGCTGTGCACACAGGCAAGTCATGGGAGGTGCTTTGACCTCTGACCTGTGCCAGAGCAAGACCCTGGCTGATCAGCCCGTGCACCACGTGGCCGGCGAGGAAAGCTGTCACCCACAGAGGTTCATAAGGAATCAGCCAGAATGAAACTATCCTCCCTTTCACGTCAACACACAGATAGGAACCACTAGGATGGTTCTCTTATCGCTAGAACTTGACAAGGGTTGGATGACATAGCTTGGGTGCTGTCACCTCCAGCCAGGAAACTTCGGAGCTCTGGAAATACCCTTAAGTAACATAACTGGCAAGGCGCCTGAGCCACCCTGAAACCCGCGTGGCCCTGGGGCTCCGCCATTCTGCACCTTCCTTTTCTCATTTGTTAAGTGAAGGGCTTAGAGCACATCTTTAATCCTTTCCCCCCTAGGACTTAAATTCTAGTAATTTGTAAGAGAATGTTGATTTCATCTGGAGAAGCCTGGGGAAGTGATGTAAATTACAGCCACACTGATGGGAAATTGATCATTTTTCATATTCCTCATTTAACCTCTTTTGCTTTCACGTCCTTCTCCTGGCCCCAGAGAGCAGTGAGCGGGCAGGGATAGTCTCTGCCAATTTCAGGGCAGGGCATTGTATGGGTGCTTCCAATACCAATTTAGTGAATGCACCTTCCCTTCTCCCTCAGTCCTCACCAGCCAGGATTTTCCAGCAGTTTTATCTTGGCCTAATGTCCTTGGGATATCCTTGTTCTTTACTTGTGTATCAGCAGTTCATTGTATGTTTACAGAGTATTCTGACGGACTCCCTTTATCACAACTGATCACAGTGACCTCTCTAAGTAAGTGCTTGGTAAGTGTATTAATTTTTATAATTTTACAGCTCAGGCAAACCAGTGCTGCGCATTCTCATTGCAGCCCGTGAGCTGGAAAGAGTGTACGTAGTGTGCTCAGTGTAAAAACGACTCACTGCTGTTGCTACTTGTGTTTTTCACAAGACACTAAAATGTTTTACTGTCTACTGTATATTCAACAGCTGAGTAAGTTCTCAACATTTACAAATTTTGAATGAACAGATTCTTCTTCTTCTTGGGGGTGGGTGGAGTTCAAATTACTAAACACCTTATTTTGGTGGGGGGGAGTGTATTCACAAACAAAAGGAAGAGCCTTGATGTCTTAGTAGTTGATAGTAAAAAGAAGGCTTATAAGGGTGTGTCAGCTCTGTAGAGGTTCACCTTCGGCCCGCTCTGCCCGCCTCCTCTGCCCTGTCCTGCCTTGGTGGCTGGACAGAGCCATTAGATTTCAGAAACGCCGTTCCCTTGTGGTGTCGCTGGCACCTAGCCAATGTTCTGGGATTACTTTAGCGACCTTCCTGTGGAGAAGGTGGTTTGGAGCCTGGTGGTTTCTGAAGGCCCTTCAGGCTGCACTATTTTTTTGATGTTCTTGACTGTCTCTCATTGTAAGCTGTGATTTCTTAGTTTCTGGGATAACCATATTCAGTGTGGATTTTTAAGGTAGAATCATAGAATGCATCCTCATGACTTCCCATTGTCAGAACTTCAGTGCGTCGTTATCAGTTAATGGCCAGTCTTGTTCCATCTAAACTCCTGCACACTCCAGTGGCTTATTTGGGAAACAAAACTGAGATACCGATTCGTTTCATCTGTAAATACTATAGTCAATACTCCAGTAACAGTAATTCCTTGATTTACCAAACCTGCAGCCAGTGTTCCTATTTCCCTATCTCAAAAGTGTATTGCTGTCAGGGCACCTGGGTGGCTCAGTCAGTTAAGCGTCCAACTCTTGATCTCGGCTTGGGTCATGACTTCGAGATTTGAGTTCCGGCCCGCGTCGGGCTCTGTGCTGATGGTGTGGAGCCTGCCAGAGAGCCTTCTGTCTCTCTCCTTTCCTTTCTGCCCCTCCTCCACTCTCTCTCCCTCACTCTCAAACATTGAAAAAATTTATTGCTGTTGAGCGGTCTATCTGATATCTCCACCCTCTCATTTTTACCCACCCCCCCCCCCCCCGCCCCCCGCATTGTGATTGATCTTTTGGAGAAAGCAAGTCTTAAGTTTTTTTGGGTTTGTCACAGCTGCAGCTTGCTAACCAGATCCTTACTTGACATGCCTCCCCACCCCCGTCCTGGTGTTTCCTGTAAGCAGCTGGTCAGGGCTGGAGCCCATTCTGGTTTGATTTTCTGGCAAGAATGCTTGATGGGTAGTGTGTGTGCTCCCGTTGGGAAGAGGGCATGAGAACAGGCAGCCTTGGTGATCACTGCCTCCATCCATAATTCATCAGGAGTGCAAAACATCCTGGTCGTGTCGTTCCTTCTGTGTTTCCTTGCCAGATGAAAGGAATATGCAGCTGTTATCCTGAGGTACGTTTACTTAGGAAAGTCTTGCCCCCTATTTGACATCTTACAGTTCCGGTTCCCCAGCATCCTCCATTAGCCACCAGTGAGGTATTTTGTGTGTCTTTCTTTTTAGAGACATTATGAGCTCATGATTTAAGGTATTTCTGCAGTATTTTCATTCATTGCCGCTGACATCCTTGTCATCCCTCTAAGTGTCCGGTTGCAGCCAAGCTGAGCTGTTGGAGGTCACTGCCATGTTCTGCTCATGCCCAGAGTCTGTGACATAGTCACATAGTCACTGAAAGTGAGGGCCGTGCCCACCCCAGACTGGGGCCCACATTTCTTCAAAGACCGCGGTCTCCTTAGTAGGAAATGGAATTTGGAGACCACAGTTTGGGAGTTAGGGGCCATTGCTTCCAGGCCGGTTGTTGCATCTGGACCTTTTCAGTGGATAAAGGTGGATTTGTTCGTTGGTTTTGGTTTGTTTTCGCACATAATCCAGTGTAAATTCATGCTGCTATATTTAAAACATTTTTTTAAACTTATTTATTTATTTATTTATTTATTTATTTATTTATTGAGAGAGACAGAGTGAGAGCGGGGGAGGGGCAGAGAGCGAGGGAGACACAGAATCCGAGAAACAGGCTCCAGGCTCTGAGCTGTCAGCACTGAGCCTGACCCAGGGCTCGAACCCAAAAACCATGAGATCATGACCTGAGCCGAAGTCAGACACTTAACCGACTGAGCCACCCACACTTAACCGACTGCCCCAGATACTGATATTTCTAATTCAAAATTAGAATTAGAAGATATTTTACTTCTTTGGTTTTATTTTTGTATTGCTTTTCTCATATGCTGAAAGTTTTTGCCCCTAAAAAATTAGCATAAGAACTTATTTGCTTGATAATTGTATTTATACACAACACATAATGTTTAGAATACCTACCAACATTTTTACCAATAATATGAGTAGTGAAAACAGCTGAAGATATCTTTGTCCTTAAGGTTTATCCCACTAGGGAAATACAGTCAAATTACTGTGTTTCAAAGTCTTTTGGAATAATTTCCCTGTATGTTTATGCCATCAACTCAGTATATGACTTGGTTAATTGGTTTCCATTCTGCTTTTGATTTTTTAGGACTTAAAAAAGTTAATATTGGTTTACAGTTATATAAACCATTTCGATAGTTCCAGAGCCAAACCAACTGTGCTTAGGTCTCATTCTGTATTTTCAGCCTCTTTTTCTCTAGCCCTTCCCATCACTATTTTTAAAAAGATTTTTTGCTCCTTCCCCCTTTTATTGCTTTTTAACGCAAGCACAGACATATATTCATACAGTTGTATATTTTCAATATTACTCATTCTCTTAAATAAGTAATAGCGTACGTTACCCACTTTTCCCAAGCCTGAGTTCAGAGGTTGTCTTCTAATTACATGGCATACTGTGGCTTAGCTAATCATGACATTGAATTTAACTGAATATGCCTATTTATTCAGTGATTTTGGAAAGGGTAATTGTAGAAACTGCCGTCTAAATATTTTAATCGTATTCCAAAATAGTTAAGAAAATACATGAATATTCCTGTCTTATTTTGGCTATTTTAAAACACACACACAACTTGGTCTATTTCATTTTCATGTATTCTAGTTCAGTGGGTCTCAGCGGGGTGATTTCGTTCCCTGGGAGACATTTGGCAATGTCTGCAGTGTCTGGAGACCTTTTTGATTGTCACAGCTCCAGGGAGGCTGTAGGTTACCGCCCTACAGTGCATGGGCCCGGCTCTGCGACAAAGATTTACCCACACCGACCCGTCAACGTGTCCCCGGGGAGAAACCCTCTCAGTTTCAAGCAAGCTTGTGAGAGCTTGGGTCACCTCACTTGACCCCCCTCTCTCTCTTCTCTCTCTTCTTCTTCAATAGATACATCTAGGACTTTAGGAAAACACAAGTCATTTCAAATGAAAAGACAGGAGAACATCAATGATGGGTGCCTCCCCAGGCTTGTATAAAGAAAAGTAACTCCGTACTTGAAAGCTCCATTTTAGTTTACTCTGGTATAGATCATGTGTAACCAAGTATTTTGGGGGGAGACAAATTCTGCCTTATCCCAGGTCTCAGGAAAGCACAAGTTGTTAGGTGTGTGTACCTAGAACACCAACTGGATGGTCCAAAGTGACTAAAGTTGAAATTTTGATGAGTTGGAAGCGTTCTGGGCACTTGGGTTCAGAATTGATCTTTGCCATATTATCCGTTTGTGAAAGATTCTCATTCAAAGGCGCACATGAGTGTAGGTGACTAGTGGGAAGGTGGGCATTATTGCTGTCTTATGAAGTTATTTTGTCATTGGTGGTGTCCAAGCTAACTCTGAGGATGGTGTGCATTTTTCTTATCTCTTTCCTTTGCATTTTCTCTTTTTATTATCTTATGAAATACTCCATTTCAGCTAGAGAAAGGAGTGAATAATTCAGTTACCTTTTTTTTTTTTTTGAAATAAACCCAAGTGTATGAATGAATAAAAGAACAACACTGAAAGAAGGGAAAAAAAAATACCTAAGAAACATACAAAGATGGTATTTGACCACACACCCTTCCATCTCAGGGCAACTGCAAAATACCCTGGATTTTTTTTTAAGATTTTTTTTTTTTTTTTACAACATTGATTTTTATTTATTTATTTTTTAAATTTAAATCCAAGTTAGTTAACAGATAGTGTAATAATGATTTCAGGAATAGAATTTAGTGATTCATCATTTACATAGAATCCCCAGTGCTCATCCCAACAAGTGTCCTCCTTAATGCCCATTACCCATTTAGCCCATCCCCCTACCCACAACCCCTCCAGCCACCCTCAGTTTGTTCTCTGTATTTAAGAGTCTCTTGTGGTTTGCCTCCCTCTCAGTTTTTATATTATTTTTGCTTCTCTTCGACTTATGTTCATCTGTTTTGTTTCTTAAATTCCACACATGAGTAAAATCATACGATATTTGTCTTTCTCTGATTGACCTAATTTTGCTTAGCATAGTATGCTCCGGTTCCCTCCACATTGTTGCAAATGGCAAGATTTCATTCTTTTTGACTGCCGAGTAATACTCCATTGTATGTATAAACTACATCTTCTTTATGCATTCATCAGTCGCTGGACATTTGGGCTCTTCCCATACTTTGGCTGTCGTTGATAGCACTGCTGTGAACATTGGCGTCCATGTGCCCCTTTGAAATAAGCACACCTGTTTCCCTTGGAGAAATACCTAGTAGTGCAATTGCTGGGTTGTAGGGTAGTTCTATTTTTAATTTTTTGAGGGACCTCCATACTGTTTGTCCAGAGTGGCTGCACCAGTTTGCATTCCCACCAGCAGTGCAAAAGGGTTCCTCTTTCTCAATTGTATTGTGATTTTAATGCAATACGGATGAAAGGGGCATCCTCCCTTTTACAGGTAGGAGCCACCTGGGGGATAACAGCACTGTGTTCAGTTGCACTTGGTTGTTTGCAGAGAGGCCCTGGGAATGTGAGCACAGAGCATAGGAGGCCGATGTTTAAGGTGGGCAAGTCTGGTCCTTGATGGTTTCAGAGCTTTGGCTACCTTTTTGTCTTTGGTGGTGAACAAGAGTACCCAGTAGTTTAGTGTTATTCCAGAAGTTCCTGACATCGCTGCTCCTTTTCCTCCTTTTTCCACCTTGTACTTGCCCACTCTTTTGCATCGAGTAAATTAAGTGATTTGGGGAAAAAAATGGATCGGCATTTCTCCTTGACACAATTAAATGCAATACAAATTCGATTCCAGGAAAGGAAATATATATCACTAGAATAGTTAAGATGTTAGCGATGACAGTTCACAGGTATGTCAGCCCTCTTAGGAGTTGGTTTTCTGGGATAACTTTTATGGACTTTTTACTGGTGAGCTTTAACACTTTGTGGTTGGTTTCGACGCTGCCAGTGGGTGTGGAAATGTGTTACGATGTAGGAGGGTGGTCTTTCAGAAATAGATTGAGCCATCAAAACTCCTTTTTGATTTTAGCTTTGTGGCCCTAAGATACAAACATTTATTATCCTTTTTAGGTCTTTGACTCACACCTACCTTATCCCACCAATCCCTTTTCTTTCTGCCTCTTTCCCTGCGCCCACAGAAGAAAAGCTGACATTGATTTATAAGCTTTTCTTCCTTTGCCAAATTCAGAACCTTAGAAAATACCTCTATTTTAGCCTTTCTACTAGTTTTTTTGGGGGGAGGCCCTTAAATATGAGAGGGTTCTGAAGTCTGCGTCGACTTTTTTTTTTTCCCTCTGCAGAATAAAACAAGAGTTTGTGCTGTTTCCGGGTGCCGAATGTTGCACTCACGGGTCTGGGGCAGGAAGGGACCACCAGCCCTGTTCCGTGTTGTTCCAGTGGAAGGGCAGAAGATGGTTTCCGTGTCTTCCGAAGTAAGAAAAGTCGGCATGCCCAAGTGGCAGGCTGCCAGTCTGTGTGGGCAAGTGGAAGGAAGTCCTGAAATACTGTGCCCACTCACAGGACGGCATTGTGGGGACTTCAGGGTTGGTGGAGAGTATAGCGCGGCCCTCATCATGTTGGGGTTCCTGTCAGGCCTGAGGGAGAGGGCTGTAATCACATTAAGGAAAAAATCATTGATTGGGTTTCTAGCAACTCTCAACCGAGATGGGATTCGTTATGATTACCCCATAGTTGGAATGAGGGAGCAGAAGCCAAGCATGTGGTAACCACAGTTGAGACAAAGCACCTTAGATTGTGGAAGCCGATCGGCTTCTGCCTTTCTGTGGAAACAGGATGCTTCTGGAAAACAAAACCAGTTCGTAAATTTGGCCCTGAAAACTCTTTGAGCAATTTGGTGTGGAGTCATTAATTTATGGTTTCATAACTTTTTAAAGCTACTGGCACTAACTGCAGATTTCTAAAGAGTTTAATCATCCTCAGGAAGGTCTGACTGTGGGACGACTGGCTGCATTAATCTGATTCAGTTCATTTCCGAAGAGAACAAAATTATAACTACGTTCTCATTAATTTACGAGTGTGATCCATCTATTTCAGAGCCAATATTAAATTATCTCCAATCTCCAGAAGATGTGTTTTTGAACATAAGTAGCTATAGGATTTAGGATTCTCTGAAAGGAGTAGATGTTAAGGTTAGCTTGCTGTAAGATTTGTTTTCTATCTGCTGTTATTATTTTGTTGAAAGAAATTTTTATTTGAAAGAATAATGCGTATAAACAAGCAAACAAAAGGCAGCTGAAATCTAACGTGGAGGAAAGCCTGCCTCCTGTCACCAGATGGCCTCACCAGAGGCAAGGCTTATAGTTTCTTGTACGTCCAGAATGTTCTGGAAATATCTAAGTAATAGGTTACTCAAGTCATTACTTTCCTTATTGTTCCCCCCCCCTTTTCTTATAACATAAAGAGGTTTCTCTATTACTTACTTTTAAAAATAAGTAAAACCACTGAATACGTTTTAATTGCCGAATTTTTATGGTGTGTGAATTGTATCTCAATTTAATAAAAAGTAACCTTAGAGTTTGGGGACTGATTTAGAGAGAAGAAATGAAGGGTGAAATGCTTTTATTTTCGTATTGTCAGATACAAATAGTGAGGTTCCCCAAAGATCCCTGTAGCTAGGATTAAAAACCTATTTTTATGGGTTATTTAGATGGAGAAGCCTATAGTGAGCTCACCAAGGTTACTGATAATTAAGTTCAAATGGGTCATGAATCTCAACATAATGAGGATAAAGTGCGGGATGCACTTGAGGCAGCTTAACCAGGCAGCCAAGTGGTAGTTAAGTTTCTTCATAGATAAATGCATTTGGGAAAATAATCTCAAGTGTTCTTAACCGTATTTTTCTTAGTTAACAATCTATTTCTGAACTCTTTCCTCTTTAGATTTTAGAGGCATTCCTCCTTTTTTATGTGACTAGCACTTTGCATATAGATGTAATATATTTTACTGTTTACCTATTAATGGACATTTAGGCTGTTTCTATTTTTTTTTTTTTAATTTTATTTATTTTAGGAAATCTCTACACCCAGTATGGGGCTCAAATTCATGACTCCGAGATCAAGAGTTGTATGCTCTTCCCCCTGAGCCAACCAGGTGCCTCGAGGCTGTTTCTGTTTTGATACATCTTACCCAATTGCTTTTCACTGAGTTGTGTGATTTTGCATTTTTGTCACCAGTATAGGAGCTTCCCCACAGCCTCACCAATATGCCATTTTATTGTGATAAAATTAATTTTTTTTTTATTTTGAAATAAATTTAGGCTTACAAAAATTGCAAAAATAGTGCAAAATTCTCTGTATACCCTTCATCCAGCTTTCTCAAATGTTAACATTTTAAATAACCACATGGCAGTGATCACAATGGGAAGTTCACATGATACCGTGCTGTTACCACATTTTCTGATCTCTGACATTCTGATAGGTGAGTGGTGGTATCTTCCTATGGCTTTGGTATACGTGTTTTATTACAAGTGAAGTCCAGCATCTATCTGAAAGCCAGATATTTTCTTTCCCAGTTTCCTTTGCCCCTTTTCTTGATTTGCCGGTCTTCTAATCAATTGTAAGGAGCTCTCCTTGAATTAGGAAGAGTGTCACGAATTGCAAATATTTTTTTTCTTAACTTTTTATTTGTCTTTTGGATTTGCCTGGGGT
The DNA here is from genome assembly GCF_018350195.1 of Panthera tigris. Classification (NCBI taxonomy): domain Eukaryota; kingdom Metazoa; phylum Chordata; class Mammalia; order Carnivora; family Felidae; genus Panthera; species Panthera tigris. The sequence continues at coordinate 54,329,966 of NC_056662.1, read as the reverse complement.
ATATTTTGCCGTGTAAAAAACCATTTTTATTTTTATGTAGATGAATTCAAACATCTTTTGTGGTTTCTGGATTTTTAGTCATAGATTTAAAAAAGTTTTTCCTTCAAGGCTATAAAGAATTTCTTCCATATGTCCTTCTATACTTTTATTTTTTCACGGTAAACCTTAGATGCATTTGGAATTCATCCTGTTGTAGGATGTGAAGTGTGGCTCCAACTTCGTTCCAGATGGCTACCAAAGTATCCCATCACTATTTATTGAGAAGTCGTGTCTTTCCCCCAATGACTGCAGCCAGCACCCATTGTCATATACTAAATTCCCAGAAGCATTTGGTCCTGTTTCTGTGTTCCTATTTCTAACGTTTCTGTAAGTCCTTTCCATTATATGCCATGCCCAAGTGGAACTGCTGAGTTCTTTGAAAACTTCCTATTATTTTAAATAAGATAACCTTCTATGCAAGTCAATAAAAAGCACATCGCTGTACTTCTATATAAATAAATGAGAAGGCAGAGGCCCAAGGATCACAGAGTTGTTTTGGCCTGGGGTAGAAAGCAGATGGTTCCCTCTATTGTGTCCAAAAGTGCATACAATAGATCCCTTGCAAGAAGTCATTTAGAGGGTCCTTACCTGGACCACCCCTCTGCAGTCTTGCCATCTGTGTTCTTGGATGTGGGAGGCAGGTTAAGGATGCCTGGTGAGAAATTTGATTGAAAACAGTTAATGACAACATTTTTTTGAATAATGTTTTATTTATTTTTGAGAGAGTTGAAGAGGAGGAGTTGCAGAGAGAGACAGAGAATCTGAAGTGTACTCTGTGCGGACGGCGGAGAGCCAAATGTGGGGCTTGAATTCGTGAACTGTGAGATCATGACCTGAGCCAAAGTTGGACGGTCAACCGACTGAGCCACACCCAGGCGCCCCTGACATTTTTTTTTTTTTGGTTAAAGAGGGGGAAGAAAAAGAGAGGGCAGGTGGGTAAGAATCCCCTGAAGCCTTTTCTTTCGTACGTTTAACTTTTGGTCTTTTGGAAATCTGTATCACTTAGAACTGCCATGCTCATAGGACACAGTTAAGCCTCTCTTCCCACCAGTGTTTGACGGAGATCGTAACCAATTTCTCCCTTAGCACATGCTCCTCTGGAAGACGGTTCAGTGCAGTTGTTCAGCCTAGGTACCCCGTGCAGTCTGTCTGTCTGTGGTCTCCAGCACGAGAGGCGGCATGCATAAGGTCGAGGCCAAGGGCTCCAGATTCTCACTGCACCCGTGCACCTCTGTACGTCTGCTAACTTCCTTGCTTCGAATGGGAACAATGAAACCTCATCCTGATGTCAGGACTGAATGTGATAACGTAGGATTGGTGTTTAGCCTGTTAGTCTGTGGCACCCAGTAAACGCTGAGTAATGGACTGCTGTTGCATTGGTCTGTTTTCCTTCCCTCTTTAGTGCGTGAAACTCCGAGGCACACAATTCCTGAATTTGCAAGGTGATGGAAGATAGGGGTAACCTGGGAGTAAATGAGAGAGTGGCATGTACATGTGTGACTGGCAGAGGTGAGGTGAGGCGAGCCTCAACGTTCTGAGGTCCAAAACAAAAAAATGTTCGTTCTGTCTTTTGTTGTTTTTTTTAAAACACATTTTTTTTAAACCTTTATTTTTGAGACAGAGCATGAACAGGGGAGGGTCAGAGAGAGGGAGACACAGAATCTGAAACAGGCTCCAGGCTCTGAGCTGTCAGCACAGAGCCCGACGCGGGGCTCAAACTCATGGACCGCGAGATCACGACCTGAGCTGAAGTCTGAGCCACCCAGGCGCCCCTGTCTTTTGTTGTTAGAGAGATGGACTGAGAGCGTAGGCGTGGTGCTTGGTGTCAGATATGACCAGTCGCAGAGGCAGGACTCATCAACTTTCCCGTACATCGAGGGGTTTTTGTTGCTGTTTTTTTGTCAAAAAGAATAATCCTTAAAATAGAGCATATGAAACAGATACCGTGGAGGAGGAATTGAAGCCCAAAAGGAGAGAAGTGAGCAGAGCACTTGACCACGTTGCATTCGAAGCTCCAGGTTCAGATGCGGTGTGTGCACACTCACAGGTGGATGGCAGAATCCCTGTTGATATTCTCTGCATGGCCTTGAAGGAGAGAAGTGCCGGGAGGTTGGAGCCGGTGAATGTTCTAATTTTCTAAAAGGAGAAGAAAGCAGGATCAGGAAAGAGACCGATAAACAGGTTACTGAATGGAGATGAAAGCTGGGAGCGGGGAGCCTGTCAGCATCTCTTCTTGATGCCACGTGGCTGGATTTCAGCAGTGTCTCGATAAAGTTGGACCCACTTACGTCTGTAGTGTTAATATACCTTCTCACTTTGGGCCCTCCCTTCTGACCCTGGTCATTCTTTAGGAGCCTTCTGGGCTGTTGTCTCCTTGGGGTTTCATCTGTGGTCATCTGCCCTCCTGGTACTCTAAGTCCCCCCAACCCTATCCACTGACCAGTGCATTTCCTCCCCTAACCCCATATCACCTCATGTGCTCCATACGTGGTTGGGGGATGGTTGTGTGTGTTTTATTTTCATAGTCTGTTTACACATACAAAAAAGGGTGTACAACATCAACAGAAAGAAAAGGAGAAAGTCTGAGGGACAGAGCCTGTGAGACACCTTTGTCGCATGCTTTGCTATCGCTCAAGGGAGTGAGGGGGTGTGGCTCATGGCCCAAAGGAAAGATGGGGAGTTCCAGAGACCTCCACCCATTGTCCTCTGATCTCCCAGTTGGCTGCTCATCTCCTCTGGGGGGACTGTCCTTGGTCTTCTCTGGCAGGCCCAATGCAAAGGTTGGGTGTTTAGGGGCAGGGTGGCCCTCGGCTCACTCCCCCACTATGACCAGAGGCATTTCAGTGTCTAATAGGGGGAACAAGGTAGTGTTTTCTCTGAGTGCCCCTATGCACCTGGGACTTCGTATGCCACTTAGTGTATACAACACATCTATATAACACATCTCTTCCTGCTATTTTATAGATGAGGAAACCTAAGCTTTAGACGTAGTAAGCCATTATGCCAAAAGACAGAGCCAGTAAGGGATGGGGCTGGCATTTCATTCCGAAGCCAAAGTTCGTTCACCAAACAGGCCCATCTCCCTGTGTATCAAACTATTATGTGAATTGATAGCTGGTGTGATGGCCTTATGGCCACTGAGTGTAGACTGCTAGTTTGATCTTCCCTGAGTGAAGGTCTCAGATGTGTGCTGTCCTTGGCAGTGATTTGTACCGCAGCATGGATGGAAACCTGGGTATCAGATTTGACCATGATAAATGGATGGAGTGATAGGGATCATCCAGGACGAATCAGAATCTCGAATTCTTGGGGTGCCTGGGTGGCTCAGTCGGTGAAGCATCCGACTTCGACTCAGGTCACGATCTCGCGGTCCGTGAGTTCGAGCCCCGAGTCGAACTTTGAGCCCTGTCTCAAAAATAAATAAACGTTAAAAAAACTTTTTTTTTAAAAAGAATCTCGAATTCTTGCAGAGCTGGAACGATGGACTGAAACCGGCCTGGTGAAGCGGAGCAGGAGGATTAGTGAGGAGCACACAACGCTCAGAAAACACCTGCCCAGGTGTAATGAGAGGCCAACCCCCCCCCCCCCGCCCCGCCCCCCAGGCAGGTGTGATGCTGCCTGAAAAGCATGGCGGGGTCAGGCACTTTTACCATGCAAGTTAGCAGCAGTGTGTCTATTTTCTGGACGTCCCTGACTGATTGTGTGCCTCTCTTACACAAGTGATGGACAGCATCCAGAAGTCCCATTTTGGCTCTTCCAGTCAGTCGTCTGTTGAGTCTGTTTTGTGGGAGTAAAGCATACGTCTGTCTTGTCTACTGTGTGTCCAGCACCCAGCACGGTATGGGTTGGGTGACTTAACTTGAAGTCTGCCTAGAAGCAAGAATGGGGTGATGAGTTTCAGGGAACCTTGTCCTCTTTCCAGTGAGGAAGGTTTTGCTTGGAGAAGAGGTCCCGAGAGACATTTGTAGGTCCTCTGTCAGAAGATTCGTCTCAGGAAAGTAAGATTAGACCTCCTTGTTTGTTCCATCATAAAGTATTTTTTACCTAAAGCTGTTATGTTTGTTTACACACACACACACACACACACACACACACACGCTCAGTTTGATTGTCTCCTTATAATTTTTTTATTTCAATTTTTTTTTAATGTTTATTTATTTTTGAGAGAGAGATGAGACAGAGCGTGAGCAGGGTAGGGCCAGAGAGAGGGAGACACAGAATTGGAAGCAGGCTGCAGGTTCTGAACTGTCAGCACAGAGCCCGACACAGGGCTCAAACCATGAACCGTGAGATCATGACCTGAGTCGAAGTCGGATGCCCAACCGACTGAGCCACCCAGGCACCCCTCATAATTTTTTAATTGTAAAGCAGACATTAGCAGAAATTTTGGATAGCACGCATCTGTTTTAGACGTTACCTAGGAAAAGTTAGCTGATGTACATATTATATAGGTGAATTTTCTTGTAACTGAAGAAATAAACTCTGCTGTGTCATCTCATATTTGACTTTGGTCCCTCACCAGAATGAGGTCTTTAGAAGGACAGCAGGTGTTCTGTGCCTTATTTATGTACGGTGTTTGCACATAGTAGATATGTTGCACATTTTCATTGACTAAGCATGCCTTTGATTCTACCAGTGAGGTGACTGATACTGCCTCCAAGCAAACCTAGTCTCCGAGGCTAAGTAGAAGCCTCAACGTCCTAAAACTAGTGAGACGCAGACATGGGATTTGCATCCAGTTTAAACAAAGTCCTTGTGTCCTTTAGAGCCTATGCAGAGGCATGGCCAACTTCATTACCTGGATTAATCTTCTTTCAGACAGCCCTTGTATTCGAATATTGAAAGTTGAGAGAATAAGGTTTCTTGATCTGGCCCTTTTTACTTTCTCGTCTTCCTCTGTAGTGGTGGTTCTTACCTGCGGCTGGCATTGTAATCACCAGGAGCTTTCACAAATTGTAGACATACTAATTCAGTGGATGTTAGGAAGGATCTGTTGAGAATGAATAGGCAAGCTAGTGCCCTTTCCGTTTCTGGATTACATGGTAAAAACACTCAAGATGTTGGCTATTGTACATAACCTGAAGATACTCTGTATTTTGCCTACTTGGGAATCTGAGTGATGGGTTGTAAGGTGAAAGAGAAATTGAACTCATGAGCTGAGTCTGTTCTGTCCCTCAACCTCTCAAAGGTTTTGGCTTTGCATGTTTTTATGGGACAAATTACATGCATAGAGGCAGTTGTAAATTTCATTGTTTGTTAATTTCAAGACCTAGTCCATAAAAGGTTGGTTGAACAAAATGGTGAATTCAGAGCAAGTTTGAAATCTCTTCCTGTTTCCTCTTGTGCACAAAATTGCATTGTGGAGCGAAAGTTTATCATTTCATAATGTGTGTAAATGAAGGGATCAAAGCTTTTTTCTCTTTTGATGCTTACACTGGGTGAAGATTATCTGAGAAGACCTGGCAGACCAAGGAAATGGGTTTGACTTTCTGCCAGGTGGTCATTGAAATGTTTTTTCCTTTGTGCCCAGTTAAAAGGCTGGGCCTGTAGATTTTCACGCTCTCGTCTGGTTTCAGCTTTGGAAGTGCTTACACAGCTAATCTGGCATTTGTGATTATTTCTACTTTGAGCTCACCAGGAGGCTCTTTGGGGATATTCAGACAGAAATGACTTAATTGGATTTCAGCCCACACACAGTATTTGAATGGCTTTATGGATGACATTAATTGGGCAGCTGCCATAGGAGGTCATATATATATATATATATATATATATATATATATATATATATATATATATTTGAACTCTAGAATTTCAAAGTACTCTTTGATTCATTCCCTCTCATTGATTCATTGCTAATTTATTTAACAAGTGAAATACTCTAGAAAAATTAATTTATAGCAGTAAAATTAAGAAATATGGTTCGTTAAGTAGAACCATCCTTTGGTTTTGGCATGGTTACATCATTATCTGTATTTAAGGCTCCATGTTCACACTCACAAGCTGGCTCAAGGACAGTTGTATAAGGGATTCAGGGTCTCTTGGATTGAAATTTGGGAGGAGAGGATTCTGGGCCAGATGGCGCTGAATGCTGTAGGGTATTGGACAATTGCAACAGATCTTACAAATATAATTAAGGAAGTGAAAGTTTATTGGATGATAAATGTCGGATATTATCATTTTATCGAGCGCCTGCCATGTGGCCAAGCCATATGGACCTCAGCGTGTGGAGGTCCTTTCCTGGAGGCTCTTCCTGTCTAGATAGCCTTGAAATAGGAGAGTTTATGATTATAAAAGAGTGATTTCTTCAGAAACATCCTCCATTCCTGTAGAATGTCCCCAAAAGGAGAACATTTGAGTTCATGTCTGAGCAATGAGTTGGATTTGTCTGGACAGTGGCTTTGGGAAGCTGGAGGGGTAAAGATATTCCCAGTATAGGGAAAGAAATAGTAGACATAAAGGCACAGAATTGTGAAAGCATCTGGCATTTGGGGAAAATGGGGGTTAAACACACTCTGACCATTTTAGGAATATTTAAAAGTAGCTAAGCATACTTTCGGAACACAATATTATTAACACTTCTGTTCACTTGGAATAATCATAAATTTGTTCTGGAAGTTAAACTTTATAACTGTTAGCCTTTTTTTGATGGGAAAATTTAATTCACCCAGCTTTCTTTTCATTCCATATTTTATGGAATTTTATGGGATACATTTAGGGGATACTATATTATCTATATGAGCATCACCCCTAATTAAAAGTGGGAGAAACAAAAAAAAAAAGTGGGAGAAACAAATCAAGTGTATTCAGTACCCATCAGAAATGAATGAAATAGGATAATATGCAGTGAGATTTTTTTTTTCCACACAGTTCCTTAGAAGCAAATTCGGGGCACGTGGGTGGCTCACTCGTTAAGCGTCCCACTTTGGCTCAGGTCATGATCTCACAGTCCGTGGGTTCGAGTCCCGCATCAGGCTCTGTGCTGATAGCTTAGAGCCTGGAGCCTGCTTCAGGTTCTGTGTCTCCCTCTCCCTGTGCCCCTCCCCCACTCATGCTCAGTCTCTCTGTGTCTCTCAAAAAAAAAAAAAAGAAGAAGAAGAAACAAATTCATTCTGTGGGAGGCTTCTCAGTTACCAGTAATTTACCAAATTAAAACAAACAACCTTCCCACAAAATCTTCCTCCAGAGCTCAATTGTTCTCTAAACTTCCAGGGATTTCTCAGATGCCAAAGATCATGGACTCTTCCCAGTCTTTTTTGAGCCACTACCTTCATCTAATAGCTATAAAAATCATGTCCCCCACCCTCATCTTGAGAGTCCCGTTTTGGTTTCTTAAAAGGCCAATGATGTGATCTAGAACAAAAATGGGGTTTGAGTAGCCCTTCAGATCCCTGGAGTACTAAAATCTGCATCAGGCCCTATAGTTCACTCACTTAGGAATACGGTGGTTTAATCCTGAGTTAATGAGAACCTAGACCCTCCCCTGAACAGCTCTCTCTAGATGTTTCCATCCTGTGATGCCCATGCGTGTCAGCTGCAGGCTTAGCAGATTTAGTGTTCTCTCTAAAATTAATGTGTGGCACTAAAATAACGCCGAGGTGTTGAACTTGAAGGGCAGGGGAAATAAAGGATTTGAGATTTCTGATTTGATTAATTCTGGGCTTAGATTTATATAAAACAATGGAAATGTTCCTTGTAGAAAAAAAAAAAAAAAGGACTCTTGTTTTAGAGAAATACAGGAGAAGCATTCTCAATAGGGTAGTTTGGGGGCATGAATGCTGCCTTTCTGGGGTTGTGTAAGAGTGTCCGTCAGTGAAACCATGCCACCTGGAGCCACTGCCCAGGACCCATCTGCCCCACAGATAGTTATTCTTTTTTAAATCATTTTATTAAAAACCAGAAGAACAGCATTCAGTGCTTTGACTATTTTATGACTTTTAGTCTTAGTATTATATACCTATTCCCAGTTGAAGAAGTAGAGTGGGACCTTTTCTTTTTGAAGGGCCTAGAAGTGGAGGGAAGCACCATGCCTGTGATCCCAGGGAGGATCCCGCTGGAAAATGGAACCAGTGGAGGAGTGTCTGGGTAACTCAGTCAGTTGAGTGTCCTACTCTTGATTTCTGCTCAGGTCATGATCCCAGCGTCATGGGGTCAAGCCCTTTGACTGGCTCTGCGCTGAGTGTGGAGCCTGCTTGGGATTCTCTCTCTCCCTCTCTCCTTCTCTCCCTCTCTCCCTCTTCCTCCCTCCCTCCCTCCCTCCCTCCCTCCCTCCCTCCCTCCCTCTCTTTTTCCCTCTCCCTCTCTCCCTCTGCCCCTCTTCCCTGCTCACACACACTCTCTCTAAAATAAAAAGGAGGGAAGGAAGGAAGGAAGAAATGGGACCAGTGGAAAGGACGGAAGTGGAGGACTGCACTGATACATTAGTGCTTCCAATTTGTTTTGTCATTTACTGAATCATTGATTAATTGGGTTGCACCCTGGTACCAAGTACAGGGTCAGTCCTGGGTCTCTGCCCTTGAGAAAAGTTAGTCTTCTTCCATCTGATGAGTCCTTTGTACTAACTGCCCATTTGCTGGAAATGCCAGGGGTAGAGGGACATGTAAAACAGCATCAGAGAAATGAAATTTACAACATCCAGAATGCTAAATGTTCTGCAGGACAAATGACCCAGCTTCTTTAACAAATCATCATTAAAATAAAATAGATTTAAAGTGACTTGAAAGACATACAAAACATTGTAATTTATGGGCATTATTTGGATCCTGATTCAAATAAATCAGCTATAAAAAGACATTTATGAGGTGGCTTAGTTGGTTAATCCGGCTCTTGATTTTGGTTCAGGTCACAATCTCACAGTTCCTGAGTTTGAGTGCCACATTGCACTCTGTGCTGATGGTGTAGAGCCTGCTTGGGATTCTCTCTTTCCCTCTCTCTGCTCTTCTTCTTCTCATGTGTGCACATGCTCTCTCTCTCTCTCTCAAAATAAATAAACTTAAAAAGACATTTATGAGCAAATTGGGAGAATTGGAACACTAAATGTGAGGCTTATATTAAGGAATTAATTGTTGTTTTAGGGGTAATAATGGAGTTGTACTTATCTACTGGTGATACACAGTGAAGTGTGTATAGATAAAATAATTTTTGTGTGGGATTTGCTTTCAAGTCACCTAGTCGGGATTGGGGCAGAGTGATTGCCTATAGGTCCATAGGTGTTGAGGTTGAGTGTTACTGTACCTGGGGAGACATACCCTGGTTACTTCTGCAAATGGTTAAACATCTCCGTTAAAATGCAAAGTACGCTGATTATGGTACAGTATGGTGAATGTTGCAGTAGGACTTTGCACTGAGGAGGGAAGGCAAGACCTTCTATGTAGGGGAACTGGGAGCGTGTTCCCAGAGGTGGCAGTGTTTAAACTGGGTTTGAAAGAAAGAATATGTGTATGAAAACTGGAGAGTCTGTTCCTTTTGTGCCCAGGAGGAAGGAAGCCGGGAGATGCTGTGGGTTTTCTGGTGGATTTATTACTGACTAGTTCCTTCCATTCATTCATTCCTGCATTCATTTAGGGCATGTTTTTCAGGTTTCTGCGGTATGTGATGAGAACTAGTGAAGGAGATGGTATATTAGTTTGCCAGGGCTTCCATGACAAAAGACCACAGGCATTGACTGGCGTAAAGAACAGAAATTTATTTTCTCACAGTTCTGAGGCTGGAAGCCCAAGAGCACGGTGTTGGCAGGTTTGGTTTCTCTCCGTGGTTTGTAGATGGCTGCCATCTTGCTGCCTCCTCCCATGGTCATCCCTCTGTGCTCGAGCATTCCTAGTGTCTCTTCTCCTTCTTATAAGGACGCCAGTCATATCAGATTAGCGTCAATCTCCATTTAACTTAATGACCTCGTTAAAGATCCTATCTCCAAATACTGTCACATCCTGAAGTACTACTGGGGGTTAGGACTTCAACAGAGGAATCTGGGGGGACACAATTCAAACCCAGAAGGAAGAGTGCTTAACTGACTCTGGAGGTATCCAGAAACTCTTTCGAGAGGAGGGGCCTTGAACAGCCTCTTGAAAGAGGGTAGGATTTCAGCCCTCTGCTGGGCACTGGAACAGGGTGGGGAGGGAGGCAAGAATCTGCAGGAAGTTCCCAAAGATGAGGTGAAGGTGGGAGAGGGCTTTGGAGACCAAGGCAGTGAGCAGCCATCTTAGCAGTGGAGTTCTGAAATGGCAAAACCGGAATGGAGAGGAGGGCTGATGGTGAGGGCTTGTTTAGTGCCGGGGGCAGGGAGTATGGATGAGAGGAAGGGGAGAGAGTATGTGCCCTATGTCCTGGCTGGGCTTCCCTTCCGGAAAACCATGCAATGAAGAGAAATGGGAAAGGGGATGTGATTTTATCTAATAGATTAATGTCCTAATCACCAAAGTAAGACGTAGTTGTAAAAATGTTACAGAAAAGTTAAAAGTAAAATCATACTCCTCACCCCTGTTTCCACCCCATAAGCTTATTGGTTGTAACCACTGTTAACAACAGCCTGTGTCTGGCCTTCTTGCTTGCTTTTTAAGATTCTGTTTTTAAAAGTGTAAATTAAAGAGAGAGAGAAAGAGAGAGAAGGAGGGAGGGGAGAGAGAAATAGGATTTGCTTGGGGTTCCTGGGTGGCTCAGTTGGTTGAGCGCCTGACTTCGGCTGAGGTCACGATCTCACGGATTGTGAGTTCGAGCCCCATGTCTGGCTCTGTGCTGACAGCCTGCAGCCTGCTTCTGATTCTGTGTCTCTCTCTCGCTCTGCCCCTCTCCCGCTCATGCTCACTCTCTCTTTCATTCAAGAATAAATAACACAAAAAAAAAATTAGAGAATTTGCTCACCCGTACCCCATTTGTTGACCTTGGCCTTTCTTCCATTTCCCCCCATTCTTTCAGTTCTTTATCCTCCAAAAGTAAAGGACTTGAACTTCAGCAAAATAATTAATAATTCTTACACATATTCATAGTTAAAAGCCTTTGAATTACCTGGCACACCAGAATTGTCTCAGATAAGATTTTAGAGTCTGTGTGTCTTGTTTTGTGTTGCCTTGCCTTCCCTGTCCGTCCATCCTGCCTTTTGAAACAAAAGGGGTTTTGCCCAAGTTTTATCTAGTAGTGCATGTTAGTGTTTAAGGTTTAGTTTTGTCAGTGTACCTTTTATGGGTATTGTAACTATCTGGACAGCAACGGGCCCGTGTCATAAAGAGTGCTAGTGAGCCTTTTAATAATGTGACGGCCATGCCTCATTTTGTTGCTCTTCGGTCGTATTGCATTTTTCACGAATTGAAGGTTTGTGGCAACCCTGGGTTGAGCGAGCCTATTGGCGCCACTTTTCCAATGGCATTTGCTCACTTCACGTCTTCATGTCACGTTTTGGTTAAGGCTTGCAGTATTTCCAACTATTGCATTAGTATTACATTTGTGATTAATCACGGTGATCAGTGATGATGGCTGGCATTTTTTTTTAGCAACGAAGTATTTTTTAATTACGCACGTACATTGTTTTCTTAGACCTAATGTTATTGCACACTTAATAGGCTGCATTATAGTGTAAATATAACTTTAAATGCACTGGAAAGCCAAAAAAAAAAAAATTCATGACTTGCTTCTTGCAGTATTCATTTTATTGCAGTGGTCTGGAACTGAACCCTCAGTAACTCCAAGGTATGCCTGTATGTGTCATTAGATTGTCTAGCTATGGCGTTGAGGTGGATAGCAGGCTTTGTAGGCTGATCCCGAAAACTGATTTGGACAAGGGGGAAGATCTCAGGAGTAACACACCTTATCAGACCTTTTGGAGAATGGAATTTTGTACCATCAACTATATAAACAAAAATCTTAACAAACCATTGGAAGTGGCGTTGCTAATTAAATTCCTATCTGTTAGAATTTTTAGGCAGTGGACTGTAAAACTTAAATTCATATTAAGATTTGCATTATGACTTTTTTGTCATGGTATTTTAGATAAGCCTTAATAATTTTTTTGGTACTGCATCGTCAAGTTTTGATAATTCTTAAATCCACTTGTACGTCAAAGCCGCAGAATTGGAGCTGAAGGACCCTTGTCCTGAAGGAGGAAACAGAGGCACAGAGTCATACAGGGATTGGGTCACTGAACCAGGCCTGGGACCCCATTCTGATCTGTGGACTCATGCCACTTTTTGTGATCTCCTTATATGTGGTTGACCCCATTGCCCGCAGTTTCAGTCCTACAAGGCAGAAATTTCCATTATTTTAGAACGTAGAAACCTCAGAGCTTAAAATCTGACCCATTTTCCCTCCTCTCCAAACACCTGCCTTAGCCATATGTGATGGCACTTTGTGGCTGTTCAGAGAGTTAGAAATCAGTACTTCTTTTTTTTTTTTTTTCCATTTTCATTAATGAACTTCTAATCAACAGATATAATCAACTGATAACCAGCATTGTCATTTAGAACAGATAGAAAAGCAGCCCAATGCAGAAAATCTTGGAGTTTGTTAGGGCGCCTGGGTGGCTCAGTAGGTTAAGCATCCATCTTCGGCTTGGGTCATGATCTCATGTTTCGTGGGTTTGAGCCCCGTGTCAGGCTCTGTGCTGATGGCTCAGAGCCTAGAGCCTGCTTTGGATTCTGTGTCTCCGTCTCTCTCTTTGCCCCTCCCCCATTCACGCGCACGCTCTCTCTCTGTCTCTCTCAAAAATAAACACACACACACACACACACACACACACACACACAAATTAAAAAGAAAAAAACTTGGAGTTTGTCTTGCTCAGGACTGCTTTATCTTGAGTAAGAATCCTAATTTCATGGGACTTTTTGAAATTTGGACCCTTGCTTATGGCCTTCCATTACTCTCTGGGCCCTGACTGGGGACCACTGTGCATGGTGTGAGTCCACATGGGGGAAGAAACCAGGGTTGAATTTTAGCCAGGCCACTCAAGGAGACTTTTGTATAGCTTTGTTCAGTGTCTGAAACTAGCACTTTCCCACCAGAATAAAGTTTTCCACCAAGTAGCTTGGTAGGAATGAAACATAGTTAGTTCTGCCAGAAGTCACCAAGAGAGCCTGGCCCCATGTCCTTCTGGTCAGGCAGGGACCCTGCATATTCATTCTGAGCTGGATGTCAGCTTGGGCCACTGTAGGGCCTATGTGCTCTGAAGAGGGGTCTCACGTGGAGAGGACAAAGAGGGGTAAGAAAGGGCGAGATGAGGCTGTGACATTTGGGAGCCCAGAGGGCCTAAAATTTAGGGGTCTGGAGGTTTCTCGTGGTGCATTTGGTATGTGTAACATTGGGTTGTGATGCTCACCTGATGTAACCTGCGACTCTTTTGGTTGTGTGCACTACTCAACCCAGTCAGATGATGTTTTTCAGTAATTCTTTTTGCTGCATTAACATCTAAGAGAAACGGTTCCTTTGAAAATAAGGTGCTGTGTGCCTTCGTGGGCTTGCTTCTTTGATGCAGCATTATGCTGTCCCTACCTGATTGGAGAGGCTGAAGCTGGCCTCCCAGTGTAGCAGATACTCCAGACCGATGGCGGCAGTCAGTCTCTGCCTGAGTCTCCAGGCTCTACCTGTTAGTGGTGATCTTTTCTGAGGAGAAAGAGCATTGGCAGGGCTCTGAAATCAGGCCGGGGCGCCGTCTGACTTTGGCTCAGGTCATGATCTCACCGTTCGAGGGTTCGAGCCCCGTGTCGGGCTCTGGACTGATGGCTCAGAGCCTGGAGCCTGCTTCGGATTCTGTGTGTGTCTCTCTCTCTGCCCCTCTGCCGCTCATGCTCTGTCTCTCTCAAAAATAAGTAAATGTTAATAAAAAAATTTCAAATCAGGCCAGCGTAGGTTTAGATTCTGGCTGTGGGCCATCTTGTGGCTTAGTCCCTGAGCTGTATGATAAGATTTCTCTCATCGGGTTGCTGTGAAGGGGGAGCACCAGTGCAGTGTCTCACTGGGACCAGGACAAGCTCTTCTTGTCTCTGCCTGTTACTCTGTTTCTGTGAATCAGGGAGAAGGAGAGGTGGTATCCCCTGAGCACCAGTATGAGCCTTCGGGAGATTTGAATGGTCCAGGAACAGTGGCCAGCTGTAAAATAGGTAGAGCTGAGCGTCCCCACACACAGCTTTGGGCCATCAGCGGAACGGGGCACATCCCCCCTTGCTAATCCTTCATGACTCCCCTGGAGTAAAGCGCATTAGTGATGGACGTCACCACTGGACCTCCATGCGGGGCTAAGGTATGAAGGACACCGCCCGGGACCTCCGGTGTCTGGTGCTGTAGCAGGCACTGGAAGTCTAAATTAGACTAAGGTCGGCACTGGTGGCGGGGCAGGCCCTGGCCCCAGGACCCATAGTGCTCCCAGAATTGCAGATCGAGGTACCGAGGCACGCAAGCCCAGAGCACACCCTCCCAGTTGAAACAGGTGCTGTAGCCAGATGCCCCCAGAAGACAGGGGAGAAGCCCCAAGTTGTGGCTCAGGTTTTTCACAAACATATTTGAGAAAAAGAAAATGTCAGTGTTACAGACAATTCAGAAAATCCTGTGGATTTCGCGGTGACAAAATGTTGCATTATTAGGAGTCCAAAGTAATGTGGAGGGGAGATATGTTTGGTATCAGGGTTCATTGCTTTCTGGTTCTACCTCTTGGTCATCTGTTTCTAAAGGGAGATGCACATGGTGCTAGTGGAGAAATATTTTCAAAGGAAAACCTAGACGCGTTTCGTATATTCCCGTCTGTGTGCAACACACTCTGTAGACTGTCCTTGAGTCAATTCTTGGGCGAGAACCTTCTGCAGTCCAGCTGACCTTGTGCTGGGTAGCGTTTGCAGTCTGAGGTGGTTTTTGCATAAGAGTGTATGCTTTCCTGATGGGTTTAAATCTTTGTACTTAAGATCTGATTGGAAATGTTTGTCCTTACCAGAGGTTTTGAATACGCCAATAGCCCCACATTAAATAAACATAGGACGTGGGCAGGGTACATTTAAACCCAGGATGAGACAGGTCTTGATCCCTCTGTTTATTTCCATTGAAGGCGTATGCTTTGTGCATTGACCGTTTGTCTGTGAAATGCTTTTCTCTGGGAAAACACTGCAGCCTTCCTTTTTCACACTTGAATCCCAGATAGCCATTCGTGGATTCGAGCCCCGCATCGGGCTCTGTACTGACAGCTCAGAGCCTGGAGCCTGCTTCAGATTCCGGGTCTCCCTCTCTGTTCCTCCCCCGCTCTCACTCTGTCTCTCTCAAAAATAAATAAAGGTTTAAAAAAAAAAAAAAAATACTTGCTCAGGACCTGAGTCCGGATACTAAAACTTCTATTTCTGGAGATCCTGTCATTTGATTGTAAACATGTAGCAGAGAGAAGGGTGTAATTGTCCTGGTACACGTCTTGCCCAAACCTAGTATTTCTTTTGTGCTGCGGCATCACCTTTTCCTTGCATTAAATCATATATATACATATATATTTTTTAAGGTCTGCAGTCTTTAAAATAATGCTAGAGAGTGCATAAAGAGGAATTAATTTTTTAATCAAAATTTATGAATGTGCCATACAACGTTTTTATGAAAGCCCTACTTGAATTATCTTTTTCTATTGGACTAAAATAGAATTTGATTTTTTCCATGGGGTATTTAACGTTTTGGGTCATAATCATGCTAGGGATGAATAAATAGATCTTCTCTGAGTGAACTGTCAGGACCGATCCCCTCTGGGTCTGAAATGTAATTAAAACTGTCAGTGAACTCTCTTGGAGGTCCACAGAGCTTCAGGGTCCCCTCAAAAATGCTGGGCAAGGACTGAAAAGAGCCCCCCAAGTGCAGAGAACGTAAGGCAGCAGCAGACTCCCCCAGAGCAAGGAGGAGAGGCCACAGGTCATCTCCGTCAGGCTGCTCTTGTCCCCACTTCCTTGTGGTTTCTGGACGTTATTCTCAGATTTCCTGCAGGGATGTTTTGTAGCACAAGGCTGTGGGGTCCAGTAGGGGATCTCTCCCAGTAAATGGCCAGTGCAAGAGACCTCTGAGACAGAGGAGTGAGTCTCTAAATTTAAACATCCCTGCTCTCTGCAACCCTTCTCCCTTCATTAGGCTCTCAGACTTGCTTCCTTTCCACCGGGCAACCTTTCTTTTGTTTCCAGCAGGCTTGGAAGGCTGTGGGGAGGAGCCGTCTTGGGGAAGAGGGCTGAAGAATCTTGGGAACTTAGGTGCCTGGGTTATGGCTAGCTGTCCCCACCGTCCCCATCTCTTTCCTCCATAGAGGTACCTGACTGCCTCAGAGGTACCAGACAGGGATCTGAAGGTGGAGGAGGAGGACGTTTTTGTTTGGGCAGGGGTCAGTAGGTACAAAGCAACTTTTTTCTGGGGTGTATTGAAAATATTGGACCCTCATGCACTGCTGGTGGAAATGCAAACTGGTGCATCCACTCTGGAAAATAGTGTGGAGGTTCCTCAAAAAATTAAAAATAGAATTACCTTACGACCGAGCGATGACACTACTAGGAATTTATCCAGAGGATATGGGAGTGCTGATGCATAGGGGCACTTGTACCCCAATGTTTATAGCAGTGCTATCAACAATAGCCAAGGTATGGAAAGAGCCCAAGTGTCCATCAACTGATGAATGGATAAAGAAGATGTGGTTTATGTATACCATAGAATACTACTCAGCAATGAGAAAGAATGAAATCCTGCCATTTGCAACAATGTGGATGGAACTGGAGGGTATTATGCTAAGTGAAATAAGTCAGGCAGAGGACAGTGATCATATGTTTTCACTCATACGTGGAATTTGAGGAACTTAACAGAAGACCATGGGGGAAGGGAAGGGGCAAAAAATTAGTTTCAGAGGGAGGCAAACCATAAGAGACCCTTAAATACAGAGAACAAACTGAGGGTTGATGGGGGCGTGGGGGAGAGGGGAAAATGGGTGATGGGCGTTGCAGAGGGCACTTGTTGGGATGAGCACTGGGTGTTGTATGTAAGTAATGATTCATGGGAATCTACTCCCGAAACCAAGAGCACACTGTATACACTGTATGTTAGCTAACTTGACAATAAATTCTATTTAAAAAAGAAAATTACTGGTTTCAGGCAAATAATTTTCAGGCAGTTAACTTAAAATCAAACGAGCACGTGGTCCCAATAAATGTGTTTTTTTCTGTTTCCTTTCAGAATTCATATGTTCCTTCTATACAAGTGATTCCCCAGATCATAATCCTCTGCTGAGATTTGGGTTGGATTCAAGAATCTGGAGAATTCCTGCAGCTTTGTAACTTCAGGAGGTGTGACCAGCTGAGAAATTCACCTTTTGAGGAGTTCTGCGTTTTGCCAGTCATCTCTTATAACTGAGTGCCAAAGGTAAGCCTGTGATTTCCTGCTTAAAACAGCTGGGAGAAGTTGGTGCTTTCGCCTCAAATGCTCGATTTGCATGGTAGGTTTTCCATTAGTAAAATGACAAGAAGTGTGGCCCTCATGTATTGAGCTACATAAACTGTAAGTTTTCAAGGGCCCTGGTTCAAAAATGAGTTGACTGTTCCTGCATCAGCACATGATGGCATTACTTGAGTGACCAGGAAGCAGAATGGTGGGTGTCCCCCCACTTATAAAACGCCCTGTGGCACCAGCTCAAGGTGGCCTTGAGTCTGTACAAGTCGAGGCCTTCCTTGTGCTGCTCTGGGACTATGAGATAAATAAGAACTGCCTTCGGGATGCTTTTGGTCTGGTAAAGGTTCGTTCCAACTGTGACGCCTAGAAGAATAGTCTACATGTAAATGTGCAAACGGATAAAGGATTCTGGGGAAAATTCTGCTTGTTTGTATGAGAAATCTGCTCGCACGTGTTAAAACTGTACCCGTAATACAGCATGTGGGCTCTGAGATCCAGGGATCCTGTAATAGCCGTTCCTGGGCAGAAACATGTAGTCTGTATAACAGAAATATTTTTCAGCCCTAACAAATCATTTGGGACATATGATTGAAATTGTAAGGGTTGTGGTTTGGTAGTGTGGTTAATCTGGTGTTCTGTCTCTGGCTGGGCCGTAGGCAGGCTTTATGAAGAAGGTACAGTTTGGAGGTGGGAACACCCAATTCACTAGCTTTTCCTCAGACCCTTATTTTGCTTGTGTTATTCACAAATTGTTTTAAACTGTTCTTGAATCTATAACTTTGGGCTGTAGAATCTCTTGGTATGATTTCTGTAAGTTTATTAATTTAATATAGATGAGAATTAGCTTTCATCTCATCTAAAACTGCTGCTAAAATTTTTGTAAGTGGGTTTTTTTTTTCCCCCTTAACGACTTTTTTTTTTTTTTTTTGAGGCTTCTTAATTTTACTTCTGCTCCTTTTTGATGTGTAGTAACCTGAACAGCACAGAAATAATAGGTAGTATTTCATAAGAGTAGGATTAAGTGTCTGGGTGTCTTCAGCTTATTATTATCCTTTATGATTTCACTTGGAGGAAATGACATGTCCCATTTATTTAGAGTGTTGTTCATTGTGATTTCCAGGTCTAGGGCTTGGTTTGGAATTGAGAGCTTGAAGGTCATATTGTGTAGCTGAATTCTATGCCCTCCTTCCTCTCTCCCACTATGCTTAAAGTTATCCTGACCCTGTGCCCCCTGGACTGGTCTCTTACTAGCTTTACATAGCCTCATGTGTCGATGGGGCATTCCCAGGTTTCTCCTTCAGACCTGATGTAAGATAAACACCATTGGGATGTTTCATGTCCAATCCTAGGAGATTTCCATTACACAGAAAAGCTCTTACCCTTTGCAAATCAATTTTTTATAATAGTCATTGAAGTGGAACCTTTTAAGACTTAGTCTTTTATAAATGCAGTCACGTATTTCATGGTAATAAGCGAGAAATTAGTGAAAATCCTCAAATCTGATCGTCAGGATTCATCAGGAATTCATCAGTATTAGAATGTGACACTTAATGGCATTAACACACTTCATGTTATCACTTCAGTTATTCTGAAAGTGTCTCGTTCGGAGAGTGGTAAGGCAGAGAAAGTAACGTGCTCACTCCTAGCAGTATATTCTGCACGAGTGCCCTGCAGGTATCTATTACTATTAGGCAAATGGTTGATTCCTGTGTACAGTTAGATAGAGAACCATTCATAACCATGAAAAGATACTTACAGAGATATCTATACACATATTATTTTAACTAGTTCATTTCTATAAGCTCATGACATCCATGACCAAAAAACCCTGATTGACTTATTAAGAATTACTTTTGTGGTTTAGATAAATGTCCAGTGGGAAAATCATTAGATGTATCCATTTGTATAATAAATATTTATTGTGAGCACCAACTAGATTCTAAACCATTGACCGTTTTAGCACTGTGTTTTAGCAGCTACAAAAATAGATAAAATAAGCTCTAGAAAGCCTTTCTCATGCCCTTGTGGGATGAGGTTGGACCCTGACAGCTGTGGCTGGTTTCTTACAGTGAGTCCCTGGTGCACATGGCAGGGCGATCTGGCTGGCCCTCAGAGAGGAGTCTGGAAAAGTCAGAGGATGCTCTGTTTGGAGTGAGTTTTGAAGAATGAGGGCATGTGTGCACCGAGGCATACTGGGTCCCCTTGGCAAGGACAAGCTAGGTGAATTCACTGGGTAATGGATCTTAGAGTTTCCAGATCATTTAAGCAATATGGGTGGGGACCCAGCATGCTCTTTGGTCAGTGGTCTTTCAATTGCCAGCAGGAAAAGGGCACATTTTGGAAAGAAGTGACAGCCGTGCTAGCCTGGTAAGGTGGTTAGTGGGATGTCAGCCTCGAATGAATTGCCCAGTTATTGGGACACAAAGTTTGCCCTGTCCTAGCGCAGACCTGCACCTAGGGCCGGGCTGAGGGTAGAATGAATGAAGACGGTGGAATGTCCATGCTCCATCTCAGAGGGGCCCAACTGGAGTCCCAAGCCCCTGTTTACCAAGTTGTGCACTTCCCTGCCCCATATTGTCTTCCCTGGAGCCTCCCCCACTTTGAGGTTGAAGAGCAGAATCTTGGGAACTCCCTAACCTTGACCCTGCCTATTTTGCGAAGTGGAGACCATGGGAGAAGCCTGGCAGCAGACCCTTTCCCATTTACATTAGAACTGTTAGAGAATGCGTAGCCTGTACTTAACTCTTCTCATGTATGATTGAGAATCGACTGGGATTCATGGTCATTGGAGGCTGGCTGGGGTTTACTGGGGATGAAAGACATGAAAGGGCATGGTACACTATGCTGAAAATCTCTCATCTTTTGAGAAACAATTTAGAACCATTTTCAGGACAGAAGCTTAAGGGGTAGAAGGATCATGGTGTTACGGGGCAGGAAAGACCGTGGCTTAGGTGAGAAGACTCGTGAGCGAAGTGAAGGAAAGGAGACGAAGATTTCAGACCGTCAATTTGCTGATAGGAGTATCGGAGAGCAGATGTTAGCGGGGATCCTGTCCACATCATTTCCTTTATTCTTTTTTTCAGTTTTCTGGAGGTCTAATTGACAAAATTGTGAGATACTGAAAGCATACTTCGTGGTGATTTGATACACCGTATACACTGTGAAAGAATCCTGACCATCTAGTTAATTAACACGTCCATCACCTCACATATTTCTCTTCTCCTGTGTGTATGTGAGAACATTTAGGTTCCCTCTTAGCAAATTTCGATTAAATAATGCAGTGTTATTAACTGTAGTCACTCTGTTATACATTAGATCCTTAAGCTTTATTTATCTTCTAGCTGGAAGTGTGTCCCTTTTATCAACCTCTGGCTGTTTCCTCTAACCTCAGTCCCTGGCAACCACTTTTCTACTCTCTGTTTCTAGGAGTTTGACCTCCTCCCCCCCACCAACCCCCCCGCCAGATATCACATATAAGTGATACTACACAAGATTTGTCTTTCTCTGCTGGCTTATTTCACTTAGCATAATGCCTCAGGGTCCATCCGTGTTGTCAAGAATGGCAGGATTTCCTTTTTTTTTTTTTTTTCACGGCTAAATGTTATTCCGTTATGCATAAACACCACGTCTTAATCCATTCATAGCTGGATAGACACGTAGGTTGTTTCCGTATCTCGGCTATTGTGAATAACAATAGCAGTGAATTTGGGGGTGCACACATCTCTTTGATATCGTTTTCGTTTCCTTTGGATAGATATCCAGAAGTGGGATTGCTGGATCATATGGTACTTCTGTTTGTAATCTTTTGAGGAATCTCCATAGTGTTTTCCACAGTGGCTGCACCAACTTACTTTCCTATCAACAGTGAGAAGGTGCTTCCTTTTCTCTACATACTTGTCAATACTTGTTGTCTCTTGTATTTTTGCTAATAGCCATGCTAACAGGTATGATGAGGTGATATCTCATTGTGGTTTTGATACATTTCCCCGGTGATTAGTGATGTTGAGCGCCTTTTCATGTACCTGTTGGGCATTTAGATACCTTCTTTGGAAAAATATCTGTTCAGATCCTCTACCTATTTTTTGTTTGTGTTTTTGCTACTGAGTTGTATGAGTTCTTTATATATTTTGGATATTAGCCCTTCATCAGATAATGTGATTTGTATTTTTCCCCATTCCACAGGTTACTTTTCACTCTGTTTATGGTTTCCTTTGCTATGCAGAAGCTTTTTAGACTGATGGAGTCCCACTTGTTTATTTTTGCTTTTGTTGACTTTTGCTTCCAAAAACACATTGCCAAGACCAATGTCAAGGAGCTTACCGCCTATGTTTTCTTCTGGGAGTTTAATGGTTTCAGGTCGTATATTCAAGCCTTTAATCTACTTTGAGTGAATTATGTCTATGGTGCAAGATAGTGGTCTAGTTTGATTCTTTTACATGTGGCTGTCCAGTTTTCCCAACACCATTTATTAAAGAGACTATTCTTTCCCTGCTGTATATTCTTAGCTCCTTTGTTGGAAATTAATTGATCATCCACGTATGGGTTTATTTTGGGGCTCTTTGTTCCATTGATCTATGTGTCTCTTTTTATGCCAACACCATACATTTTTGATTACCACAGCTTTGTAATATAGCTTGAAATCAGAAATCCATGCCTCCAGCTTTGTGGGTCTTTTTTGGTTTTTTTTTGTTTTTGTTTTTTTTCCCTCAAGGTTGCTTTGGCTATTCAGGATCTTTTGTGGTTCCATACAAATTTTAAGATTGTTCTATTTCTGACAAAAATGCCATTGGAATTTTGATAGGAATTGCACTGAGTCTGAAAATGGCTTTGGGTTATATGGACATTTTACCAATATTAATTCTTGCAATCCATGAGCATGGAATATCTTTCTGTTTGTGTTTTCTTCACTTTGTTTCATCAGTGTCTTACAGTTTTCAGTGTATAGATATTGTACCTCCTCAGTTATATTTATTGCTTAGGTATTTTATACTTCGTGATGCAATTGTAAACGAGATCGCTTTCTTAATTTCTCTTCCTGATAGTCCATTGTTAATGTAGAGGAACAGAACCGATATTTGTACAGCATATTGATATTGTATATTGCGACTTCATTGAATTTGTTTATCATGTCATCTGCAAATAGTGACCGTTTTTCTTCTTCCTTTCGGATTTGGGTGCTTTTTGTTTCTTTTTCTTGTCCAATTGCTCTGGCGAGGAATTCTAGTACTATGTTGAAAAGTGGCAAGAGTGGACATACTTCTCTCGTTCCTCGATCTTTGGGGAAAAGCTATCAGTTTTTCCACTATTAGGTATGTTATTAGCTGTGAGCTTTATTATGTTGAGTTTACATTGCTAAAAAATACTGCAGTATTGATTCTACCACAGTTAACCTGGTGGTGGAGTTGATGGGAACCTGCTTTAACCTACTGGACACTTTTCAGTCCAGGTTTGCTCAAGTACAAGGGCTCTCAAACATCTGCACCTGTGCTCTCATTTGTACCCCATGCTTGGAGTGTGATGCTTATAATGCAGGGCAGCATTCCATACAGATGGCACCACCCCTGGAGAGGGTGGCCGTGCCTCTCTCTCCCTGTTCTGGGCAGCCAGTGAATCTGAAAAGGGATTTCACTTGACTGTAATATCTTTGTGCATCTTAGCAAATTTCACATTATTGCATATTAGATTTGCTGCAATATTCTAACCAATTATGGTCTGAAAGTGGATATTTCTCTGTGTACCGAAGAAACACATTTTATTTTATTTTTTTAAATTTTTTTTAGCGTTTATTTATTTTTGAGACAGAGAGAGACAGAGTTTGAACGGGGGAGGGTTAGAGAGAGAGGGAGACACAGAATCTGAAACAGGCTCCAGGCTCTGAGCCATCAGCACAGATGCCTGACGCGGGGCTTGAACTCACGAACTGCGAGATCATGACCTGAGCTGAAGTCGGATGCTTAACCGACTGAGCCACCCAGGCGCCCCAAGAAACACATTTTAGATGTCAATCCTTTTTGTCTTCCCATTGATCCTTTTATTTTGAACTTCTTGAAGAGTAAATGGAGGGACTGAGATGGATTTTTAAAAATGCTTTAAACTTACATTCCAGTGAGCTCTTTTCTTCTTCCAAGGATCAAAATTAAAATGGAGCATAAATTGTTAAAAAAAAAAAAAACAAAAAAACAAAACAACCTACCAGACACTTTTCTGGTACCTGGCACAGGGCTTTTGCCACCTCTGTTGTTGTCCTTAATCTGAAAGACAGATCTCATTACCCCCATTTCATGAACAGAGGCACTAACCCTCAGGAGAGGGTAAGAGGATTGCCTGTGTTCATAGAGTTGAACTTGCACAATAGCATTTTGACCAAGGTCCTGGTTTATAAGTCCATGTTCTTTCTCTTCCCCATGTCCCTGACATACCCTGGCAATGACACAGTAATCCCTTGTTGTCTGAGCACTAACTTGGGACCGGGGTCCACTTGACACTCAGATTACACAGCGTGGCCAAAGCCCAGAGCTCATAAGAGCAGGCTGTACCCCCACATTTTCCTGACCCAAAGCCTTTCATTCTTCCTAGACCATGAATTGTATCCATTTACTTATTTTTTTCCATAGAAAAGTCTCCAGGAACTAAGTATGGTTTGGAAGCAAGTCTCTTTTGGAAACTTAAAGAAGGGAGCATGAAGGAAAGCTTTGGGAAGGATCGGAGGGATGGGAGACAGGAAGCTGAATCCCGTGGAGGGCATTGTACCTGCTGAAGTCCTCGTGTCAGCTCAGCAGCTCGGGACCAAGCTGAGGTCAGGACACAGGCCTCAGACTTCCACTTGTGCTGTTCCCAGATGGCGTTCAGAGTCACCTTGTACTCGTGATTCCTCTCTTATGAACAGACCTTTGAAAGAGAAGTCACTTGTAGACTCAAGAGGACCTGGTATACTTTCTGTGTTCCGGGTCGTCCCGTGGTCCAATATACTTCCAGGACCTTTGTACACCAGAGTGAAGCTGCATAAAATCTCAGTTTAATGATTTTTCAATGTAGGCAATGAAACCATCATTTTATAGTGGTTGCAGTGATGATCAAAGTTGAAACAAGCATTTTTCTTTTCTGTCTTACCTAACATGCCCTAACAGGGTGGCTTCTTAGAAAGCTGGAAAAAACAATTAAAAACACGGGAAAGCAAGTCCTTGCCCTTTCCACACCCTTTCTTTTCTCTCTGACAGATTGTAGAGGCTGAATTCATAGCATTCCTGTCCATTCTCCACTGTTCTCTGACTCGTACCTTCTGGTTTACTAAGGAATTTTCCTATAAATTTTCCTAAATTCTCTTTAAAGCCAGGTGATGTGGCCGTTCCCCTCTCTTTTCACACCACCACCATTGTATAAAAGAAGGAAATGAGCCAGAAGGTCATGGGTTATAATTACTTAACCAAATATGGCCCTGTGTTGGATGGTGACCTTCGTGCTGGTTTGCATGGTGACCTAGTAGCACTCTTTGTCTTCTTTTAAGAGCCTGTAGATGTGACAGAACAATACTAAGAGGCAGGTCACATGGAGCTTGAAATGAGAGCATTGCTGCAGTCGTGGCTCCCCAGTTAGGTGAAGTGTTTTTTCTTGACCTTTCTTGAAAAAAACAAAAAGCACATTCCTGCCGTGTGCACGTGTTGCAGGGTAGGGGGATGTAGGCTTTTTTAGCAAGTTACCACGCATCTGTGACTGATGACGGGTTGCATCCCAACAAGCCTGTCATAAGTTGAAAACGGTGTTAAGTCAAAAAAGCATTTGATACACCTGTGAACATCAGCGTTTAGCCTAGCCTAGCGCTTAGAATACTTACTTTAGCCCCCAACTGGGCAAAATCATCTAACACAAAGCCTGTTTTCTAATAAAGTGTTGAATATCCCATATGATACATTGAATACTGTACCGAAAGTGAAAAACAGAATGAAAACAAACAAACAAAAAAACCGGAATGGTTGTCAGTATATCGGTTATTGATCTTCGTGATTGCGAGGCTGCCTGGGGCCGTGGCCCCTGCCCTGCGTCATGAGAGAAGATTGTACCACGTATCACTAGCCCGGGAAAAGATCCAAATTCAAAATCCAAAGTACAGTCTCTACTGAATGCATATCGCTTTCACGGCATCATCAAGTCGAAAATTCCTAGGTGGAGCCGTCGGAAATTGGGGGCCCTCTGTAGATCTCGAACAGGGAGATCTGTTGGAGGTGGTGGATGTGTTTATTACCTTGTTTGTGGTGGTGGTACCAAGGTGTATGCGTATGTCCGAACTCATCCAATTGTATATATTAAAGATGCGTGACTTTTTTTTTATATGAAGTATATCTCAGTTAACTTGAAAAATAAATTGCTGTGTCAGTATGAGAATTCCTTTGACCTCCCACCAGCGTGTGCTGATCTCAAGGGGTGCATGGGATGCTGCAAAGCTGTCTTCCACAGGAAGTATGTCTGGTGGTCCTGGAACACTGTGGGGGGTGGTCCTAAGGACCTCTTGCTTCCACCTTCTCTGTGGAAGGTGTGGCGGTCCAGGTTATGTTACAGAACTGTCCACACGGTACTGTCCTAGGACTCCAAAATCATAGACCCGGCATTTCTCTGGTCCCTCCATGTCACCATCCCAGAAACCAAGGCTTAGACCTTAACACATGGCCATGAAAAACACCAGTGAACAGATGTCAGTCTTTGTATCACACACCCGCATGCACAACACTTTCTCCAGAATCCTCTGTTCCAGGCACGAGTCAAAGAGGCTTGGAATATAACCTCCAAGAAAATATCATCATTGTTTTACAAAACTGTGTTCAATATGGAGTTTGGGGATTATAAGACAGGCATTTGAAAATGGCCAGTACATAGCTTCTCCCACAAAAGAGACCACCACCAGACCCAGGCTATGGACAAAAAAGACCTTCTTGTTTCAGGCTCCTGGGATCAGTGGTTCTCCCTAGCTCTTCTCATCCTTGTTTTTTCTTTAATGTTTATTTATTTTGAGAGAGAGAGAGCATGCATGCACAAGAGAGGAGGGGCAGAGAAAAAAGGAGAGAGAGAGAATCTCAAGCAGGCCCCGTGCTGTCAGTGCAGAACCCTACGCGGGGCTTGATCTCACAAACCATGAGATTATGACCTGAGCCGAAATCAAGAGTCGGACGCTTAACTGACCACCCAGCTCTTCTGCTCTTGGCATGGAAAGTCTCTCATAGTCTCTGTAAGCACTACCAAATCTACGACAAAATCTCTCGGTAGGATCATAAACTGTAAGTCCCCAAACCTTCTAAACAAGTCTGAAGAAGCCGGGTCTCAGAGCTGCTGTACTCCCCGCTCCTTTCCCATGAGTGCCTTTGGGGGGCCCAAGCAGAATGCAGCCTTCTATGGAAACATCCCACCTGTACACTAAACATTCTGAGTCCCCCAGTGGGCCCGGGTCTGGCCTAGAGTCCACGCGGTGGCCCTGGGCTGCTGCTGACTACCACCTGCCCACACCATGGCCTGCGTAGTATTCCACACAGGAAGGGCAGAGAGCCAAGGGCTCCGGACAGGGATCCACTACAGTGGATTCAAACATTAGGATCTCCCTTACTTCCAGAGGGCAGTCAACCTCAAATCCAACCCGTCAACTTGTCACTGTTATTGCTGGTCAAGTTCAACTCTCTGAGAGACCGAGAAGACAAGTGTCATTTCACAGCGAGATGCGGGTTGGGCTGCCGCAGTCCTGGACCTGGCAGGTGGATACAGCCACCTCCCACTCAGCACTGGGCCATCCAGGTTTCCATTCAAACCTTGCTTTTGTTACCATCTTGCTCATTAACACAGCCACAAATCGCTCCCCTTAAACGGTGATGTTCTATGGTCTGATTTAGTCATGAAGTTTTTATTTAACTTCCTAGAGCCAGTACTGTTCCCAAAGAAAACTTTTGCAATGTTACAATAAAAGTCGACAGGCAGAAATCTAAAACTCAGGCTGCATTTTTGTTCTCTACATTGAAGCACATCAGTGACATGAGAAGGTGGAAGCAAGAGGTCCCTAGGACCATCCCCCACCCCCCGACAGTGTTCCAGGACCACCAGACATGCTTCCTGCAGAAGACAGCTTTGCAGCATCCCACGCACCCCTTTAGATCGGCACACGCTGGTGGGAGGTCAAAGGAATTCTCATACTGACACAGCAATTTATTTTTCAAGTTAACTGAGATATACTTTATATAAAAAAAATCACGCACATTTAATACGTACAATTGGATGAGTTCGGACATATGCATACGCCTTGGTACCATCAGCACAAGAAGAAGTATTCAAGGTGTGTGAGACACCACAGGCCCCCCTCCAGCTCCAACGGCAGTAAACAGTCACTCATCTCCCATGTGCCCCTCACCTCTAGCAGATTCCCCCCAGCTACAAGCTGCCCATGCTGCTGGCTTTTGTTGGCTGGGTGGGCCAGGCATAGAGCAGGGGCTGGCAACGTGATAGGTGCTTGGGGACAAGTGGAGACAGGTGTGCCTTGGCCTCTGCCTCACCACTTTTCCTTCCAGAAGCACACGGGCCTCAGGGAATTCTGGGTCAGTGCCTGCTGGCTTCACAAGGGAGCCACCAACCTGGAGGGGTGGATGGGGTGGGGCATCTCATGGGGGAAGCTCCCCAGAGATTCAGGTTTGCTGACGGAGGGGAGGATCACTGGTGCAGATGTTTTCATCCCAAACCTGCCTCGACCTCACAGAGCCACTTTGAAAATCACAGACCCTGGGTCCAGGCCCTAGCTCCGGGGATTCAATGCGGGGAAGCCTGGAGTTTTTTTGCTTGATTTTAAAACTTCTCAAGTCCTTCTCATCAGCCAATTTGGAAACTGCTAACGTGAACCCTGGATTTTGTTTTCACACTGGGGAGATGGAGGGCTAGTTTGGGATTAAGAGCATAGGTTAAAGGCAAGAAAAGAGAGGCAAAGTGCATATCAAAATGCAGTGTTCCTGTTTCCTAGATGGGGCTCAGTTGCTTTTGTGCCAGGGTCACCTCCTCTGTGCTCTGGGCCACTTGGGAACGTGCATTTTTCTTGAAGAGTCACTAGGATGCTCAGGCTTGACTCTAGACCAACCTGGAGTGAGCTAAAGGGGCCTGGGAGGCTGGATGTTTGCATCGATCGTCCTGCAAGGGACCTTCTACTTTGAAGGCCTCCAGTTGAGAATTGTCATGTATTCACACTGTAGGTGATTCATAAAACTTAAAAAAAAAAAAAAAAATCCATTCCATGACTGATTATAGTGTTTCTTGGCAATTCTAATTTTATGATTACAGTGAGCTAACCCTCAAGGGAGACTGGTCTTATATACAGAAATCTAACAAAATATAATGAAGAAACAGGAAGCCACACAGGGTGCCTTGGTGCTTTAGAACATCCCAGAAATAGGAGTGCTAATCCTCTCTCTCCATATCTTATGTTCTCAATTTTGGAGATTTCAGCATGAGGGATGGTGGTTCCGGCAGAATGTGGCTCGGGGTCAGTGGAGAAATCACACAGCAGAGCCTCTATTATTTTGTATGAAAGGGAAATAATTTATTTTCTGTTAGGGACTTTTTACAGAGCCCTTATTTTTGCCCCTGAAGGACAATATCTGGGTTTACCTGCAGAACACAGGAGAGGTGTGAAACAGTTAGAACTTTATAAAAGGTAACGTACCCAAAGTCACTTTTTGCTCTCAGTGATGTCACACTGAAGACCGTAGGATACATTCGGTTCCAGACCCACACCCTCTAGCTTCAGGATCAAAGTCCCTTAGGTCTTAGTGTCCTAGTGACCGGGATTGGAGCTCCTCGTACCACAAGATCCCAATGGATCGGCTGATGAACCGGATGATTGCATTAGGTCCTTTGTGACTCTAGAATTGGGCATGAAAATGTATATCCCTTAGAGGCTGACCGCATGAGGCCCAGTCCTGTCTCCTCAGATGTTTTGCTTGCAGGATGGATGATGTTTGTGGGGAAGCTTGTCATTTTGATGGTCTCAGTAATGGAAAACTCAAAGAGGCTGCTGAACAGAGTACCTGATGACTTGGGCTTTTTTTTTTTCTTGCAAAAAATAGAACTGAGTAAAGCAGAAATTGCTTATTCTCAAATTAGAGCCCAATTTCAAGTGGGTTACTTGGTATAGGGTTCTGAACTCTTTGCACAGTTATAGGACCCCTGGGTTTGGGCCATTCCTAACTCGTCCCTACAGTACTCCTCCATTTTAGCACAAAAATGGCCAAGTAAATGTCCTGTGTTCTCAGGAGCTTCTCTCTCTCCCGTCATATGCTGGAACACTTTAGAGATAGTTTATATGCATGTATGTATGTACATGTATATGTGTATGTGTTGACAATAAAAGGATGGAAAAATCTATACCGTGTAAACATTAAGCATTATCAAATGAAAGGCAGGAATGGCTATATTAATATCAAAGTACACTTCAGAGTATGGAAAATCACCAGGTATGGAGGATCCTATCCAGGAGAGCACAGTACATTTAGTTGTCCTGTGTCCTAAGGCTGTGACCACCCCTGAGACTTCCTTGGTTTGGGTGACCTGGACACTTGTCAGGTATTCCTCGGTTGGGATTTAGCTGGTAGTTATTCTCATTGTTAGGCTGGAGTTATGGGTTTTTTGGAGGACGACCATAGGGGTAAAGTGGCATTTTTCATCACATACTACCCAGGGTATGTGCTGTCCATCTGCCTTATTAATGTGCCCTTGGCCTTAACCAGCCGGCAGAGGCTGCCTGTTAGGGTTCTCCACTCTAGAGTTCCTCCTAATGCCCTTCTCAGGCTGTCCTCCTTGGGAAGAGGTCTGAGTGCAGCCCCCACGTAAGTGAGCAGGTTAAGCTCCCGATCCTTGAGAAGGAGGAGCTACATGATTTATTTGGAATTCCTCTGGTGACGTTTGTCTTTTCTCTCCCACTTATTTATTTACTCAACTTTCCATTCCCTTGCTTCTTCTTTTTTTTCTTTTTTTTTTTTTTTGTAATTTCTATGCTGAATGTGGGGCTTGAACTCACAACCCTGAGATTGAGTTGCTCACTCTCCTGAGTGTGCCAACCAGGCACCCTCATTCCCTTACTTTTTGAAGCTCATTTCACTATATACATAGGTAAGCCTAAACAACGGTGTTTTGTTGGCTGGTTTCAGGGCTTTCTGAAAATGGAACCGTGTAGGGTCCTTTGCCTCTTTTCCCTACTCATCATGGTATCTGGGAGTCATCAAAGTGATTTGGGGCAGCTTGCTTCTCTTTCACTGCTGTACGGTACCGAGTCGTGTGACCGTGCACGCCTTTCTCCCTTCTCCCCTTGTTTGGATGCTCTGTTTCTCTTCTTTTTTTTTTTTTTAATTTTTTTTTTTTTTAACGTTTATTTATTTTTGAGACAGAGAGAGACAGAGCATGAACAGGGGAGGGTCAGAGGGAGAGGGAGACACAGAATCTGAAACAGGCTCCAGGCTCTGAGCAGTCAGCACAGAGCCTGACACGGGGCTTGAACCCACGGACAGTGAGATCGTGACCTGAGCCGAAGTCGGACGCTTAACCGACTGAGCCACCCAGGCGCCCCTCTGTTTCTCTTCTTTAATGTCATAAGCAGTGCTGCTGTGAGCACTGCTGGGCAGGTGCCCCGACACACATGAGCCACTTTCTCTACCACCCACGACTCGGAGTGGAATTACCGCCTTGCACGGTGTGCCACGTTCAGCTTAAAGGAAAATACCAAACTGTCTTCCAAAGTGGTTATTCCATTTCGGTTTCCCCAGCAGAATGCGAGGGTTCCTGTTGCTCCACAGCCTTCCGAACACCTGTATCCTCAACCTTGTGCATTTTTAATCCATCTGGAGTCAAATGGCATCTTACTTCCTACGATCACAAATTATGAATGCAGTGGAGCTTTTTGTATATGTGCTCCCCGTGTGCGCTGCCCTTCTGTGCAATGACCGTGTCCTTTGCTTTCAGTCAAGCTGTTGATCTTTTTCTTGGACTTTTTATGTATTCTAAATACCAGTCCTTTGTCATTATGTGTGGTGCTTACGGCGGTTTCTTTACAAGTGTATTTCATCATGTTTCAATCTGTGAAAGTCGAGAATTCCTTCTCAATCGAGAATCCAGACGTTCTTTTATTGTGCCGGCAATGGATAACCACTAGTTACAAACTTTAATGCTTTCACGTAAAAGGGCATCTTGCATTCTTCTGGCTCTGCTGAGAGGGCCACATCCATTTTGTGTCGTTTCAGTGTTTTCAGTGTTCAACTGCCTATTTTGAGATAGGGGGTTGAGAAGGAGACATACAAAGGTTTTCAATGCTGGAATTGTATTAACAGTGCTTCAGTTGCCTTGGCCAGGTGTGTAATCAGGTTTTGGGCTGTGCATTCTCCGACGCTTCGTGGGCTTGCCGAAACTCTACTCTTTCATTCTCTGTTGCTGCACGAATCAGTTGCTAGAAAGAGCTGGAAGATTTACTCCTCATTATTGATCGGCATTTCATGAATATGTATGCCTATCCCATGTACTTTTATCCTTCTACTCAAAGTAGCTGAATAGTATGAAATTTAAATTTTTAATTGGAAATCTTCTGTGACCTCCGTCATGAGTCAAGAGCTCTTATTATGTAGAAGAACAATGGCCGTCTCAAAAAGTGAGATCGTTTTAGATGAAGCACCTTAAGTTTGAATGCAACTGCAAACCAGGCCTTCAGGATAGGACACAACAGCCTTTCAGTGTCTCCTACCCACGAGTGGATTCTTCTACTGGAGGCCGTCAACAGCCACTGATAAAAGAGCATCTGTGGGCCATCCATCAATTCACCCCTTCAGATGCTTGCTGCGTACATGCATAGGCTCAGGCCCTCTTCAAGTGTTCTGTTTACAAGGACACAAAGTCCTTGTCCTCAAGGAATTACATTCCGTGGGAGAAAATAGACAATCAATAAAGACACGCCTGAAGTTCTGGCAAGTGGGATGGAAACAAGAAAACAGAGCGAGGGGATGGAGAGAATACAGCAGCTGTTTTAGATAAGGTGGGGCAGAGTGGGGGCGCCTGGGTGGCTCAGTCGGTTAAACCTCCAACTCCTGATTTCGGCTCAGGTCATGATCTCACAGTTCGCAGTTGGCGAGTTCGAGCCCCGCATCAGGCTCTGTGCGGACAGCATGGAGCTGGCTTGGGATTCTGTTTCCCTCTCTCTCTGCCCCTCCCTCACTTGCTCTCTATCTCTCTCTCTCCATATAAATAAAAATAAACTTTAAAAAAGGAAAAAAGGTGGGACAGACTGGGCTTGGCTGAGAGTTGAATTTAATTGGGGATGGGATACGAAGGAAAGAAGGCTTGGAGCAAGGAAGGTGACATTTGGACAGAGGTTTGAGCAAAGCAAGGGGACAAAGAGTCTGCAGCTATTGGAGGAACAGCATTGCAGGCGGCGGGCACAGTGCAAAGACCCCAAGGCAAGAGTTCACCCGGTCGTTCTGAGGAACAGCGAAGTGTGAGGGACAGGAGGATAGGAGCATGGAGAAAACGAGCCCAAGGTCAAGTTATTTGAGGCCTTCCTGAAGGCTTTGAATTCTGTTGTAACTTGACAGGAAGCTGTAGTAAGATTTGCACAAAGGAGTGACCCAGATCCCTGCCCTCGTACATATACTTGTCTTGCAAAGCCACTGTTAGGGAAACAGGCTGGGGATGGGGCAGGGGGCGGTGGAGGGTGAACCCAGAGAGACCAGTGAGGAGAAAGTCACACAGTCAGGAGAAGAGGGGTCTGCTGGCTTGGAGCAGGGCGGTGGAGGGGGCGAGTCAATGTCAGTGGATTCGAGACATTGTTTGGGGGTGAGCCCGCAGGGTCTGTCAAATGGGGTGGGTGGTGCCGGAGACGAGGCTGGAATGGCTCCAAGGTTTTTGGCTTGACGAGCAACTGGATGAAGGGTTTGTCATTTGCTCAGAAGGGAACACCGGTGGGAGACACAGGAGAGTTTTGTTGTTGACTTTATTCGTTTTCTTTTGTTTCTGGTGGGGAGAATGAAGAGTTGTTTTAAGACGTGTACAGCGGGAGGGCCACATTAGACATCCAGGTGGACGCATCCAGTGGTCACTTGGGTGGAGTAGTCTGGCGATTCGGGTGAGAGCAGGGGTGGCGACAGTTTTGGAAGTGACACTCATCGCAATGGTGCTCAGAAGCAGGAGGACGGGCGGAGTCATCCGGGCCATTGGCAGATGGAGTAGGGGCTCCCAGACAGTCTGGTTGCTCCTGCATCTCTGTCACAAACAACATAGGAGCCAGAGGGGAGACTGAGAAGGGGGAATCAGGGAGGGGAGAAGCAGGGCTGTGTGATTGCCCAGAAGCCAAGTGAGGGATGCACTCAAGAGGGGCTGATCGACACTGTCAGCTGTCAGCGTGCCGGTGAGGGAATCCAGAAATGAGAGGAGTATTCATGACACAGTAGAGCAGATTCCTCCAGGGGCAGAGGGGTGGCATCCAGTGCACAGAGAAGGGCAGAGCTCAGAAGGGCACCCAGATGCTCATGCCAGGAACAAAAGGGACGGTGGCCTGTTCATAGGCACAGGTACATGGGTGGCCTTCCGACTGCTTCTGTTTCTCTCAGGAAAATAAGAGGCAAGCAAAGTCATTCATCAACCAAGACTGGGGGTGGGGGGTGGGCATGTGAGCGGAGGGAGGAGAATCTGAAACAGACCCCTCACAGACGGAGAGAGGAGTCACTTGGGACACAGAGTAAGCTGCCAGGTGGCACTGAGGGCTTGCTCGGGCCGGTGATCAGAAATATAAAAATGGGACTGGTCAGCGGGTTGTGAGTGCCTCTGGGGCCATATTCGGCTGCCCTGGGGCAGGTATGGAGTAGGCGCTACCAGAGTCTTCTAGATGGTTCCTTGGTACTTGTGGTGGCCATGTCAGACTCCTGATTTATGGCACCTGAGATCTCTTGAGCGTCTCTTGGCATATGTCACCAACTTTTGGCTCACCTAGGTCAGGAGTAAAAATAATCATGCTTGCGGTAGCATGAAGTAGGCACCTCAGGCTGTAGGTGGGATCAGGGAGGCCTGTGTGGTGAGGAGAGGGGATGGGACCCAGCCGAGGCTGGTGGGAGAAGGTGACTGCGGCTGTGGAGGGGGTGGGGGTAGTCAGCAAGGCAGACAAAGCGAGAACTATGTTAGGAACCAGTGAGAGGTATTCGTTAACAGCACTGCTCGGCAGAAGGGAAGGCTAGTCAAAGCCAGACGGCAGTAGTCCCGCAGAATGGCTTCTTTGCTTTCTTCGACGGTACTGTGACCCAGGAACTGGGCTAGAGGCAGCACAGGAGAACACTCATGTGGAAAATGCACACGAGGTGGGATGTAGAGACTGATTTTACTATAACATCAGCCATGTTGATTCTGAGACTGGGGCAGGAGATCTACAGGATGAGCCTGGCGTATGTTGTGATGCTAGAAAGTAAGGATGTGTTCTGAATGCTCGGAACACACGCATTCATACATACATGCAAACTCACAACGATGGTGGAATGTCAAAGGAACACAGGAGCCGACTGAAATCAGAGTGCCCGACAGCCCAAGTTAGAACAGTTGGAGCAACAACATAAGAAATATTGGAATGTAGCCCAAGGTACAAAATAAATATCCAGAAGTTTCCACTGATACAGATAAATGAATAAATTTTAAAGCCGGGGAAGAGAGACAGATTTCCTGTGTGGAATAACAAATAACTTGTGGAGACACTCTTCCTCAGGAAGGTGGAGCACAGATCCCCACCCTTGGGTGGGCGGTGCTTAGAGGTGTCCTTCCAGAAAGCTCTGTATGGAGAAGAGGCAGAGTGACTCAGAAGTGGGAAGACACACCTCAGCCGGCCGTCGCTGTCAACATTGACAGCGATGAGTCAGTGGGTAGCATCTACCCTTGATACCCATGTGATGAAAATGGCATCTCCCCTCTGTGCTCTTCCTCCCAAAGCCATAACACAACTCTGCTGAGGAGAAACCAGACATATCCCAGCTGTGGACCTTCTACAAATTACAAAGACCTGGCGACTGTCCCTCAAAACTGGAAAGGTCATCAAGATGAGCCAAATCTGAGAAATTGTCACAGCCAAGAGGAGCCTAAGGAGACATGAGGACTGACTGTGATGTGGTCTTCCCAGTGGAATCGCGGATTTTAAAAAAGGACTTAGGCAAAACCCAAGGGCATCCGCATAAAATATGAACTCTAGATAATAACGCATCAGTATTGGTTTATTAATTGCCCAAATGTACCATTCTAATGTAAGATGTTAATAAGAGGGGGAAACTAA
Source organism: Panthera tigris (assembly GCF_018350195.1). Classification (NCBI taxonomy): domain Eukaryota; kingdom Metazoa; phylum Chordata; class Mammalia; order Carnivora; family Felidae; genus Panthera; species Panthera tigris. The sequence goes on along the minus strand of NC_056662.1, from coordinate 54,294,268 downwards.
AACTACTCTGAAAAATAAAAAAATAATAATTTTTTTTTATTTCAAAAAATCAGGCACAGATGATAGAAATTCTTATTTTCTCCTTCTGTTTTCTTGAATGACGGGAAAGACTTCCGTAAAACAATGATATGTTTGGAATAAATATCTGCATTTATCTTTACAAAAGCATTTGTAGGGGTATCTGTGTAGTGAGTAAACCCAGAGTAGCCAGGTATCCCCTCATGTACTAGGTCCCTGACCTGGGCCAGGCTCCATCCTGAGCATGATGGGTGAAGGTCCCCATCCCCAAGGCTAGATACAGAGGGGCTTTCTGTAATTTTTTCTCGCCATTAAGCAGGAAAATTGAAAACCTGGAATATTGAGGAATGTGGGCATAAACCATGTATATCTGAAGACCTAAAATGATTTGGGCAGCTTAATTACATTTGGACACTGTAAGACCTTGATAATATGGACTGTTTTTAAAATCACTGTGCTTCTAGTTTTACTCTTGTGTGGTTTTAGAATTAGGCAGAGGATTGTGAATAATAAAGTGGTAAGGAAGAAGGTCAGGTATTGATTAGTGTAGCTGAATTCATTAGTAAGAACCAAGGAAGCTCCTGGCATTTACGTTATGATATATTTATGAAATAGATATTTAAGTTATAACAGTTACAATTACTTTTGTGGGGAAAAAAATAGCAAAGCCCAATAAACTCTTAGAAATGGTGACCGATGGCTATTTGTCTACTTTGAGAGCAGTGGGTGTGCATCGTGAAAACACTTCACACTCTCGTGGCATTGGAAAGGAGGGCCAAATTTTGCCAGAGATCAGTGTCCATTTTCACAGATGAGCATTTTTCTTTTCTTCTTTTTTTAATTTCAGCTTTATTGAGGTATAACTGGCTAATAAAATTGGAAGGTACTTAAAGTGTACATCATGGTGCTATCATTTTCCATATATGTTGTGAAAGGATTCTCCCCACCTAGATGTTAATTAAAACATCCATCACCTCACATATTTCGTTCTTTTTTTGGTGAGAACATTTAAGTTCTCTCTTAGCCAATTTCACTTATGCAACACAGTGTTACCAACTGTAGTCACTGTGCTCTACGGGAGATTGTCAGACCTTATTCATCTTAGAGCTATAAAAGCTTATATCCTTTTTACCTAAACCTAATCCTCCCTGTTTCTTCCACCTTCCCAGCTACTGGCAACCACTTTCTGGCTCTACTTCTACAAGTTTACCTTTTGGGGGTGGGGGTGTTTTTCCATTGCTCTCCTTTGTCTCTTGACCCCGTTACTGTGATGTCTTCCAGGCCGATGGAAGACCGTGTTGGTTCCAAGTCCGTGTGTTTTACAATTAATGCTGTATAATGAAATTGGCTTGTTACGTTGACAGTGAGTCTCCAAAATGGTGGTACTTGGGCTAAATTAACGCTCATAACCTTCTTCTCAGTGTGCTGAATGTCTAAGACGCTCATGAAGAAACTGACAGAGGTTAGCAAAGGTTAGCAAAATGGATACTCTCAGGGCCTGAGTGGTAAATTATGTATAAAAAGAGTAAAAAAAAAAATAGCATTTCCCAGTTTCTGTTGCAGCAACAGAACTCCCAATTCTATTTCTTTTGTCAGATTTCCTAGGCACTAATGACTCATATTGACTTATTAGTCTAGTGTTTGGAATTCTGGTTGTGTCAGGGATTTCACATAGTAAAATTAGTTGCTTGGTGACAAACTTCTGCAAACTTACATTTGAAGATATTTTTGTTAATATGGCTCAGTTTGGGAGATTATCTGATCCTGAGAGTAAGGATAAATTAGCAGTATTCACTTAAAAAGAAAAAAAAGATGGGGATGGGGTATAGCAGAAAATCCGAGCTTTATTATAAAGTATAAAACTTTCTTTTTCTTGAGAATTGCCATCCACTAATAAATCCTGCTCAGGATCCAGTAAAAAGAAAGTTCGCTTAAGAAATTATTTGTGCCTCACATCCAGTATGATGGCTGCTATCAAAAACAAAACAAAATTGGGGCACCTGGGTAGCTCAGTTGGTTAAGCATCTGACTTCGGCTCAGGTCATGATCTTGCGGTTGGTGAGTTTGAGCCCCGTGTGTGGCTCTGTGCTGACAGCTCAGAGCCTGGAGCCTGCTTCGGATTCTGTGCCTCCCTCTCTCTCTGCCCCTCCCTGGCTCATACTCTGTCTCTGTCTCTCTCAAAAATAAGTAAACATTAAAAACAACAGCAACAAAACAAAACAAACAACAAAAAAACATTGGTGAGGATGTGGAGAAATTGGAGCTCTTGTTCACTGCTGGTGGGAATGTAAAATGGTACAGCCATTACAGAAAATAGTTTGGAGGTTCCTCAAAAAATAAAAATGGAATGGTCACATGACCCCATCCACTTTGGGATATATGCCCCAAAGAATTAAAAGCTGACTCTCAAAGAAATAGTCGCACGTTCACATTCATAGCAGTGCTACTCATAATAATCCAGAGGTGGAAGTAAGCCATATGTCCATCGATGGATGGGTGGATGGATAAACAAAATGCAGTATAATACCTACGATGAAATATTTTTTAGGCTTACAAAGGAGGGAAATTCTGACACCTGCCATAAGGTAGAGGAACCTTGAGGACTTTATACTGAGTGAAATAAGCCAGACACAAAAGGACAGACGCTGTATGATCCCACTTACGTGAGGTCCCTAGAATCGTCACAATCATAGAGCTAGAAGGTGGAGTGGTGGTTGCCAGGGGAGGGGGATGGGAAATTAGTGCATAATGGCAACCTGGTTGCAGTCTGAGAAGATGAAAAAGCTCTGGAGATCGAGGCTGAACAATGTAAATGTACTTAATGCCACTGGACCTGTACACTTAAAATTAGTAGAAATGGTTAAATTTTATGTTATGTGTGTTTTGCCACAGTTTAAAAAATAAATCGTATGGCATATTGTGTGCTTGAGCTTCTACTAATACTGTAATCAGTCTTTAAAAAGGTGATAAATGCCGCTCTGGGTCAATGAGGCTAGGTCCAGTGGGCAGGTGGAAATGCCGGTGTGATGCAGAGCCACCATCGGAGACATAGACACCAGGGAGCAAGAGCCCTGGAACCATCAGTGCAAAGTGAGCTCGCTTGCAGAGCCCCAGGGGTTGGGGAGGGGCCAGGAGCACCAGGAAGCAGCAGGCAGCAGAGGAGGAGGAAAAAAAGCCAGCCACCTTCCATCTTGGATGTTTAGGAATCTCTTTTCACTGGTTCCCTTCAGTAACATCAACAAATGCTTTATGTTTTGGAAATAACTTGGCTACACTTACTTGCCTATAAAATGTATTGTGGTTAAGTGCCATGGACACGTGACAATTCTCTCTTGGCTGAATACAAGCAGATATCATTCAGATTAGCCACAGCAGGAGCCGGGTGCACCCAAGATCTGTTGGGACCTCCTTATAAAACTTCCAGCATAGGATTGATGGTGCTCTGGCATCCCAATTTGATGGCACTACCTTAGAGCACTGGTCTTATGGTTATTTTAAATTCCCTCATGCCGCTCTTTTTAAATGGCACTGTCATAATCTAGGGCAACATGTTTTTTGAATCCCTGTAAACAAGCTACATTCGAGTCTACTGAGTCTTGTGATTTGGCATCTCATGATGTAGGGGGAACCAGAATGTCTTAACGATTATCCAGCATGGACCAGGTAGTGGGTACTTCCTGTGGATCATTTGATTTCAGCCTCACAGAAGCTCCGACCCCATCTTCAAACACAGCAATGGAGGTCAGAGAAGTTAGGCAACTTCCCCCACGGTCACCTCCCGGGTTGGTGCTGAAACTGGATTTTAAACCCAGCCTTCCCCAACTGGAGAGGAACAATCACAAAGGAAACCTTCACACATACAAAGATGTAGAGACTTTACAGGCTTTGACTGTCATCCAATACAATTAGGAAACAAATCCTAAAAAAGACCCTCTCCAAAATAACCCATGGAGTGAAAGCCACCAGGCTCTTACTGCCTTGGAAGTCTGTGCCCTGTCCTGTTCAGCCACGCTTAGCAGGAGCAGCTGCAGGGAGGTGGCCATCTGCTTGGGGTGACAACAGTATATACCCATGGGCCTGCTCCTGCACCACGGGAGGAACTGAACTCTTCAACTTTGTGTTTTGGAATCGGGAAACTTCCCTTGCAGCTGGTCTAGCCTTCCTGTACCCCTCCTCCAATAGGGTATTAAAAAGCCAACAAGGCCTTCCCAGATCACACCTGGAAGACTGGGAGCTACTGTCTCTTTCTCTCATCTCATTCTCATTTACCAGTCCATCAAAAAGAAGTTGAAATTCGTGTCTTGCTTATTCGTATCCGCCTTGCCCTAGGGATTTCTTTCTTCAGCCATGCTACAAAATTCTACCAGGGAACACTCCCGGGTCGTAGAGGATCATGGATATAAAGCCTGAGCTTTGTGATGAGACCGTTCTAGGCACTTGGAATCCCCGTGCAGGCCCTTTATAGCTTTGTGGATTTGGACAAGCTATTTAATTATGCTCCAGGTTTATCGTTCCTTGCCTATATCTGTAGATAACTTTAGTTTCCGAAAGTTGTCGTAAACATTTGATGAGCTAGCACATCTGAAACAGTGTGGTGCGTGTACAAGGTGAATGTCGTTGCTCAGGTACACCCGTGCACCCCTTAGCCACTCCGTTGGCATCCTGTACTGGCACCCCTCCACCTCTGTGGAAAAACAGTGTGGAGAGCCTAGCGCTATTGTTTATTTTCTCTTTTACATGTAGTGTATTTTTGTGCCTTAGGGAAGTAGTAAGACCTTGACTCTTGTCACGGCTTAATTAACTTACTGAGAGTTGGAACGGCCACCGGATTCCATATTGTGTCCTACTTAAAGTTGAAGTGTATTAGCTGTAATTAGTGATCCTGCTTGTAAAAAGCCACCAACTGGTCTTTCTGTTCCCCCACAGGATACCACAGGTTTCTGCCAACTCCTGTCAAATTAGTGGGCATCTGGCAAGTCTTACTTACAGCACAATTTGAAACTTTAGTAAGGAAGTTATAAGGTATTTCATTTGTTTCTGGGACTGCTTCTTTGGGTATCTCCTTAATATGAATGTACTGTTTAAAAATATTTGCCGATACACACGGAGGGAGGAAAACATTGTAATAAATGAGGGAATACATAGAAGGTATTGCCTTTTTGGACTGACCTTGCTAAGGTCACTACGTGGGCTTTCCTTTTTTTTTTTTTTTTTTTAATAGATGTTTGTCTGTTTCTTTTTAGAGAGAGAGGGAGAGAGAGAATCCCAAGCAGTCTCCAAACTGTCAACGTGGGGCCTGAACTCACACACCGTGAGATCATGACCTGAGCCAAAACTAGGAGTTGGACTTTTCACTGACTGAGCCACCCAAGCGTCCCTGCATGGGTTTTTCTGTTGGCTGCTAAAGCAACTCACCACAAACTCGGTGGCTTAAGACAGCCCAAATTTATCCTCTTAACAGTTCTGGAGGTCAGAAGTCCAAAAACCCAGGCTCACAAGGCTAAAATCAGGGTTTCCACAAGGCTGCATTCCTTCTGGGGGCTCTAGAGGAGAATCTGTTCCTTGTTTTCCCCCCTACTTTCTAGAGGTATCCTTATCCCTTGGCTTAGTAGTACCTTCCTGTCTTCAAATGAACCACATTTCTGACCCACCTGGCTAATCCAGGATAATCTCCCGCTCTCAAAATGAGCTGATGAGCAACCTTAATTACCCTCTGCCATGCAATCTAATACATTCACAGGTTTGCAGGCATTTGGATGCAGATACCTTCCGTGGCGGGGGAGGGGGGTGTGGGGGCTATTATCCTTCTTCCCTCATCAGCCAAAAGCCTATATTTGAGTGAGTTTCCATACTCATTTCTTGACTGCATTGAAGGAATGAAATATTACAAAGGAAAAAAAATCGTTTAGAACCACAGTGAAATAGATCATTTTATTCAAGTAATTCAGACTATATGTTGAAAAATCAAGGTAGGGAGGGCAACAATTCTTTTCCTGTAGTCTTCCTTCAAGATTACTCTCTAAACCAATTATTTGCTCACAGACACATATATTTTGATATGTCTATATCCACAAGTGCATGTATGTATTTTTCTGAAACTCCAAGTTAATATTCTGGGGGTAAAAAGTTACACCTTTTTGGTCTATTTAGCTGTCTGCATATTTTGACTTAAGTTCAAGAAATCCTATTCGTCCATGTCAGTTTTATATTGCAAGGTGGGATTGGCAGTTTCTTAGAGCTCTGCGACCCTGGTGTTTTCTGCAGTGGGCTAAATTGCTTTGTTGGTAGAAGGGTAAATGAAGCACATGTCTGTTAACCTTGAATCATCAGTCTACCTTATCCTTGAGCTTCCCATCAAACCAGGCGGCTAAAGCCTAAACAGCCACTGTCACACAATGAGGTCTCCCAGACAGTAAATACAAAAACAGGTAACCTCAGGTGGTACGATTCGGAAGAAGCAATGTTGTCCACTCAGTGACCTCTAGAGAGGCGAGGCTGGACAGTGATACTGCCTTAGATGGGGAGGCCAGGGGAGGTGTCTCTGAAAAGGAACTCCATGTGCCTAGGGCTTAAATCACAAGAGAACAGATACCGGGGTCTGTCTTGCTCAGCAAGGAACCCTGGTGCTTTGGAAGGCTGTCTGCTGCATAGTAAGTGCTTAGTAAATCCTGACTGAATGAAGGAAAGGGTCACTAGAACATAGTCCCCCCTTACCTTTGTACAGTGTGCTGCAGTATACAGAGGGATTTAATTAGGACTGTAATTCTCATTCTTTTTTTTTTTTTTTTTTGAAGTATAATTGACATACAATGTTATGTTAGTTTCAGGGATACAACGTATTGATTTGACAGTTCTGTACATTAATTACCCAGTGCTCAACCACGAGTAAGAGTAGTCACCATCTGTCACCATAAAACAGTCTTAGAATATTATTGACTATATTTCTATGCTGTACTTACCCATGACTTGTTTATTTTATCATTGAAAGTTTGCACTGCTTAATCCCCTTAATCTATTTTGTCCATTCCCCCGCTGACCTCCTCTCTGGCAACCACCAGTTTGATCTCCGTATTCATGAGTCTGCTTTTTAGTTTGCTTGTTTTGTTTTATAGAGTCCACACACACGTGAAATCATATGGTATTTGTCTTTCCCTGTCTGACTTATTTCACTTAGCATAATAATCCCTAAGTCCATCCAGGTTGTCACAAATGGCAGGATCTCATCCTTTTTTATGGCTGGGTGATAGTCTGTTGTATATAAATTCACCTCTTCTTTATCCTGTAGCTCTTGTTCTGGAGTCTTTTTTTTTTTTTTTTTAAATGTTTATTTATTTTTGAGAGAGAGAGAGAGGGAGACACAGAATCTGAAGCAGGCTCCAGGCTCCGAGCTGACAGCACAGAGCTGGATACAGGGCTCGAACTCACGGACTGTGAGATCGTGACCTGAGCCAAAGTGGGACACTTAACCGGCTGAGCCACCCACGCACCCCATGAGTCTTTCCTGTGCTGGGCAGTGTGCTTAGGGCTTTCTTCAAGAGCTCCCAAGTGAGGTGCTGTTATTATCCCATGTTATACGAGAGGCAGCTAGGCTAATATGGCATCGCAGGACTCCGATCGATGTCCATACGACACCAAGCCTCACTCTCTTAAACGCTACATTATCATGCTTCTCCTGAGCATCGAAAGCATCTTATGAGGCTAGGCAAATATTGTTATTTCCATTTTACAGAATAAGCTAGTCTAAGGTGGGCCTACGAATGGTTTAGCTAAGCTTAGAATTCTAGGCCCTTGACTCGCGTCTTCTATTTGCCATTATGACTGAGTGGTTCAGCTTGGTCCCAGAGACCTCTTCGGAAACAGCTATGGGCATTTTGGGGTGTTTTAGGAACAGGGGCTGTTTTGAGGAGTACATAACCCAGCCGTAACCCAGCAAGATGCAGTTAACAGGATCATTTTTAAAAAGAAAATAGGGTCCTGGAATAGGATCGGCGTTATTTTAGGAATTAGTGAAAAGTTTTGAGCCAAGAAAGTTTTTATAGCTATTCTAGGCTTTTTCTTTTCTTTTTTTTTTTTTAATCTTCTCCCACCTAAAACTTGAAACAGCAGCTTCCCATTTGTTAGATTCTCTGAGGGTTTCTTTTATTCAGTATGACAGGAGATTCATGCTAAGCTCTATTCTAGAGCGGCCACCTGACCTTTAAGATAGGATCTGGCTGTATAATAGCAAATATGTGGCTCTCATTTCTGTTGTCTGGACCTGCATGATAACTTAATTAGCTATAGTTAACAAAGGCAAAAATGAGATTTTTCTGAACTGCCTAAGCTGGAGTGATAAACGTGCTTTAGTCTTTGGATCTCACCTCTGTGATTCATAGACTAAATCTAAATACTATCTCTGACCGAACAATCAGCAGTCAGAGTGTACTTTTTCAGACTTCCTTCTGTTCAGGCTTTTCCATATTAGAAAATTAAGTCAGCGTGTACGTCCCGTTTTATTATGGAATAATCTTGATTTAACTGCGTCTCTTCCTATTCCAATGTGTCCTACATGCTGTAACAACTTACCCTTAACTGAAACTAACATGCTCCTCTTGGACCCCTGATAAAAAGGGGTGGATTCTGAACTCCTGGCCAGTATGCAGTTTCCTCTAGAATGGGCCTCCAGCTGGCCTTTTCAACCTGTGTTGGCAAAGAGAAAAGAGATCAGACATCTCTTGGGATACAGGGTGATGTGCGGGGTGAGGGAAGGGTACTGAACTCCACGTTGAAATGGCTTAAAAAAAAAAAACAAAACAAAAACAGAAGACACCCAAAGGAACACTTGTGTGCTATTGGTGGGAATGCAAACTGGTGTAGCCACTGTGGAAAGCAGTATGGAGGTTCCTCAAAAAGTTAAAATTAGAACTACCCTATGATCCAGCAATCACACTGCTGGGTATTTATCCAAAGAGTACAAAAATACTAATTCAGAGGGATACATGCACTCCTATGTTTATAGCAGCATTACTTACAATAGCCAAACTGTGGAAGCAGCCCAAGTGCCCATCGATTGATGAAGAGATAAAGAAGTGGTGTGTGTGTGTGTGTATATATATATATATATACACACAGTGGACTATTTCTCAGCCAGAAAAAACGAATGAAATCTTGCCATTTGCAATGACATGGATGATGCTAGAGAGTATTATGCTAAGGGAAATTAAGTCAGAGAAAGACAAATACCATATGATTTCACAAACAAACAAGCAAGGGAAAAGAGAGAGAAACTAAGAAATAGACTCTTAACTGTAGAGAAGAAACAGATGGTTGCCAGAGGGGAGGTGGGTGGGAATGGATGAAATAGGTGATGGGGATGAAGGAGGGCACTTGTGATGAGCACCGGGTGATGGAAGTGTTGAATCGTGATATTGTACACCTGAAACTAATATAACCCTGTGTGTTAGCTATACTGGAATTAAAAACTTAAAAAAATCCAGAAATATATATTGTTTACTTTTTATTGTAAATGACTTTTTGGAGTCATTTATTCTTAATTCTTCTGCTTAGTAATGTATTCCTACCCTCTAGTTCTTGTTTGCGCATTTCAGGCCTGGAGAGCCACCAACTGACTCCACTACCCCCCCCCAATCCTACCCATCTTCCAAGACTGAAATCAGTCTCCTTTTCCTTTTCCCCACCTCCCAGTTATCTGTCCTTTCTCTCAGCTGCTGCCGTGTAACTGGTTCAGCATCAACTCCTTCCACCAACCCTGCCTTTACTGCCTTTTTGGGTGGGTGCTCTTTTTTCCACTGGGACTGCTGTTGATTGGCTGACATTCAGAAACCCTGGAGTGAGGTGGTTGTTGATTGGTGGAGTCCACTGGGGTGAAGGAGATGTGATTGGCTAGCCCTCTGAAGCACCAGGGTAAAGCTCCTGTTGATTGGCAGACTTCACTCGAGTGAGGCAGTTATTGATTGACTGGCCTTGTGGAATTTTTATATTGATACAAGCTGGCATGAATCAATTAGAATAGGTTTGAAACCAGTCAAGTGAATAGGTTCCTTGCTCTGACCAAGGAACAAACCAGTCATTTCCTAGGTGCCAGGGGAACTTCTTATTGTCACCTGACCTGGAATCCTAGATTTCCTGGGTTGAATTAAACCTGTCGAAATACACACTACACATTAGACCCTCACCCAGCCACCCACCCCAGAAGTGGATGCATGAGCACAGATTTGGGAGTTGACAGACGTGGGCTCAAATCCTGATTCTGTAATTCAGCACCTCACTTAATCCCTGTGATCCTCAGTCTCCTAAAGAATAACACCTCCCTGAAAGGTGGGGGTTCTGGAGATTAAACAAGCTGACGTGTGTCAGGTACTCATCACACCCTTGGAGTTCTCATTACAACCCCACAGGTCTAATGACCCAAGGAAAGCATCCTGAGGGGTCATTTTGTGACTCAGTTCCCTCTTAGTTGTTTTTTTCCCTCCTAAGTCCTGTCAGAAAGATTAACTGTAAAAACCTGATGCTCAGACCTCACTCCTCAAGATTCTGATATAATTGATCTGTGGTAGAGCCCAGGCACCATGTTTGTTTGAGCTCCCACAGGATGTTCAGTGTGCATGGAATCATACCCTGCCCAGCCAGCTCCTTACTTAACTACTCTTCATACAGTGAAATCACACAGGAAATTAATAGATGGCTTTGATTGGTCTTACGTGATGGGCTCATCATGTTAAAAACTCTCTTGAAAACTGTGTAATTAAGAAACAAAGCTGGTATTCAAATGGAATAGTCTCTGAGCCCCATTCCTATTTCTGCTCTCATTATTCTTAGAAAAAGAAAAACTGCCTTTATGATTTTGAAAATTCTAACCCTGACAGAAAGGTCAGGATAGAGAGAGAGACACCTAGTATGGAGGGGAGATTTTCCAAAAGTGTATAACAAAGTGGTCTACAGTTTGGAAATGAACATTGTGTACACTTGGATGTTGCATATATTATGCATAAGGTTTATTAAATATTTCCTCCTTCCCGAAAGGTTTGATGTCTCTAAATTTGGAAGTTAATTCAAGAAACAGGAGAACATGTTTTATTTATAAGTTTCTTTAGCATCTAGTAAAAAGTGTCATGTCATTTAAAAATGGTATTCATGCTTCTGTGGAGTCAAGTGCGTTGGTTCCCTCTGTAATCCTGAAGTCATCCCTCTAAGTAATGAGAAGTTCTCTCTGTCAGAGAGGAAGAGGGTTTTAGTTAAGAGTCTTTCCATTATTCCTTCCTTCCAAGTTTTAAGGAAACCTAGTCAGGTGAAGGACTGAATATTGAATGGTTCTCCTGGAAAAAATACTGGGCCATCTTGTGCCTAAAAAGTCTGGAGCTGCTGAAGCAGTTAACTATATTCATTTTAGTGATATGCCTTTGCTATATATTACTTCCAGAACTGACGTAACTAGATGTATAATATACCATTATTTATTTCTTGTTGTTTTAACAAGCTTTTTATTTGGGGATGACTTCATATATGGTTCCCTCTTGGCGTTGCGTATTTTATGGGTCTTGACAAATGTATAGTGACGTATCCACTATTAAAGTATCATACAGAGTAGTGTCACTACTTTAAAAACCGAATGCTCCACGTATTCATCCCACCCTCCTCCCTCACCCATTTGGGCTCAATTCTAAAGATAAGAAGGAAAAGTGGGAGTTTATAGCTGAGGAGTAAGGTAGGCAGTCGATGAGCAGACAATTACTGAAGGAAACATCAGAGGTAAAGGAGGGATTCTGAGTAAACTGACCTGGCAGGATTCTTCCTGAAGGCAGGCAAGGCAATCTGTCCATCTGTCGGGCATTACCTGGGTGATCGTGGAGGATTCTAGCTAAACCAGCTTAGCAGGATTCTTGTTAAAATTGGGACGTGTTGGGACAAACACAGAAGTACAAATATCTTGCACATCTTGCATGAGGCCTCGTGTGGAAAGAGGATTCAGAAGAGCCTGACTGAAGTTTGGTCTAGGAGAGGGTCTTTGGGAGATCGAGACAATAGATGGCCTTTTCTTTTCTTTTTTTTTTTTTTTTTTTTTTAAGTTTATTTATTATTTATTTTTTAGAGTGAGTTGGGGAGGGCCAGAGAGGGAGAGAGAGAATCCCAAGCAGGCTCTGCACCATCAGTGCAGAGCCCTACTCGGGGCTCAGTCTCACAAACCATGAGATCGTGACCTCAGCCGAAATTAAGAGTCGGATGCTCAACTGACTGAACCACCCTGGTGTGCCGAGAGTAGGTGGGTCTTTATAGAATGGCTTCTTTACTTAGTAACATTCATTTAAGGTTCCTCCATGCCTTTTCATGGCTTGATAGCTCATTTCTTTTAATCACTGAGTAATAGTCCATTACCTGGATATACCACAGTTTATCCATTCACCTCCCTCAGGACATCTTGATCACTTCCAAATTTTGCCAATTATGAGTGAAGCTGCTAGAAACACTCACCTGTGTATGGGTTTCAAGAATAGTTTTATTTGTGTAGAAAAGTTGCAACGATAGTACAAAGCATTCCCATATACCCTTTACTCCATTTTCCCTAGTGTAGCACCTCACGCAACCAGGGTGTGTTTGTCAAAACTAAGATTAACATTGGTATGTTACTGTTGACTCGACTTCATTCAGATTTCACCATCGTTCCTACTAATTTCCTTTTCGTGTTTTAGGAGCCAGTCCAGGATGCCACATTGCTTTCAGCTTTAATTTATAAGAACAGTTTGGGTGTGCGTGTTCATTAAATAGGTTCATAAAATTCAGCGTATCTTGAGAAAGTGGATGTAAACATATTAGCTACAAGGAGCTGCTGTTACTTAATCAAGTGAACGCATTTAATTATGGCATTGTTATTTAGAATTTTTTGAAAGTTTGTTTTTGCTTCTGGCAGAGCACGCAGATTTCCCAATGTACAAAATCAGGGTTTGTTTTATTAGGGTTGCTGTTTCTAAACAAAATACCAAAGCTTGTTGAAAGAAGGTCATTTTAAGGTTATTCCAAGACCCAGGAGGAAACTGGTTGCCAAGTAGTAATAAAAGCTGTCAGTGCATAATTTCTCAAGTTGATGCGCAGGACGAAGTGTTTGGTTGGTTCTCTAATGAGCATCTCCAAATGTTTTGCTGGCAGAAGGACTCCATGAAAGATGACAGAGGAAGTTATTGTGATAGCAAAGTGGGACTACACTGCCCAACAGGACCAGGAGCTGGACATCAAGAAAAACGAGCGTCTGTGGCTGCTGGACGACTCCAAGACGTGGTGGCGCGTGAGGAACGCGGCCAACAGGACGGGCTACGTGCCGTCCAACTACGTGGAGAGGAAGAACAGCCTGAAGAAGGGTTCCCTCGTGAAGAACCTGAAGGACACGCTAGGTGAGTGTGTCTGTGCGTTAGGTCCCACGTTATCGCTGAACTACTTCCCGTGATGGCGGGGGCGGTGGGGGGGTGGCGAGGAAGCTTTGTGCTTTTGGAGGGGAGCGTGTCCCATCATTTTAGTTCGTGTGTTTTGTTTTGTTAAAAAAAAAAAAAACGGTCTGTTTTAAAGTTGGCCTCTTTCTTGTTGTCTTTTTTTTTTTTTAAATAATAATGTTTTTATTTATTTTTGAGAGAGAGAGAGAGACAGAGCATGAGAGGGGGAGGGGCAGAGAGAGAGAGGGAGGCAGGCTCCAGGCTCTGAGCTGTCAGCACAGAGCCGGACATGGGTCTCCATCGAACTGGCGAACCACAGGATCATGACCTGAGCCAAAGTCGGACGCTCGACTGAGCCACCCAGGTGCCCCTAGTTGTCTTTTTTTTTTTTTTTCAATCTCTGCAAATAAAGAGATCAAGATGGAGGAATACCATGTTTGTCATTTCCTGGAGACTTTGGAGTCCAGAATCGTGTCTGGGTGCTGGGGACCCCCCGCACATGTTTCCATCTCCTGGCATCAACATTCTAGAGGTTCCTGAAATGGAATTCCCTCCTCCAAAATGTCCGCAGCTCTGCCTGTGTCATCCCATCAGGTCTCTTCTCTCTTACGTGATCCTGCCCGTGCTGCCTTCATGCATAGTGTGGGAAGGAACAGAAAGCGCTCTGAACCAGGTGGGGTTTTTTCCCCCCTCTGCTCTATTGATGATGTTTCATAGAAACCACAGTCCTGGCAGCGTTCACTAACGTGGCCGTGGGCGAGCACCCGGGTGATGTCCGAGGCCGTCTGCGGGGACCGTGGGGAGCTCAGCCCGGTTGGCTCGGCACCTGGTTTTCTTCCCACGTGCCCAGTATCCCGACGTGGGACAGGCCGCCTTGAATCACCTGAAGTTAAGGGTGTCCACTCTTGCCCTTGTGTGCATATCTGATGTACTTGAAGTAGTTACTCCTTCAGTGGTAACTCTGAGGGCTTTGCTGAAGAACCATGAGCTGAGCCGCCATGTACTAAATGTAGTGTCGCCTCCTTCTAGGAGTATAATGTGGGTCGTACCTGAGACTACTGGATATCACTTAAGAGTTTGCTCTGAAATAAGCCAGTATTCTCGCCATGTGGCATATACTGGAGCGTTTTCTTTTTATTTCTAACAGGAGGGTTTGTTTCAGGTAGGGTCGGAGGGAAGCAGGTGGGGAACTGGGAAGAAAATTACACACTGAATGTAGTGGGCATGGCAAAATATTCATCTTGAGTTTCATGCAATCCTGAAGTCTCCTGAGTCTCTCTTCAGACCCATTTATTTATTTATTTTTAATTTATTTTTAATGTTTTTATCTATTTTTGAGACAGAGAGAGACAGAGCATGAGTAGGGGAGGGGCAGAGAGAGAGGGAGACACAGAATCCGAAGCAGGCTCCAGGCTCTGAGCTGTCAGCACAGAGCCCGACGCGTGGCTCAAACTCACAGATCATGAGATCATGACCTGAGCCGAAGTGGGACACTTAACCGACTTAGCCACCCGGGCCAGTCACCCATCTTCAGACCCATTTAAAGCCTTCATTTATTGGGTAGTGTTTCTGTGTTAGGGCTTAGGTTGTTTCCATGATTTGGAAAGAGAAATGAGACACCGGCCTGAGTATGAGTCACACGACCTCTCCTAGGTTCTGAGCCTTATGCAGAAATTTCTTTTTGCACGAGCAGTTTCATTCTTTCTCCACTAACCTGATACCCCTTTAATTTTTTTTTTTTTTTCTCCAAGCAAGTCGCTTGAAAGGAACGTTGTGGTCCTATACTTCTAACTCTTAATGAACTATGGTAGAAATGCAGTTAGCATGAGTAGATAAATACCAGGGCCTAATTTTATTTATTTATTTTTCCAATTTCAGCCTCTCCCTCACCAAAGTACCTTTTTTGGGAGATGCTAAACATCGTTGCCTTGTTTTGTTTTCTTGCCTATCCATTTTTTAAAAATACAGCCTCGATATTGTAGTAAAGAATGATGTACGCAGAAACTGAACGAGTTGCTCAGAAGAGAAATAGGACAAAGCAAGCACCCCGAACCATCTAGAAGTTCCCTTGCATACCTTGTCATTGTTCTTTTTCTCCTTCACTTGGCAGAAGGAGAAAAGCCAAAGGCCCAAGTTGAAACCCTCAGCCAGATGTCTCACTCAGTGACTACTCCTTCACCAGCTGCGATCCGCCTTGTGCGCCGGGGGGACCGCAGGCTCTCCGAGTTAGTGGAGCCTCGCGCAATCGGCCCCTCCCGGTGCTGGGTGCTGGGTGCTGGGCCGCTGCCCCGCCCCTGCCAGATGGCCACCCAGCTCTGCCAGAACACTTCTACCTCGACAGTCAGCCAATTCCATTTTTGGAGAACACAGATTGCTCGAAAGCTCTTCCTTAAATAGAATCAAAGTTTGCTTTTCTTTAACTTTCTCCCCTTGGCTCCCGTTGTGCCTTCGAGAGCCGCCTGAGTAACGTGTGCTCCTCTCCTAGAAGATGACCGCCCCGCCTCCAGGCCTCAGTCACAGTGCAGGCATGCATCTGCCTGGAAACGTTTAGGCTAAGCATATCACGCGTTGTAAAAACACAAGTGAGGTTCTGTTTTTGACATCCGTATCTGTGGAGAAATGCCCCCCTTGTTTCTGTGTATCTTTCTGTTTTGTATTCACCGTATTCCCCCGAAGCCTTGCTCCTGCTGCCCGGAGAGAGACCTTGGTGTTCCAGTGTGAGTTTTCCATTGCCCACTTGAGCAGCATCAAAGGGAAGGATCACAATGGAGTGACTTCTCAGTTCCCCGCAGCCGGGCTCGACACGGCATCGTTGTCAACCAGGAAGGTCAGAAAACATCCCGCAGCCCGTCCTGCCTCCCCCTGGCCCCTGTAGCTAAAGAATTGGAGCCAAGTGTTCGTGGCTCCCTGTTTAAATTCTTGTCTCCAGCGCGCTCTCACAATTACTGTATGATTCTAGCCGATCATGCGGCCGGCAGAATTTCTCTGCACTGCCTGTTAGAAGGAGTGAAAATAACATGTGTTGACCTTCCAGTAGCTACTCCTGGAGTCATCCACATTTGTCATTTTTACTGCTGTAGAAGTCCACCTGATTCCTCAATCCACAGTAAGATTTTCCTGGCAGGTGCCTGGTTTGGAATAAAATAGCACTGGACTCCCCCAGCAAAGTCCCAGTGTTATAAATGTGCGTACACGTCTCTGGTTGCAGAGAAATGTAACTCTGTAAGAGTCCTCTTCTACTTTCTTATACTCCCTTGCTGTGTTGAGGTCCGTGGGGAATTCAATTCAATCACACGCACGACTTGGTTAGAGTAACTTCTAGAAAGCAGTACCTCTGACAAAAAGATCTCTGTTGGGAAAGGATTAACATTCTTTCTTTTCCTTTCATAATTTATAATCAAATCAAACAATATGAGCTCTTATTTGCACATGAGCAAAACATTTATATACTGGATCTCCTCTTGTATTTAACTTATGATCATGAATAGTCAGAGAACTTTTCCACAGATGACAAGGGGCAATTGTTAAGAGCCCTTTCTGCTGGCAGAGCCCAGTTGATATTTTGAAGGGCTCAGACTGTGCAGCTCTTTGCTCAGCAGTTGAGGAGCGGAGCGTTCCTGGTCTACAGTCTGGCCTTGACATTGCAGCCTAGCTTATTAAATTACGCGGGTTAGGTGTTTTAAAGCACCGTGCTAAATCTTTTGAGATGGGGAAGCTGCTTCCAGGGAGGTATTTTTCAAAGATTTTCCTTCAGACTACTGAAGAACGGTTTTTGTTACCACTTTGCGACAGCAGCTGGGATCCAGCAAAGCCCCAAAGGTTAATGCTGTTCTCAGTTGTTCCCTTAAGTCTACGTGCTGACTTGGGTTCTGCAGAGCTATGCAGTTCCCTTTATAACCTATTAGTAACCTTCTCAGGAGGGTTTGTTCCAAGGCACACATGTCCATTGCTGACCACCTCCCTAGGTATCTGGAGCTAGAGGTGACCCACCCCCTGTCAGGGTTGCTCCTTTATAGCATTTGTCTCAATGTGACCATACCTAAGGCCGTTTAGCAACCTGCCAGTGATTAGCCCCAGGACTCCTGCCTCTGATTCCAAGCTAGACCTTGGGAGCAGAGAGAGACTCCCAGTGCTAAGTGGCTATACAACAGCCCCTGTTTCCTTTTGAGCTAATACTTTCAGATGAGGAGGGGGTGTTTCCTATGGGTGAAATTCACAAGGCTCTTAGAGGCATAGCCAGTCTGGGATTGACTTTGGGGTGGCTAAGTGACTTCCCCAGGAACACACTACTAGTGCCAGTGTGGGACAGAGATGGGACTTCACCTCAAATTTGAGGTTTTTTTACTATAGCAAGTTGAATATATGGACTTAGCAGGTGGGCATTTGATAAGATTCTGTTGCAGAGACAGGCAGTTAGAATGTTAGGGGAGATTTTACTGATACCAAGTCCTTTATTTTAGAGATGAAAAATTACTAGCAAAACTTGAGCTGGGTCAGGGAGTTGGGCAGTAATAATATATTGATGTGAATTTCCTGATTTGGTGGTTATATTGTGGTTGTAGAGGAAAATGTCCTTGTGTAAGTGTTAGAACATCGTGTAGGTAGGAAAGTGGCTCTCAGATGGCTCAGGGAAAACAATATTTTTGCACTGTTGTAACTTTACGTTAGAACAAACAGACAGACATGAGTGGTTGAGGGACCACCTCAAGGCTCTAAAGTTGGCTTGTAGCAGAGGAGATACAACTTGGGGTCCCCCCACTTTGCCTGGGCACCTACAGTGCCTTAAATTTGGCATCAGCCTTTCAGAGATCAGAGTATCGCTGAACACCTGCTGACATTGGGCCAAAAACATGAGAATAACACCAGACGCAAACGTGTCCTACTGATTATTCATGGGAATGGTTTCCCACAGTACTTAATCCGGAACCTTCTGTAATTATCCAGAGTTCTCTCCTTATCACTAGCTTGCGAGTGAGGAAAATCCCTGCTGCTTGCTGGATCAGCCCAGACTGTTTTGAGCCCATTCAATGTATGCTTTTTTGTTAAAATGGAGATCAGGAGAGTGATGGTCAGAAGTGATCTTCTGAGCTCACTGCCTCTGTGATTGTGTGGCATGTGAGGGAATTTTTGTTTAGACACCACAGGACTGTGGACCTTTGCTTATAAATGTTCTCAGCAGGCCTGATCCAGGGCAAGTGGTCAGTTAAAAATGAACAGGGAGTAACGAACGGCACAGCCTATTTGTGGGAGCAGAGCCTGAGTCTGGGCTGTCCCTTCCTTGCTCTGTCCCTGGGAAATCCCTTCTGAGCCACTTCATTCCCTGCTGAGTGACCTTTGGGAACAATAACCAAGGGCTTTGAAACAGGGATGCAAACATTATGTAGGGATCAGCATGGTGTAATAGAGTATGTCTGGATCAGAAGTGGGAGCCTGGACGGACGTCATTGCATCTGGTGGGATATGAAGAGAGGATAAGGTTGAGTCCCCGACTTTCGGAAGCTTGTCATACCTGGGAAATGACACTGGCACAAATGAGCAGGCCTCATTTGAGCAGTGCCACTGTCTCTGCCCATCCCCTTGGAAACTGGGCTCTGCCCTACCCTTCAGGAAGCAGTGTGCAGAGGGTTAGGAGAGAGACTCCCCACCACGTTCAGATCGAGTCTTTGCCAAACCGTTGAACTCGCGGAGCCTGGACTCCATCATCTGTAAAATGGGATAAGTGACTACTTGTCTCCTGCAGTTGTTGAGAATTGAATGTGAAGTCCTTCAGCAAAGAGTACCCGGGCCGAGCGGACACTTGGGAGAGGAGGTGGGGCTTCAGCTGAAGAAGGGAGAACGTAAGTCAAGATTTGGAGGCTGGAAGCCAAGTTGTGTTGGAGGATATTAAGGAGTTAGCTGGACTGGGGTGAGGGAGAGCACAGGGGTGTCCTGAGGGATCATGGTGTCCCATAATGCCAGCCCTGAACACCAAGCCTGGTGCCATTTGAAAAGGGAACCCCTGAGAGTTTCCATATGGCGGGCAGAGATGACCGTCAGGGTGTGCAGGGGGCATCCTGGTCCTGATCCTCAGGAAGGGACTGGAGAGGGCCTATCCATCCATAGGTAGCTGGCAGCAAGGCCTCAGAGCAACCCAGAGGTGATGTTGGAAGTCTTGAGCTCAGCAGCTGAGAGGGATTTCACAGGAAACCCCCAGGACTCTGTGTTGACTGGGTGTGGAACAGCTGGAAGACTGAAATACTCGTCACAGATGACTCCAGCATTCTGAGCCTGAATGAATGCCTCCAGCAGAGAATTCGGGAAGTAGGAAGAGAAACAGGGCCATGAGGATGAGACCTGTTTGAAATTGAGGCAATGGCAGGACACTCATGGAAACGTTCAGTAGGATTCAGACGTGTGTTACAACGTTCTTCCTGTTTTTAAGTGAATTTTAGTTTTGGGCCTCCAAATACTTATTTTTACCTAGGATCTGCAGTTTAGACCTGACATTTCTGCCACAGCGTGTCAGGGACCTCAGACGGGCTTTCAGCGTGTATGTCGTCCTGAGGACTGGCCCCAGGCCTCTGGTCCCCTTTGGAGAGCTGTCACCGCAGCCCTGCCCTGGCAAGAGAGCCCACGGGAGGCTATGTGGTAACCGCCAAGGGCGTGCAGGCTCCCTGAGCCAACATTCCCCATGCTCCTGACACTCCCTGCAAAGAAGTGTCACCCCACACTCCGCAGCCAAACCAAAAGCTAATGCTGCAGAAAAATTGAAACCAGGACCCCGAAATGGATTTTGTGCGTATGGTTCCAGGGAGTGGACAGTAGTTGCTGTCTCTCTCTGAGTGCCTCATTGTGTGAGGTACCGCGCTAGCTGCCTGCATGCATTTCTGTTTTTATCTTCACGAAAAGAGGGGGAAGAGGGGCGTGCTAATACCCTCATTTCCCATGTGAAAGCATGGACACCGGGAACTTAAGTGATGTGCCCGGGAACACGCAGTAAGTGGTTGGAATTCAAACCACGTCTCCCTGACTTCAGCCTGTGTTATTGTGGATCAGCTGCTAGAATTGGGGATTCAGATCCAGCAGGGGTCGGGGAAGACGCACACAACACCTGCCTGTCGTGGATCGCAGGGAACTCCACCCCCTCGTGGGCCCCCACCCGCACAGCTGTTTGGATTTCCTCCCACTCTTGCTCTGGCCCCTGAAATGCTAGGGGACCAGCTCCTTGAGTGAGCATCAATTTCTCCCTGACCCCAAGGGAGTTGCTTAGTAATTCTGCCCCGTTCCTTCATGTTGAGGTGAGCAAGAGCCATTAATTAAAATGATTTAGAGGCAGAATGTCACGGGAACATGTCTCCTTTTCTGTAAATTGATTTTTATTTCGGGAGCACTTTGGCCAGCAGCAAGCATGTGCCGCCACTGCGCGCATATATTTCAGCCATCTCTGCCACTCACCGTCCCTTTGTAAGACACAGGTCTCTGCAAACAGGTATTGCTCAGATATACACTATCATTTACCATAGCATGCTTATTTTAAAAAGTCTGGAAAAGAGAAAATTCAAATCACCTGTGATCTCCCCACCCAGAACTCATCCCCGTGTCTATAATCACCTCTGTTTTTTTTTCAGTATCTATACACGTATATGTGACTTTTCACTGTTATTAATACTAGCTGTCACATTGCCATTGGTCCAGAAAAGATCAAGCCCTTTCTCCAAGGCGCCTGGTCCCAGCACATGCTGGAAAGAAGATTGACCCAGTGAGTTTTGCAACAAACTTTGGCTCGTCAGTGGTCGGGGTGCTCACTGAATTCTATATATTCTGTCAACTGGGTAAGAGGAGAAGCTGACTCTTTATGGTGCTTCTGTCCTAGAAGTAGTTTTTGTTCCTGGGTTGGATGTTCTTCGAGAATAAGAAAATTGTTGTTGATCTGCCTGGAAGCCACTTAAATGTGATTCTGAAGCTGTGTCACTCTCCGAGGAACCAGTTCTTGGTTTCAGAAAAGGGCAAAGCCGAACCATCCCCCGTGGAAAGTTTGTATGTAACACGTGAAAACGTTAAGGGAAAACTCCTTTTGATTTTTTTTTTTAAATCCCATATAGTTAACATACAGTGTTAGCTTAGTTTTCAGGTGTACAATATAGTGATTCAACACTTCCATACATGTGCTCATCATGACAAACTCTCTCTCTTCTTAATCCCCATCACCTATTAACTCCTTTTGATTCTGAGCATTCGACTTCTCCAGCCAGTTATCTCTGCACAGTAAAAACTCAGGGAGTCCAGTTAACCCGTCAGGTTTACCTTTCTGGCCCCTGTTGTATAATCTACCATTGTTACGAACATGAATCACATAAAGTGAATGCCTCCTAAATCTGGAATTCTTTAGGCTTCTGTCTTGCGAGCTCATTCCCAATAGAACTGACCGGCCAAACGTATTGCCCACATAATATGGAAACTTCTACGGCGATTGTGGTGCCAGCCACCCAAAATAAACTTGGATTTGTTTTCGTAGATCAGAAGCGTCCAAGTATTTAGAACCAAAAATGTAAAACAACTCACAACAGATTAGTGGGAGGATAATTAGAGACTAGACAGATTGTTAAAAAGAATGCTAGCAAGAGAAAAGCCAGGAGAGGCGATGGGAAATGAGGAGGGGTCTGTACCCTGGGAAAACCAGGAGAAGCAGGCATGCAGTTACACGTGGGTGCGAGAGAGCCACACTGCTCTGTCCACTGAGGCAAAGCATTTCCCAGTTTGCTTCCCAGAAACCGGCATCCTGTTGGCTTCTTATTAAAATCATCATTCTCTGCTTCAGTTTTCTAAAGAACAGAGAGAACACCCTTTCCTGACTAAAGAGTTATTCATGTGGGAGCCTTAAGTTTTAGAACAGAGAAACATGAACTAAAAATGCCTAGGGATTAAAGTAAAATCTTCTTAGCATGCTTCTAACTGCATTTCCCCATATGGCAGGCTCTCTTTTTTAGACCGTATCCATATGTCTCAAATGTTCCTTCTCTCTATTACATTTTTGGATCTGTCCCCTGGGGGCAGGCACGGGGTGCAGAGAGGGTATTTGTTTACTCACAGATGCTACAGTGCTTGATGCTGAGCCCCTCAAATCTCTGTACCTTCTTGTGGTGCCTCCTGCTGAGACCCTGCCCGGGCGCGTGCCACTGGAGGGCAGGTGGGCCCCTGTGGGGCTCCTGATTGACCCACACTATGCTGGGATCTAATCGATGGGTTGCAGTCAGTTTCAGGCAGGCTGGGTGTTTCCTGCACATCAGCCTGCATTTACTCAAGTCTTGTCCTGAAGTCGGTCCCCAGGAACAGCTCTGGTCTTCGTGCTTCCCCCCCGCCCTGCTGTGAACTCAGAGTGTCTGCGAACATCCCTTGTTGTCCCAGTGGTGTCACACAGCCCGGGAAGCCGCCTGGAGGGTAGCTCTTCATACATTTTTTTTTTTTTTTTTTACATTTATTTTTGAGAGACAGAGAAAGACAGAGCACAAGCAGGGGAGGGGCAGAGAAAGAAGGAGACACGACACAGAATCTGAAGCAGGCTCCGGGCTCTGAGCTGTCAGCACAGAACCCTACGTGGGGCTTGAACTCACAAACCATGAGATCATGACCTGAGCTAAAGTTAGATGCTTAACTGACTGAGCCACCCAGGTGCCCCTCTTCATACATTTTTAAGCCTGGGGCCAACGTGCTTCCTCAGAGCAGGCCATTCTGTGGCGGCCGTTTGCAGCGGATCTCACTGATTTTGTATTTTTGGTTTTTCAAGGAGCGATGCAGTTAATTGTCTGACTTGGAAAATCGACGTGTGGGTGTTTATAAATAGAGCCTGAATTAGTAGTAAAACCATAGTTGTTCTCATGCTGCTAATTTAACTTGGCTAAATCCACAATGTTTAACCTAAGGTGCTAAGAAAAATGCTAAGGTGACCATTTGAATCCTTTCTTCTTCCATGGGTTTTTTTTTTTCCTTCTAATGTGTAAAGTTAAGTTTAAAAAGTGGAGTTCATTTGAGAGTTTGGGCTGTCTGTAGAACCCTCAAGTACTGGAATGAGGTTTGAGATAATCTGGTCTGAGCTTTTTCTACAAAAATCAGGCAAGTTGAGCGACTTGTCTAAGGTTGCAGGACTCGTTTGTGGCAAAGCCAGGCCTCTCCAAGCGCAGGCGGGGTGCTGTCCACGGAAGCCAGAGATGAGCAAGGACCTGGAGGCCAGGAGCCCAGGTACATCAAAGACTGCCTTCCTGGAGCACAGGCAGGTATGACCTGTCATCTTAGTAACCAGTGTCTGCCCTGTCCAGAGCGGCATATGAGCTGGTGAGCAATTCTGCTCATCCTTACTTGGAAGACGGGGCTTCTTTTTCACCCTATGTGAAGGCCCATTTTGCACTGATGGAGCATTTCCTCTGTGACTGATCGTGGGGTCCCTGGTGACTTAGCTGCTCCTGGAGAGCAGGAGTGAGGTGAGGCTTGCCCCCCATCCAGGCACACTTCAGGAAGAAAACAGACAAGTGCACACCTCTGTTGAGAAAGCACCACCTGTGCCCTTCTCTACTCGCTCCTGCCACTGTCCTCAACCAGGAAGGGAAGCAATTAGATGCTGTCATAATAGCAATAAACACAATGACCGGTTTTGCTTGGTCTCTTGCTATGTCTTAGACACCACGCTCAGTGTGCTCCTCAGCTCTTGGGCCCTCTGACAGCCCACGGGGGCCACCGATATCCTTCTATCACAGATGAAGAAACGGAGGGGTAGGGAGAGGCCGTAGAATCATCGAGGTCCAAAGCTAGTAGGTGTGGAAGCCTGGCTTGAAGTGTGGTCTGAAGTACGGTTCACTTGTCCTTGCCAGCTCCTTGCCGTCCGTGTTTTCCCCCGCCCACGTGCCGTACCCTTGCGCATTTGCATGTATTTATCATATTTCACTTAGCAGGTACGGTCCTAAAAAGTTGCACGCGTGCCGAGCTTCTGCCAGTGGGTTGACACTTTAAGTAACGTGGCAGCATGTCATAGCTGAGCCTTGCCACGTCTCGTACATCCCTTTGCATATTCAAAATTGCTTGTGCTAATGGATCGGGAATATGTGTTGAGAGGTACTAAATATGTATTTTTAATTAAAAATTATAATTACAATCTTTAAAGCTTCTTTTCATTGGCATGTGTGATAACCGTTTGACTTTCACATGTGATAGAAAATCCTATACTCTGAATGATTTTTTTGCAGGCATCCATATTCGATCATGTTATTTGCCTGCCTGCTCGTGCACGAAAAGGCTTTCTTATGCCCGGGGATGGCAGTTGTGGTTCAGGGCCCTGGACGCATGGACCCGTGTGATGGTAGGCCCTTTGCCCTGGCCCCTCTCTGGAGCTGGCTCCTGCGATGGCTGCCCCTCGGAAGAGGGACCATCAGGGCATAGGGATGGTGAACAGTAACTCTGTCCCTCCCTCAGCTGGCGACCCCTCCCCGGTCAGTGCGGGTTTGCCTCAGGTATGGCAGTCCCCTTCCATCTACAGGTATCCTTCCTCCCTCTGAGGTGGGGAGGTTTGCTGATTGTAATCTCGGTCTGCTTCCAGATAGTCTGTGAACACTCCTGGCCGGGTGCCTGGGTGGCTCAGTCGGTTAAGTGTCTGACTCTTGATCTCAGTTCACGTCATGATCTCACCGTTTGTGAGTTCGAGCCCTGCATTGGGCTTGGGAGTCTGTCTCTCCTTCTCTCTGCCCTTCCCCTGCTTGTGCGTGCCCATGCTTGCTCGCTCTCTCTCTCTCTCTCTCCCCCCCAAAATAAACTTAAAAAAAACAACAACACACTCCTGGCAATATAGGTGCATGTCATTGGAGAGATCAGTTGGGAAGGACTGATCAGTACATATGGATTAGTGGCAGTGAGATGGGAAGTGAAGTTTGCCTGAACAAACACTTTACTGAATGTCAGGCTCTGAGGCCACAGAATGACTAAACACAGTCTTTCTCAGGGAGATAAATGAAGCAGTAAGGCGGGCGCTGAAATCGAGGTGGGTGAGTACTACAAGGGTGTGTGTGGGATGACGGGACGTTATTTTAGTGTTTATGGATTTTAGTGCTGAGTGGGTCTTTGGGATCAGCTCTCGCTCTGCTGTGGGGGGAAGACCCACAGGGAGTTAGTTACTCACCGCCCCTGAGTCCTGCCCACGAGCCCGCGGTGTTTCCCATGGGTCATATTGCCTACGATCTGGTCACGGAGATACAGGTTGACTAAGCCTTTGGGAAAAAAACCTTCGTTGTCATTTTTAAAAGCTAGATTCAGACTACTAGAGGAAGAAAGTATCCGAGCCAACTTTATACTCCAGCCTCCTTTGTTTCTAGCACAGCCTGGCTGTCAAAAGGATATATTCTCCCGGCTTGTTGTCAAACCTTACAGAGCGAGGATGGAAATGTGGCACCCAACAGCAATGGCAGTAAGGCCAGGATTTTTTGCAAGTGAAGTTGTTGCCCAAAGAGACACAAAAGCTGCCAAGGATGCATTTAGTCCTTTGTCTCGGAAGCGGTTGGGAATGCAGTATTTCCCCTTCATTCAGCGTATCCAGTTTCTAATGGCGAGTCGCGATGCCAGGTAGAATTTTTTTCTCCCAGTGGCACACTCAGAAGAGAATTAGGGTGGTGGGTTGTTCGCTTTGCTGAACACAGTTCTTCTGGGCCTCAACTGTACATGTCTCTGCTCCAGTGTGGCCTAGCCCCCGATCTCGTCCCACATCCCGCTCTCCCACTTCTTCTCCATAGCGTGGCCCCCAAGGCCTCCTTCAGGTTCTCCTCACAGCCCTGTGAAGCCTGTCTCCTCTGCCCCACGCACTTCCTGTCCTCCTCTGAGCTCAACCATGGTCAGCAGCTTGAGCCTCTGTGAGACAAAGGGAACAGATGCTGAGTGAAACAGCTGAGTGAGGGCATTTATGCTAGAGTCTATTTTGACTTAGATAATGGCCTTGTCTGAAATCAGTTGCACTGAAGAGGCTGCTCCCCTCTCTTGAGCTGTCCTTGGGGCTTCTCTGACAACCCATGCCTGAATTCATTTGGGCCCATCCTAAGTCAAATATGCTATCCCCCATTAGAATGCGGTTCGATCGTGCCGGTCCGTTAAGCCTGATGTCTGTGGCCACACAGTGTCTCACATGTCTCATGATGGCTGTTGCAGTAAGCGTTTTAAATCCAAGATTCTCTGGGCTTAGAAAGCAGGGGTGCCAGCCTGGCAGTTAACTGTGACGTCACGGTAATGTCAGTCCCTATCCTCACCATCCCACCCTCACCCCCATACTCAAACCTGGGTGCTCCCAAACTATGACTGTATTCTTTTTGACTTAGTCACCCAAGTATGCCACCTTGCTAAGTGGGAATCAACACTTTGGCATATTGAAGGAAGTGGGATGGGTGACGAGGAGTGAGAGTGGGGGATGGGTAGTTATATTTTTTCAACACTCTTTAATTGAAGAGACAGAAAATCAACTCAAAAGTAGACAAGGTTAAAAAAAAAAAAAAAGGAAAATTTCAAAAGGGAATCCATTGGTTCACATCATTAGGAAGTATGGTTGGATCCAGGGCCTCAACTCATATCATTCAAGTTCTGTCTCTCTTTCTGGGGCTCATCCCTGCTCAGCGCTCCATTCTTTGAAGACTGTGACAAATGTGGGCAACTCCAGGTGAGGGGAGCCGGGTCTGAGCTGCATCAGGTCTGAGTCATGGGTCCCCCCAACCATGGCCTGATGGGGTAGGGGTGGCCCTGCTGAAGCCACACGAAGAGGAGTTTTGTTGAATAAGAGGAAGGATAAAGGATACTGAACAGTTTAAAACAACAGAGGACCACCTTATTGCCTTTCACCTGGTCACCCTTCAAAACATTGGAAATTTAGTAAATTTGAGGGTTTTTTCCCCTTTATATATCAAATATTTTGATCATAAATTTTGGCACTGGATATTTTCTGAATAGTGGAAGCTAATCTTCCAGCATAGGTACCAAAAAACTAGACACAAGGTAATTACACATATAATAACGCAAAAAGCTATTAGAAGCCAAATATTAAACCTATCCTAACTTTATATGAGAAGTTACTTTAGACATTTTATACCTTAATCAAACCTTGTCAGATCTCCTTAGCATTTAATAATAAAAGTTGTCAGTCTTAGTTGATTCTAATAATAGGCCCTAACCCTAATGGGGGAAATCCCCACAAATTAATGACCTCCAGTCTTATTATAAATGGCGTTTTAGGACCATTTATTTAGGACCAAGGAAGCTTTCTAGTTAAATCTGGTTTATGTTACAGTTCTCATTAGTAACAAAAATAAAATCTTTGCCATACATCTCCTAAAACTTGGGTGCACAGTGCCTAAATAGATCAGCTTGAATATATTTCTGAACTATCAAATTTGTTTGACATTTTATCTTAAATCCCCAGAACTCCAGCTGGCAGGTGACAGAGCATATTTTGAAGTCGTCTGTTATAACATCCCTTTATCTCAAAAGGAGTATTTAAAAGATTTTGACTTTAAAATCACCAACATTAATAATGTATGACATATTCCAGCTTTTATTAGAACTCTGTCCTTAATGTAAGTAATTTTATTCAAGAAACTTAAAATGTGCTTATTATTGTCAATGAAAATGTAACTCAGAATCAGAGATCCGGAGCTTGGGGCGAGAAAATCCTCATAAAAGCTGAAAAGTATAGTTTACTTTGCGATCCAACTCCCGTTTGCCACTTAAAATAGTATTTTATTACTCTTACGAGATGCAGATAAAGCCCATTGAACAAATTGTGGCTGGTCTGTAACGCAACAGTTACAGAGGCGGCTCGGTCAAGGAGCTTGTTCATATCTTCGGCTGCAGACCCATCCATCCCAGGCAGCCCTGCGCTCAGGGGTCCGCGCCCTTGCTGTCCAGCCTGACCGCTAACTGGCCCGGAGTCCTGGGTGAGCGTTCACTCTCACCAAGACTTTCGCCCGTCCTGGTATGTGGAGTGCACTGTCTGGCACCCTCCTGCCCGGGGCCACTGGTGGAGCGAGGAGAGCATTGGAGCTGCCGGAGGGCCAGGGAGTGAGTTAGGGGACCAGGGGCGCTGTGGACTCCAGTTGTTCTGAGAGCCTGATCTTTAACGTAGAAGTTAAAATCCTGGTCACTCCTGAGCACATGCCACGTGAGACAGCGTCTTTTTCTTTTTGTCTTTTTGTCTTTTTTTTTTTTTTTTTACAACGATTTCCATTCGTTCTTTGTTCTTTCTTAGCGCAAAGGTGTTGCAGTTTATACATTATTGAACAAGCTGTAGAGAAAGTCATTACCTTGTGAAAAAAAATGTTGCTTAACGTCGCCCGGTACGGCATGCCAGCAATTGCAGAGATTTTCTGACGGTCCCATTCTAGATACTCCCATCTGTAATACGATTCACGCAGAGCACAGTGCGGCAAAACCTCCAACCAAAACGCTCAAGCATCAAATAAATTCCGTGCAGTTGGATTTTATGATTAACTGGAGAACTGGAGGAAAAGCATATCATTAGAGGTCCTGCCAAATCTTGCTGAAACAAACCAGTGCTCCTCCATGCCTCAGAAGCCCAGCGTGGTGGGGTGTGGCCGGGCTGGGAGCAGGGCTCCTCGATCCCCAGGCCACCCCAGGAATTCATGAGAGGCCAAGGGGAGCATGCCTCATGGGAAAGTGTGGTCTTCCAAAATATGGTACAGAGACAGTGTGAGGAGAAGTCTGATTAACATTTGGTTAGTTACTGTTTACTTACAGTAGGTAAGGATTGCCAGAGACTGCCAGTCCTGTTGGGAAAATCAATAAAATTGTAAGAGGGGAAAAAAGATCACGTTATCTTTGTTGGAAAATCAAAACCACACATTGGAGTTCCAGGTGTTTTTGCTACAACAGAGAGAAGTAGGTGGTATGACTATAATGAAAGAAGAAATGAAGCAGAAGAGGGGCCAGGGGGTGGCTCAGTCGGTTAAGCATCCGACTTCGACTCAGGTCGTGATCTCGCGGTTTGTGAGTTCGAGCCCCGCGTCGTGCTCTGTGCTGACAGCGCAAAGCCTGGAGCCTGCTTCGTATTCTGTGTCTCCTCCTCTCTTTGCCCCTCCCATGCTCATGCTCTGTCTTTCTCTGTCTCTCAATAATAAATAAACGTTAAAAAAAAATTAAAAAAAAAAGAAATGAAGCAGAAGATATGTGGAAAAAATAGCCACAAGAAGAGTAGTGGAGTTGAGGAATGCCCACCCTGTTTCCTTCCCTAAAAGGTAGCAGACTTGCCTTTGAATTAGAAACATCGCATGGAGCCTGGACACCATGGGGTGGCTCAGGGCTTGGGGCTGGCAGGCATGGCAGCAGAGCCATCTTTGTGAGACGTCCATGAACCACTGTGCCTGTTCTGCATTCAGAAATTTCCCTTTGCGCCTTTGAGATCACACGGCAGTGGTCACATGGCCTCATGGCTACTCATGATACATTTCTTATCCCAAATCTTCATTCCCTAAACTTCAGCCCCACTTCAGCCTGGAGACGCGGGCCATTTCCATTCCCTAGAATCAGAGGAAAGGTCCATCACTTCTTTGGAGGGTTGGTACTGAAAGCGAGGATGGATTTTTGACGACCCCCCCCCCCCATAGTCCTGTTGCATTTCCCATAGAAATCACGTGAAGATCATGATGCATTTGCCACAGGAATCCTGCTACGCATCAGCCTCTTAACAGAAGTGTGCCTCTTGACTATTATGGATTAAACAGGCTTTTACTGGTGCGCGAGTCAGTGCCACTCCACTGGCTGTATGTGTTGGGTCAGTTCCCCGATCCGTTTCCGCCTCAGTTTCCCCACCTGCAGAAACGGGGGGGATGCTCACCTTGTCACAGGACTGTTGTGAGCGTTCCAATAAGGTAGATGTCAGTAGGGTCAGGTTCCTCCCTATTCCCAGACACCTGTCTCTTGAATTTCACTGCATCAGCAGCTACCTATGACATTGCTCCTGTGGAATAATGTTTCCCGGGTGCCAAAAGCTTGACAGGCAAGCTTTCTATTTTGGTGGCCATCTGGCACTGGTAAGGTTGTTGCCAAAAGTGTTCAAAGAGGACTTTGGCCCTCTCCTGGTAAAACACCTTTCTGGGGAAAAAAGAAATTCAAAGCCCCAACTCAGTGAGAGTACCAATTGTTATTCATAGAGCACTTCTTGTGCTTTATATTACAGTCCGAATTCCGGTACCTGTTAGGGGCTAAATTATGTCCTTCAATTCATATGTTGAAGTCTTAACCCCCAGTAAATCCATGTGTGACTGGATTTGGTACAGGGTCTTTTGAGAGGCAGTTGAATTAAAATGAGGTCTTTAGGGTGGGCCCTAATCCAGTGTGACTGGTGTCCTTGTAAGAAGAGGGAATTAGGACACCGGCATACGACAAAGGGAAGCCCACAGTAAGAAGGCAGCCATCTGCAAGGTAAGGAGGGAGGGAGGCCTCAGAAGGAACCAACCCTGCGGACACCTTGATCTTTTCACTTCTAGCCCCACAACTATGAGAATATGAATTTCTGTTGTTTAAGCACTGCCCCCCCCCCCACCCAAGTCTGTGGTACTTTGTTATGGCAGCCGGAGTACAAGGATACAGTGCCATTGTTGTCCACGTTATATGGGTAAGAGAAGAAAGACACAGATTAAGTAACTTGCCCAAGAGCTCTGGCTAGTAAGTGGCATAGTCGGGATTTTCCTCTGGGCTGTGCTGTCAGTCACTGTGCTGCCGTCCATCCCCCGCCCACCCCACCCCCCTTTCCAGAGTTGCCTCAAAGACTATTTGGGTCACAGTAGAGCAAAGCAGATTAGTTTTCCATGGTGTGGTTGCTATGTGGGATATTCCGGTCTTGATAGAAAAACGTAAGCTCCATACGGGCAGGAAGCATGCCTGTCTTGTTTTTCTTGGTCTCCCCAAAGTCTGGGAAGGTGCCTGGTAAAAACTTGATGGCTAAAGTGATTATTTTGTGCTTGAAAAGAGTCCGCAAAGTGCTGTATTCGTAAGTCGGTTGTAAAGTGTCTCCGACAGTGTATTACGAGGTCTAAAGTCTTACGTTGTCTTTTCTGCTGACTTTGACACCTTTCTGTGCCAATGAATGTTCTAAACCCTGCTCTTCTGTACGTATTTTCTTAAGTAGTTGTCATTACTCACAAACTTGAAAAGGTGTCTTAGAAAGTTACTTGTAAATGTTATTTCTTGAAGTGTTCATTACCAATAAAAACTGTCCTCTGCCTGGTCATGGCTGCCTCAGCATGCTGACTCCTTGATGAGGTGATGAGGCTTAGAATAAATACCCTGGTGCCCGGGCCTTCGAGACAGAAGTGTACTTCCGTGAACTGTCTGCTTTCTGGATTCTGAAGCTAGTGAATCACCCCAGTGCACTCTCACATGTAGCTAACCTAACCTAGGTTTGAAATCATACGGAAGGACTCATTTGATTATTTAGAGGTTCATGTGTTCATGTAAAGCAAGTTAACTTGTAAGTAGAAATCTAAAATTTTAACTTAGTCTGATATCCTGGTTTACTCTCGTGTCTCCTACACACTGAAAATGCTGTGGTATAAAAAACAAACAACAACAACAACAAACCGCCAAAGCCATTTGTTTCAACAATCTGCGTGTTCACTTGAAATGCCTGTAAGTGACCGCTTCACATCGCTGTGCTGTCACCCCACCTGTGATGTCCGAATGCCTTTCCGCTCAGGGCCCAGCTGGTGGTGCGGAGCCCGGCACGTGTCCCAGGGCAGTGGAGTCTTAGCCAGGGGTGGGTCGGCCATAGAAAGCAGTGCACAACTCTCCACAGCAGAGGAGGATCACAAGCCAGTGTTGTGTTCCTCTTGAACTTCTGTCCACTCAGCAGGGGAATAGAAGCAAAGGATCATTCTGTCTTTACTCCAGTTGAAGGCATAAAATGAGAGAGAGGTACAAGTTACCCATAAAAGTGCTTTGGTGTCATTTTGAGGGGAAAAAAAAATCTGCAAGTGGCCACAGCTTCTGTACCATGAAAATCTCCACACTAAGTTAGGGGCTTGTGCAGGGCTGGTGGGCAGGCAGCCATCCATTAGGAAAAGCTGGGGGACATGGCCCTGACCAACCAGTCTAGTGGCACACGGTGGCTCTGGGCGCTGATGTGCCCTCCTCCCCTAGGCTCACTTCTCAAGAAGGCTCCAGAGCTTTGTGCATGTTAACCAGGCTGAAACATTGTTCCCTTAGGGCTTTTCACACAGTTTTCCCCATGCACAGGAAGAAAGAAGGTTCACATTACAACTCAGCACTTAACTCCCTTATGTAACTGAAACAATGATACTGTGCTTGAGGCAGATTTTTCTTTCTTCTTCCCTTAAAGAAACCAAACAACTCAACACACACACACACACACAAGCTGGTCACAACCCATTAAATGATTGTTTTGATCCACTAGTGGGTTTTGAATCAACCTGAAAAATTCTGCCTTACACTTAACAGGTCAACTGATGGGTTTCTAATTGGCTCATCACAACATGTGGGAAAGGAGTCTCTCGTTTGGAAAGGACAGAATTGCAGGAAGAGAAGAACGAAAGGAGGGCATTGGTTTCTGCCATCAGGGTGCTGCCAGGCAGTTCTGTGGCTGGTTGAGGGGGTGGGGGGAGGGCAGGTCCTGAGTGTCCCGTGAGTGGAAGAGGCCGTAGGCTGGCCACAGGGGGAGCCAGGTAGGAGCCAGGCAGGTAGCTCTGCTTCTTGCCTAGTTCATTAGTCCAACTTCCCGTCCACTACAAGGCCAAAGACATCTTGTCTATGCTTTATTTTTCTCTCTGAGGAGCATAGGAATTATCTAAAAATATCACCTTTCGGAAGGAAACTAGCTTTCTGCTGTTTTGATCTCTTTTGCGCCGCTAGTACTCTTAGAAGTGAATGAGAGAGCAGGTGTAGGAATTCCCAGTTTTTACAAAGGCGCCCAAGGCCAACTGCCCAAGGCCACTGTCCTGCACCTTTTCCAGTGGTGGCTGTAGGGTGTGCTTGCAGTGGCTTTGTCCCCATGTGTCGTAGGGACGGGGAAGGCGTGTCCGAGCACCAGTGATGCCCTGAGCGTGCTGGCTGGCACCGTGCTCCGTGCCCACTGAGCCCTTGCTGTGTCTCCACAGGCCTCGGCAAGACCAAGAGGAAGACCAGCGCGCGAGACGCATCCCCAACCCCCAGCACAGACGCCGAGTACCCAGCCAACGGGGGCGGCGCCGACCGCATCTACGACCTCAACATCCCCGCCTTCGTCAAGTTCGCCTACGTGGCCGAGAGGGAGGACGAGCTGTCCCTGGTAAAGGGGTCGCGCGTCACTGTCATGGAGAAGTGCAGCGACGGTTGGTGGCGTGGCAGCTACAACGGGCAGATCGGCTGGTTTCCCTCCAACTACGTCCTGGAGGAGGTGGACGAAGCGGCCGCAGAGTCCCCCAGTTTCCTGAGCCTGCGGAAGGGTGCCTCCATGAGCAATGGCCAGGGCGCCCGGGTCCTGCACGTGGTGCAGACGCTGTACCCCTTCAGCTCGGTCACCGAGGAGGAGCTCAACTTCGAGAAGGGGGAGACCATGGAGGTGATCGAGAAGCCCGAGAACGACCCCGAGTGGTGGAAGTGCAAAAACGCCCGGGGGCAGGTCGGCCTGGTCCCCAAAAACTACGTGGTGGTCCTAAGCGACGGGCCCGCCCTGCACCCCTCGCACGCGCCGCAGATAAGCTACGCGGGCCCTGCGTGCAGCGGGCGCTTCGCGGGCCGAGAGTGGTACTACGGGAACGTGACGCGGCACCAGGCCGAATGTGCCCTCAACGAGCGGGGCGTCGAGGGTGACTTCCTCATTAGGGACAGCGAGTCTTCGGTAAGTGCCCCGGGGTGGCCGAGGTCTGCCCCGCGCAGGGAGGCGCCGGGACAAAACTGCGCGCCTGCGCGGCTGCGTATGTATATTGCGTAACGCGGCTGGTCTGCTCGATTCCCTTTCCACACTGCGTGAGCTCGCTGAAAATAGCGAAAGAATGTTTGGGGCTCTTGTTAACATAGAGCCCCAAATATTTGAGGCTCCGGTCAAGCTAGCCGAATGCGCTGTGCCTGTACACCTGCGTAAGGTTGCTGCTCTGTAATTGACTTAAATCTGTTGAGGGTGTAAGTAACTCAGCTGGGGGCTGTTGCCGTCATTCTCCTGCAGGTGCAGTTTCACGGATGGGATGGTAAGTAAAATGGTTTTCAGCTCACGAAGGTGGCTCTACTGAGATCACCCCTTTTCTGTTCTGCAGACTCAGACATCATTTTCTTTCCAGGTTTCCCATTGTGTTAATGACATCCTGCCCCCCTCCCAGGCCCTGGTGGTTGACTTGGTTTTCTTTCTGGGTCCTGGGCATGTCGGTTCTCAGCAGGAGGGGCCCCTGATTTCTGACACAGCCTTTGTTGGTTGGTTGGTTTTTCTTTTTAAACCATACAGTCCTACGGTCATCTCTGCTGCAGGCGGCACCATGGAGTTCATCTCTGAAAAGCTTTTAAAGCACTTATGAACAGAATTGAAAAGCAAAAGACAGTGCTTGAGAGAGAGGAGTTTGTGTTTGTGCACTGAATCAGAGGTATGGGGCCACTTGACTTGTAGCAGATCCCTTTCCAGCAGCAGACAGATTTGGGGTTTGTGTTTCAGGTATGTGGCTGAGCCTGTCTGGAAGAACTGGGCCAGTGTCACGTAGGATAACCTTTTCATGTGTACATTGTGGAAATACTCAACCGGTGTTGTAGATCTATTTGAAGATATGCCTTGATAAGATATGATAAGACGCCCCCAAAACAAGACTTCTTCTGTAGGTAGAATCCATTGTGGTTACATTGTATCGGTCCTGGCAGGTTTCAGTTTAATTTTTTAAATGCAAACTATAAGACTAGTAAGTATGTCATCTGTGTGTAATTTTGTGTCCTCTGGGAAGGTTGGTAGCACAATGAGTAAGTGCATACTCAAGACTCTTGTAGAGTGATCTTGGAGGAAATCAAGGCCACAGAAGTGTTTTTCCTCTTTTGAGAGACAGACAGCTATGATCTGTTTTTCGAGGCAGGAGGAACACCATGGTGGTAGAAACCAGACCCCTTATGGGGTCAGCAGGTCGCAAAGTTGGCAGTCGCCTTTGATGTGCTGCGGCAGGCACACCGGGCCTGGATATTAACTACATCTGAAAACTGAACTCTGAGATTTTCTTATCCACCCACCTGAGTTTATCATTTCTGGCAAGACATCAGATTGAATTGTTCTCACAAGATGTAAACTCTGTGCATAGCTTCCTTTTAGATCATGCTTGAGGCTTAGGAGAGCTAAGTATGCCACACTTTTAACTCTTTTGAGCAAAACTTAGAGGAAGCACTGGAAAACCAATTATGGAATAAGGTGATTGGTCCAGGGTACTTAAAGGATGAGTATAATCCAGAGTCAGAAAATATAATCTTGATTTAGAAATTTTGAGTTTAAGGGGCACCTGGCTGGCTCAGTCAGCGGAGCACATGACCCTTGATCTTGGGGTTGTGAATTCGAGCCCTGCGTTGGGCGTAGAGATTACTTAAAAAAAATAAAAAAATAAAAAAAAAATTTTGAGTTTGAAGATACTTCCTAGAACACAGAGGGGCCAGAGCAACCCCCAATGTGGAGATGTTAGCCCTCTTCATTGTTCTTCCTGTCCTAGGGCTTGGGGCCAGGGTAGATGAGAAGAGTGCCCTCCAGGTTGCTGGCCTTGGGATGGACCCACTACTTTTCTGTAAGAAAAACACACTCAGGTGGTGTCACTATCTGAACTCAGAGACCAACTCCTTTTCAGTAGGGAGGGAGAGATACAGGCATACCTCATTTCCTTGTGCTTCTCTTTGTCATGTTTCACAGATAAATTTGTTTTTCATAAATTGAAGGTTTATGGCAACCCTGTGACAGGCAAGTTTAATTGGCACCATTTTCTACCAGCATTTGCTCACTTTGTGGATCTGTTATGGTAATCTGCACTCAGTGATTATGATTCCTCAAAAGCTCAGGTGATGGTTAGCAATTTTTAGCAATAAAGTATTTTTTAATTAAGGCATGCACGTTAGTTTTTTTAACGTAATGCTACTGCACGCTTAATGGACTAGAGTGTAGTGTGAACATAACATTTCTATGCACCTGAAAGCCAGAGAATTCATTCGATTTGCTTTATTGTGATACTCACTTTACTGAGACGGTCTGGAACTGAACCCGAACCTGCAGTATCTCTGAGGTGTGCCTGTATTTATGTTATTTGGGTTCCATCTCAGCACTTGAATAAGCTCCAGTGTCTTGTTTGTCTCAGATTATTAGAGAATATGCTGACTTTCTAAATAACGGAAACATTGTTTACGTTGTATTTTAACCATTTTTATGGGAGCCTTTTTAGGTTTTCTGCATTCTGTCTTAACTTAGAAAACCGAACTATGACATAGTAATGGCATGACGTCAGGGGGATGGAGAGGGAAAGGGACCTGCGTCAGCCCTGCACCCTCACTAGCACTGGCTCCAGCTCGAGAGTGCCATGTGACCTGACGGTGTCCAGGGACGCCTGTCCCAGTGGCTTGTGCCATGACACGTGGCATTTTCTGATGTTGGGATGCCTGCTTTGTGCCAAAGGGAGGCTGCAAGGGGCCCCAAGGGACGTTGCTGCATTTCTCCTAACAGCAGACCTAGGTCTGCTTTTCTCACTCATATCCAGGTCACCAGAGGCTGTTGAGGAACTTTCTGGATGGACAGATAGACAGATCCATTCCTTATTAATCTTCTGCTGTCCGTTGACTACCTCTGCCTCTTGCCAGGGTTTCTCACGTCCTTTCCTCTCCTTCTTTGTGTCTTTTTTTCATATTAATTTTGGCATTTCTAAGATGGCAGCCTGGCTTTGAAAGCAACCACCAGACCAGTGTGAGCCCTTAATCTAGCAGCCATAACCTGATATCACATCGTATCATGCCAGAGTCAGAAAGGTTTCTGATGCGTTGGGCATACCTGCTGGACTTGGAGACATCTTCTTTTCATTTCCTTTTCTCTCTGGCAGTTTTTGGGCTGGGGACTTTCCTCTGACTGAGGTTACCACAGGACATCTGACTTCTAAATAAGCACAATAGCATTTTTTAGAGTGCATCTTCAAGGTATGTATCATGTTTTAAGATCTCCTGAGTGATTCCAATATAAATAAGCTAGGCTCTTGCTTGACAGTATCTTGCATTTAAAAATATTCAATGTTTCTCTATTTTGAAAAATACAAAATATACCCAAGTGTGAGCCCTAGGACACGTGTGCTTTTGGGGAAGGAGAAGTACATATTTTGGAAAAACAAACACAAACATGGCCACATCCTGTGATATCCAGGGTCCGTGAAGTCCTGGGTGTTTTCTGTCAGCCATGTTTTATCGAGGAAGGAATGAACAAACCAAATTATCCTGTTCGGGCTCTCTTTCCTGTCCTGAATCTTAATACTCATTCTTTGTGTTCTCTACCATCTTTTCTCCCTTCCTCCCCACTTTCCTTTCTCATCTGTAACTGTCATTTATCCCCAGCAGCTCAAGGTGAAACAGCCTCGTTTCTTAGTCTCTATATTCCATTATCCTTCCTGCACCTGCTAATCCCTAGCTCATTAACTCTAGAAAATTCAAAGTTCCTACCTGCTCATCATACATCCTTCTGTATTTGTCCATCCTTCTTCTGTGGATGCGGTTGGAAAGTGGTACTTACAGTTAAGAATAACCAGCGGTTAGGCTTCTGGATGAACTGTTAGTTGTCAGTAGGTTAGTTTTCCGTTTGCTCTCATTCAGAAGGAGACAGCTTATAGCGAGGATGCCATCACCCAAGGTGCCTAGCTGGATGGTGTCAGCCTGTAGTTAACAGAGCCGTTTTCCTCTGTAAGACTTTAAAAATCCCAGAGAGATCACCTTTCTTCCTCACATGTATTATGTTCCACAGTAGGATTTGGGGACTGATTTTTGGTCATACAGTACATTTGCTTCTGATAGAGAAAAGCTACCTTGCTGAAGATAACTGAACGTACATATTGTCCACATGGATAGTCATGTGTTTCAGTCCTTGCTGTTTTTTAAAAATCCATTAAGAGTGGGATGCCTGGGTGGCTCAGTCAGTTGAGCATCTGACTCTTGATTTCTGCTCAGTTCCAGATCTCCTGGTTCATGAGATACATCCCTGCATTGGACTCTGCTAAGCATGGAGCCTGCTTAAGATCCTCTCTTTCTTTCACTCTCTTTCTGCCCCTTGTTTGTGCTTGCTCTCTGTCTCCCACCAAAAGCAAACAAACAAAAAAGCACCGTAATTTTTTTTTTTTTTTTTTTACCAGAACTCTGTTTGGGGATGATATCATCACTTTGTCTCTCTAGATCGGTGATATTCAAACTGTACCGTGTGCTAGCATCTCCTTGAGGGCCTGGTAAAACAGACTGCTGGGTCCCACCCATAAAGTTCCCGACCTGGGAGGTCTGGAGCCCGAGAATTTGCATTATTAGCACATTCCTTGGTGATGTTGATGCTGCTGGTCCAGAGACCACACTTTGAAAACTGGTAGGCAATTTTAATGGTTTTATACGTATTTACAGCAATTGCTTAAACTCCATTTCTGCTTAATAGTACATTTCCAAGAATTATAAACATGCTTAAAGATGAACATTTTCACTCTTGGCGGAAAGATTCTTTTAGGTAGAACTGTTGACTCCTGTTGAGTGGAATTCACCTCCTCAAGTGCTTTTCTGTTTATTTTTTTTTTTTTCGCTGTTGAGAACTTGGTGACAAAGTGGCTGCATTTGCTCTGTGTTCCTGACGGAGAATGGGAAAGAGTTCAGTCCTCAGAGTAGAGTGAAGGCGCTTTCGTAGCAGTTCGGGGGATGGGGAGCTATGGAGTCAGTTCCTTCCAGCAGTGACTTACTTGCTCATGAGCTTTCTAAATCCACGGTCTGGCGCCCTGATTCCTAGATGGTTTCTCATAAATGGGTTGATGTTAAGAAAGAGTATAGGTTTTACTGTGATCCATGCATACCTACATCTTTCCAATTGCAAAACTTACAAGCTGCTTTTTGATTGTCAGGCTTTTTGCCCCGTACCTAATGGACACTTTAAGCCTAGATTTTTAGAATATTTCTCACTTTAACTATATCTGATTCTTCAACCCGGAAGGACCTGAACCATCATTTGGTATGGGCACTTCTCTCAGAGTTCACTGCTCCTCACCTGTTTCATTCATCCGACTCTTAGATGGCTCAGAGCCTTGGCAGTCCTGGATAGCACTTCAATATTTACCTTAAAACAAACAAATCCACGCTATTAACTGGCATATGTGAAAAAAGACAAGAGTCTTATTTGAAGCTATTTCTTAAAAGGTAATCAATCACAAATCTGCTCAAGGTGTCACTTGTAATTTTTTGCAGAACCAGACAAGGCTTCTCTGCTGTGCCCTTGGCCTTGGTTAAAGGCGTGGCGTCCCATTCTCTCTCCCTGGAAGGCGGGGGGGGGGGGGGGGGGGGGGGGGGGTGAGCTGGTCGAGTTAAGTGAGCACTCTGCCGGGGAGCTCCCGTGTCATCGCAGAGTGCCGATAAAATTGCATGTAACCAACGGACAAAATTACTAGCCTTTCAGTAATATAGAAGGCACCTGAGAATCTTAGAATTTCAGCCCCAAAGCCATTATTTATGATGAAGGGCTTTAAATGGAGTTTCATTTCTGCTGTGTTACAAAAGAAAGTAAACGTTACTCAATCCATTGATTTGTTTTTGGAGGGATATAAATGTCAAAAGCAGAACAGAGAGTAGTCTGTGGCCCAGACTCACCTGACTTGTGACATGTAAATGAAGCAGGTGCAGGTCAGCTGAGCAGGCCCCCTCAGGTCATTGGGAAGCTGCAGGTGGCCACTTTTCTCTTTGTGTTGCTGATAATTGCTGAGTGGCTTCTCTCTTGTCTGTACCTTCCTCTCTGTGTCCTAATGTGTCATCACTCTTTTCCTCCTTACACCTGAGTTCCTGGGTTCTTGGACTGGGCTGTCTCTTCCTCCAGACCTTCATACAGATCTAGAAAACTCTAGAACACAGCTCCCTTCCCCTGCACCCCCATCAATGTAATGTCCACACGTCTTTCAAGTCTCATTCTGGCCACCTTTGCTCTTGGGAAGCCTCTCCTGACCTGCAGGCCTGGGCCACATGCTCCCACATGTTCCCTGGGACACAGGGCAGTCTTAATGCTAGGGTGTCCTTGCCCCCCCGGACATGACAATGTTGCCCCCTTCAAAGGCCAAGTCAGCACAGAGAATGCATGTTGTGTCATGTTGTTGGCCATTGAATCCTACTACCTTGGTGGGACTCCCAAGAAATATTCTTTGCATTAACTGATGAATTAATTATCCAGAATGTGCATAATAAATTCAATATGGGAATCAGCAGCCAACCAGTACAGAGTGCTAAGGATTCCTGAGTTGTGTCTCTGTGCCTGTGTTCTCCTGGGGTTGTGCTAAATGCACTGTTGAGCTTGAATCAGAACCGTGGCCTCTGGCTTACTTTTTGCTGCCACGAGAGGGGTCCAGACACCATTTCTTCAGGCCTGCAAACATAGTAGGGAGGGAAATGGTCATCCAGTAACCACTGGCAACTGAAGAACAAGCCTTTCAAAGTAACACAAAAAATATGTCAAAGTAAATAATTTATCCATGAAGGTGTTCAGAAATATTTTCATAAAAATCTCTTAGATCATGAACTACCATTTATCTAAATATTTATATTGCTCTCATAGAAAATCACCAGAACCTGTAAGAAATGTTTTTCCCCAGTGTTTTAAAATATTTAACGCTGTAATGGAAAATTTTGAAAACTGGGTCAAGGAAGTTTTTAGCATTTAATATATCAGAAAGGCTTATGTGGAAAATACATGCTATACCAGTGTAAGCCTCTGGGTCGGTTGTTTTTTGGTTTTTTTTGTGTTTTTTTTCTGTTGTTGTTGTTAAACGATTTCTTTTTAGCTGTGGCTACAGAAATAGCTAAATAAAGTTGTCTTTTAGACTGAGATTGCCACTTGGTTTCTACAAGAAGTTAGGCTCACCTCTCAGTAATGTCACAATCACTCCACGAAATTAGCAATGAAAGAGAAGCACAGAAGTCGTTAGGATTTTTTTTTTTTTTTTTTTTGAACTGGGCATTTTTGTTTTGTTTTTAACACACGTGCGCAGACGCATACTGAGGGGCCGGTGAGGCTGCAGGCCCCAGCAGGTGCACGCTGGCTGGTCCATGGGGCTGTTTCCTGCTGTGGATGTGGTTTCTCGGCTGGCGAAGGAAGATCGCACACTCCACTTTTCAAGATTGTGGAGTGAGAGATGCTGAGGAACTGAGACAGATGGAGAAATGTTTAAATCTGGCTTTGGTCGACACTTGGTAAACATAAACGTGATTTTCTCATATGTAGGTAGGTGCCTGGACAGCAGGCTCACAACTCTTCTCCCCTTAAACAGAGGGCCCCATGTACTGCCTGCCAGGGGTCTTTACCACGTGCCCTTTGAAAGCTGATCTTTTGCAACTTACGGAAGGAATTTCACGAGAGGTGTATACATTTTGGTCTTAAGCTGCGTGCATGGAAAGTGCTTGCCTGGCACAGACGGTTTCTCGGGTGTCTCACTAATACTGCCAGTATTCAGATATTCTAAGAGTGCCCATTGGGTGTCCCAGCCAGAGCCAATCAGGATCCTTGTAGCATTTTAGGGAGATCGAGAAAAAAGTGATTCATAGAAAAAAGTCGAGTTTAGGGATCATTGTTGCCTGACCCCAGGCCAAAGGAGAGCAAACATTTTTGGTTCGGGAGCTGTGTCTGAGCCACGTCTCCAACTGCCATGTGTCCCTACCCGCCTCCCCCCACCAGGAAAAACCTTTAACGAGGATCACCAGGTGTTGCAGATGATCTGAAGAAAATGTGGAGTTCTTTTGTACCACTGCTGTGCCCTCACTAGGAGGCGATGCTCTGGGCCCTTGTGACCTTCCCGCCCCACCCCCCACCCCCCATGTCCTCACCCATCCTGATGCCTCGGATTCCTCTATCACGTTCCTGCTGTCCCCACCAAAACTTCACAAACCTTTTTAGACTAGCATATAAACTTTATTTAAGAAATGTTTTTTATATGACGAAATGTACATTACAGAAAATTCACCGTTTCAACCATTTTTAAGTGCAGTGGCATTTCGTACGTTCCCATTATTACGCAACCATCACCATTCAAACTTTTTCAACCTCCCTGATTGGAACTGTGGACCCATTAAATACTGACTTTCCACTTCCCCCTTTCCCTAGCCCCTGGTGACTTTTTCCTTTCTGTCTACCTTCTGTCTCCATGAATCCGACTACTCTAGGTACCTCATGTGGATGGAATCAGACAGTGTCTGTCTGCCCTTTTGTGTCTGGCCTATTTCACATAGCATAATGTTCTCAGGGGTTCATCCATGTTGTCGCCTGTGACAGGATTTCCTTCCTTTTTTGAAGCTGAATGATATTCCATTTTATGCATCTACCCCATATTGTTTATCAATTCATCTGTAGATGGGGTAATGGGTAGCTTCCACCTTTTGGCTATTTTTAATGATGCTGCTGTGAACACGAGCGTGCAAATATCTTTTCGAGTCACTGCCTTCCATTTTTGTAGATGTGTACACCCAGTAGAGGGATGGCTCGATCAAATGGCAATTCAGTGGTTAATTTTTGGAAGAGCTGCTCTCTGTCTTCCACAGCGGCTGCACCTAGACATTCCCACCAGCGGTGCACAGAGTTTCTCCACATCCACACCAACAGTCGTTACTTTCTGTTTTTTGGAGGTTTTGTTTTCACCATAACCACCCTAATGGGTGTGAAGTGAGTGACAGCTCACTGTGGTTTTGATTTGTATCAGCACGTAACCTGTTAATCTCAGCTGCACTGGTTGCTTGTGTGGGGATGTTTCTTGTGGCACTCTCGCTAAACAGCTCCTTACCGTGGCCTCTGGTGGCATGGCCAATGTGGGGTTGAGTAACAAAATAGAGCCACCCCCATAGAGCTTCTAACACAGAAAGCGGTTCTTAGGAATTGCTTGATTTTTATCAGTTAGGTCCGTGAGTGGAATTGTGTGCAAACTGGCCTGCTCACTCCCTTCTTCCTTAACTCTCTTCACCTTTTTGAAAGTTCCCACCAGATTATAGTCACTGGAAATCCTACAGAATCAAGCCTGAGTAGTTCCACAGACAAACAGGAAAAGGCACATGTAAAATTTTCCTCAGCCTCATAGCAGTAATTCTCAAAGTGTGGTCGCTCGCTGCATCAGTGTCACCAGAGAACTTGCTAGAAATGCAGAATATCAGGCCTCCCGCAGACCTGCTGAATCTGAGTATCTGGGATGGAGCCCCGCACCCTCCGTGTGAATGAGCTCTCCCAGTGATTCTGATGCTCAAGTTTGGGAACCACTGAATTATGGCCTAGGAAATTGGTTCCAGCCCTTTTGAGCAGCAGTGTGTTCTATGGCAAAATTCGGAACTGAATTTTTGAATGCCATTTATTATTGATCATTTACACTGGGCATGACATGGCAGAAAGACAAAGAGTGAGCAGGACAGTATTCTAAAAGTCTAACCTCTGAGGTATTTACATTTAATTTTAGGAACTACGTTTTGGGAGGCAGCGAGGGATAGACACACACATACGGGTACTAACTTGAAAATGGGGCACCTGGGTAGCTCAGTCGGTTAAGCATCAGACTTCGGCTCAGGTCATGATTTCGCGGTTCGTGAGTTCAAGCCCTGCATCAGGCTCGTGCTGATGATAGCTCAGAGCCTAGAGCCTGCTTCGGATTCTGTGTCTCCCTCTCTCTCTGCCCCTCCCCTACTCATGCTCTGTCTCTCTCTCTCTCTCAAAAATAAATTAACATTAAAATTTCTTTTAAAACAATGGAGAGTAAACACTGTCATTTAAAGATTGGGTTCTGTGGTTGATGATTTATGTAGAAATGTTTATTTCAGGAGGTAATGAGAACGATAATGTTTGATCTTGTCACAGGTGGATTGGCTTTAGGCCTGTGGAGTAAATATTTCAGAGACACATTTAAAGAAGAACAGAAAATGCCAATGACGACATAATCTGATGCAGAAACAAAGAGAGTAGTATCAATTGACAGCTAGTGGCCTAAGTATAGACAGTGAGTCAATTTTGATTAAAAAAAGGCTATATTGGACAACCAGGCCAGGTGATTTAACAGAATGATAAACCTGAAAGGAAGCTTTTTTGAGATAAGAACAGAGAGTA
Source organism: Panthera tigris (assembly GCF_018350195.1). Taxonomy (NCBI): domain Eukaryota; kingdom Metazoa; phylum Chordata; class Mammalia; order Carnivora; family Felidae; genus Panthera; species Panthera tigris. Next base: position 54,249,562 of record NC_056662.1, on the reverse strand, counting down.
TTGATCAGTGAATACAATTTTGCCTCTAATCCATAGGTTCTCAGATTTTTGTGGTAAAGGAACTACTTTTCTGGGCAAGGAGTACCTTCCTTAAAGAAGTAAGAAAAGGGAAATATCCATTTGCCAAACAAAAGGAAAGAATGATGTAGCTATTGACAAGAAACCAACAAGGTGACCTCTATTTGGAAGTGGAGAGAGTATTAAATATACATATAAATCGTTGATAATCAAAAGCCAGCATGACCGGAAATCAGTCCAGAGTCTACCTGGGAGACTTGGCGAACCACACAAAGGACAATTTCAACTCCCCAAAGTGGAAAAAAAAGTAGAAGTTTAAGAATCAGGAGTGCTTGGGAGCAAGGTCCTACCTACCCTCCCATTATTTCTTCCCACCCACATGCTTAGAAGAAAATCATATTAGTACTTAAGCTATCAGGGATGGAGGTAGAAATAAAGGATATTACAGATTGTTCTTGACTTTATTTATTTATTTATTTATTTATTTACATCAATGAGAAAATAAGGGTTAAATCTTGAGGAAAGGAGAGTATTATTTGACCAGGGCATCTGTTTTATAAAAATGCAAAGTGCTTTTCAGCAAATATTTCAAACAGTGGATATCAAGCTGATGAACCTGTAGAAACAGTATCAAAGAGGGTGTGTTCTTTAGTTTTCTTTTCTAAAAGTGATCGCTTGTGAGCAGAAATTGCAAAGAGGTGAGATGTGAGAATTACCTAAAGAAATGAATAATGGAAGAGATGGTCAGAATTGGAAATTTGTAAGTCAGTACATTTATTTATTTTTTTAATGTTTATTCTTGAGAGAGAGAGTGAGACAGAGTGTGAGCAGGGGAGGGGCAGAGAGCAAAGGAGACACAGAATCCCAAGTGGGCTCCAGGCTCTGAGCTCAGCTGTCAGCACAGAGCCTGACGCGAGGCTCAAACCACGAACTGGGAGAACATGACCTGAGCCAAAGTTGGACGCCCAACCGACTGAGCCATCCAGGGGCCCCAAAGTCAGTACAGTTATTGAACATCTACTCTGATCCCAGTGTGGACATGTGGAGTTAAATCAAGTTCTCGTGGGGCGCCTGGGTGGCGCAGTCGGTTAAGCGTCCGACTTCAGCCAGGTCACGATCTCGCGGTCCGTGAGTTCGAGCCCCGCGTCAGGCTCTGGGCTGATGGCTCGGAGCCTGGAGCCTGTTTCCGATTCTGTGTCTCCCTCTTTCTCTGCCCCTCCCCCGTTCATGCTCTGTCTCTCTCTGTCCCAAAAATAAATAAAAAAAAATGTTGAAAAAAAAAAATAAATCAAGTTCTCGTCCTTAGAGGGATTATATTCAAATAGGGGGCCTAAAACCTAAACAAAAACAATGATGACATATTAATAAAAGCCCAGAGAGAGGTTGATTTTCTACCAGTCTATTAATTGTCCTTATATTCCACTTGGAAGATAACTTCCTGAAAAAAAAAAGTGGGGGGTAAAATGAATTGCTTATCCCAAATGATAATTCTTCAGAATCTCTGGTTCAAAAGCTTTGAGAATAGAAAAATCATTCCTTCAAGGAACAGTCAGAAGGAGAGAACAAGAAGACATGGTCTGATGTTATAATATTTGAAAAGTTAGCATGGCGTTCAGCCAAGAGAAATGGAACCAAGTAAGTATAGCGTTTGGAGAAGGACAGGGAAGAAAATGTGGATAATGGGAGGAATCTCAAAGATGGGAATTGAAAGGGGGTAGGGGGGACGTTGGGAATTGAGGGCAGATGTTTCAGAATTGAAAAGAAAGTATAAGACTGTATCTAGTTAGATTTTAGTGCAGCCAAAGAAAGTTTAACAAACATGGTATCTGTGATGGCTTAAAAAGATGTCCACTGGGGCGCCTGGGTGGCTCAGTCGGTTAAGCGTCCGACTTCAGCTGAGGTCACGATCTCGCGGTCCGTGAGTTCGAGCCCCGCGTCAGGCTCTGGGCTGATGGCTCAGAGCCTGGAGCCTGTTTCCGGTTCTGTGTCTCCCTCTCTCTCTGCCCCTCCCCCGTTCATGCTCTGTCTCTCTCTGTCCCAAAAATAAATAAACGTTTAAAAAAAAAATTAAAAAAAAAAAAAAAAGATGTCCACAAATTCTTGATTGCCTCCCCTTCAGGAGGAACTGCACTTAATGACTCACTTCTAATGAGCAGAATGTGGTAGAAGTGATGTTAGGTGATTTCCAAGACTGGGTTGTAAAAGGCATTGTGGCTTTGCTCTTTCTCAGATCTCTTGATCTTGAGGGAGTCAGCTGTCAGGTTGTGAAGAGACTCAAGGGCTCCTGACTGGTACATGCGAGCAAACCTGGTCCTTGGAAGCAGCTCCTGAATCCCTAGTTAAGTCTTTAGATGATGTCTTGACTGTAGCCCAATAGGAGTTGAGTGGTTCCAGCTCAAGTTTTAAGGCACTTCCAAATTCCTGAGCCACAGAAATTGCAAGTATAAATGTTCACCGTATTTAAGCCATTGAATTTGGGGGCGATTTGTTACACAGCAATAGACAAGTAATATGGTACTCCAGGTAGAAAACAAGACTATAAGAAAGGCGACAGTACAAAAATGACAAAATTCAAGAGACACAGCTTTACCATTTGTTGTTCAAAGAAGGAGCAAACAAGTAGCTGTCACGTTGGTAATGTTTATTTTTCCTCTGCTGGAAATCAGGAGACCTCAAAGATGCTTGGTGGCAGATAGTTCAGCGGCTACCTATTGAGTGCTTACGTATCAGATCTGGTTTTTTCTCTAGCATCCGTAAAAATGAACTAGAAATGAGCCTTTTGGTTCAAGGTGCTTGGAGCGTAGTAAGAGAGACAGATGTAAACAAGGATGACCACGTGATCACGAGTGAAGTAAAATGTGATTCTTCTGGGTTGCCTGGGTGGCTCAGCCAGTTAAGTGTTGACTTCAGCTCAGGTCATGATCTCATGGTTTGTGAGCTCAACCCCCACGTTGGCCTCTGTGCTGACAGCTCAGAGCCTGGAGCCTGCTTTGGATTCTGTGTCTCCCTCTCTCCCTCCCCCTCCCCCTCAGAGCTCACGCTCTATCTCTCTCTCAAAAATAAATATTAAAAATTTTTTTTTGGCGGGGGGGGCGCGCTTGGGTGGCTCAGTTGGTTAAGCATCTGACTTCGGCTCAGGTCATGATTGCGAGGTTCGTGAGATCGAGCCCCGCGTCGGGCTCTGTGCTGACAGCTCAGAGCCTGGAGCCTGCTTTGGATTCTGTGTTTCCCTCTCTCTCTGCCCCTCCCCTGCTCATGTGTGTGCTCGCGCTCGCTCTCTCTCTCTCTCTCTCTCTCTCTCTGTCAAAAATAAACATTGGAAAAATTTTTTTTTAATTTTTTTTTAATGTGATGCTTCTGCAATAGAAGATAGACCTCTTCTAGTTTGTTTGGAAAGTTAAATATTCTCTAGAGATTCTAATCAAAAGAAATCTTTTAAAAGTTGGCAAGATGCTGATTGCTGTGTTTATAAAGTTTCATAAAACAAACTTAAAGAAGAGCCCCTAAATGGTGGTGTTCGCTTAATATTTCCCCAAAGATGTTGTACTCCTGACATGACTGTAGTTTATTAAACTGTTCCAGTCTCTTCCCAGTTTCAGGAATTCTATCTGTTTTGCGGTTGAGAAAACTGAAGCAACAAACCATTGGGAAATTTGCCCAAGGTTGTGTTGCTAGTCAGTAAAGGAGCCAGAATATGAACCCAGGCAGCCTGGTTCCACAGCCTATAATACAACCAACTGTCCTCCTTCTCAGTTAGTGTGACTGTATTAGAAACCTGGAGTCTGAACAAATCACGACTTGCCCAATGTCACATGACCAGTTTCTACCTGTGTCATAGTGGACTGATTTCTTACAGACTAACACTTCTGGTGAAAACAACTAGAAAAGCTGGACAAAACCTTGAAACAAGCAAAAAGCAACCAAGAAGTAGCCTTTCAGGAGCCTATGGTGCTGGGGGCAAAAATTAGAGGTCAGGGCCACCAAGGAGGCATGGCCCCAGAAAAAAAAAACAAAAAGCCAGGCCTTTAGTATGGACTCTCCAAAGTCTACATACTAGAAGCCCAAAGCAAACCTGAAATAAATCACACTGTCATTAATTCTGTTCCTCATTGTATTAAGGTGTTCTGTGCTACCTTCACTGATTAGAGAAGCAAAAGCAAGTAAATCTCTGGAAGACAGTATCAGCCTTACAAACCTCATATCAATATGCAGCATTCAAATTAAAGTACCAAAAGATAAGGCTGAATTACCAAAAACAAAGAGGGGAGAAAAAGAGAATAGAAACAGACCTACAGAAACCCAGATTTTGAATGTGTAAGTGTGGTTTTTAAGGTGAATGGATTCGTAGTTTCAGGAAATTCTGCAAGATGAATTTGAGTAGAGAATTAGAAGTAATAAACAAAAAGAGCAAAGTGAGAATTATAAGACCAAAAAATACAGTAATTGAAATTAACAACTTGGTGGGTTTACAGTAGATTAAACACAGCCAAAGAAGGGATTAGTAAATGGGATGACAGCTCAAAGGAATAGAAATTTTAGGTTTCTAAAACACACACAAAAAGAGAAAAGCACAAGAGATTTTGCTATGGACCGATTGTGTGTGTGTGTCTCCCTTTATCTCTTGCAAAATTCACATGCTGAAGCCCAGTACCCAATGTGATGATATAGGGTGGGAGGAGCCCTCATGAATGGGATTAGTGCCATGAGAAAAGAGACCCTAGAGAACTCTCTTGGCCCTTCCGCCGTTTGAGGACACCATGAGAAAATGGTTATCTATGAAGCAGGAAGCAGGCCCTTACCAGACACCAAATCTGCCAAATCTGATCTTGACTTCCTTGTCTCTAAAACTAAGAGAAGTCCATTTCTGTCTTTAAACCACCCAGCTTATGGTATTCTGTTATAGAAGGCTGAACTGAGATTTATAGGACCAACTGAAAGGTTTACCGTACACGTAACCGGTGTCCCAAAAGAGTGGATGGTGAGGAGGAGAGGTAGGCAAGAGGGGGAAGCAATATTTGAAGCAGTAAATGCCAGTGCCACATGACTAGTGGATAGCCGGGCCAGGTCTAGCTTCAGATTTATCGTCTTCAAAACATTTTTCATTATGACACATAGCACCCAGAAAATGTCATTTAAGAAGTATGTGTTTAACCCAGGTCAAGGTCAGGAAATAGGACACTGCTGGCACTCCAGAAGCTCCTGCCCACCCCCATAGTAGCTTCCTGATTGCACCACGCCTCCCACTAGAGATAACTGCTACCTTTGATTTTATGATAATCATTTTCATCATTGGTTAAACCTACGTGTATGTCCCTAAACAGTCCATTTTAGCTTTGCCTGCTTTTGAATCCTGTGGATGGTATCATACTGCAGCTATTGTTTTCTCATTTTCTTCTCTTGGTCCGTACTGTATGAGATTTATTTAGTCCACGTTGATACGTTATGGGACCTGGTCTGGATCACCTGGCGGAAGAACCAAGTGGCACTCGGAGATCTCGGAAGGCGGGAGGTTTATGTTACACCTGTGGGCTCAGAGATCACTCTCCAGAGGTCTGAGCCCCGAGCGTAAGCAGAGGGAACAATTTGTAGCCTGTTACTTCTGCATTCTGCATTAGTAGTAATTTGGCACGTGAAGCAAGCAGGGCAGGAAGAAGAACCCGGAAGGGGGGTCTTCAGTGGGGGACTGGAAATTTCTCCGTCAGTCCTATTGGCCATCTTATAACAGATTTTTCCCTGTTAGATCGATTTCATTGTGTGATGAAGTATATACCTCATCTATGTGTCCATTTTCCTGTTGGTGGAGATGAAGAGTGTTTGTACTTCAACGTCATTATGAGTAATGCTGCTCGGACGTTCCTCAACCTGTAGCCTAGTACACATGTGCACGCTTCTCTAGAGCACTTGTCTAGAACACCTTCCTGCAGTGGAAGTGCAGGGTTCTTAAGAATGCCTGCACTCAACTTCTCCATGATGCAAAAACGGTAGTGCTGGCTTCTACCCCCACCAACCATGAAGACTTCCCAAGTCTGGCACACTTCCCACCTCACAATCGCTGCGACACATTGGCCTCCCGAGGAGGGACACTCAACAGGCTTCCGCTCTTGGGCCCCGTCATGGAAAGCTTGTTTACTACCTCATGGGGGCCTGTGCCTTCCGATCAGTGACACCCCAAAACAAAAGCGTGTGTGGAGAGAGAATGCGGGGCTGGAGTCTGTTTGGGTCCTCTTTTCTCAGTGTAGGTATTCACACAAAACCCTGTTAAGGTTCTTTGACAAGCTTTAAGTGAGGGTCCAGAGCACAGCACTACTGGTCGAGGGGAGCGTGGCATGGTTTATTTCACCCAAGTCCGCCGAGTCGTTCCAGAAAACCAGCCTGGAAGGACCATGGAAATGTGGACAAGAATGGCGGCACTGCCTTCCCAGGGGTCCTCCCCTGCCTCATGAGCTTTCTCTGGAGGCAGAGTTGTTTTGACTCTGGAGCCTCTCCATCTCTGTCGGGCCCAGGGAATTGGCCCAAACTGAGGAAAAGAGATGTTAGAGCACTCTCCCCACCTGTGTCCCAGTGTTTCATCGAGGCAGTTTTGCACAGCAAAGTCTGGAGCAGGGGCGGACCCCTTAATTTTTTTTTTTAATGTTTATTTATTTTTGAGAAAGAGCATGAGCAGGGGAGGGGCAGAGAGAGGGAGACACAGAGCCTGCTGTGGTACTCGAACTCACAAACGGTGAGATAGTGACCTGAGCCGAAGTCAGATGCTCAGCCAGCTGAGCCACCCAGGTGCCCCGAGGCCGGACTCCTTAGAATCAGGAAGGCATTCACAGCCTGGAGGTGAGGTTGGCCATGGAGCTCCCTCCTTCGAGGGGCTACTTAGCCCATGAGTCATGTTCATACCTTTTTCTCATGGCTCTGAACATCTGAGAGCGCTGCTGGTAGTTGGCCCAGATCTCATTTCTGTTCTCAAACTGTCTCAGCATCCCCTGGATGGCTCAATGAAACACAGATGGCTAAGCCCCACCCTGGAGTCTCTGAGGTAGCGGGTCTGGGGCGAGGCCTGAGAATTTGCTTTTTCTGGCTGATTCCCAGGTGACACTGCCACCGTTACTGGTCTCGGGAGCACACCTTGAGAGCCACTGGTCTAGCTCCTCTTCAGGCTTCATTTAGTGCTGGTTGTGAGAACATGTAACTGCGTTTTAGTTCGTAGGTTGGAAATTCTACTCAGGATGCATTGAGAATGCCCCAAATGTTCAGCATTCCTGCTTGACATAAACTTGGTTCGTTCTGTGTCCTTAACTTTAAGCTTAGTTTCTGCTCAAGAGCCCATGAAGTTAACAATTAGCTTCTCTGCTGCATCAGTTTTACTGGCGTTAACGCACGCATACACGTGACGCGCCATGATGTTACATTAAGGAGCTTAAATTAGAAGCAAATCTCCCTGGTCAGAAAGTCATCTGGTCGTTTGGCTTAATGAAAATTGGGTCTGTCATGTACTGACCCTGACTCATGTACCGCCTCCACGACGATGCTGCTCTGTGAATTGAGAAGTATCTATAAAACCAGCGTAGGGCCCCGCTTGTGCTAAACTGTAAAGGTGAGGTGGCCTTCTGTCTTCTCCGAAAGACACAGACTCCTGTCCCAGAGTACATATATTTCAATGAAATTTACTAGAAGCTTGAAACTAAACCTTGCTTTAAGGAAAACGTGAAGCCCTCGGGAGAGGGTTGAGTGGTTCATAACTTGTATGTACCGTTGCACGCGGTTGTGGTGTCCTGATCCGCTAGGACTAATAACTTGTGACAGCCACAATGACGCCAACACCGCAGGCCTCGCTCACGCGTGGAGTACCCGTCAGGCCGCACCTGCTTCACTCTGTTCTTTTTTTAGAACAGTACACAGCCACCAGCTTGGGCGATGATTCTGAGGACACTGACGCTAGGCTGCATCTATCTAGTTCGGTCCTGCGAAAACAGTCATGATTTGAGAATTATGCAGTCAAGTGATTGCTTAGAACCAACGCTGTCTTGTGCTGTTTGCTGTTTAGAATATTACGTTGATAGGGTGGGTTGACCGGATCATCTGTGACATCAGGGTTCGTGATGATTTGTTTCTAAGAGGTCTGGTGTGGGAAATGCTCTTCAAGTTCTGTGTCCTCCTCCCCACCCCCGACCCTTTAGTGGCCATGATTCTGAAAATCACATGTAGCCTGAGGCTGAATTGGAGAGAACTCTTCCTGTGTCTTCCTGAAGGTTCACCCTGTTACCACTTGATGTTCCTCTGGGACCTCAAGCCCTGGGATGAAGTGTGCAGATAAGATGGGGCTTTTCCCTCAAAGGTTTGTTTCTGCTTGGTCTGTTTGAGACTGAGGGATACATAAATACAAACTATGAATACAGTTGTCTCTTGATTCTTTTATGATAGCAGCTGTGACTGGTGGGTGAGCCCCGAGGTGCTTTTACAGAGTTGAATGTCCCCAGACATCCATTTCCCTGAGCTGTCATTGACTTCATGGGATTTCCACTTGTCTTGCAAGATTGGCACACTTTGTATCAAATGTTTGTAAACTCTGTGTAAGAGACAATGGCTGAGATGCTTGTACATTTTGTCCCCATGGGAAGGACACAAAGCTGGGTGGGTCCTCAGCAGCAAGAAGGTGCTGGGTATTGGGGAACACTGAATCCTGCTTTAGGAATTCAGTCACCAACTGTAGTAGCCTTGGGGCGCCTGGGTGGCTCACTCAGTTAAGTGTCTTGATCCTGGCTCAGGTCGTGATCTTGCAATTCATGGGTTCGAGCCCCACATTGGGGCTCTGCTCTGGTGGTGTGTAGGCTGCTTGGGATTCTTCCTCTCCTCTCTGCCACTTACCTGCTTATGGTCTCTCTGTCTCAAAATAAATAAATGAACTTTAAAAAAAGAAAAAAAGAACTGTAGTAGGCACTCACCATCTGTATGGCGAAATATGGCAAAATATGGCGGTGGAGAAGACATGGTCTACCTGGCCTAATGCATAATGAAGGAATAAGACATGCGTGTAAATTATTTATTACAGAGAAGTTACTAGAATGCACTCTGCTTCTGCCACTGGAAGCTATTGCTTTATGCTATGTGGCCAGATGAGGAGGAAGAACTTCTCTTGATTGAGAATGGGGAGGCTTCCCAGGTGGAAAACCTTATAGCTGAGCCTTACAGGAATAGTTGTCCAAGGTGGGGGGACAGGATGGCTCAAAGAACAACGTGAACAGATGTGAAAATGGCACTAGGGGTGGGACATACTTTCATCTCCTTCATTTTGATCTGTAGGCAGGGGCCAGGAGACACAGCCCCGATGGGCTGTGGTGGGTAGTAGGGTTTTATTCTGAGGCCGTTGTGGGAGGTCAGCCTCCTTCCACTCCCCTCCTCAGCCTCACCAGCTATTTAGTGCCTCAGAAGAGGCAGGACCAATTTTAATAAAAATAATGGTATCTTTCTAAAAATGTATTCAAAGGTAAGCAAGGCACTGACATAATCACAAATTTAAACATTTCTCAGGAAAATTTGTGCTTAAACCATAGTACAGCCACCCCTCCCCCCACCCCCACCCCCAGGATATTACCAACCATGTTTAAAAGGTAAGCCAGAGTTTTCAACTGCTCTTAAAGTATTTATTTTTAAATAGCTTAGAATTTGAAAATTTTTGATGGCTTAATTTCTGATAGTCAGCAGAAAGGAAATCTCTAGCTGCTGCCTATATGCAAATCCACTTTTTACAGATTCCCAGTTTATCCCAAATAGGTTGGGAAATTTGAAAAGATGCAAGTCTCTTCAGCATCCGGTTAACACCGGTATCCTACAGGCCCTGGAGTCTCCGGTTTTCACACTAAAATCTATTTGGCACTGAAGCTGTACTAAGCAAAATGCAGTTTTGCTCGGGGTCCGGACACGTGAACCCTGGATGGCCTCCGGGTCATCCTCAGCGTCAGGTGTCGCAGAAGACACCGCAGGAGACCGGGCTCCTGTGCTCGCGGGTGGTGGCGATCCCCGTCTCCTGCGCGTGGCCCACCCTGACTCGTGTTCTGTTTCCTCCCCAGCCCAGTGACTTCTCCGTGTCTCTGAAAGCATCAGGGAAGAACAAACATTTCAAGGTGCAGCTTGTGGACAATGTCTACTGCATCGGGCAGCGGCGGTTTCACACCATGGACGAGTTGGTGGAACACTACAAAAAGGCACCCATCTTCACCAGCGAGCACGGGGAGAAGCTCTACCTCGTGAGAGCGCTGCAGTGACGGCCCCTGCCACAGCCCCAGCCACCTCTGGGCCCTCAGGGCCGCACTCACCTCCCCAGAGCCGAGCGGACCGGCCCCCAGAAGAAGCCGCACTCACGGGCCCTCCCGCAGCGGGCTCCGCTCCGTCCGGTGGTTCATCATCGTCTCTTGGCTTCCTTTGCCTCGTTCATCTTCGCGTGCAGGTCGGTTTGTTTGCCACTCGCCTCTCCTCTGCCGCGCCGCGCCCTGCCACCCACTCTCCAGCTGCCTTCCTCCCGGCCAGGTTCAGGGGTCGGGAGGCGAGGAGGAACGTTCCTTCACTTTATTCCTGTGCAACTGAAAACAGCCTTCGGGTTGTTCACGCTGACAGAACCCCTCATTAAAAAGACATCGGGCACGGTTTGAATGCACCAAAGCTGCCGTTAATTATGTGAACTACAGTACGCTCCGAACGCGGGGTCCTCGGGCCCTGGGCTCCCTCTCCGGCCAGGCGGCACCTGCGAGGTCCCCGGTCCTGGCAGCCCTGGCTCCGTGCCCCTCGCCCCTGCATGGCTCCCAGACTGTCCAGGGAGAGTGGACGCGCTTGCGGGTAGCAGCACCAGAACCACCAGATGAGACAGTCGCGAGGAAATTCCAGTGCCTTCGGGGCTATGCTTGCAATAAAAGAAATTTCCTTGAAAGTCCGTCCGCAGAAGCCGGACCGGTGACTCCGAAAGACAGAGGTTGTGGTCATTTCCCCCAGATGTGCCATCCGCATAGTGCTTTTTCCTCTTGCCCTTCGGCTTGTTTAAATTTCACAATTATGTATTTAATTCTCAAAGTAATATGTATCTGTAGCCATTTGTTGACACTAATACAGATGATTAAGGAAAACAGCTGATCTTTGGGGAAGGGGAGCTACCATACACTTACACACACGCACGCACACACACACACACACACCATATATATATATATATATATACACACACACACACACACACACACACACACACACATACACACGTATATACACACACAGGATGTGTGTGTGTATATACATGTGTATGTGTGTGTGTGTGTGTGTGTGTGTGTGTGTGTGTAAGAACTATTTGCTTTACAGGGAATTTTTCAGGGTTTACAAGAGAATATGTGATTGGTAGTTAAAAGACACACAGAATGTTTATGAAGAAATTGCATTTTTTTCTTTACATTTGAACTTCTTTATAGTTGAAATATACAGTCTTGAGATGGCACATTCCTACAACTGAAGAAGGGGTCTCGAGACCTCCTAAACTTGCATACTCAGTTTTTTGGATATTGTAATAAAAAACGTATTATGAGAAGACTATGTGTGTATTGATCTTTGGGAAAACTCAGACTCAATACAGGGAAGCAGTCGCTCTAGCATTTACTGAACACTCAGTGCCTACAGGGAAACATTTTTAGAGAGGAGTCTAATAAATTTATTATTTGTGTGTTTTCTTTTTCTACCACCACATCTTTGTATGTTGAAATAATAAATTTGAATTAGTGAAACTCTCCAAGAGAAAGCAGAATCTCAAGCCTGGTCTTAACTTTACTCTTTGGAAATTATCTGTCACACAATGTTTTCCTAAATGTTCGTCAGCCCCGCTTCTCAGCTGCAGCTTTTCTCTCTTCACCCAGGTCTTACTTTCATTTGCTCAATCGGTAAATGAATCTCGAACGGTTGCCATGTGCCAGGCACTGGAAAACAGGATTTGTGCCTTCGCGAGCTAATTACGAGTGCGTGTTCAACGCTCCATCTATGCGTCCTCACTTATTATTCCTCATTACAATCCCATGAGATGGCCCTGCTCTCATCCCCCTTACAGAGTTGGAGGAAGTGAGGCATGAGGTACGTGCACAAGGTCACATGGCTGGTACGTGGTAGGGCAGGGTTGCACACCCAGAGATCAGGCTTCAGGGGTACAACCTTCCAACACCAGCCCAGGAAGGAAGGCTTCCAAGAGAAATAAGATATTCTCACCCATGAGAGTTTGCTCTTCATCTGCCATTCCTGTTTTCTGTGAGTTGATTGTGTCTCTTTGTTGCCTTTGATATAAATTAGAAGTTTGGGTTTTGGTACCTGGAGTTGGGGTACCCTGTTACATCAGAATATATATCCAGGTGAGTGATGTGGATCGCTAGTCTAGACGAAGCACGTGTATTCTGTACCTTATCCCTGGAAATAACAAGTCCTCCTGACTTTTCAGGTCTCGCTGTTGTGCGTTCCATTTTGACTTGATGCTTAAAATCCCTGTGTATAATGAGTGTCTGGATAGCTGAAAGAGTTGGATTTACACGTAGCAATTAAGGAAGAAACCAGCAATTAAAGGACACAAGACAGATACACATTTTGGCTTCAGCAACTGCTTTAAGGCTTATAGTTAAAACTGACAGTCGTCGTCAGTCTTGTCCCAAACCACCATGGGAAGTCCTCCAGCTGCCTGGGGTAGATGAAGGTTCGTATTTACAAAGGTTCCAGCATCCCTGTGTGGCAGCAGGTGGCCCGGTGGAGGGTGGATTGATAGCCCCAGTGTGAGCCTGTTGACGGTGGCGGAAGGCAGCCAGGGCAGAGTCCCCACGCGGTTTGGAGTGTGGACCACCGATCCTCGGTCCAGGTGGGACTTCTGCCATCACCTTCCTGCAAGACCGAGATTTCCCAAGCGCACCCTGCTTTGCCGTTCCTTTGCCTCTGCACAGACAGCAAAGGACAATAAAGGTCAGTCATCTTACAGTTGTGTGACTCTGCTCATTTGTTTGCATTAAATGTGCCTTCATTTTTCATCAACAGCCCCGCTCAATTACGGTACTGAACTACCAAGCCCTCGCACGTGACTTAGGCCAGATGCCATTAAATCATGTTTCTAGGGAGCTAAAACTGGCTGTGTTTTCTCCCAAAGTGCATCACAAATTATAGTCTTAAATTATAATTAGAATCTTTAGGTCTACTGAAACTGACATTTCCAAACAGTATTTTTGGTGCCAGTACAATTTTGTCTTTGGTTCCTATGTGTCAACTGCTTTATTAACTACTTTGGTACCCTTTCTACCGCCCCATACTAGAATGCCCGATTAATTTAAGACCAAAGTTTAGAACCGTGAGAGAGGGTAGAAAAGCTTGGAAGTTTTTCTCTTAAAATAAAACTGTTGGGTAAATACAGGGCTGGCTTGGGCTGTTTCTCACGAGAACTCAGCCACACTCACTTGCTAGTGTGTGATTCGTGTAACGAATACAATCATTTCAGGTGTTAACACCTTGCGGGCGTGCTGTCTGCTCTCCCATGAAGCGGTGTCCCACTTACAGACTTGGGAGCTGCCGCCAAAGCCGAGTGTGGGAGGAGTGCCGCGTTATCTTTATTAACCCTGTGGCCTCAAGCGAGTATGCTTCTCCGAACGTGTTCGCTTACTGGCGAATGGGACTGCCCGCCATCTTTGTGATTCACAGGGCCGTGTGAGGACTAGCTGGGGTAGGACCCTTGACCAACTTCGTAGGACGTGCTACACAACACCAATCCGTGCCAGACTGGCTGTGTGTCACATAATCTCCTTGACATTTTTCCTCATTTGTTGGAACTCTTTGGTGTATCCACCAGCCATGGGCTTCCTCAGAGGGCCCCACTGCAGAGCTCTGGCTCCGTGAGACCCTCAGTGTGGTCCCTACTGGGCAGTGTCAGTGCCAACCCAGTCCCACTTTTTAGACTCTTCAGGTATTCGAGGACATGCTGTTCCAAGAAACTCCTCATCCTAAACATGTGACCCATCTTTCATTAGAAGCCCAGGTCCCAAGACCATACTTGGCCGTACTGAGCACATACTCCCCTTACCTTCTTACCTCAGTAGTTGACAAATGCACATCCCTAAAAAACTTCGGGGAAAACTTTGTTTTCTCCTTGGCAGGAGTGGAGGGCGGTAGAGGACACCCTCCATGTCTCGTGAAGAAGCCTTTATGTTTCTTAGCCTGAGCTGGCAATACAAGAGTCCTTAAGTATGGGGCCAAAACTGAATAGGCCAACCAGTGTTCAGAAAACCTCTGCCCCTATCAGCTCAGGCTATTATAACTTTCTACCATAAAGCAAGTGGCTCATAAACGACAGAGATTGATTTCTCAGAGTTCTGGAGGCCAGAGGTAGAGTGGGGTGCCATTGCGGTCAGGTTCTGGGGAGAGCCCTCTTCCTGGTTGCAGACCTCCTCCACACTGTGTTGTCTCCTCAAATGGCAGAAAGAGAGCCAGCTAGCTCTCTGGCTTCTTACAAGGACGATAGTTCCGTTTGTGAGGGTACCACCCTCATCACCTAATTGCCACCCAAAGTCCCCACCTCCAAATGCCATCATATTCGGGGGTTGGGTGTTCCCCTGTGAATTTGGGGATGATGCAAGCATTCAGTCCATAATGCCCTCTTCAACAAACTATTCCCACTGCTTTGAGGAAACTGGCCATTGCTGTTCCAAAGACAGACCTGGAAGATTTATAGTTCCGACCATTCGACAATGCTGTTCCATGCGGTTTTTCAGCCACTCAGATTTTCATTTAGAGGATGCAAGGGGCAGGCATCTGCCTTTTCAACATGCTCCCTGGAGATTCGGATGAAGGTGGTTTGGGGCCTACATTTCAGATGCTGTTCTAGTCTGCTTGAAACCTTTGGAAAGTCACCTACGCCCACCCCTCTGTGCTCCACGTTACTGACAACACACACCTTCTATAGCATGCCCTTTCTTTGGATCCTGTAGAGAGAAATGTCAGACTCTGAATGACTAGATTGGTCTTTTTTTAAAGAATAAGCTTTAGTTGCCTTCACCTCCATGTGTATTTCTCCTATCACCGCTCCTAGCCGTAGAGCTAACCGGAAAGACTCATTACGTTCCGTCTTTGGAGGATCCTGTTACTTGACAGTAAGTTATTACTGAAGATGGATGAGGCCGACAGCTGGTATTAAAGCTCATTTTGACAGTTTTTAAAAATACATGGCCTCCTCCCCAGGGGGCAGGCAGTTGGCCAACTCCTCAGCTTGGGGACCAGGTTCTGCAGCCAAAGTCAGGAACCGGAGGGCCAGGGTTTTGTACTCCGGCTCCTCCTGATGGGTGAGGACATGTGGCCTTCCAAGAATAGGTCATGGCCTGGGGAAACCCCAAGTCCAAAGAAGCAGTGGTCCTATTTCCATGGTCATTAAACCCTTTTGGCATCTGCCCTGGGAGTAAGCCTGGGCGCTGCCCCTCTCCAGCAGTGTAAGCCCCACCAAGTTTGGAGACCTCTGTGCCCTGATGGCCTCAGAAACACTGGCACAGAGCTGCACTTTCTGCACAACCATTTAAGGATGATATTATAGTTGTCAGACATTATTATACATGGAGATAAGGTGAACTGCTTTGCATAATAATGTAAAATGCTTAGAACCTTTGTACAGCTTGTTAAATGATCTTAATGAAAAGGGAAAAATAATATGCTAAGTTGTTATCTCAATGAAGCCAGTAGTAACCCAAGTTTCCAGACCCCATCTGCTTGTAGAACCACAGAGGCACTGTATTCAAACGATGTCAACCTTGAACTCTCATTCACGCACAGATGGGATTCAGATGCTAACAGGATCCATTTCTACAAAGATAAGCAGGTCCCTTCCAGTGTGTGAATAGTAAAGAATAATAAGGAAGGAATGACCTCGAAGTAATGAAACCAATTAAAACATTTGCCTAAGCAGAATGTAGATATCCAAATAGCATTTAAATCACAACAATTCATCACAGTGGTCGTATTTGGTGTTAGAGGCTATGGGACATGACCTTTGCTAACAAGCTTTTGGAACTCTTCTTGGAGAAAGGTCCACTCATGCTTCAGGTGTAGCCTTTGACTTCTCAGTGGTAGATCGCTAGGGCTGCTTTTTAAATTTCTTTGGTGGGGATGGTGATGTTGGTTACAAAATTATCTAGAAATCATTTCGAGCAATTGGAACTGTTATATTTTCTTTACACTTTTTAATGTTTCCCAAATTTTCTACAATGGATATGAATTATCTGAAGGACATATGCATTTAAAAAATTCTCTTGTATTTAAAATTGCACGGACCAAAATTGGGTGAATAAAGATCAATGCTCAATTGGTCGTACTGGTTGTAGAAAAATATTTAGCAGAAAGAGTTCTGCTGTGGACTTTGCTTGGTTTCCTGGTGGTATTAGAAAATAATTTTATCTTTAGCCAACATCCTCATCAAAAATGACTAAAAATCATAATTGCCAAATTGAAAATGTAATGAGGTCAATTAACAGCATGATGGATATTGCAAAATACAGAATTTGTAATCTAGGTCATCTAGAAGCTTCTCAATGAAGCCTACCCTGACCATCCTTATTCTGATCTCTTTTTTTTTCAATTAGTACTTATTAATTTCAAACATAGTGGATAGTTCACTTATTTGCTATGGTTATTATTTATTATCTGTACACACACACACACACACACACACACACACACACACACCCCTCACAGCTAGAATTCAGTTCCACAAGGGCAGGGGTATATGTCTGGCTAAGTGGTGTAACTGAAATAGAACAGTGCTTGGCACGTAGTAGGTACTCAGTAAGTATTTGTTTAATGGTGTTGGATGAATCAACCTGAGAGAAAAGAGAAATGTCATTTGAGTCCTTTCGTGTCCCCAAATGCCTTTCTGTTGCCCTTGGAAAAGAACGCTTGCTTGCCTGGATGTGGTTCATGCATCACATTTTTTTTTTCTTTCAAAATTCTAGACAAAACTCTGCCATTTTTTGACATTTAGTTAAGCCAATTCCACTTCATCCATGATACCAACATGCCCTCCTCACCGGTATCACTTGCTCCTGCCTTTCTCATGTAGCCCCACCTCACTCAATTCCACACCACCTCTTCCTTCCTAAGGTCCTCATCTGTCCCTAATACACCACTGGCTATTCTCAGCCACCAAGAATTCGGTCAATTTTCTCATCGCAACTTTCGACCACACTATCTTCCCATAATTCCTTCACTCAACCGTTTATTGTTCCTGAACCTCTTCTTCCTTCTTAACACCTAAGTGCTCAGGAGCTCCATCCTGTCCAACGGAGATGATGAAATCCAGTTAGACTGCTGACCTTCCCACCACCCTTTGAGTCTCAGTTCCTCAGTCCCTCCTCATCATGCCTCATGACTCCACACACGGCCCCGGGGCGTGCACCTCTCCCTGCATCTGCTCACCCTTCAAGCAGCCATTTTGATAAATGAGTGACTTTCTCCGTCCTTCAAGCCCCACTGTCCCAGACCCATAGCCATTTCCTTCATCCTGCTCCCTCTTCTCCAGAAGACCTATCGCATTTATCTGGCTGGGCGAGGGGGGGGGGGGGGGTTGCTGGTTGTTGTACCTGTCATTGCTGGCCAGCCTCTCTGGTGTCTCTCTGTGTCCTTTCTCTCCCCTCAGGCTATCAACAACTGAGTTTAGGGTGAACCATACATAACTGCCTCTTTTTTCAGGTCAAAAATGGTCGAGTATTGGCAATTTCATATGGTTCAACCTAAAAGTTTTTCTCAAAGTTCTTACTTAATACTCTGCTCCCTGTACATGGTAGGTGCCTAACAAATATTTATTGGTTGACTAACAACAGAAAAAGAGAATCTATAAAATGAGATAACATCCCTGTCTCTAGTTTAATAAAAGTTCAAAACAAACCACTTGAAAACACTAGAAAGGAAGCCCTGACATTATCAAATGTTAGCTATAAAGACTATATTCTAGGTGCACCTCAATGGCTCAGTGGGTTGAATGTCTGACTCTTGATTTCAGCTCAGGTCATGATCCCAGGGTCTTGGGATCAAGCCCCCTTAAGATTCTCCCTCTCCCTCCCTCTGCTCCTCTCTTCAACTTATGCACTCGTACTCACTCTCTCTCTCTCTCAAATAAATAAGTAAGTAAATAAATAAATAAACGCTAAAGAAATTCTACATTTGATTTACCCTGGGTTCACACACACAAGCCTTAGAAGGTACAGACCATTAGGCTCTTGTGTCTCTCTCTGTCTCTGATGAAGGTCATATGGTATCTGAACTTGAGTCAGGGTCTCATTCAGTAGAGCTATTATTTCTTCTCTGTCTAATCTACCACAGAATTTCTGGAAAATCCCTTATACTGGATGCCAAATGTGGCCTGTTGGCTATTGTGACTGTTTGTTTTTTTTTTTAGAGTACAAAATTTATTTAAATTCAAGTTAGTTAACATGCTTTGTAGTATTGGTTTCAGGAGTAGAACCCAGTGACTCACCACTTACATATAACACCCAGTGCTCATCCCATCAAGTGCCCTCCTTAATGCCCATCATCCCTTTAGCCCACCCCCCCCCACCCATCTTCCCTCCAGCAACCCCCTTTGTTATCTGTATTTAAGAGTCTCTTATGGTTTACCTCCCTCTCTGTTTTTATCTGATTTTTCCTTCCCTTCCCCTGTTCATCTGTTTTGTTTCTTTTTTTTTATTTAAATTTTTTTTTTAATGTTTATTTATTTTTGAGAGAGACAGAGACAGAATGTGAGTGGGTTGGGACAGAGAGACAAGGAGACGAATCTGAAACAGGCTCCAGGCTCTGAACTGTCAGCACAGAGCCCAACGCGGGGCTCGAACTCAGGAGCTGTGAGATCATGACGTGAGCTGAAGTCGGACGCTCAACTGACTGAGCCACCCAGGCGCCCCTGTTTTGTTTCTTAAATTCCACACACGAGTGAAATCATATGGCATTTGTCTTTCTCTGACTGACTTATTTTGCTTAACATTTTACACTCTAGTTCCATCCACATTGTTGCAAATGGCAAGATTTCATTGTTTTGGATCACTGAATAATATTCCATTGTATGTATATGTATATGTGTGTATGTGTATATATATATATGTATGTATATATGTGTGTGTATATATATATATAAATATATATATATATAAATTATAAATTATATTTTATATTTTTATATATTTATATATAATTTATATAATATATAATTATATATAATATATATTATATTAACTAATCATATATTATTATATATATTATTATACATTATATATTATATATTATATATTATATATTAATATATTATTATTAATTAATATAATATATTATATTAATATATAATATATTAATATATAATAAATTATATAACAATATATTTATATATAATTTATATAATATATAAATTTTATATATTTTTTATATATAAATATATATTTTATATATAAATATTTATATATATAATATATAAAATTTATATATAATTTTATATATAAATTATAAATATATAAATATATATATTTATATATGTATATATATATATACACACACATACCATATCTTCTTTATCCATCCATCAGTTGATGGACGTTTGGGCTCTTTCCATACTTTGGTGATTGTTGATAGTGCTGCTATAAACATAGGGGCACATGCACCCCAGAGTTTATAGCAGCGCTACTGTGACTTTTTAAAAAACTTGTGGTAAAATGCACCTAACAAAATTTACTGTCTTCATCACTTTTAAGTGTACAGTTCAGTGGCATTAAGCACATTCACGCTGTTGTCAAGCCATCACCACAGTCTAGCTCCAGAGCTCTCTCATCCTCTGAAATTGAAACTCTGTCCCCATTAAACACCAACTCCCCACTCCCAGCCACCAGCCCCTGGCAACCGTCGTTCGACTTTCTGTCTCTATGAATTTGACTAATCTGGGTAGCTCACAGAAGTAGAATTGTACAGTCTTTGTCTTTTTTGCAAATAGCTTATATCACTTAACACAACGCCCTTGAAGTTCATTCATGTTGTAGCGTGTGTCAGAACTTCCTTCCTTTTTAAGGTTGAATAATATTCCATTGTACGTATATACTATATTTTATCCGTTTGGCAGACAATGGATGTTTGAGTTGCTTCCACGTTTTGGCCATTGTGAACAATACTGCTAGGAACATGGGTATACACATACCTCTTGGAGTCCCTGCTTTTAATTCTTTTGTACACATACGCAGAAGGAGAACTGCTGGATCATATGGTGATTCTTTTTTTTTTTTATTTCTTTTTTATTAGAGAGCAAGCGGGGGAGACGGGCAGCGAGAGTGGGAGAGAGATCATCTTAAGCAGGCTCCGTGCCCGGCACAGGGTTCCATTTCACAACCCTACAATCACGACCTGAGCCGAAATCAAGAGTCAGACACTCAACCAACTGAGCCACCCAGGCACCAGTAATTCTATTTTTAATTTTTAGGAGAACCATCATAATGTTTACCACAATGGCTGCACCATTGTATATTCCCACCAACGGTGTACAAGCTTCCTATTTGTCCACAACCTTGTGAACACTTGTTATTTTCTGCTTTATCGGTATTGGTCATCCTAATGGATATGATTACTGTGACATTTTTATAAAACTTAGAGGAAAATGTCACATCATTATAGATCAGTTTCACATTCATAACTGCACGTAGGGCTCAAACTTCACTGTCTGCATGTCCTCAAGCCTACACACCTCTTGACATTAACAAGTACATTCAACTTACATTATACTATCTTGAAAGGTTAATTTTTATGTATCTTAATCTATAAGTGTCCTGCAAAGAGTACAGTTTACGCTAATGTAGAAAAAAATGAAATCTAAAAGCAAGTGATCATGAGACTGGAGATTAGTCTTAAAAGGAAATTGATTCTTAGAAAATAAGGAACATTAAAATCAGCCAAGTTAAGCAATAAAGAATGCAATCTTGTCCCAACAACACCACTCCTCTTCTGCCTGTGACTTTAACGAATGGATTTAATCCCTTAGGATGGAGACAGGCAACCTAACCCATGGGATAGTTGGATACAGAACAGCTCTGTCTCTGCACCGCTTAGACACCCACGCTCTCTCGTGCATATATGTAGCTCTTGGTCCAACCAATGTTTGCACGTTGGGCCCTGTGCTAACTTGTTTACATGCTCGTGCAAAGCTGCTCGTGTGGGAAAGGGGACATCCAGAGGAGGGAGGGACAGGGGGAGCAAAAGAGACCTGGTCAATGACAGAAGGAGCAAGACTCCGTTGCGACTTGGAAGAAAGAATGAATGGTGGGTACATTTCGCTTGTGGATTTGGTAATCAGACAGTGATGGGGTGCCTATCCGATGGCTTCTGTCTCCCCAAGAAGTATGAGGCTATTAGTGGGAGCTTTTTGTGTCCTCCAAAAATGGCTTTTGAATCTATAGGAAAGATTATCCCAAAGGAAGTTATTTGAGTTTAAAAAAATAAAATACAGCACCTGGTCCTTCCTTAAGTTTCTTAATTCAGTTTACAAATTTTATTTTATTTATAAACCCAGCATGAAGCAATCCCTTTTAATTAGTTTGATTAATGTCTCTGTTCATATTAACATGGAATTAAACTCCTTTTAGCATTTTTTTCCTCTAAGCATTCTAAATTGCATTTATGTCTATTAATTCAATTTCCTTTCTTAAGTACTTCAGTGATTGAATTACCAAACAAACCTTTCCAAGTACTTCAGTAATCCTTGGAAATCTAATAAATTAAACTTATAAATACAGTGAGTCTTAAGCTCTCTTAAACGTTCCATTGCTCTTTGTACATTTACTAAGATTCTGACCTAAATTCAAAAGTCTAAATTCAGTTGTACGTTTTAAATTAACAGGCCAAATTCTCTTAAATTTTATAATTATATAAGCACCCAAATACACATAGATTTTCTTATCTCAAAAATGTTACTGTTGGGGCACCCAATCAGTTAAGTGTCCAACTCTTGATTTTGGCTCAGGTCATGATCTCAACGGTTGTGGGATCAACCCCCACATCAAGCTCTGCACTGACCGTGGATCCTGCTTAAGAGTCTCTCTCCCTCTCTCTCTCTCTCTCAAAATAAATAGAAAACTTAAAAAAAAAAAAAGAAATATTTATCTACAAAAGCAATCATAGCCATCCCCAACAATGTTGGCAGAAATTTCCAAAGAGGTTTCTGGGTTTACCTTCTCAGCTGCAGAAATTTTTTATGAGCAGAGAGGTCCTAGCTCAGACAGCGACAGGGCTCCTACTGTGACCCCCCAGGGGAGGCAGGTGTGGGCTTTGCCTTGTGTCATCCCTTTCCCATAGATGGTCCCCAGCCTTACACACTGCTAACTGTTTCACTACTCAGGGAGGCCTGCAATCACTTCCACTCTATTAGATGCACCGAATCTCTGTAGTGACCCATTCTATCAGGGAATCTTTTAGCATCTATCCTTCTTCTAGGTCCACAACTTTTTTTTTTTTCTTTTTAAGATTTTTTATTTTTGAGTAATCTCTGTACCCATCACCGGGCTTGAACTTACAACCCTGAGATCGAGTCACACACTCCACCAACTGAATCAGCCAGGCACCCCTATGGCCACAATTCTTTTCTTTTTTTCTTAGGTTTTATTTATTTTTGAGAGAGAGAGAGAGAGCGCAAGCAAGGGAGGGGCAGAGAGAGAGGGAGACACAGAATCCAAGGCAGGCTCCAGGCTCTGAACTGTCAGCACAAAGCCTGACATGGATCCCAAACTTGTGAGCTGTGAGATCATGACCTAAGCCAAAGGTGGACGCCTAACCAACTGAGCCACCCAAGCGTTCCTGGCCACAGCTCTTAAATAGACATCTAGTCCCAGGTTGAATCTCCCATGGCCTTGTCTGGTTCTAAGATCCTTCTAAAGACAGAGGCAAGGCCATCGGCTGACAGGGATTCCCAAGGAGGCCAAGGGATGAGGGTTGAGGAGAGAATAAGTGCCCGGGAGGAGCTTTCGAAGAGCACAGGGTTTTATTGACTTTATGGGTTTGGACACCCACCAGATGGTGAGCACTAGAGATGGGCAGGTGCTGCTCTTAAGTACCCATTCTCTCCACTGTTCTCATCTATGTAACGAGAGGTGGTTTTATTTGTTTGGGAGCTCCCAGGTGTTTTAGCATCTGTTTATTCCAGGCTTACATGCTGTTGTAAGAACACAGGTCACACTTGGAGACTTCTTAGGCATCAATCGGTGTTCACTCCATTTTGAAGAAAATCAAACAAAATTTATAGTGGTCATCAGACCAATTATCAAAGGAAAGGCTTAGGCCTGACTCCAAAGCCTGGTGAATGAACGCCCATCTATATGTTGTAAGTCACAATAACATGTTCAAAGGTATATGTGTCATTTCTGGCATTCCCAATCTTAACTTAATATTTTTACTTTTTAAATAAATACCTTCTACTTTATTTATAAGATAACCACAAGATCTAAACTGTGAGAGTGAAGAGGAACTGATGAAGGAAGAGAGACCCCCCAGGGATCCATGGACTCAGAGGTCTAGCTGATATTAAAAGGTTAAGTAACCGAGTTGGAAGGATAATCAGTTGTGGCCACCAAATAGGACTTGTGAATTAGAGTGAATGGTCAAAAGGGAGAGGAGGAAACATCACTGAAGAGAAGAAAGTCAGGAAACTGGATTCATCTGGATGACCTTGGCCAATTCTTGCTCTTAAAAAATGTATTTCCAAGGTTTGTACTTGACATGGATTGATCAAGCCCACTGCGTTTACAGACAATGACACTGAGGCTCAGGAAAATTATAGGGGCAACATGGGAAGAGCGTTTGATCAACAATGTCTGTAGCCATAGGCTTCTTCTAATAGATCACTGGGATGGGCCATCTTTCACATGGGGTGTGCCATGGCAAGGGGCTCTTGAGTTTTTGAAGACTCAGTCTTGCTGGCATTAGGAAAAAGCGTGTGGCAGCCTTGCCTACCAACTTCAGTGCTGGTGCCAGATAGAACTTCCTTTTGTGAACCTATCTCAGTGATCCTCCTGCACTTTCAAAGGTCTCAGACATGGTGAGATTCCGTGGGCCAGACAACTTGGGTTTCAGCACCAGGATAATGGGGTCACAGCCATGGCCATGTGTCTGAGCCTGGAAAGGGCTTCCCACTCATTGCTGGTGGGAGTGAGAGGTGAAGGTGTCATCTTGCAAGTGGGAGCGCACAGGTGTATTCTGAGGTTGGTCGAAAGGTACATGCCGCTCAAAGAATAAGAGACAGATAGGTGACCGTCGGTGGGAAGAAGGAAACCGTAGACATCCCAAAAGCCATTCTCGTCTTTCACAAACTAGCTGGACAGTGTTATTTTCCATCCTTCAGTTTCTGACCATTGAGGATCTGTGGACTTGAAAAGAGGCACTTTCTCAAAAGTGTCTTGAATGTTCCTGAACATTCTTAAACGTTATCTTGAATGTTCTTGTTCCTCCCCTGATGGGTAGCCAGGCATTTGGAGGACAAGGCCCTCTACCTCCTCGGCAGGCCACTATCACGAGTTTCCATGTTTTGAAAGCAGGTCAGACCTTCTCATTCCCTCCTAGACAAAAATCTCTGTCTCAGCAGCGGTGTCTGGGGAAGACTTGTCTCTGTGGGCAGTAAGGTCCTGGTGTTATGAATCGGTGACAACAGTAGGCCTTTGTGAGTGGCACCTCAGGCTCTCTCGGGACCACAGAAACCACGGCCTTGACTGATGTGGGGACGGCACACACCAACTCCGAGCTGCAGTCCGGACAGCGCTGCACAGCCTGGCTTAGCACAGAGGCTAAGGAACTGAGAGCCAGTGCACACAGACTGAACGACCAAAGGGCTCAGTGTCCAGCCTGCTAGCAAGGTAGATCATAGCCAATGCTGCTCCCTAATTACTGAGTTTCCCTTCCTGACTTCCGGATCCTAGGAGACTCTGGAATACCTTTTCATCTCCCCACTCTGCTCTTTGCTCATGTGAAGCATCTCCTAACGGATCTCCCTGCCTCTAGTATCAACCCCTACACTTGGCCTTGCATACAGCTGCTGCATGTGGGAGACTGCACTTCTAAAAATAGCTAGTCCCACATACTTTTTTGGAAGCTTGCCGCTTAACCATTAAGAGATGGAAGCTAGGTCTCCTCCTCCCTTTGAAGCTGGGTGCCTTTCATACCTGCCTCAGCCAATAGAGTGAGCAAAAATGATGCTACATGATTTCGGAGGCAAGGTCCCCCAAGCCAGTACAGCTTCCACCTGGCTCTTTGTCTTGAGATGCTCACCCTGGGCATGCAGCCACTGTGCCACGAGGAAGGCCAGGTTCATGAAGAGGCCTTGATGGAAAGGAGCCAAGGTTCCTGGCCCTCAGCACTGGCCAGACTCCCAGCCGACCACCAGCGCTGGCTCGCTGGCTGGCAGCTGTAAAAGGAGTTCTGTGATCTTGAATGCAGATCGTTCCAGCCTTAGTTGAGCCAACTAGATGGTCCTATGTAGAGCAGAGATGAGCTCTCCATGATGAGCTCTGCTCAAACTGAAGATTCATGAGTGAAGTAAATGACTGTTACTGTTCTAAGCCACTGTTTCAGGTGGTTTGTTTTATAGTGGTGGATAACCAGAGCACTGGGAACACACGCCTCCCAGCTCCACTTCTCAGATTCTCGTCCCTTTGCGCTCTGCTCCCCCTTCCTCAGCAGCCAGTCCTCCATCCAGCCTTACATGCTATCTCCAGACCTGGGCTTGCTGTGCTCTCTCACGCCTCCGAGCCTTTGCCCCTGCTCTTCCCTCTGCCTGGACCGCTCATGGTTCCATCCCCAGTGGCCACCCTCTCCTACCTAGGATGTCTTCAAGACTCAGTTCAGAAATCACACACTCAAAGGCTTGTCCCCTCCTCAGTTTGGACTAGCTGCACCCCGCATGTGTGGTCTCACATGCTGTAGCACTTACCATGCTGTAGTGGGTCTGTTCTTGCTTTCTTCTGAGATAGCAGGCTTCTTGTGTGAGGAGTGTGTCCTATTTGTCTTTGTGACCCCAGAGATGCGCACAATCTGCTATAGACCAAAGGTCTGTGTCCCCCCAAACTCACGTGTTGAAATCCTAGCCACCAATGTGACGGTATTAAAGGTGGAGCGTTTGGAAAGTAGGGTCCCCACAAATAGGATTGGTGCCCCTGTAAAGAGACCCCAGAAAGCTCCCTTGCCCTTCCACCTTCTTGTTGTGATGAGAGAACAGCCATGCGTGAACTAGGAAGAAAGCCCTCACCAGACACTGAATCTGTTGGCACCTATATCATGGGACTTCCCAGCCTCCATAACTGTGAGGAAAAAAAAATTTGTTGTTTACAAGCCATCCAGTCTATGGTATTTTGTAATAGCAATCTGAACAGACTAGAACAGTGCCTGTCCTACACTACATGCTCAATAAATATTTCATGAAGCACTCATTCCAGACATGCAGACTTATGGCTTACAGCTGAGAGAGTATATGCTATTTTCTGAGATAGGTCCCAATGAGCCTTCCAGGCCCCATGGTCTCTGGTGATCTGTGCCTACTTTTACACAGCTAAGTTCTTTCCTGGATGTTCCCAATTGCCTTTCTTGGCTGCACTCAAGATTAGCCCAGGCCAATCGGCTTGGTCGGTTGAGCGTCCGACTTCGGCTCAGGTCACGATCTCGCGGTCCGTGAGTTCGAGCCCCGCGTCCGGCTCTGTGCTGACCGCTCAGAGCCTGGAGCCTGTTTCAGATTCTGTGTCCCCCTCTCTCTCTGCCCCTCCCCTGTTCATGCTCTGTCTCTCTCTGTCTCAAAAGTAAATAAATGTTAAAAAAAAAATTAAAAAAAAAAAAAGTTTTAGTAAGACGTGATGTTCTAAACATTAAACCGTACCACTGCCCTCAATACGCATACAAGCCAGTAAGCCAGTGAGTGGAGATCTCAATAGCAAGAGCATTGTAGACTTGTGCCTAAATATTATTTTTAATCGCTCTATGTTAACTCTTAGTAACTGTATTCAACTGTGCTATCTGTTGCTGGATCCATTAGGGGCAAGCAGAAAACTACTCTATTTATTCTCCCATTACTCCTTCAACTTTGCTCTTTCCTTCTTTTCTGGCTGTGCATGAAATCTTGAGCAGGCCTTACAGTATTTTTGGTCTTTTAGGTCACAAAAGCAGTCTTGTTTCAATAATTGAAAATCCCCATCCAATGGGATTCTGAGGTGTTGTTCAATTGAAAGCTATCCCAGCTTGGGGTAGAAGACAGAATGGTAGACTCTTCCCTGTTCCTCACTGCACCCCCCCCCCCCACCTCCTCCTGACTGAGGGGCTGGAGTGGGACAGAAAAGAGTGGTCAGGGCAACAAGTCCTATTCTGAGCACGGTGCGGATGGATGTACAACCACTGGCTCTGATGCCTGCAGGGTGCATTGTCGAGTTCTCAGGATCTCCCTACCAAAATGTATGGGCCGCGTCTGTCCTCTGCCGGCTCTCTCTGACTCTACCTGAAGTCTCTGAGCTTCCTCTGTGCGTGCTTCCTCACCTCCCAGGCAGTCCCCTGAGGTGGGATCCTCTTTAAGGTGACTCCAGGCTGGTTCCTTTCTTCAGGGTCACTAACCTTTCTCCAGAACCTCTCTGCTTTGTCCTCCACACATGTGCATATTGCTCCCAATGCAGTCCATTCTCTCTACTCCACTCCCAGGAAAGAGCAGCTGTAGCCTTTAGGTTTAACAGGGGAATCAAAACTCCCTCTTCTTGGGCACCTGGGTGGCTCAGTTGGCTAAGCAGCCGACTCTTGATTTTGGCTCACGTCATGATCTCATGGTTCATAAGATCGAGCCCCACATTGAGCTCTGTGCTGACAGCATAGAGCCTGCCTTCTCGCTCTCTGCCCACCACTCCACTTGTGCATTCGCTCTCTCTCAAAATAAATAAATAAACTTAAAAAAAAAACCTCCCTCTTCTTCCCAAGCTCCAGGGGACATCAAATCCAGCTTTCCAAGTGGTCCTCATCAACTCCAAATCACATTGCTTGAGGCGAAGGGGGGAGCACTCACTCTCCCATGGGGTAAGCCGCAACACTCCCCAAAACATCCCTCACCCTCAGCCTCTTCCACCAAAACCCACTCACAGGTGTTGATGGGTGATGCTGGCAGAACTGGTTCCACAAACTCCACACACTTAATTTTAGGATATGGCACCCATGATATCGTCTTAGGAGGCGGCACCTGCCATATTGTTCTCAGCCATTGGGACACGGGCCAAAACGGCAGGATAAAAAGAGTCAGAGTTTGGCATCTTGTCACAATTTATAGAGTTTCCTCCAGGGTGTAAGTTCTTGTTACTAGTGGAGGTCCCATATTTATGTTACCATTTAGATCCAGACTTTTCTGCAAATGTGTGTCAGGAGGTGAGGTAGGACTGAATTTGCATGGGGATTCCTGACAAAATGATGGAGTGTGGGTGGGGGAAGGGGAAGACAAGGAAAAGGAGAACACCCTGTCTCCCTGAGAATGGTCTTCACTCTCACAGTGGTTTCCACTGGGCCCACTGGAGAACACACAAGTTGAGGGAAAGGTGTCCCTATAGTTGCAGTGAGGCCAAGGCAGTCGACACCAATAAGAAAGGCCACAATGGAAGAATGTGAGGGGGTCCCACAGGAGCAAAGAAGTCCCTCAGGGTCCAGGTAAGATTCACCCAATGTTTCCATAAAGAATTGGATGGGAATCCAACACTGGAGGCCCAGCATTAATGAATGCATTGGAGCTACAGAAACCAGACTTATATCCTTGGGACTATCACAACATAAAGTCTGTGGGCTGGTGCAAACTGGGACAACAGAGGCTACATGTGACTTTTAGTGTTTGGACACAGTGTTGAGCTTAAAAATCCTTCCCCAGCCTATTTTTCAATAGAAGACAAGAGGCTAACACCTAGAAAGCACTCCTTGCAAGCAGGTGGCCTTGAGAAGGCACCACTGTTTGGTGCCTTGGACAAAGGACGTGGCTCCATTGGTCTTGGGCCCACATCTCTGTCTGAGCATTTTAACTTCTTGTTTCACAGAAATAAGCTAATACCTCCATCTGTCTCATGTCTAAACATGGTCTAGAATAACCCTTCAGAAAGTCACCTTCTACAAAAAATGAGTTAAACTTTTTTTTCCAGGGGAGACTGAACTGTCAGCCCCAAGAGAGCCAAGCTACCCTTCATTTTTGTTTACAAACAGTAAACAGTCTCAGATAGGTCCTTGCATGTGATGACAGCAGAAAAAAAAAGGCAAATGTATTCTAATTATTCACTTGGTTAGAAATCATTGAAGAATCTTGTGCTCTCGCTAAGCTCACTTAGGCTTCAGACTTTCAAAGTCTTTTGTCTGAAAACCCACTTAAAATGCACAGCAATTCCACCCCAATTTGATAAGCTTCCCTCTTGCCACTTTCCGACACCCACAGGCCATCAGTCCAAATGAATTGCTGAGACCTTCTCCTCTTGTCCAGCATTGTCCTTCCTCAGCCACAGCCATGCTCTCTGTGACCCCTGGGCTCCTTCCTGCAGGACAGATTTGCACAAAGACCTCTCTCATAGCTGTTTCTCTCTGTCCCTGGAGGTCCCTGGGCTGAGTCCCTGGGTTGCAACCCAAGCCATGGCTAAACGCAGTGACACAATTGGGCTATTGTATGAGCTGTAAGTCATCGGGAGGGCAGCAGGGGCCCAGGGCTGACTCACCAGGCACACCTGCCTGGTCCATTCCTCAGGGGTCCAGGGCAGGCCGAGTTTCCTGCATACCCTGGGTTTCATTCCACGCCTCTGGTGCCCAAACACTGGGGGCATCTCTTCTGCCTCCTAGTGGCCCCTCCTGCATTTTTCCTAGCCT
The DNA here is from genome assembly GCF_018350195.1 of Panthera tigris. NCBI lineage: Eukaryota > Metazoa > Chordata > Mammalia > Carnivora > Felidae > Panthera > Panthera tigris. The sequence goes on along the minus strand of NC_056662.1, from coordinate 54,219,673 downwards.
TGCCTTCTCTCTATCAGGGCAAAGGCCAGAGCCCAGGCCCTAGACACTGCAGCTCCAAGCCTTCTCCAGTTCTTGAGCCAGTCATGACCAGAGCTAGCCACCTATCTGGGAGTTCACACCCCGCCCAAAGTTAGTTGCCAGTTGGATCCAGTACTCACCGTTTCAGGATGGGTTCTCTCCAGCCTGTCATGACACTTTTAGGCTGCAGCATTTCTAGCCAGATTAAGGGTCAGTCAGCTGGGCAACTGCCTGGGGTATCAAGGCTGATATTGCAAAGGTGGAGGTCTTAAGTGGAGCTCAACGATGATAGCCCTTGGTAGAAGAAGAACAGAGAGTGAGCCTTGGGTTCACCAGTGCTTTCAAAGCGTTGGAACGGGGAGCAAATGAAGTAACACAAATGATGTCCAAGAGAGGCAACAATGCAGAGGAGGGCAGGTGCAGCGAGGCTGGGCTAAGACAGGGATATGGGATGGAGGAGTGTTCTAGGCCCTACCACCCATGGGGGTCAGAGTACTGGGGGCAAGTTCTGGAAAGATAGGAGGCGGGCTGGAGAGGAAGTTCTTGAGAGTCAGGGCAGCTTTGAAACGAGCTTACTGGCATGGTCCAGCTCCCTGTGGACTTGATCCTCCCCCAACAGTTGCCACCAGCCACATGCAGTGATCGAGAACTTGAAACATGGCAAGATCGAATGATGATATACTTAAGTGTGAAATACATACCAAATTGTGAAGACACGCCGAAAAATAATGTGAAATATCTCATTAATAAGTTTTTGTATCTACAGTCTGTTGAAACAATAATATATTTGGTTAAGTAAAATACATTATCAAAATGAACTCCACCTTCTTTCTTTGCACTTTTAAAAATACGTCTATTAGAGGGGTGCCTGGGTGGCTCAGCCGGTTAGGCGTACGGCTTCGGCTCAGGTCATGATCTTGTGGTCGCAAGTTCTAGCCCCGCGTCGGGCTCTGTGCTGACCGCTCAGAGCCTGGAGCCTGTTTCAGATTCTGTGTCTCCCTCTCTCTGACCCTCCCCCATTCATGCTCTGTTTCTCTCCATCTCGGGAATAAACATTAAAAAAAAAAAAAACTTAAAAAAATATTCTATTAGAACTTTTCAAATGACATAATTGGGTGGCAGCATGTCTTTATGGGACAATGTTTATCCAGCCTGTTTACTCACCTGTATTTCTAGGTTCCCCCAGGCCAGTTCCCTTCAGGCTTTCCCTCCTGCACTGCAAAATGCTACACAATCCTGCCCTTAGAATACAATGTATCCTGGCAAAAACAGGATGCTAAGGAAACAGGAGCAGTGACAGAACAGAGCAAACTCTTGGAGATGACAAACAAGATGGCCCTAGTTGATAGATTTACTAGAGGGGCGCCTGGGTGGCTCAGTCAGTTAAGCGTCTGACTTCGGCTCAGGTCATGATCTCACGGTTTGTGTGTTCGAGCCGTGCGTTGGGCTCTGTGCTGACAGCTCGGAGCCTGGAGCCTGCTTCTGATTCTGTCTCTCTCTCTCTCTCTCTGCCCCTCCCCTGCTCATGCTCTGTCTCTCTCGGTCTCTCAAAAATAAATGTAAAAAAAATTTTTTTTAAATAGATTTATTAGAAGGGCTGGGCAATAATGTTGAGAAAATCTTCTAGAAATGGAGAGAAGAGATAAGAGAAAATTATAAGATATGCAAAAGCTAACAATCCACTATTTGGAATTCCCATCCTAAGAAAAGGGGAGAACGTGGTGGGAAGAACATCATCAAAAGATCTGGGATGTGGCGGACAAGAGACACAAGGTCAGGTCAAAAAGCTACATTTTCAAGGAGTGCCCGGGTGGCTCAGTCAGCTGAGTGTCCGACTTCAGTCCAGGTCATGATCTCGTACTTTGTGAGTTTGAGCCCTGCATCGGGCTTGCAGCTGTCAGCACAGATCCTGCAGCTGTCAGCACAGATCCTGCTTTGGATCCTCTGCCCGTCCTCTGCTTGCTCTCTCTCTCTCTCTCTCAAAAAGGCTTTTTTTTTTTTTTAGAAAGCTACATTTTCATCCATCATACTAGGAAGTTGACAGAAAATGTCTACAACTGAAAAACTGAGAAAGAGCAATATAACCACATTATTTAGATATTTGGTCCGGAAGTAAATACTAAGTGATGGTCTCTAGAGAAAGAGATCATTGGTGGCACTGCAAGCCAGCCCACGGCTGTGGACCCTTAGCCCCTTCAAATGACAGGGCAAACATCAATATGAAAAGCAAAGCTTTTCATAAAACAATATTTTTATGAACTTGAGATGGAGAAAAATTACAAATAAGACTCAAAATTGTAAATCCTGGAGAAAATAATAAATGAGTACAACTCCATTTAAAACAAGGACTTCCATTTCTCAGAAGACACAATCCAGAGAGATAAATAAACCCACACATTCTTGACGATAAGAACTTAAAAAAGGAAAAAAGAAACACTCAATATAAAAAAAGGGTGCAAGTATGAACAGGTAATACACAGAAGAGGAAACATAAATGGCCATATGAAAGGTTGGTCATCTGGCCAGGGAACAGGGGAATGCATGTTAGAACCAAAGTTTGATTCCGTTTCATACTTGTAAGACAGTCCCGGTCTGCCAGTCAACTGGTATAGCCTCCTTGGGGAACCAATCAGCAATATCTAGTCAAGTTCAATGTGACCATATACTGTTTGGCTGAGAAATTCCACCGTTAGTCACACACCAAGAAATTCCATGTGTGTATTCTACATATATGTAATTACACATACCTATATACATATTCCATAATTTATATAATTCCATAAAGTATCATCTTCCATACATATAGATGGAATTTTATAACATCTGCACAAGAATGTTTCATAGTGACACCATTTATAATAAATAACAAAAAGTATACACAACCAAGTATCTACAGACAATGCACTAGCTAAACAAATAATAATGAATGACCATAGTCAAAAGAATTCACACGAATTTGTAATCTGAGTAAAAACGTTGCAGTAGAATATATTCAGTGTAAGATTATGTGAAGTTGAAAAACAGGCAGCACAATGATATACATTAGTTAAGGTTATATATGTACATACACATGTATATAACAGAAATAGATAAGATGAATCAGAATGATTAAAAACAAATTTAGAACAATTCCCTTGGGTCAAAGGGAGAAAACAGGACTGAATCACGGAGAAACCCACAGGCCCTCCACCTGTATTGGTAACATTCATTCCTGAAGCCAAGGCAGGTGCAAGAGTATCAACTCTTACATTTTATTTCTTTTTGAGACAGTTTTGAATTGTGAAATATAATATGCTCATACAAACTGCATGAAAACTTCCATGTACAGTCTAACGTATTTATAAAGCAAATTCCCACATAATTGCCATCCAGGTCAACAGGGCATTGCTTTTATACCAGAAGCCCCGCCTGTAACTCTCATCCCCATCAAAATACCCTCCTTCCCTCCAGAGGCAACCGCTTTTCTGACTTGAATACCACTCTGGACCCTCTTTAGTTTTTATCACCTGAGTATGCATCCTTGAACATTACAGTTCGGTTTTACCCGTTTTTCAACATTATATTAATGAAATCATATTGTATTATTTTGCAGCTAACTTCTTTTCCTCCATAACGTATCAATAAAAATGCTGTGTGTGTGCGCACATGTGTGTGTGTATTTAATTTTTGCTACTGCATAGTAAATCTATTACGTTAACATATAAAAATGCATTTATTCACTCTGTTCTTGATGAGTCTCTGCTGATTACTGGAAGTGAATAGTGTTTTTCATTATCTAAATTTTAATGTGCCTCCAGAAAAAGTTGTCCAGTTTAAAAAATACGACAAAGAAAATGGAAGAAGGAACAAAGCTGTTAAGAATAAGGAATATTTCGCTGATTTATTTGAGGGCACTAATTTCCATTCGGGCAGTAAAAGTGACACCATAGTGAATTTGTTTCCAAACCTCACTATTGTGTGCAACCAGTGGTCCTGGTTCTGCTTTGGCCGGCCACCAGAATCCCCTAATTGGCTTGTAGAATTCTGGACCCCTCCCACAAAGTGTCTGGTTTGTAGGGCTGGCTGGGGTCTGGAAACCTGTATTTCTAACAGCGAACAAACTCTGAGAACTGTTGCTGTCAACAATTCTTGTGCAGAGGCTGGTAGGCATTCTGAACTTGAAACATCAAATCGAAAAGAACAACATGCACGTTTTTGTGTCACGAAATTACTTTAAAGACTTTTTACCTAAAAGCTTTGGGCATCAGAACAGTGCCCTTGTCTGTGTGAAAATGAAATTTCGGTAGCGCTAAACCAAATTTGACCAAAGCAACTAGGTGGCCTATTGCACTCAATTTCTCAAGCTGACTCCATTGTCTCAAAGGGTAATACATGCAAAAAATGAGTTTATTCATTCTTGGGATATCCGTAATTGCTGTTTTGCTAACTCAGTGTATTATGGGAAAAGCTATTAATGGGGAGTCCTTATTTATAGATTTGACTTGGGAGATGTTATTGCAAGTCGTATTTGCAATCATCCACATTAAATGAGCATTTGAATGTTTTGGGCCATTATTACTGATTGAAAATACTACCGCTCAGAACACAACCATGTAAAATCATGAAGCACTTTCTGGACATAAAAGTCAAAAGGTTAGCAACGTATTCTGAGCTCAATATTATAACTGTAATTATGTAGGCTACCTTTGTCCTTAGAAGGTATTATCCATGCATTAGACATTGATTCATTCATTCGTCTATTCTTTCATTCATTTATTCATTGAACAACTAGTTATAAGATCCCACTATGTGTTCACTCTGTTTTAGGTCTTCGAATATATCAGGGTGAAGTGGGAACGGCAGAACTCCTCTGCATTCCTGGAGCTTATGTTCCAGCGAGGGATGGAGACACACTAAATCAGAAATATAATAAGTAAATAAAATGCCTATTTTACTAGAAGGTGGTAAGTGCTATGAAAAAAAAACAGAGCAAGGGAACAACACTCAGGATTGCGGAGAGTTAAATAATGTGGTCAGGGTGGGCGTCATTGACGAGGTGACATTTTAGCAAGGCTGAAAGGAGGGACCTAGCCACATAGAAATTTGGGTAACAGATGAAAAGTGAACAAAAATGTCTCTAAAGTGGAAACATGCCTGCTATCTTTGAACAGCTGTGTGAAGCACAGGTACTCAGTGTGTCTGGACCAGCGAGACAAGGTTGGGGAAAGCCAGAGTCCGTGAGGCCAGGGTAAGGATCTTGGCTTTCCGCTCACGCGAGATGCAGGGCTTGGGGTAGAGGACAAGCATGGTCTGACTTAGTTGTTTTTATACAACTTTTATGGAAGAATCATTGATACACCAGAAACTGCATATATTTGTAAGTGTATAATTTAATGTGTTGACATGTGAATGCACCTGTGAAACCATCACCAAATCAAGGTCACGAACAGATCCACGGTGCCGCTTTGTACATTTTGCCTCCCACCCCTTCCTCCAAGTAAACACTCAACTGCTGTCTGTCCCTGCAGATGAGCTTGCAGGTTGTGGCATCACACCCCACGGGCTCTCCTTTGGCTTTTTTCAGTCAATACTTATTTAGTGATTCATCCATCTTGTTGCATGTGTCCACAGTTTGTTCCCCTTTATTTCAGAGGAGCGTTCCATTGTATGGACGTACCAAGACTTATCCTCTAACCTGTTGGTGGGCATTTGAATTACTTCTGGTCTTTGACTATTACAAGTAAAGCTGCCGTCAATGTTTGTGTACAAGCCTTTGTATGGATACATGCCCAGTGTGGCAAGGCTGGATCCTACGATAAGTAGACATTTACCTTTTTAAGAATCAACCATACTGTTTGCCAAAGTGGTTGTAAAATGCTGCGGTCCCAGCACCAGAGCCAGGCGTTCCAGTTGCTCCACATTGTCACAGCTGATAAGGCCAGTCTCTTAAATTTTAGACATTCTGATAGGTATGGAGTATTAGCTCACAGTGGGTTTTTTTTTTCAATATTTATTTATTTTGAGAGAGAGAGCATGCGTGCACAAGCTGGAGTGGGGTAGAGGGAGAGGGAGAGAATCCCAAGCAGGTCCCATGCCCAGCACAGAGCCCAATGTGGGCTTGATCCCACAACCCTGGGATCATGACCTGAGCTGAAATTAAGAGTCAGACACCAAATCAACTGAGCCACCCAGGCATCCCTTATGGTGGTTTTAATATGCATTCTCTGATGACTAATGATGTTGAACGTGTTTTTGTGTGCTTATTTGTCATGCGAAATGTCTTCTTTGGTAAAGTACCTGTTCAAAACTTTTGCCCATTTTTAAAACTGAACTGTTTGTTTTCTTATTATTGAACTATTAGTCTTATTATTGAGCTTTATTTAGTCTGATAAAGTCCTTATTCTGTTAAGGATTGACAATTATCTTTACCCAGCCAGGGGCTTGTCTTTTCATTCTATTAACAATGTCATTCAAAGAACAAAGGTTAACTTTTTCTTTTATGGGTCATCATTTGGTCTTGGCCTAACCCAAAGTCACAAAGATTTTCTTTTATGCTTTCTTCCAGAAGTTTCATGGTTGTACATTTAAGACTCTGATCCTCTTTGGGTTGACTTTCATATATGGTACAAGTTATGAATCAAAAATATTTTTGGTGTATGAATATCTAATAGTTCCAGTACCATTGGTTTAAGTGACTATCCCTTCCTCACTGAATTCTCTTTGCATCTTTGTCAAAACTCAGTTGTCTGTGTACGTGTGGGTCTATTTCTAGACTCTATTCTCTTTGTCAGTGTTTATGCCAGTAGCATACTGTCTTGATTACTATGGCTTTCTAATAATTATGGAAATCAAATAGCATTAATCCTATTTGTTCAAAGTTATCTTACTTATTATAGGTCTTTTGCATTTCTGTATAGATTTGAGAATCAGCTTGTTAATTTCTACAAAAAAAATGGTCTGCTTGGATTTTGACTGGGACTGTTCTTGTTTTTTATTGATGTATAGTTGACATACAAAGTTATGTGAGTTTCAGGTGCACAGCATGGTGAATCAACAATTCTGTACATGATGCAATTCTCACTACCATAAATGTGGTTACCATCTGCCACATACAATGTTATTACAATATTAGTGACTATTCCCTGTATGTTTTTATAAATAAATAAATAAATTTTTTAAAGTTTTATTATTATCATTATTTTAGTCATCTCTACCCCCAATGAGTGGCTTGAACCCACGACCCTGAGATCAAGAGTCACATGTTCCTCCCACTGAGCCAGCCAGGTGCCTCTCTCTATGTGTTTTTAATCTATATATCAACTTGGGGAGAAATGAGTCTTCCAGCCTCATGAATAAGGTATATATTTCTATTAATTTAAGTCTCTTTAATTTTTCTCCACAAAGGTTTGCAGTGTGGGGTCTTTTGCGCCTTTTGTCAGGTTTATCCCTAAGTTTTTAATATTTTTATGTGATACTAAGTGATACTGATTTTACTTTCATTTCTGATTGCTACTAGTATGTAGATAAATAATCGATTTCTGTATCTTGATATTGTAAGCTGCCAACCTTGGTAAACTCATTAGTTCTCATAGCTGATTTTTAGATTGCATCAGATTTTCTACACAGTCACGTTGTCTGGGAATAAAGCAGAGGTGGTGTTACCAGAATCTGGGGGCTAGGCTTACCTGATGGACCCTGAACCTCTGGCAGACCCCCAGGAGGTGGAGACAGGATGCAATGAAACTGCTGCTGGAGACAGTGCTTAAGGATCCCTGCTTGGTCTCCCTGCAGAGCCTCCAGTTGGCCATACACAGCGGAAGACAGCTGGTGTGGTCATCTGGGAAAACAGCCTGCCCAGCCAGGTCTCCTGTGATAGAGAGCAGATAGATGAACGGCAAAGGAGGTATAGAAAAACAAAGAAGTCAACAAATGGCACAACTATTAAGATGTCCAAGGATATGAGGAGGAACCAAAGGGGGCACCAGGCAGGGGCAATGATGAGGCCGAAGGGAAGCCAAGCTAACCCAGGCCTATAGGCAAATGAAGGAGATTGCAAGGGAGTGGAAATAATCAGTGGCGTCAAGTGTGACAGAGAGGTCAAGAGAGAGGCTGAGAGATGACCCTGAAGTTGGCGACATGGAGGCCAGCAGCGAGGTAGACAGCGGGTGGGAGAGAGGACGTGGTGAGGGAAGTACACACAGTTCTTTTAAGGCTTTGCCATGAAGGGGAAGGGAGCAGTGGGACTGGAGCTTTAAGAACTGGCGGTCAGGAAGTGTGTGTGTATGTATACATGCGTGTGCATGTGTGTGTTAGGCTAATGAGAAATAACAGTATGTGTGTAGGCTAATGAGAATCAGTCTCCCTCAAATCACTCAATAAATATGTACTAATTGGACCTCCTGTTTCAGATGACAGAGGCCAAGTCAGACTGAAGCAGAAGACGGAGAATGACAATACTCCTTGGGCACAGAACCATCCCATGGAGCTAAGAGACTGGCATGGGGCGGGATTTGGGAAAAACTGGAACCAGAGATGAAAATACCATTGACACTCCCTCCCTATCTCATGATTTTCCATCGACTTCCTTCTTTACTCTCACTGTGGTCAGTGCTGGCCACATGGCAGAAATCATGGCCTCTGAGAGCTCCTGAGATATTTTTTATAGCTTCAGCCACTAAGTTTGATGCAGCCGTCTTGGGAGCCAGCCCACAGATTCAAGAGGAGATCCCTGATTGGCTCAGATTAGGGATCTACTTATTCCTGGATTAATAAACTGTGGTTTCAGGTGGTGGAGACTCAACTTCTAAAATGATAACTATGTCAAGGGGTGGTGGGGAGAAGAGGCACTTCTCGGAAAAATTGGGACCTCCACAAAGAGAAGTGTTCGATACAAAACAGTCCTGGGTTTGGATTTTGTCAGCATGTGGCTGGTTCCCAGCTGGTTCTCAGCCAATAGAAATAGCTTTCCAGAGCCCTAGGGGATTAAGCCAACTATGAAGATAAAAATGGATAGAGTCAAGAGGGGGAGGGTGTCAGGTTACAGCTTGGGAAACTGACAAAACCAGGTGTCAGCTCACTCAGCGTGCATTTCCGGTTTCCGGTGTGCCCTCTTAGACTGCAGAGTTGAACAGGTGAAAAACTCATTCCCCGGAATCCCAGGAAGTAGGACTCTAGACATCACTTAGGATCCACCTTCTGAGGGAAATGGCGGAGGTTAAATTTGGATACAGTCAAGTGGGCAGAAAGGCGGAGGCTGAGACACCTATTTCAACTGGTGTGCCATGAGCAGAGGTGAGTGGTTCTGAAGCCAACAGGTGTGGGGGCTGTTTGCTGATGCTGCAGGCCCCTCCCTGATGGCCATGAATGTGGCCTGGTTCTGCTAGCAGGCTTTGTGAGCAGCTCCAGGGAGCTCCTCCTGGGGTCTGTTCTTCAGTGTGTCCAAGCATCTGGTAAGCCATTTAGTAGCCCGAGTTGAATCCTATTCTGCCTCCACTAGCTCAAGGGGATTCTTTGTTTGCGGCTGAGCCCTGATGAACGAATGCAAATGTGATGTGGCGGCCATCTTCAGAGAACTACACAGAAGCCTTGGTATCTGAAATGCAGTGTGCAGTGAGGGCTAACCATGGAGTGATGGAGTACCGATAGCCTTCCTGTTCCCATCTGGTTTAGCCCTAGGGTCTGGGGCCAGGACTTGCTGGATGTGAGTAGGGCACAGTAGCCCCAACACCCGGGCAGAGAAGGGAGCAATGGCAGAGAACTAATCTGGGCCTCCTATTGGCTACGTGTGAGTAGTGAATTCCAGGTTATCAGATCTGGCAGGAATCCAACATCCCCACTTTGTGGAAGAAGAAGGTAAATGACACAAGACATATTTAGAATTACAGGGAACCCACATCTTGGATATTGTGACCGGCTCCTAGTACATACCAGGAGTAAATTGTACCCAGAACGGTGTTGCATAGAAACTCAGGAAATGGTCCTAGAATGGAATATACAGTCAGCCTTGAACAACACGGTTTTGAACTGCGCAGGTTAATTTATACGAAGATTTTTTTGAATAAATATAGCATAGTACTGTAAATATATTTTCTCTTCCTTATGATATTATTTTTTTTTAATTTTTTTTTAACGTTTTATTTATTTTTGAGACAGAGAGAGACAGAGCATGAACAGGGGAGGGGCAGAGAGAGAGGGAGACACACAATCGCAAGCAGGCTCCAGGCTCTGAGCCATCAGCCCAGAGCCTGACGCGGGGCTCGAACTCACGGACCGCGAGATCGTGACCTGAGCTGAAGTCGGACGCTTAACAGACTGAGGCACCTAGGCGCCCCCCCTTATGATATTATTAATAACATTTTCTTTTCTCTACTTTATTTTATTGTAAGAACACAGTATTATAAGACATACAACACACAAAATATATTAGTTGATGGTTATCAGTAAGGCTTCCAGTCAATAGTAGGCTATTAGTAGTTAAGTTTTGGGGGAATCAAAAGTTACATGTAGATTTTTGACTGCACGGGGGTCAGTATCCCTAATCCTCCCGTGTTATCCAAGAGGCAGTTATATTTTATTTAAAAAAATTTTTTTAATGTTTATTTTTGAGAGAGAGAGAGAGAGAGAGAGAGAGACAGAGTGTGAGTGGGGGAGGGGCAGAGAGAGGGAGACACAGAATCTGAAGCAGGCTGTAGGCTCTGAGCTGTCAGCACAGAGCCCAACGTGGGGCTTGAACTCACGGACTGTGAGATCATGACATGAGCTGAAGTCAGACGCTTAACGCTTAACCGACTGAGCCACCCAGGTGCCCCAGTTGTATTTTATTCTTAATCGGTTTCCCCACCACTCACTCCCCTTTATGTACAGGTGCATTGAGCCATCACTGGATATGAACATTACAATGAGGCCACCAAGAAACAACAGTTACTATTATTGTAACCTGGGGGAGAGCAGCATCCAAGAAATCTTACAAAAGACTTGTGGCCATTTTCCTATGTATCAAGAAAATGTGAAAGCTATCTCCTAAGGACCAAATTTACACTGATCGATGAAGTGCTTTGCCAATTTAGACAGTAAGAGGTTGTTTAATTATAGCAGGGTAGCGGTGCATATTACACCAAACATTTGTTTTACATCTGAAAGCCCTGGAAATGGAAATTAATAGATTCACGCAGGAATGAACTTACTTGTGGGGACCCAGTGATTCCGAGTAGACCAGCAATTACTCATTTTTCTTTGAATTCATTTCTGGGATGGAAACACAAAAAAGTGATTTCAAGAAGGAAAATCGTTGCATGGAAATCTGGCAAGTTTTCACAAGGACTGAATTGCTCTTTTGTTTCCTGCCCAGCAATATGAGATTGTCAGCTGAAACTGGGTCTCTGCTGTGTTAGCAGAGGCAGAGAAGGCTCTGTGTCCAGCAATGACCCTGCCCTGGGACCAGCCTCCCAGGAGTTTCCAGAGCATCCAGAGGAGAACGGAAAGCAGGTCCTTGGGAGAACAGGGCACTGCCAGCATTCGGATAACGAGCAAGCATTCCAGAGGAAAGACAGCTGGCAGATGTGGTCCACCATGAATTGGGATCAGACTTTAATGTCATTGTCATGAAGATAAAAAAGCAAAAAGGAATAATGAAGTCAACCAAATGAGGTCAGGACTTTACTTTTTTAACCCAAATCAACTGACTTTGCATGTGCAGACCCTGTAGGAGCTTGATTTTCTGGCCCCCATTTAGCCCCATGCCTGGTACAGTGTAGCTGTTCTGTTTAACAAAGAATGTTAAGTGATGATGAAACCAGGAAGACTGAGCTAAGAGTAAGGAAATACTTAGGATAGCAAGACCAACCTATGGATGACTTTTTTTTTTTTTTTTTTTTTTTAAATGAGCCAGGTGTGGGAAGCTAATGGTAGAAGCTAGAAGCTTGGCTGTGGCCTGAATTAGGTATCTGGGAGGAACCTCAGAGTTGCAGGGGTGGGAAGCGGGACTGGGATGGAACATAATAGCAGCCAATGTTAACAATAGGGATTGAAGTAAATGAGTTTCTTGGCCCCCTTCCAGCCGTCCCGCAACCCCAGCCTGCTGGCGGCTTACTATAACCAGGCCACAGGCAGGCTCTATGGTCCACCGCCCCCATGCTCTGGGCAGGTTGGAGCCTGGATATGAAACAATAGAAATGATGATTATTGAGTAAGGTCCTTAATCCAACACTATGTAAATCTTAAAGCTGTCTGTTGGAAATTGATTATATTTTTCCACAGAGGTGAATGAATTAGGCATTGATATAAAGCTCTCTCGCTTACTCCCAGTACACAAATTACATATATTTTTTGAAATCTCTCATGATCATATAAATCAGAGGGCAATTAAGTTCTCTCAAAGTCTGGAGAACAGAATATCAAAACCAGGCAGAGAAAAATGGTCTTACCTGGTTGAATATCAGCGAATTCCTCTCGCCGTTAAATAAAGTGCCATCTTGCCAAATGCCAGTGAGCAAAGTATTCTAGAAACTAGAAGCAGCTGGAGTTTCTTCTCAGCCCCAGAGTGGTGTGCCTGGTAACCCTGGCCACTCCTCCTAGGGAGGGAGAGGACCGGGTGACAGCAGAAGTCACAGAGCCCATACAGCCTTTCTTGATGTATATTTAGCGGATGTTCGAACAGGGTGTGAAGAATCTGTCCTCAATAAATTTGGGGAAGAGCCACATAACATGTTTGACTCTGAGAGAGTCACAATATCTATTAATATACAAAATTTGTGAGCATGCCTGCAACATGGAAAAAGTAACTCGGATTAGTTCCGCAGGTACCGAGTTGACGAGCCTAGTTTTGCGTGTTATACCGTAGAGCGCCTGGAGAAACGGCCAGTGGGAAGATATGCTTCCGGTCTCTTTTGGGGAGTGAGAACTTCTCGGGCCGAATCTCTCCAGGCCATTTCAGGAGTCCGCTTCCCCAGGCCCTTTTGGGAGGGGTCACTGTGGGAGGAATAGATGTGCCTTTAGTGGCATCTGCTTGGGTGGTCTCGGACTCTGGAGAACCAAGAGAGCCTGAAGGTTCGGAGTGGGTAGTCCAAAAACGACAGTTCTGAAAGTTCCTCAGAGCTCTCTCTTGCTGGGGTCTTGGCTTAAGAAAAGTTGTGAAAGGGGATCCTAGTTTTCCTTCTAGGTCAGTGCTGGTTTAGCAGAAAATAATGCAAGCCACGGATGCACTTTAAAATTTCCTAATAGCCACATATAATTGAATGAATTTTCATAATATCTTTTAGTGAACTCAGCAACATATTTTAGTTCAACGTGTATTCCATTTAAAAAAATACTAATGAGATAGCTTATTTTTTTTTTAAGTCGGTCTTTGAAATCGTGCGTGTGTTTGAGACTTATGACATACGGTGGCCTGGACTGGCTGCACACATGTGGTGATGCCTAGCTCTAGTTCAGCAAAGAAGTAGTTGCAGTGCAAGAAAGGAAGTTGGTTTCCAGGCTTACCCCACTGTTTGGAAATGGGTGGGTTCAATGCTGATTTCCTCTCTGAGATGGTTAATTTTGTGTCAACTTGACTGAGTGTTTCCAAAAGAGATCAGCATTTGAACTTGTAGGTGAATGAAAAAAAAGATTGCTGCGGGCATCACTCAAACCTTGAGGGCCTGAATAGAACAAAAAGGCGGAAGAAGGGCGAATTTGCTCTCTGCTTGAGCCAGAGTCCATCTCCTGCTGTCCTCAGACATCAGTACTCCTGCTTCTGAGACCTTCGGATCCGTCCAGGACCTACACCATCGGCCCCCGATACCCGGGCTGAGTTACACCACCGGCTTTCCTGGTTCTCTGGCGTGCAGACCATGGGGCTTCTCAGCCTCCATAACCATGTGAACCGATCCCTGTAACAAATCTGTCTTTGTATCTCTGTATATCCTACTGGTTCGGCTTCTCTGGAGAACACTGCCTAATACAGCCTCTAAAACAGGAAATCTCAAGGGTGAGAACTCTTACTCACCACGGAACCCTCTAGGCCTTAGCATTTTATCAATGTGTGGCTCATCAAACACATACATTTGTTTTGTTCTTCGCTTTTCACAAAGCATCTTGTGATCTGTTTTCTCAATAACACCTTCACACGCCCTGCTGCTTCTCAGCACGTCCGCATTTAGCACGCTCTCCTCTGATGAAGGTTCGAGCTTGTCTATCTGTCTTAACTACCCCTCCCCGCTCCCTGTGTCTCCTTCACTGTGGCTACCCAGGGTTGTCTCATACGGAGCAGGCAATCACTTTCTGTTGAAGCAAACATAATTGAATTGTTTCCGGCGTGATGGAAGAAAGAGAACATGCCTTGAAAATTGGACAGACCTGGGTTTGAGCACTATGAGGGGTGTGTGTTTGAACACAACAAATTCCTCTGCTTCACTCCTCAGAGCTTTATTTCCTGGCGTTAAAAAGAAAACCACAGGCCCCAAATGACATCACTTAGATTCAGGCCCCCAGCCAGCAAACCAAGACTCAATACCTGATGTAGCAGCATGGGCAAGCCCCTGAGATTGTAACCTTTAGCCAGTCAACAAGGAATTTGCTGGTCGATACCAGGCTATTTGCTGAGAGGCCCCTCCTTCTCCCCTTAGGAGGGTGACCTTGCCTAAACAACGAACACCTTGCTAATAAATTCCTTTCTTCTCTGTTTAAAGTCCTCTCTTTGTCTTTTAAAAAAACCTTTCTTTTGTTTAGCTCAGAGGAGCTCCCCTCTGCGTGCCACACGGGATGCTGCCTGATTCCTGAATTGTCAAGGAAGCCAATTAGGTCTTCCAATTCACTCAGTTGAATTTTGGTTTTCAACAAAATTTGGTTTTCAACTTCCCAGTCCCTGACTCAGGGCTGAGGAGAGAGGCTCCTGTTGATGTCTTCACGGGGACGTAGTCAGGGGAACCAGGATTCTCCCTGGGACCCACCCTTCCTTGCATCCCCTCTAAGGAAGCCCCCCTGCCCCGGAACACCACTCAGTCTCTGTCACCTGCTCTAGGGGGAGCTGCAGACGTAGGGACCCAGAGGGAGGTCGTTTGCAGGTTCAGCTCAGAGCAGGTCCAGGAGTGGGCTTGCAGCCACCCCCCAGGAGCGCTGTTCACCTCCTGCCTCGCCTTCCTCCTGTCTCTGTATTTCTGCCGTATTTCCTGGCTTATGTGGAGCACTCGCCCACAGAAGACCCACGGGGTCTGGCTCTTTGGACTTCAGGCCTAGCGTGCAATTAGGCAAAGAGCAGAAACTCATCACTGCCTTGAGGGCACAGTGGTTCCCTCCCACCCCTGTCATGCTCCACATTTCCCATCTACAGCTTTCTGCCTTTTTTTTTTTTTTTTTAACCAAGATGCCTCCACCACCCTGAAATCCTACAAGACCAAGCTGCTGATGCATTTGCATTCTAGCTTTCCTTTTGAAACAAGAGGGAGAACGCCTGCCCCAGCCTCCCCCGGGGCCTTGTGGAGAGAAACCTGCCACCAACAGGAAAAAGTTATTTAGTGGCATTGTAGGTGGGGGTGGGGGGTGGGTCTGGGCGTGGCCTGGAAAGGGGAGGACCTGGCTCAAGGCCTCAGCAAGCCCTTCCTGCTCTTGGTTTTCTAGAACAAAATTACAACAGAGGGACTTAAAGGATTTCCCTTGGCAAAGCAAGAGTTCCAAGCAGCCAGAAGAGCCTCTTCCAGAAGAGGCACACTCATGGCCAGCAGTTCTGATCTCTTGTTCAGGCCTGCTGCCAACCTGCCCACCATCCTGGGCTCCCCACTGAGCAACAGGGAGCAGGGGACAGTTTCCGCGGTGCCTGAGCCTTGAAGCATGGAGAATGTCTGCTGCTCACACAGGGGCTCCCACACCACCCAGCCCCAGCCTCGCTTTCCTATTCTGTCTGGCACCCTGCCCTGGGCTCATTTTACTACTTTTCTCTTCCTTTTTTTTTTTTTTTTTTTTTAAGCAAATCTACTGAAAGCAGGATAGGGAAAAGACAGGGAAAACCCAGTGACACAGTGACACTACTATTATCTAACAGGCTTAATATTTATCAGTGTAAAAAGCCTAGAATTAATGTCTGCAAAAATTTTTTTCTCAGCAGAAGTGGCCGTAGAGGAACCAAATCATGACTGGAACTCTGGAAAGGGGCGCTCCAGGCTCATGTGGGTGTGGACAACCACCCTGACCCCCAAGGGGTCCCCAGGCCAGGGCTGGGTGTGTGTGTACTGGGGGGGGCGGGGGGAGGGAGTTGTGAAAGGCAGGGGAGGGGACTCCGAGGGGACACCGTGGACTGAGGAGCCACACCCTCAACCACTGTGCCCTATCTTCTCATCAAACCTCACACCTTCAATACAAAAGTGTTTTTCTGTGGGGAGGCTGGTTTTTAAAAAACACACTATCCAGCTTTTTATGATCTCCTTTCTTCTGCAAACGGGTCTGGGAACGCCGGCTTCCCTTGAGAAGCGTTGGCTTTGTGCTGTATCCAGTCAAGGCCCAAGTCCACGGTGAGCCACATACAAAGCTTTGGGTAGGCCAGGATTTTTCCAGGAACCTGTTCTATGATCTCACCTCCAGGAATCACACAGGTTTCTTGTGTCTGTGGAGAGAAACTTGCTGGGTGAGGGGAAGGCCACTGACCAAGGACCTAGAATCTGCCACGCTGTAGGAAGAAGAGGCTTGTGACTTCCCGAAATGAAGGGTTGGACCCCTGTTTAGACTTCATCCCACAGACTCCCCTCGCTTCTGTCTGTTATGCCTAGAATTCGTGATCCCCAAAGACCGCCAGGGAGCCGAGTCTGATGTAAAAGCAAAAGAGCCTTTATTCGAGCTAGCTCAAGCTCAATCCCCTACCTGCACCGACGCAGCGGTGAGATACCGGGAGAGAGCCAGTTTCAAAAGGACAGATTTTATTGGGGTCTAGGGGCAGTTGGTGAGGTAATGGCTGTGGCCTCAGCAGATCGGCTGGGGGAGGGTTGGAGTCCTGTTAGGCAGGTGAGCGGGAGGTTACTCAAGGGGAGGAGGCGTGGTCAAGGTGAAGGACACAGAACAAGATGGAGTTGGCCAGCGTAGGCCCGCCTTTTCTCTGTCTCATGACTTTACGCTCCTGAGGGGCACGTGGCCAACACAGCAGGTCTTGGTTTTTCCGCTTCCGAAAGAGGAAGAAGAAAGCCCTCACATCTGAGCTGGCCAGTGTCCCTTCCACCTGCCCTTTGGGCTGGTGCCATGCCTACTGGTGGTGGCTGATGTTCTCACAGATGTCGGAGAGCAAGAATTCCTGTCCCCTTCGAGGTCCTTCTAACCAGGCTAAGAATCAAACTGACATGAGACAGATTAACCAGAGATAACCAAATTTTAATTTGGTACATACAAGGAGTCCACACAGACATGGACATTCCAGAGACAGGCAAAATGAGGTATAGATGTCATCTTGAACTGAGGAGGAAGGGGTAGGGGTCTGGGACTTGAAAGGGAAGGAGTGTGATTCACAGAAAGATGAAAAAGCATATATGTTTGGTAAACACATATCTGCTGGGCCACTCAGAAACAAGGAGACACAGAGGACTTTGATCAAGGTGACCTTATTGGTTCCTCCTCCCTGCCCACCACACCTAGTTCATAGTACGATGGAGTTCTCCATGGTGATAGCTCCCTTCCTGGAGCAGGTCCTCTGTCTAAATTCTTTTTAGGCACTTGAGGAGGAGGTAAAAATCTTTTCCTGAACTTGCTGGGTTTGGGTTGCTTTGTGACTTAAAATAGTCTTCATGCCAAAGTGGCCTGTCTTGGGGCGGCCTGCCCTTGCCCCTTACACAGAACAAGGCAATCCACTGATGTCACCAGAAGGATTATGCACTTTAAAAAGCTTCTGATCTCTGAAGTTCCATGGGAATGTCACTGAAAAGCAATGTCAATGTCATGAACCCTTAAAAAAATGCAAGAATAAGGCTGCAGATTTTGGAAGACTAATAATAATTCAAATACAAGGCAACTCTGGATGACCAGCTTCGCTGGGGCTAGGGTCAGTGTGCAACGTTTAAGAAGCTATAGAAGGACAAGATTTCTCCACACACTGATTTGTTCAACGGGAAATTAGGACGACTGGAGGCACTAGCTTTGATCGACTCAGTCTGAGGGGCTCCAGCCTGAGGGGTTCCAATCCATTTACATTCTAGAGCTCCCAACATTGGCCTGTCCTCACTTTGACCATGGACACAGCATGGACAATGAGAAAGAATGGGTTTACTTGGTGGCAATAGAAGTACTTCAGTCATAACTTATTCCTTGGATTTGGAGATGTGCTAAGGAGATTAGGAAGGTGCCTGAGAAAGGGACATAATGGTGAGAGCGCTTATACTTCATTCATTCATTATTCTAGAATATTCATTGAGTGACTGCTGTGTCATTGTTGGAAACACCAGACCCCATATTCTCCTCTGAATCCTTCCAGGATGGGAGGTGGTCAGGAATCACATCTGCCCCTCCAATCTGGGAACTCTCTGGAGCCTGGAAGGAGGCAGCTTGGGGGCAGATAGGTGACAGCACTCTGTGAAGCTGGCAGAACAATTTGAGACTTCACTATTCCAAGAGGTGGAAGAGAGAACATAGAGAGATTACAGCATGTTGCATTGTGGGAAGAACAGGCTGGTTGGTAACCCAGAATTTGGGCACAGATGCTGAGACCAACAAGGCGCAAAAAAAGAACAAAGGGGCAGTGCGTTTGCCTCTAGGTCACCACACCTACGGGGTTGCCCTCTATCAGGTGAAAGCCGGATGGATGCACCTGCTATTGCCTTCCAATTTAATAATTGTAGATAAATTCAGGAATGGTTGACCCATAATGGGGAGGTAAGGGAAAATTAGGGATCCTAGGATAATTAAAACAATTTTTCAACTTATCCTGCAAATTGATCAATGCAAGCTAATCTGTTCCATTAAGAAAACCAAAGATGTTGGGGCGCCTGGGTGGCTCAGCCAGTTAAGCGTCCAGCTTAGGTCTCAGCTCAGGTCATGATCTCATGGTTCATAAGATCGAGCCCTGCATTGGGCTCTGTACTGACAATGAAAACTGGGATTCTCTCTCTCTCTCCATCTCTCTGTGCCTCTCCCTCGCGCGTGCTCTCTCTCTCTCTCTCTCAAAATAAACAAAAAATAAATAAATAAATAAATAAATAAATAAATAAATAAATAAATAAAAATAGTTTTAAATAAAAAGAAAACCAAAGATGTTAGGGTGGACAGGTGGTATCAGAAGGTCTAAGAACCGTAGTGGGCACTAACTAGACATTTTGGAAGTTTCACAGCTGAAATGGTCCTGGCTGATCCTTTGGCCCACCCCCTTCCTTGCTTGCACAGGAGCGCAGAGACATCCAGGGTAAAGGAGACCTGCCCAGGACCCAGGGACCAAAGTCTCACTCTCCCGATGCCCAGGCCTGTGCTTTGCCAAGCTGGCAAAAATGCCACTGCAGACAGAGCATTCTTTGATCTTATGACGACACTGTCGCCCTCGGGGTCAGCGCTTTGAAGGCGGCTTTCAGAAACAGGGGTTTTCTCTGACGACCTTAGAGAAACGCAATCAGCCTGGAGGGGAGAAAAAAATCTACACCCCAAGCTCCATTTGATGGAATAAAGATCCTTTTCAGAAGATAAAAGACAGAAAACCTTAAAAATCATAATATTTTATTTGAAAGAAGTCTGGATTAGAAATGTAACAAGCCTGCTCAAAAACAATAGGGCAATTAAAAGGTGTTTATGCAGTTAGCGATGCAAATGTGATATTTTAAAATGCCCTTGACTCTCTTAGTTACTGGAATGAACTTAGATTCAATCTAGCCTGCATCAGATTTTCCTCTTGAGATCAGTATGTTGCGTCTCTCCAACCTAAAAGCAGAAAGCTTTAGAAGTTCTCAGGAAATGACAAATGGGTTAAGTGTAACTCTTAGTAACACATCTGCTCCTCTCAACCAGAAGTTCCCTGGTATTAAAAAGAAAAACAACAACAAAAAATTAAAACAAAAAAACAAAAAACAAAAACCTCTCACTCCCCCACCAACGTGGGGCTAAGCTAAGCTCTTGAAGATATCATTGGCATTTGTCAAACCTTTTTTTTTTTTTTTTTTTTTAGCATTTATTTATTATTGAGAGAGAGAGACATAGAGCATGAGCAGGGGAGGGGTAGAGAGAGGAGGAGACATAGAATCTGAAGCAGGCTCCAGGCTCTGAGCTGTCGGCACAGAGCCTGACACAGGGCTCGAACTCACAAACTACAAGATCATGACCTGAGCCGAAGTCAGTCCCCTAACCAACTGAGCCACCCAGGCGCCCTGTCAAACCTTTCAAAATAACATCTAAAGCTTCTCTTGAGGGTGCCTGGGTGGCTCGCTTGGTTAAGCATTGACCTTGATTTCGGGGTCAAGTCCTGATCTCATGGTAATGGGATTGAACCCTGCATCAGGCTCTGTGCTGAGTGCGGAGCCGGCATAGGATTCTCTCTCTCTCCCTTGCCCTCTGCCTCCCCCCCACTCACATGCTTGCTCTCATCTCCCTTTCTGTCTCTCTCTCAAAATAAATAAATAAATAAAAATAAAAAGTAAAGCTTCTCTTGCCTGTGTCGAGGACCCTTGTCGATAATTTGACAGCTAGTTTCCGGTCTTTTGAAAGAGCCCACATCAGGCGACCTCCAGCTTTGATGCCTTGCCCAGCCCCTCCTTGCTGCATGACCAAGAGAACACCAGAAAGTCAAGATCGAGCAGCCTAACCCCGTTATCCTTGCCTGCCTCAAATCATTAATTGATCGGGCAAGTAATGTGTGGCTACTTGCAAGGCAAATCCCGATAAGGCTAGGCAGCTGACAGGATTTCATTTTTTTCTTGTAGATAGCAAAGTTCCATACTTGGAACAGAGGGGCTCAACTACAAGATACCTTTCTTGGAGGTATTCATTTCTGGATGCAGACATGTACCTGCTACTTGAAGCAAGCCTTCTGTCCAGACACCCCACCCAACATACACACTCACACATGTACACACGCACACTCGTAGACACACACTCACTCTCGCACAACTTGATCGACACACACTCCCTCCACCCTGACACATGCACCTTCCTACTTACAGCCCCCAATGTCATCTTCCCATTATCTCATCATTTTCTTTTCCTGATTGGATCACCCTTCTGAGTAAGACCTTCCTAGATGTCTTCAAGCTTGGGTGACCCAACTAATGAACAGCTTAGCCGAGAAGGAGTGTATTCCCCGTCCTACGCTTCTTGGACCCTGGGGGCAAGAGTCCCCTTCCCTAGTATTGCCATTAACTTCCAGTGAGAAGACAGGGGCTCTCATGCTTTTTGTTCCATGACAGCCACCAAATTCTGCTACCTTTCCTCTGTAGGCTGGCACACAGTCATTAGGCTTGCCCCTTGCTATCATTCACATTCAAGTCTGTTTTTCTGTTTAAGGAGAATCTTCACTGGTTTCCATGTCCCTAGTTTCTATCCACCGAAATGTATCCTGCTGTCTGTTGTCAGAGGAATTTTATAAATTGTCACATCTGTTGTTACTTCCCACCTGCTGAAGGCTCCCAGTTACCTGCAAGCTGAGAGTAACTCAGTGACTTAGTCTGGCCCTCAGGGGCCCCACGAAGAGCCTCAGTCTCCTCTGAGGCTGTAGAGGAAAGGGTGAATAAGACTGAACTTTCTGGACCGAGCAAAGTTCAGCCTTCTTCCCTGCTTTGCCACTTACCGACAACTCTAGGCCTCAAGTTTCTCACCTATAAAGTAAAAACACCGACTATTGTTGAGGGCCTCCTTTATGCTGGCACTGGGCTAAGCGCCTGTGACAAACTGACCCGGCCAAACTGCCCGTCCATAATGTCAAGGTGTTTTTACTGTGGCGGGTGTTTTCAGTTGATCTATGTAGCCTCTGATGATTAAAGATGGCAGGAGGAGGGGTACCTGTAGATCAGCCCATCCCCTCCTTTCCACTGGGTGGAAGATTATAGTGACAGCAAATATCAGACTGACATCTGAAATGTTCCTCATTAGAAAGCCCAGAGGACTTTGTGCAAGTTCGGGAAAATCCAGGTTCCCTGTGCTCTGGGCCCTTTGGCAACCCCTTGCACGAAGGGTTTCCTGAAGGCAGATGTGGTGACATTTCAGAGGTAGGACCTTCTCACCTTCGAATCAGATCAGGCAGCAGAATCCTCCACTAAGTGGCAGAGGCTGGAACAACAGGAGTTGAAGTCCTCATTCCAGAAAGTGCTAGGCTGCTGGGCTCACCTTGTTCTTATGCTATTTCTAGCCACCAGTGATTTAACTAGTGAAATATTATTTCTAACATCTCTCAATCTTTAAGTTGCATTTTTTTAATTCAAATTTAATTTTTTTAATTTTTAAAAAAGCTTTAATGCACACACTTTGAGAATGGAGGTACTGATCATAGCCTCTGCTGGAGTGTGGAGTTTTGATTAGGGTCTTTCAAATGCATCTATTCTATTCTATTCTATTCTTCTATTCTATTCTATTCTATTCCATTCCATTCCATTCCATCTATTCCATTCCATCCCATTCCATTCCGTCTATTCCATTCCATTCCATTCCATTCAATTCTATTCTTATTTATTTATTTATTTATTTATTTTTATTTGTTTGTTTGTTTTGAAAGAGAGAGACAGAGAATGAGTGGGGGAGGGATGGAGGGAGAGAGAGAATCTTAAGCAAGCTCTATGCCCAGTGCAGAGTCAGACAAGGGGCTCGATCTCACAGCTGTGAGATTATCACCTGGGCCGAAATCAAGAGTCAGACGCTTAACTGACTGAGCCACCAGGTGCCCCTCAAATGCATTTTAAATATTAATCAGGAGTAGATTAAAACTATCTTAGTGGAATATTCCAAAGTAAATGGTAAAGCAACACGGAAGTCCTTTCATATTCTGCTTGTAACCCTCACAACAATCCCATGAGATGGGCATCATTACCTCCATTCACAGGCTCTTGAGTTGAAGCAACTCACCCCAAGATAAGAGAGCTGGCAACTGATAGAGCAGAAGTGCAAAGACAGCTCTACCTGACTCCAGGGCTCCTGCTCTTTTTATCACATCACACAGCTTCTCGGTGCCTGAATGTGCTGGCACAGAGAGACTGAACATCAGTGACCTCTAGGGACACGTGGCCTGTTGGACCGTACCTTGAAAACATGTCCCAAATCCAGCCGCTCCCCTCAAAGTCTTGGCCACCATAGCCATCTGTCTCCTGTGCTCACCCTGGAGCCTCCTACCTAGTCTCTCCGTCCCCCTACGATGTGTTTTCCCCTGGGAAATCAGGGGGATCTTTTAGAAGTACAAACTAAATAAGGTGACTGCCCTCCCCAAAATCCTCTCATAGCTTCTCATCACACTTCAAATATAACCCCAAATTCTCCCTGGGCTCCGAAGGTCACTGTGACCTGGTCCTTGGCCACTTCTTCCAACCTTATCACTATAGCTCCTCCCTCTTTGTTGTGCTTACCATAGCATCTGACTTGATGTTGTTTCTTCCTTCCTTCCTTCCTTCCTTCCTTCCTTCCTTCCTCCCTCCCTCTCTTTTTCTTTTCTTCTTTCTTTCTTTCTTTCTTTCTTTCTTTTTTGAATTACAGTTGATCCACAATGTTACCTTAGATTCCACAAGTCTGTACCACCTTATGCTATGCTCACAAGTAAAGCTGCCATCTGTCACCATACAACGCTGTTACAGTACCATTGACTATACTCCCTAGGCTGTGCCTTTCATCCCCGTGACTTATCAATTCCATAACTGGAAGCCTGTATCTCCTCCCTTTCGTTCATTTTGCCCATCCCCTGCCCCTGACGTGCTGTTCTTGAACGCATTCCCTGTACTCCCACATCTGGCAGTACATGGGCTTTCCTCCATATTCGCACTCTCCCACCATGACTGGCCTCTCTGCACTGTTCTCTTTTTAAAGATCCACTTCTGAGAGAAGCCTGTGCTGAAGTGGTCCCCAACTTCATACCTTTGTAGATGTGTCTTTGCTTTACTTTGAATCACAGCACCTGTCACTGCCCGACACAGTACTGTATACTCGTTTATGGCAGAGAGTCGCTGTGGTCACTGTCTCCTCCCCGGGAAGGTAAGCATTTGTCTTTTTTGTTTGCTGCTTTGTCCCCAGTGCTTGGAGCACGTGTCTGGTAAGTAGTAAAGTCCAGGAAAATTTTTTCAAACAAGTAACTACAAGAATGTGCGGAATCCCAGAAACGGTTACATCTGACAAACCTCGGTGTACAAATTTCAAATGACTGCGGGCCTTATTGTATGAACCTCTAACATTCAATGGTGGGTATTTTTCATACCCACCCACCTGTGGTTCTCCTCTCATTCCAGCCACCAGGAAGATTAAATGACTAGTTGGAACCAGCGATGAGTTTTGGCCAAGGAACTGAGAGCAGAAGTGACTTAAGTTACTTCCAGCCAAAGATTTTGATTCTCATTCAAGAACCTCCAGAACTCTCTTTGCCATAGAGACCAAGCTTCCAGATGATGCAGGATTAAGATAGTGGGGCCTCTGTCAACCTAGGTCCCTGAATGACTGCTGGGCCAAGTCTCCCCACCAGCCCACTTCCGATGTGCACCACAGTGAAAAGCAAACTTTTTAAATGCTAAACCACTCAGATTTGCGGCTCAATTTTTTTTTTTTTACCACATTATCCCCTAAACCAACTTAACGTATAATCCACACACATAAGACAGATGAAAAGAACCGTAACTGACAAAGTTCACAGTTTTCACTTGGGGTCATCTGCTATAGCAATAAACTCGGGAGGGTATGGTGAGGTGATAGATCCAGAATTGCCTTTCTTTTTTTTTTTTTTTTTAATTAATTTATTTTGAGAGACAGAGAAAGAGAGAGAACATGCAAGGAGAGGAAGAGCAGAGAGAGAGAGAAAGAGAGAGAGAGAGAAAGACTGCAAGCAGGCTGTCAGTGCAGAGCCCAGCATGGGGCTGGATCTCACAAACCATGAGATCATGACCTGAGCTGAAACCAAGAGTCAGACATTTAACCAACTGAGCCACCTAGATGCCCCCAGAACTGCTTTTCTATTGAGAATACCAAGTTTGGGAGCATGGACCAGGGAGTCAAGTAAAATCTTCAAGTAAAATTACCCAGAAGACTAGCTTATGGAGGTGTATAACCTGGCTATCTGAGTCCAGGTCAAGAACAATAAACAATAAACCAGCTGGCATTCTCCATTGCACTGGCTAGTGTGATGTTACATCCAATGCAACCAACCTGAGATGGCTACTTCAGAGGCTGAACCTGTAGCCAGGTGGGACAGAAGGTATCAGGAGTCATTGAAGTGTCTTCCTTCATTTACATTAGCAGTAGGGACACTGGGCCTCATTGCTTATGGAAGCTACTGGACTTTAAGAAGGTCCTCTGCATAACAACTGGAAAGGAATATCATCAATCATAAAGGTCTCCTACTGTTCAGCTGTCTTTAGTTGTTTTTGTCCCTCCCCAGCCCCAACCCTACCTGAAGATACCCATAAACTTGGGAGAACTTGATAGAATTAGGGATCATGGCCCTGAGTCGGGGCCAGTTCAGAAGAGATGCGTTATCCTACGTGAAATAATGGATCTAGCCAACAATCCCCAGTAGATGCTAGAACCCTTAGATGAAGGATGAATGAGTAACTTCTTATTAGGTGAGGCAGGCTGACAGCCCATTGGTCAACACTGACATGACCAGTAGTGCAGTAACCTCTTCATAAGATGCAATGTGAAATACACAGCACCATCCATGAAGAATTCTGCCAGAAGAATTGAGTCAGAATCTAATCAGGCCCATTGCTCTACCCGTTACTGGAAATGCAGGAGAAAGGGGGACACATGAAAAGATACCAGGAAGATGCAGTTAGCAGGATCTTGAATGTAAGAAATTCTGCATAACTAAGACGATTCATGCAAGTTCTTCATGAACCCAAGAACACCTGTGCCAGTCAAGGTGACCTGCTATGGCCGCCACTTCCATGCCTAAACTTGAGAGAGATGAGGTGTCTAAATCTCTCCCTCAAAGGGAACTCTAATCCCTGCACACCATATTCTCTCCTTCGCAGTGTCACCAGGCTTCATTCAATCCAGGACATCGATTGAACACCCACCATATGCCTGACTCATTTGTCAGTATGTATCAGTCTTCAGTAACACAGCTTTGAAGAATGGAAAAGTCTCTCTATAATCTGCACCACAGGGGACTGGCAATGTGAGTACATTTAGTAAGTACATTTTCTTTCTAACCATTTCTAGACCAATCCACAGGCCCCTCTGCCTGTTTTTTTCCCCGATGTCCATTTTGACCATGTCACTACCAACCTCAATCATCTCTTCTTTCACATAAACTCTGCTTCCCAGAGGAGCCCAGCTTCCCTGAGTCAGCTCCACGAAAGAAATCACTTTATGAAAGAGAAGGAACTTTGCGGAGGGCTTTCATGATGAGAAAAATACCCACAACTGAGTCATTCAGAAACAGGCCAGCTATGCAGGAGAGCTCTTGGTTTCTCCTGTCTTCTCTGTCCCTGACACTTCCTGTTGTTACTGGAACCGGACATCAGGTAGAATTGGGCCAACCCAGTCCCCCCATTGCAGGCCTGCCTGTTGTGGACCTCAGCGTGGTCCGAAATGTTCATGAGAACTTGGGGCGTCTGAAAGGAGCACAGCCTCACTGCCGAGACTTTGTTCCAGTGTGTCAAGTTTTTAATGGTAACTGCCTTGCCTCAGAGGAGCCTAGAGAAATGTTACTCTGATTACCTGGCATCAGACCTGATTTCCGGGCCAGCAGCTAGAAGGGAGCTTGCTGTTTGCTTTTGAGCTGATCTCACATGTTCACTGCCAGCTGCTGGGGGAGCAACGGTATCAAAATGGCATCTGACACTAATTATCCTTGCACGCAGGGGATCACAGGTAAGGCATCCCCCTTTTTTTTTTTCCTCGTAGGAAAGAGCAAGGTTTACTTTAGCAATAGTCAGAGAACTGTTTTGGAAAGAATCTGACTCAGAGTGATGATTGCTGCCTGAGTAGAGAGGGCAGGAGCCTCATTTTCTCAGCTGCTGCCATGAGGCCTGGCATGTTAATAACTCAAAGGAGGAAGTATTGTAGTTCTTACTTTTCTGTTCTGCCAGCAGATTGGAGCCGAGTCCTGCTTGAGCTTTCACTATAGGTACTTTATGATTATATCTGAATGCTGAAATGCTAGGTTGTTGGCACATCGTTTGCCTCTTTTGGAGAGGCTGAATTGTTCTTGACTGTCTTTCCATAGCCGGGTTAGGAAGGTTGCATTAGTGGCTCTCATTCTTCAACCCTTTCTGCACCCAGATCTTTGACATGTGACTTTATAGTTTTCCCCCTAAAATGTAGAACATATTCCCCTCCCTTAACTTTGTCCATGGGACTTGCTTTAGCTGGTAGATTGAAACAGCGATAACAATGTGCCAATTCTGAACCTAGGCTTTAGGAGGCCTTGCTGTTTCCACTTGCTATCTTGTGCCTCTGCCTGGCCATGAGAAGCACTGTTTCTTTTGCTGTCATCTCAGAATGAACATGCATGGAGCAGATCTGAGCCCAAACCTCAATGAGAAGCCATGTCGTGTTGGACTCATGGCTGGAAGCAGACTGGCCCAGCCAAACCCAGCCTAGACCAGCCAAGCCCCAGCCATCCTTAAGGTTCATGAGCTAATTAAATGCTTACTTCTGTATGCTGCGTGATGTGTGCTCGTTTGTTACGCAGCATTATTATAATCATAGTCTGCTGATCCATCCATGTTTGACAGTCTTCTGGAGAGTTGCAAACTTGAGGTGTAGTTAAGAGATCAGAGTTTATATTCTTAAACAACCCTGATACAGCTAACAAGGTATCTAAGTTATTGGGGCAAAAAAATAGGTGCTTTGAGAGCCAAACACCATTCGGAGTGGGAGATATCTCTATTCTCAGGGAGCTGTCTTTACCTACTTAGTCACAAACTAACAGCTCTGGAAGGATTTCTTCTTGATCCCATCTAGTGATGATTATGACAGAAAATGATCTCTATAGCTGGATATACATTGTAGGAAAGTTTGCTTAAAAATTAATGTGTTAAGGGGTGCCTCGGTGGCTCAGTCAGTTAAATGTCTGACATTGGCTCAGGTCATGATCTCACAGTTTGTGAGTTCAAGCCTCATGTCAGGCTCTGTGCTGACAGCTCAGAGCCTGGAACCTGCTTTGGATTCTGTGTCTCCCTCTCTCTCTCAGCCCCTCCCCTGCTCATGCTCTCTCTCTCTCAAAAATAAAATTAAAAAAATTAAAAAAAAAATAATGTGTTAAAAATGAGTAGATCAATACAATAAATTGTTTAAAAATATGTAACTCCTTCATTCATCCATCTAACAAGTATGAATTGAGAGGCTCTTCTGTTAGGCAGTAGAAATACAGCAAGGAACGAAGCAAGTCCTATTCTGGGGAAGACATTCTAGAAGAGTTGTACCACTTGTCAGCCAGCACCCACTTTATCTTTATGCACACTGGCTAACCAGATTAAAAAAAAAAAAAAAAAAAAGAGCCATAGCCTGTGTTTGTAAATATATGCAAGCAGCCAAAATATAATAGGAACAGACCGTAAAATTGTGAGAGCCTGGTTCAAATAAAGGAAGCTTCATCAGTAGCAAATGTAAGTTTGTTTTTCTAAAAATAGGTTTTAATCATTAAAAATCATGTTTAAACTCATGGACATATTTGTACCCTCTTTTTCACAGCAGCATTTTTCTTAAGAGCCAGAAGGTGGAAGTCACCCAAGTCTCCATGCATGGATGAATGGACAAGCAAAATGGGAGACAGACGCACAAGGGAATATATTCAGCCTTACAAACGAGTGGAATGCCGACACGAGCTACAACATGGATGAACCTTCAAAACATTACACTGAGCAAGGGGCATCTGGGTGACTCAGTCAGTTGGACGTCCAACTTCGCCCCAGGTCATGATCTCGCGGACTGTGAATTCAGACCCTGCGATGGGCTCTGTGCTGACAGCTCAGAGTCTGGAACCTGCTTCGGATTCCGTGTCTCCCTCTCTCTCTGCCCCTCCCCTGTTCATGCTCTGTCTCTCTTTCTGTCAAAAATAAATGAACATTTTAAAAAATTAAAAAAATATATAAAACATTACGCTGAGTGAAATCAGCTAGATACAGAGAAAAAAATATCGTAGGGTTCCATTTAAATGAGGGACTCAGGGTAGTCAAGTTTCTAGAGGCAGAAAGTAGAACATGGTCACCAGGGGAGGGAGGAGGAGGAATGAGAGTTTTTGATGGCATAGAGTTTGAGTTTGGGAAGGTGAAAAAGCTCTGGAGAACATTACCTGTGTGGCAGCGATGGCTGTACGACCATGTGAATGTACCGGATACCCTGAGCTGTACACATAAAATCAATGAAGTGGTAAATTTTGTGTTGTACATCTTATCGCAATTTAAAAAATAATATATTTACAATTTTAAAGGTAAATCACTAGGAAATTTTTTAAATGCTTTGAAATTAAATTGAAATCTTTTGAAATAACCCATCGATGAAAAGTTACCTGGGTAGTGGGAGAAAACCTTGATGTGCACCTGATAATTTTTTCAAACAATTCCATTAGCTCTGAAACCAAAAATTTTGAATTTCAGAAAAACATTGCCAGATAAGCAACGTAGGCCTAATTGGCTAAGAATAATTGTGGAGGAGGGGGAAAAACAAAAACGGAAGTCTGGATTGCAAAGTCTCTGTGATGTTGAGGGGGCGGGGGGGGGGGGGCGCTAGACCTCTGGTTCTCAGTAGCATCATCTGTAAAGGGAGCAGTCAGTCCGAAGACTAAGGATTCTGCTTCTTTTTGGCAGAGGAAGGACCACCTCTGCTGACACTTGTAAAGCCATGCTTTGCTTCCAAGGTCAACGCCAGTCCTGGATCCTGTGGGCAGCAGGTCTTGCCTTCCCACAGTGTAAAAGCACTTTGCAGGTGTAGACGGTCACGACTCATTTCCTTTTGCTCTCGTGCCATCACTTTGGGCTTCACAGTTAACCTGCTGGTCTCTAACGGGCCTGCCCCTCCATCAATAAATGATGAGTTTCAAGAAAAAGAAAGGCAACACTATAGCCATGCTTATTAATACTTGCTTCATGGAGATAACAGTTCATCTATTTTCCAGAAAAAAAAGGAAAAACTATCTGTCAGGTATGGTGCCAAGGGTGTCAAGTCTTAAAGCTTTCTTTTTTTTGTCGGGGTGGAGGGGGGGAACAAGACGTTGTTGGCTTCTCTGTGCCGGAGGCAGCAACTTCTGTGTGCTTCTGGAAGGACGATACGTGGTCCATGGAAAAGGAGATCGATGGCGTGGAGGGATCCCCGAGTTTCCAGATGGACAGCTTAATAATAGGTAGCTGGAAAGGTTTGTGCTGTGTCATGCTCCAGGCGAGTTGTGTGAAACGCTGGAACAAGGCAAGTCTTGGCCCGTCAGAAAACTGAACGCTTCCAAGGGTCAAGGAAAGATTTTCGAGGGGAAGCAAAAGCCTTGCGTGCTGAAAGGATGTGTGAAGGGCAACCTGAAAACACATTCAAGATAGGTAGAGAGCTCAAGTACCTCTGCCGAAGAGAGACTTTGCATGACCCACTTTTGTTTGGGAGTAAGCTTTGAAGAGATATTTCTCCATCCAGGTTGCCTCGGTGTCTGCTGAGCAGTGCTCAAATTTCTAGAGAATGTTTAGTGCGCGTGCAAGTACGACTAAGGGGTGTCAGACTAGCAGTTAACAATACAATGGTCTGTCATTACAAGCCTCCATCTGTGTCAGGTCAGTGTCCGCGAACACTACACGAAGTGTCCCAGTGTGGGTTCCTTGGGAGGCCCGCTTGGAGGTAGCGAATGGAACACAGGACACTCGTGAGGGCATGTAAGAGGATCAACAACTGTTGAAGGGAGGGGACAAAGATCAAACTGGCACCCACCAGGAGCTTCTAGCAAGATGGCCCTTCACTGGGGTGGGGGGGGGGAATGGAGCTGGGCCAGACTATAGTATCTTCACATGAATCACTCACTGGATGTGGGCCGCCTCTGAGAAGGAGGTGTGACCTTGGGCAAAGAGGCTGTCTCCAGGGAAAATGGACCCCAAAGAGGGCTGACAGCCAAGGACAGTCTTCTGGCACCTGGGAGAATATGACCTTTCTTCCCGAAAGGGAATCTGAGCTTCATAGCACTGTGACTGAGGGGTGGGAGGGAGGGAGGGAAGGTTATTATAAGAAAGGGATGGAGAAAGGAAGGAGATGGTTGTATTAGGATGCATTATAGTGGTAGGAATAACCAGGTCATTTTATTTTTACTTCTTCATTTGCAAAGATTGTCTTTATTTTACAGAGCCATTGTGAGGATCAAATATATATGGAAGCCCTCAATAAATTGCACAAAGCTGGACAGAGAAGTGTGTGATACTATCACGTAATGCACCAACAGTCAGGAAGCCACACTGGAAGTATTTGAAGAATTCAGCCTTTCAGTTCCCATGCCAGTGATTGCCAAACTCTCTTGAGCACCACAATCACCTGAGGAATGATTAAAACACACATTTCCAGGGGGCACCTGGGCGGCTCATTCGGTTGAGGGTCTGCCTTCAGCTTGGGTTATGGTTTCGCGATCGTAGGTTTGAGCCCCCTGCCCGCTGCTGTCAGCGCAGAGCCCGCTTTGGATCCTCTGTCCCCCTCTCTCTGACCCTGCCCTGCTTGCACTCTCTCTCTCTCAAAAAATAAACATTAAAACCAAAAACACAACCCTCCCCCCCCCCCCCCCCCACAAATTTCCAGGCCTCCTCCAGAGCATCTGATGCAGCAAGTCTGGAATGGAGCCTGAGAATTCATTCACATTTATAGATAGATGGATACTTTATTAGCATATATGCTACTGGTTCTGTCTCTCCGGAAAACCTCGACTGATATACTAATACACATCTCCATATGCCAATTCCCCTGGATGAACCAAAAGTCAGGCTGAACAAAGCCTCGGAGATGCATTTGTTCCTGGTTACGTTTTAGACGGTATAGAAACAAGTATGCAGCCGTCATTAGAAACACAGGGACAGTCGTCGGAAGGACACGAGAGCCAGAATGGTTCTGATCTGAAGAGACAGCACAGAACAGTGGTACTGTTGTGATTCTGATCCTCCTGGTATTCTGAGCTTTATCAAGGAAGAAATGATCTCAGGCCTGCTATGTGGCTATGCAGCGGGCTCCCAGCCCCAGGGACTAACAGCGTCAGAGAAGCACAGCCTTGGCCTCTATCAGTCCCTCCTCTGATGTCTGATCTTGCTTTCAAACCAACTTTCCTCTTTCTGACCTCCTCTCCTGAAGTCAACCCCTCTCCTTTTTATTGCCTTGCCTTTTCTCTACAATTAGCCTCATTTTGAGTCTTCAAACGTCGAAATGCCTCTTTGACCCCACTCGTGGTTCCTTGGCTGTATTGTTCTTTGACAAAAGCCTGAAACACCTGCCCTGGTGTCAATTACAGCCAAAGTCCCCTTGCCTCCAGCAGCGCCTGCTAATCCTATAATCCAGTGCCGATTTCTACAAGACTATACCCAGTTTTCACTGCTCCCAATTCCAAGTAGGTCAGGCAGCTGATGGTAGCTGATTAGAGGCTCCCAGGGACCCTACAGATCTGGAGGCCACGGGGCCTCTTGGAACTTCAGAGGCGACATCAGAATCAACATAGACTCCCGAAGATTGCTAATCTTGGTGGCGCTTGAAGCAATTTGAAGATAATGAGCCTCTGTCAATTTGAGAGGAAGACGACGTTTATATCGTAACACCCTCTGCTGAGCCATTTTGGGATACAGTGGGGCTTTCAGTCTTTCTATAAAAAGGAAGTTTAACAAAAATGCATTTCCAAATGGGAAAGTGCAGCCATTTGTTCCATGGGAGAGTAGAGTTTGTTTAGTGAAAGCCTTCTGGCCCAAACGAGAAGTGAGTTAACTAATGGAGTCTGACAGCCCACGTCTCAGTTCTTGGTGGGATGGAGGCAGCATCATGCCAGGAGTTCACGTGTGTGTGTAACACAGGGAGCTGGGGATTGGGATTGGAGTTCCAGTTCTTGTTGCCATGACTGTGACCTTGGCTTCTGGATATACCTGGTTAGGCAAGAGGACTTGTGTCTATGACACAAAAGGGATAATCTCTCCTCCTTCCTTCCAGCTCAGACGAGGTGAGAGTGGATGAACTTCTAATGGCCCTTAGGGCTCACGGTTTAAGGTAGCCCAAGGTCATTGTCACCAAGCACAATGCTCGCCCAGGGCCATGTCACTCTCCTCCTTAGTGGTCCCTGCTCCCTAGCAGTTGCGGGCGGCCTCTTGACTGGACTCTGGTCAGGAGGGGGAGCCACAGCTGGTAGGAGCCTGGGTTTCTGTTTCTGCAGGGGTGCATGGAGCAGAGGATGCCCTACCTTGGTCCCCATTACCACCACCCTGCATCCGACTGTGACTCATGTGAGAAAGAAAACTTGATTGTATTAGGCCACTGCCCTGTGGAGGCCATGTGTTTCAGAAATTGCCTCCATGTACTAAATATTGAGATGATGGTGGGGACTTGAGAATCAGGCAGATTTCACAGAAGAGGGGTTCTCAGCACCCGCCCAACCCTGTGGGGATGTATGGGGTAGGGTGGGGGGCAGGCTCAACAGGTCTGCCTGGGGGAAGCCCAGATTCTTGGCATTTGTTACTGCTTTCCAAACAAAACAAGCCTTAGAATGAAGAGCAATCTGGTTGAAAAGAAAGGTCACTTTAGGGCTATCTGGTTTCTTTAAGAGTTGATATCATTTTAAGAATATCCAAGTTTCTTTATCTTGGTTTGATCTCCTCCCAGAATCCAGTGATGGATACCCATTATCCTGATCAGCACCTCACCCACGGAAATTAATAATTCAAGTGGAATTCTGGCTTATCAGTTGGGCCCATGCTAGCTTCGTCTGCAGGAGGTGGCTTCCCCAGGGCTCAGTGTGACGGGCCCAGCAAGGAGCCATGGTTCCCAGCTTCTCCCCCAAAATGTCCCAACAGCTATTTGCCAGATGCCTTGTCCTTTTGAACACAGTACCCCACAGAGAGTAGACAGCTAAGAAGTATTTGTAAAAAGTATTTGTAAAAAAAGAAAGGGGCGCCTGGGTGGCTCAGTCGATTAAGTGTTCGACTTCGGCTCAGGTCATGATCTCGCTGTTCCCAAGTTCAAGCGCCATGTCGGCCTCTGTGCTGACAGCTCAGAGTCTGGAGCCCGCTTTGGCTTCTGTGTCTCCCTCTCTTGCTCTCTGCCCCTCCCCCATTCACGCTCTGTCTCTACTCTCAAAAATAAACATTAAACAAATTTTTTTTAAAAAGTAAGAGACGAAAGAAATAGAACAGAAGAAGAGAGACGATGACAAAAGGGCAGAAGGAAAAGGAAGGGATGGAGACACAAACAATGGACAGACAGACAGAAGCTCAGAAGCTAAGACACCAGAACAGAACCCGTGTTTCTGGATCTCCGCAGTGAAGATCTGCTGGGACCGGAGGCACAGATGGAGAATCCAGACAGAACTCTGAGGCCTTGCTTTCATTTACAATGATAAAAAGGAGGATGCTGTTGGTGCTTTCCTACAAGTGCCCACTAAATATCGCTTCCTCTGAGGGAACAGAGATTAGAAAACCCCTTTTCCTGCTTGAGCGAAGCATGAGCTTCTTCCCGGTTCACAAGCATGGCATCCTGTCAGTCCTGTGCCTCCCAGCCCCAGGGAGGGCCCCCCCATGCCCAGCTCCCTCCTGCCACCCTGGCCTACCCACTTGGGGCAGCAGAGGAAAAGAGCAGAAGCTTTGGATTCTGGCAGCTGAGCCCCGGCCAGGCATAGCAGGAGGTCCCTCCTAGATATTAACGATTATAACTGTTTGTCAAAATTCAACTCATAATTCGCCTCTAGAAGGTGGCCATACTCGATCCCTGGCTTTGATTCACGCAATAGTTTATGTGAAAAGACCAAAATAATGGAAATATGAATATTCTCTGCCTTCTTTTTCCCCTTGCAGGCTTGCAGAAGGAAGCTGGCTTT
Source organism: Panthera tigris (assembly GCF_018350195.1). NCBI lineage: Eukaryota > Metazoa > Chordata > Mammalia > Carnivora > Felidae > Panthera > Panthera tigris. The sequence goes on along the minus strand of NC_056662.1, from coordinate 54,184,614 downwards.
CTCTGAGAGGAGTTTCCCACGGGGCCTGGGATGTCTGAGCTTCGTTCTGTCCCAGACGGACCTGAGCACAAGTGTACTTCACATATGATGACAGAGGGAAAGGAAAAGAGAGAAGGGAGGGCCGCCAGGAAAGGACTGTGAAGTCAGTTACTGCTCTGTGGACCTGGAGTCTGATCCTTCTGGGAATTCTGGAAGAATATCCTATGTGGGGGGAGGATGCAGGGTCCTGACTGGGGTCCGCTGGCGAATTAATGGAGCCATCCCACATCCATAGTGGGGACCCCTCCCACTTCCTGCCTCTGCTTTGAAGGTAGCGGCCCCCTGCGTGCACTGACACCTGTAAGGATGATGGACAGGGGCAGAGCCTGATGGCTTTGGCTACGGGAGGTTTTAAAGAAGGGAAGCGGTTGTCTCTATCTCTGTCCTCCTCACGGAGGGTGACACACCCAAGTAACAGACATCAATTCTTCTGAAATAGCCTCTTGGCTCTAGCGCGTCCTTCTCAGCGTGATGTGCTGGAAGCCTGGACCCCGCAGGTAACTGCTTTCTAAGGGTTTCACCCCTCACGTCCTCGCCACACCGGAAGCGTGTATGTGGGGTGCTCTGAGCACACTGCTGTCTGCAGGTACTTGTTGCCTGAGCCTGGTAGTCCCCACGGCCGGACTGCCAGCTGCTCAGAGACACAGCTACCATGCGACTTGCTCCTCCTGTGTCTCCCGACACTGCCTGGGACCGCTTATCTCTGCGTCCAGAAAAAGGAGAGGAGGTGAGCCATGAAAGAGACCCCTGAGGTCAGGGAAAGGGCCTTCGGAGACCAGGCTCATGAAGAGCTTCTCACAGTCACTCGTTGGCTGCATTTAATAAAGCTCTTCCTGCTTGCTGCTGGGGATGCGAATCAAGAGCACGTTTGTTTGGGGCTTCTGACCAGAATCCACTTCCCTTCCTGAGCAGAACTCCTTCTGAAACACCCCTCGGAGATCTGGGACCGCAACGGCGCGTCCCGAGTGTCACCAGGAGGGTGCACACTGAGCTTGTCCCCTCCTGTTATGGAGTGTTTACTGGGCACCGCCGCTGAATAATCTCGGGCCTCTGTGCCGTGCTCAGGGACCGGGCTTTTGATCAGATAGATAATGAGCCTGGCTGGATTGTGAGGCGGAAAGGCGTCACCCGCATTGGGGTGCCGCATTGACCTGGCGGGGCTGGCAGGGACCTCTGAGCAAGCTCCTTTTAGCGGGGGGAGGGCTCCGGTCGCCCCTGTGCCCTGGGAGAGTGATTTCTGCTCCCTTAATCGTAAGGATCAGGCCAGTGTCTTTAGACAGCTTGGCTGCCTGGGGATAGAGATGTCGGCCTCGTTAAACCAGCTGCGTAAGCGCCACATAAATACCGACACTATTCTAGATTGCCTATTAGAGGGAATGGCCAAGACCATGAAACCATTTGAAGTAAACGCAGATCGCCTGACACCCTGGCCTCTCTCCCCATCCTCTGATACCCCAGAGCTTTGTCCCTTAAAATGAACCCTGGCCCACAGCGCAACAGGTAATCTGCCCTGAAAAGGAGCATATGCCCCCTGCCCAGTCTCTTTGCTGTGCAGATGCCTCCCACCTACCTCCCCTAACCCTTTCCCTTCTATAGGACCAGAAGGGTGAGGGTAAGGAGAAGGGGAGCCTCTGGGACTTAAAACAGTGAAGGAAAACAAAAGTGAAGTGACAAAATAAGAGGGATAAAATGCAGTGTCCCCAAAGGACAGGGCTGTCACAGCCTGCCACTTCTCCTGACTATGCAGGCTCTTCCAAAGCATCCCCGGGGTTTTGTAAAGATTTCCCCAAGTTTCTGGCTCTAATTCCATCTTCTGTTTTGATTTCCTACTGTACTTTCTCTACCCTCTCCCTGTGGACGGGCTTGGAGGGCAGGAGTCGTCATTTCTATTCCTGTATACCTTTCATAGCACAGAAAACAACTCTCAAATAGTCAAAAATATGATGCCATCCCAGTCTATTAAATCATTAATAAGGGAAAGATCTGCTAAATCATTAATAAGGGAGGACATATAATAACAATGCTGGTTCAGAAAGTAATTTAAGGAGTTGGGTGGGTACTTGCAGGAATTTTGAAAACCAGAATGCTGGCATCAGATTGTTAGTTTAGATAGATCACTGGTTAATGTACTACAGGACAATAGAACAGTGGACAGAAATCGACAAGTAATTTCATAGTGCTTGAGCTCTACTGGGTGCGTAGCCACAGCAAAAACAGGTTTGTGATCCTGGAGGCTCAGATACTCCTTGGGTAGGCCTGTTAATTGCCCCGGAGTGTCGTTAAAAGAACACGGTGTCCCCATTCCTTAGTTCCATGTTTTAGATAATTTTTCTCGAGATCGGTGCTCACGAAGTACTTACAAATGGCCACACGAATGACACATAAATCTAATGTTATGTCTTGTAAGTAAACAAATATTTTTCTATTTTCAATCCCCATGATCTATTCAGGGTAGCTCTTAGACCCTTTGCCGGACTGTGGAAATTTGAAAGAAGCCGTCCCATTGACAGGAGAGTGGATTTCCTATTGTGCAGTTAATGTATCTTAATAAAGTCCTGGGTCATATGTGTTGTCTGAAAACACACAGCACTCAGTGGTGTTATCCATGCTATGTGGATACCATGTCAGTAAAAGTTAAAGCGTGTTTAATGTCATCTCATGCAGGCCCAGGCTTTCCTCCCCTCCAGAACTCCTGGCTATTGAAAATTTTCCATATAACCGAAATATGAAATAGTGCTCGAACTATTAGCTTTTATTCAACTGTAAATTCACCCCGAGTCATTTCACATGGTTAACAGCTTATAAAAAGCAGTACACTTAAGTCTAGGTCCCACGTATATAGTAAGGGCCAGCTCGATGACAACAAATGAGGAGGGTTTTTAATGTGACCATTGTTTAAAACATTTTGCTAAGTTTGGGGTACCTGGGTGGCTCAGTCAGTTAAGCGTCCCACTCTTGATTTCAGCTGAGGTCAAGATCTCAGGGTCCATGAGTTCCAACCCCCTCGCAAAGCCTACTTGGGATTCTCTCTCTCCCTCCCTCTCTCTCTCTCTATTCCTCCCCTTCTCTATCTCTAAATAAATAAATAAACACACATTAAAAAAAAAAAAATTTGGCTAAGTTATTTTACTCCTCCCCCCCGCCCCCTCCCTCAGCTCTATGCTAAGAGGCCTGAGGTTATCTCTGCTAAGGGCAGAATGAAGACCCCCCCCCAAAACCACCCTCATTCAACCCTGCAGAATTCTGTGCATCTGTCCTTGGTGGTACCGTGTGCTGGTGGCGGCAGCATGGCTGAGCCCGTGGCTGCGTAGCACTGTGCCTGGAACCTCACCCCCGATGGCTCTACCTTCCACTGAGCAAGGCGGCCAGGACCTGCTTGCTGCCTGGCCTCTGCACCCAGTACCAAGGTGTCATTTTCTTTCCCCCCACCCAGCCATTCTCTGTGACAACAGCTGGGCATCTTACAATTTAACCCGATTCTGACACTATCTATCTGGAGACAGCATCAGATCCCACAGGTTAAGGCCTCAGACCCACAAGATTGCTCCCCACGTTCTTCAGATGCCAATGGCAAGTCTGGGGGTAGATCAGAGGCTATAGATCAGAGGCTCCGGTGACCCCCTCCTCAGGTTCAATAAACTCGATAGAGCAGCTCACAGAACTCAGAGAAACATTTTATTTACTAGATCACTGGCTTATCATAAAAGGATATAACTCTGGAACAGCCAGATGGAAGAGAAGCGTGGGGCAAGGTATTTGGGGAGGGGCATGGCGCTCTCCCCTTCTCCAAGCATACCACTCTGAACCGCCACTTGTTTACCAACCCAGAAGCTTTCCTGACTCCGTCCTTTTTGGGTTTTCTTACAGGGGCTTCATCACATAGGCACAACTGATTAAATCATGGGCTGCCGGTGATGAAATTTAATCTCCAGCCCCTCTCTGCTCCCTGAATGCTGCGTATGGAAGGGCAGGGTGGGGGCTAAACGTTCCAACCCTCTGATCCTGTGGTTGGCTCCCCTGACAACCTCCCCCCCACCTTAGGGGCTTTCCAAAGGTCGTTTCATTAACATAACAAAAGATTTTTATGGCTTTCATCGCAGGAGATCCTAAGGGATTTAGAAGTTGTGTGCCAGGAATGTGGACCAAGACCAAATATAGATTTCTTATTATAAATCACAATATCAGCAGGGGCATAGACTTCTTCGAATATCTGTTGAACGTGAAGTCTGTGTTCCCTCCTTTAAACGCAAGCACACATACACCTGCCTACCCTTATCAATATAACTTGGAGAACTGACATCATGAAATCCTGTGAGAGACATTTGGAACCCAGTAAAAGCCCCTGCACTAAGAGTGACGGTTCCTTTTATGTGTTTGCAAACACATGAGACTTCCATGGTCAAAGAAATGCATCTACAAAGAATTAGGGACGCACATAAAGGCTGGAGACCTTCTCTGAGGGTAATTAGAAGACCTGTTACCTTGCTGGTGTGTGAGGCCACCTCTGGGAACCACTCTTCCCCATGATGGGGCAAGCTCTCGAGAACCTCTCTCGCTGGGGGAGCTATTGCACCAGCTAATGAGCCCTGTTTGTCCACCTGCTGTGTTTCCAGTCCACTGGTCTTCATCCCATCTCTAGTCTGTGCACAGTGGACTCCCCTTCTGGCAGAGCCATTTACATTTGGGTGCGCGCATGCACGTGTGTGTGTGTGTGTGTGTGTGTGTGTGCGCGCACAAGCTTCCCTCCTGGGGATTGCTCTTTCTTTGTCAATGCATTGAACACAGTGGCTTCACCCAGTCCCTAGTGTGTGGGGACAACGTAAGCAGAGGCTCAGAACTAAGGGATTACTAGCTTAGCAGGAGTTTGAGCTGCTCCCATGTGCTGTGGAGAAAAGTCTGGATTGCTAGGTTAAGGCACTGCTGTGGAAGGCCTCCGATGCTGAACCATGTTCCTTCTGCCATGGAGGTAAAACCAAATATCATGTGTAAAGTGCATTACCCTCCTCTCATCTATTCTGTATATTCGATTTTTATAGATTAGCCTTTGTGGCAGACAAAATTAGCCATTCTTCCCTTCTCTCAAAATAAAAAAAATCCACATGATAGCCCAAACAGAAGACAATCCCAGCCTCCCTGGCCTTACACAAGGCCACATATGGATGTTTTAGCTAATCAGATGCAATCAGATGTGGGAATTACTTTAAGGTGGGGCCACCGTGTCACTCTTTCTTCCTAGACCTTGGCCAAAGTGGCTGGAGCTTAAGGATCAGGAGGACGGGGACAGGCCTGGGCACGACAGACAGATCCCTGACTGATATACAGAGCCACCAAACAGCCCCACTCCACCATGACCTCTCTTATGTGGAGGGAAATCAACGTCTGGCACATGTAGGCCACACTTGCTTAGGATTCTTCATGACACATGGCTCAAAGAAACCCTGTATATGTAATTTCTCAGCCTCTCACCTGTTCTATTTAAAAACTCACCTGCTAAAACAATTTATTAGGTTTTAGATTCCTCAAGGCATCTTTAAACATTTTGGGGTTCCTTTATTCTCTTTTCATTTTCTTGTCCACATGCACATTGAGGGTCAAGAAAGACCAACCCCGACCAAACGAGTGAACCCACAACTCTCCTTTGGTGCTTGTGATCACACTTCCCCTTATTAAGAAACGTAGAGTCTCCAAATGTGGCCCGCCAGATTGGAAGACACTTTCAAGTTCACGGACTTCCCTCTCTGCCCCCTTGTACAAACATTTCCGGTCACATTACAGCTCTGCCCTTTCTTCCCTGTTTTCACTCCGGGCCTCAATAAATACTTCTTTCACATCACCTGGAAAAATTTTGCTGCAAACAACTTAAGTCGTGTCCCTCCCTCCCTTCAGTCCCACCCAAAGGGTTGCCGGCTTCCAGAAAAATTTTCCTTTGGCAATGAAACAGAGAAAGGTCAACATTCAGTGCACATCCCACATCCTGTATTTACAGTGTCCCAGCAAGGGACACGTTCTCTGAATGTGAGCAGTGGGCTGGGAGGCCTTGGCACTTCAGAGCATCGTAGGCTAGAGCCCAGGGGTGTGTGACTAGGCCCTTGAGCTGCTAGCATGGCTGGTGGGTGGATGGGGTGGAAAAACAGAGGGAAACAGTGGGGGGCAGCCGAGGCAAGGGGCCCCAGCCTCCTGGAGGGGTCAGGAACCCCGACAGGCAGGGGTCTTCACCAAGCAAAACTGAAGCCAGGCCTCCTTAGCAGCTGCAAACGCAGTTCAAGCGGGCCACATGATAGCTTTACTCTCCTACCTCAAGAATCCAAATAATTTCAGTTCAGCAGTGGACAATCAGCGATGAGGGAGCAGAAGGCAAGCTGACAGTCCGAAAACATCCCCACCCCACCCCCTTCCCAGGTGGGGGTATGTGTGATATTCCCCGGGATACCCCAGGCTTCCCAAGAACAAAGGAAAGGGAAAAAACCAATGGCTAACTGATAGAGATCAGTCTTGCAGGACCTAAGTTTTCATCACCCCTCCAAAGTGATGTGGGGAACAAAGGCAGAAGGAAATGGCAGATAGAACGAATTTCCTTCTAACCTGCAGCCCAGTGACAAATACTTGAGGCTGACAGAGTGAAACTTTTCTCCATGAACTCCCTACTGTCTTCATGCTAATGCTTTGCTAGAGGGAAAACCATCTTAGCTTGACAATAGCTAGGCCTTCAGTATCCTGGGAGTCTTCTTTAGCATATAAATATCTCACTGGAAACTTCCCCTGGACCTTACCTCTCCCAACTCCACTGTATCTAACCAGTATCTCCTCGTGGTTCCGGGGTAGCTCTTCCTGTCCAGGGTCCCGTCCCCATGCTTCAATAAAACTACCTTTTTGCACCAAAGATGTCTTCCAAGAATTCTTTCTGGGCCACCAGCTTTGGACCCCGTATACCTCTCTGTCACCCCAAAAACCTCATCAGTCAGCATCCTGCTTCACCCCCAACACATTGTCAACCTCAGCCGATACAACCACAGCCACTGTCCACCGCAAGGCTCATGACAAGTTCATCACCAGCCGCCAGGCTACTGCATCAGGACACTGCTGGCTTCTCCTCTGACCCTCGGCTTCCTCCTGTATGCTGACCATTCCACTTTGGGCTCCAGAGACAGCACAGAGCCTGGATTTCCTCCTCCATGGGCACCCCTTTTTAGTCTTCGGTGCTGGATCCCCCTTGGCTTTACTCCAAATGGGGAGAGCCTCCGGGCTAAAAGCAGCCCTATCATTTCCCTCTATCAGCTCTCTCTAAGAGTTCATTCAGCATCACAGGCTTTACAGGCCATGTATGCTAACGATCCCCCGGTTTCTATCTCCAAGCCAGACCCTCTCCCCTGAGCTCCAAGCCTGGATCCGTAAGTCGGGGTTAGACGTCTGCGCCTGTGCCCTCCTCCATCATCCCAAACCTGCGGACGTTCCTTATTTCAGACCCAGATTCTCCCGTCTACCTGCTCGCCGTCCCCATGACCTAGGCGCCTCTGTCCTGTTAGTGCCACCGTCCAAATCTCTCTTTCATCTGCTCACATCTCTTCCTTCGTCTCCTTCACTGCCAACCTCCTTAGTCGCCATCAAGTCCACTGGGCCTGTTACAATGACCTCATTAGTTTCCGTCCCATTTGCCATTCAGTCTCTTCTCCATGCGGTCTCCACCGCCATCTTTCTAAAATGTAATAGGCCCCGCTGAAAGCCATCGGCAACTTCTCTTTGCCCTTGCTCTAAAATCAAACTCCCTACGACAGCTTCCAAAGCCCCCGTCTCCCCCGTCACTTGGCTCCTGCCTTACCCTATGACCTCCTCCTCTGTCTGCCCTTCCTACCCTTTAGCCACTCTGACCTCCTTCCTGTCCCCCCACAATGCCAAGTGCTTTTCTATTTCTGGACATTACCCATGTATTCTCTCTGCAGCCCTCAACTCTCCATTCTCCATGTGACTAGTGTGCCCTTGGTCTTAGAGTCACATCCACTGCTTAGAGAGCACCCCCTCCCCCCTACTTAAATGGACTAAAGCATCACCATTTTCTCTATCTTGTCACTGGATTTATTTCCTTCGCAGCCACTCACCACATCCTAGAAGTGTATTGTTTATGTATGTGGGTGCTTATTGTCTGCCTGTCTCCCATTTCTGCTCCCAGGAGGATGAAGGCTCCAGGAGGCAGGATGTGGCCCATGTCATCCAGCCCTGTGTTCCCAGCAAGCCCAGTGCCCAGCAGGGTGCCTGGCTCACGTGTATTTGCTGAATGAATGAAAGCCCAGGAGAAATACTTCTAAGGATAATTGATGAATTGGTCATTATGTGCCAACCTGTGCCCTCTAAATGGACCTCTTCCATGTACGGTAGTTGCTCTCATCACCCCAAGGTCGGGTTTCCGATCCTTATTTTAGAGTTTTGGAAACAGGCTCAGAGGTAAGCGACTTGCCTCGGGTCACTAGCTGTTTCTAGGCAGAGCCAGGGCTCAATCCCAGGTCTGTCGGGCTCTGCTGCCCCCACCGTCACCAGTGAGAATTTTAATGGAAACGCTGCAACTGTTTTCAGTCTTGCTCATTGTTTAAAAGCAGCTGGAGATTTAAGGCAAGGCCCTCACTCTGAGAAGTTCTTTCATTGCCTCTCTCCCAGAGAGGTAATTTCAGATTACTTCGACTGGTTCCAAAATCCTGAGCGGCCCTCAAGAAATATAAGAACAAATCTTTTCCTGAGCAGCATGCCGTCTGTCTCCAGTGGGCAAATGCTAATGGAGGACAGGTGGAGCGTCTGGGGGTCTGGATACAACTTGAAAGCCAGTGCCAGGTTTCCTTCCTTCAGTGACACTAATCAGAGCTCACATGGGCCTAATGCTGACCAGATGGGGAAGCAGGAGGCTGGCGGACATGGCCAGTCCCACCTGCCCGGCCCTGCCCGGTGAGGCTCACATGTTTGAGGTCCGAAAGAACAGGAATGGAAGGAGAATGATCTTCTCCCCTACAAACTTTGCAGAACTGAGCAAACGGGCAGATTCCTTGTCTCCTGTGCACAGACAGGCTTGGGACGACAACAGGTGGGGTCTCAGCAAAAGACCTTGCATTGTTTTTCTGAGGTCAAGCAGGGCCAAGCAGTTACCTCTGTTACCCCAGGAGGAGGGGGAGAGGAGCAGCTCTCAGCCCCCATCGGCAGCGAAGATCAAGCAGCCTAATGACCAGCGGTCTAAGAGGGGAAATAACTGGTCTTCCAGCATGCAGATTCAAGAAAAGGGCTGCTTTGGGACCACAAGGCCCTCTTGGGTTTCCAGGGAGTAATCTGGTGGCTCTGCTTCCTTGAGGTCAAAGGGCTTTGCCTGGCGAAGGTAAGTGGGAGCTACAAAAGCAGAGGAAACCCACCACCCATACATTCTCAGTGCTGGCAACAGGCTTTTAAGAACTCTTTGGTGAGGGGCGCCTGGGTGGTTCAGTCAGTTGAGTGTCTGACTTCAGCTCAGGTCATGATCTCATGGTTCTTGAGTTTGAGCCCCACATGGGCTCATTCCTGTCAGTGCAGAGCCTGCTCAGATCCTCTTTCCCCCTCTCTCTGCCCCTCCACTGCTCATACTCTCTCTCTCAAAAGTAAATAAAATATTTAAAAAATAAATGAAAAATAAAAATCCTTTGGTGAAATAGAATATACAGAAATAAGCACTTATGGTAAGTGTATGCAGCTCAAAGGATTTCCAAAACATACCAGGGTTCATTCAGATCAAGAAACAAAATGTGCCAGCCTGCATGTAAGGAGAGCTGCCATTTTGCCAAAGAGAAAATCCCACAGGAAGGTAGATGGCTAATTTGAATATGTGAATTTCTAGCAACATGGTTGATGTAACCAGGAGTCTCACCATACATTGCCAATTAACTTAATAAGGAGAAATATTGAAACATCACATTTTAATTTAGCAATGTTTCCCCCTTCTGGGCTCTTCCATATCATGAAACAATAAAACTCAAATTCTTTGCTCAAATTTCTTTGGTCTCAAAGTCTTCGGTCAACTGATTATCAAAGGTTGAAAGTCCCAAGAATACACACTGGGGAAAAGGTAGTCTCCTCAATAAGTGGTGTTTGGAAAATTGATACCCACATACAAAGAATGAAATTACAGCCGTATCTTATACTTTATTTTATACACAAAAATGAACTCAAAATGGATTAAGGACTTACATGTAAGACCTGAAACTATAAAACTCTAACAAGGAAACATTAGGAAAGATCTCCTTGACATTAGGCTTGGTGGTGATTTCTTAGATATGACACCAAAACACAGGCAACAGTAGCAAAAATAGACAAGTGGAACCACATCAAACTAAAAAGGTTCTGCACAGGAAAAAAAATCAACAAAACCAAACACAACCTGTAGAATGGAAGAAAATATTTGCAAGCCATCTGACAAAGGGTTAATATCCAACATATACAGAGAACTCCCACAACTCAATAGCAAAAACAAAACAAAACAAAACAAAACAAAAACCAAAAACCAAAAACCAAAAAACAAAACAAAACCCCCCCAAAACAAAAAACAAATAAACAACAACAACAAAAAACCCTAAACAAAAACCAAAAGCCCTCAAATAACCAGATCATAAAAATGGGCAAAGAAACTTAACAGATATTTCTCCAACAAGACCTACAAATGCCCAACATGTATATGAAAAGGTGCTCAACATCACTAATCATCAAGGAAATACAAATCTAAACCACATTGTGATATTGCCTCACACCAGTTCAGATGGCAATTATTTAAGAAACAAACAAACAAGCAAAAGATGAGTGTTGGTGAGGATGTAGAGAAAAGGAACCCTTATACGTTGTTAGCGGGAATGTAAACTGATGCAGACATTGAAGAAAACAGTATGAAGTTTCCTCAAACCATTAAGAATAGAGACCCCATATGATCAGCAATCCCACTTCTGAGTATATATTCAAAGGAATTGAAATCAGGATCTCAAAGAGATATTTGCACCCCTATGTTCACTGAAGCAGTATTCACAAGAGCCAAGACATGGAAGCAACCCAAATGTCCGTTGATGGATGAATGATCAAAGAAAAGGTAATGATATATTACACTGAATGTTATTCAGCCTTAAAAAACAAGAAGGAAATCCAGCCTTTTGCCTCAACATGGATGAACCTGGAGGACATTATGCTAAGTGAAATAAATCAGACACAGAAGGACAAATACTGTACGATCCTGAAATCTAAAAAAGTCAAAGGTAGAATGGTAGTGGCCAGGGCCTGGGTGTAGGGGAGAGGTGTGGGGAGGTGTCGGTCAAAGTGTACAAAGTTTCAAGTATACGAAATGAATAAGTTATAGACATCTACTGTACGGCATAGTGTCATAGATAATAGTACTGTTTTGAATACTTAAACATTTACTGAGCAGGTAGATCTTATGTTAAGTATTCTTATCACATACGTGGACACACACACAATAAACAAAGAGGACAGGAAAAATCTTTTGGACGTGACGGATATGTTTATGGCAGGGACTGCAGTGGTGATGGTCTCACAGATATATACAGTAAAACCTTGGTTTGTGAGCATAATTTGTTCTGGACACATGCTTGTCACCCAAAGCACTTGTATATCAAAGCAGATTTCCCCATAAGAAATAACGACACTCAGATGATTCGTTCCGCAACCCAAAAATATCCATATAAAAATGATTACAATACTGTAATATAATAAGGCAAATACAAAATATAAAGAAAAATAAACAAATTTACTTGTACTTATCTTTGAAAACCTTCGTGGCTGGTGTGAGGGAGAAAAGAGAGAGAAGGGTTATTGTGTAGGACGACTTTCCCTATCATTGACAGAATCACTGCTATCTGTTAGCTCAGTGGAATCTTTTTATGGTGCAGTATTAACAGACTCTTGCCATATACTGTATTTAATGTAACTGGCAATAAGGCATCAGAAGAAAGGGTCTGTATCTGCAGGCAGCCTGATTTAGAATGAAGCAAAGCATTCAGAGTCTTACTCGTGTATGGAAAAGCAAAGGACTGTCCATAGGTGCTTTGAAGTGACAAAAAATACACTAGTGCCTGTTGTGGGCACCTTCCAATGTTCTGAAAAACTCACTGACTCCTCCCAAACCCCGCAGCCTGAGATGGAGCATCCAAGCATGGGAGATGATCACCCCAAATCCTGCAGCGAGAGAGAGAGAGAGAGAGAGAGAGAGAGAGAGAGAGAGAGGAACCATTGGCTCAGTGGTGATCACGTGACGTTTGGTGTCACATACTACTCATATTGCAAGACATCGCTCGTTTATCAACTTAAAATTTATTAGAAATGTTTGCTCGTCTTGTGGAACACTCGTAGAACACGTTACTTGCAATTCAAGGTTTTTACTGTACTTATCTCCAAAATCCTGAGGCTGTATACATTAAATACGGACAGTTTTTGTATGTCAATCATACCTAAATAAAGTGATTAAAAAACAAAGTCTGTTTCCCACAGCCAAAAAAAAAAAAAAAAAACCCCAAAAAACAAAATGTTACCAGTACTTCCAGAATCCTGCCTATATCCCTTCTGGTCACCAAGGCCCCTGGGGTAACCTCTCTCATGACCTCTACACCACACCATCATTTTACCTGTTTTTTGCAATTTACATAAATGCAACCACGCAGTGTGTATGCTTTCGTGCCTAGCTTTTTTCACATAATATTTTGTTTACGAATGCATTAGCTCATCTCGTTGCCCACAGTTCTAGAACATTTGTTCTCATTAGACTGCAGTATTCCACTGTGTGCACCTACCAGAGTGTGCTTATTGGAGATTTGGTTTTAATACACTTCTGATTAGTGTCACCTTCCAGTCTGGATGAAAATGAAATTTAGGTGACAGCAGCCACCTCTCTAAAGATGGGAGCGCACCGGGATGCCTGGGTGCCTCAGGCAGTTAAGTTCCGACTCTTGATTTCATCTCAGGTTGTGATCGCACTGTTTGTAAGTTTGAGCCCCGCGTAGGGCTCTGCGCTGACAGTACGGAGGCTGCTTGGGATTCTCTCTCTCCCTCTGTCTCTGTTCCTCCTGTCCTTGCTCTTTCTCTCTCTCAAAAAATAAACTAAAACAAATAAACAAAAACAAAAACAAAATATATGGAGCTTTCCATATTAGAAATACTCGGTTTCATACAATGAATATTTAGGAATAATTTATCCCCTCTCCTCCGTTAATCTATTTTATCCATATGTATTTGTAGAGCAATTTAGGTGACGATTGGCCTTCACCATGGAGTGTCTCCAAGAGGTGCTGGGTCAAGCCCGAGAAGCAGGAGTTTCTGCAACTGACAAGAACCATCATGGAATGTTATCATAGGTGAGCCAATTCCAATGACCTGGAATTAATAATATCTGCCCTTCCTCCTCCCAAGGCCACACTGAGGAAGACAAAGCAGATGTTACAAAGCTTATAACATGGTATGATAACAGTTTAACAAAAAAGGAGACCTGTGTATTATATAGGGGCAAAAATAAAATAGAAGATACCATTATAGGTAGTGAGTTCATGAAGGAATTCATTTTCTTATTTTTACATCTTGAAAAGTCCATGTATTCTACATAAAACATGCCGGAGTTTTAATAAGAAATAACGTTATAAAGGTCAAATAATATTTACCGAGGAGCACCGCCATCTATAAATGGCAAAATAAATAAAGGACTTTATATACTGCCTCATTGACTCACACGAAAGACTTTGTGGTGTTTTAAAAATAGAACTTTGTGTGCCGTAATCTAATTTGGCAACGCTTAGAGCAGAAACAGCCCCTGCTGAAAGATTAAATGAAAAATAAAGTGCTTCGCAGTTGAGGCTGCCAAGAGATAAAGGGAGTCCACGTTCCTCACATGACTTTTCTTAAACAAGCAGGTGGTTGCTGAGCACGAGGGTTACGTGGGTGAGGAGGGCCTGCCAAACTGTGCTTTTCCGCCTCTCATGGGGTTTTAGGTAAATACCTGTTTGTAGACACCATGGTGATTAGGGGCAAAATGTCTCCCAAGCAAAGCAAGGAGTCAACAAGACTCAAGCCTTGGATGGAAGGCAAGGACACCTAACAACCCTCCAAAAACAAATTTCAGAACAAAGGAATAATCTCACTATCTAGGGCTGGGCAAGGCTAAGTCTCCATTGTCTGTTACTTGGAAAAATCAAGTAGAATCTGTAAAGAGAGGGGATTTTATTGGATTTGGGAGGGTATGATTTGGCATTTGAGACCAGTTTTTTTTTTTTTTAATATATATTTATTTTTGAGAGAGAGAGAGAGAGAGAGGCTCACACAAGCAGGGTAGGGGCAGAAAGAGAGAGGGAGACAAAATCTGAAGCAGGCTCCAGGCTCTGATCAGTCAAGAGAGCCTGAACCTTGAGATCATGACTTGAGTCAAAGTCAGATACCCAACCCTCAACCAACCGAGCCACCCAGGCGCCGCTGAGGCCAGTTTTAAATGTAAGAGACACCTAATTATTTCTAAAGGTCATTTGCTAATAACCCATTGTTTATATATTGTGGCCTGGAGCACAGAAGCATCTAAACCATGTGGGAGCTTGCTAGGAATAAAAATCTTGGGCCCCTACTTGATACTCGGGACCCTACTGACTGAAACAGAATCTGTATTTTAATATGATCATAAGGCGATGCATTTTAAAATTTGAGACATCCTCAATAAGGAAATTTGGGGAAATAAGGAAAAACAAAGAGACAGTTTGGGTAGGTTTGCCTCCTGTTACCCCACCACCTCCCACACGCGCTGATCTCCTTACGAAGTCACATCCCACACTTGCACAATTTGATAGCTTGGTTTTCACTTCGTCATAAACACCTTCCTGTCTTATCACAACCTTTTTTTCCATAAACAGTTGCTAGATCTGCACAATAGTCCACCAGCAAATGTATTCTAGCTAATTCACTTCCATTTTTTTCTACTCACACTTGAGGGGCTTAAGTTTGTTTATAAGTAATTTCACAATCAATAAATTTGACAAGTTTGTTTATAAGTAATTTCACAATCGATAAATTTGTGCCTAGCAATTTACCAATTTAGGGCTTTTGTTCCCCCCTGGGAGAGATTCCCAGAAAAGAATTTAATAGTAAAGCTTTCCTCTTTATAATAAGACAGGTACATTCTTATTATAAAAAGTTTTCCAAAATATGAAAACACAAATCTATATATGTGGTAAGTTTGCACAGAGCCCTCCCCCCCACCACAGACACACACACACACACACACACACACACACACACACACACACGTGTATGTAAAAACTGAAATCTGGGGGCACCTGGGTGGCTCAGTGGGTTGAACATCTGACTCTCGATTTTGGCTCAGGTCATGGTCTCACTGTTAGTGACATCAAGCCCCGCATGGGGTTCTGTGCCAACAGGATGGATCCTGCTTGGGATTTTCTCTCTCCCTCTCTCTCTGCCCTTCTCCTGCTCGTGCACACACTTTCTCTCTCTCAAAATAAATAAAAACCTGAGCTCTGAATAACATTTGTCATCAAGTTAATCATATTGTATTGAGGTCAGTTTTCTGGTTTTGATGATCGTATTATAGTTGTGTAAGATGTAACTACTGGGGGAATCTGGGGGAAGGACACACAGGATCTTTCTGCACTGTGTTTCCAACTTGCTGTGAGCCTGTAATTAATTCAAAATAAAAAGTTTAAAAAATATATGAGAGAGAGAAGAAAAAGAAGACCATGAAAGAATCACTCAAGCACAAACCCTGTCAATGTTTTGATATATTTCCTTTCAATCTTCTTCTGTGCCAGAGCACAGCATAGTAATTTTGTATAGTAATACAAAATACAAACTGGTTTCAAAGCCCTTGATCTATGCTGTGCTTGGTTAGGCATAGCTTTGGTGAGATCCATAATAACCAGCAAACAAGAACGGGTTCCGAGAGCTCCATATATGCTATGGTGCTTACAAAGGATCACCTTCAGGAAAACATAAACTGTTCATCAACATTGAAACTTTGTCTCTCACAACGTTTTTCTTCCCCGTCTTGGGCACCATTTCTATCTCCGCCTTATCTATGCACCTACTCTGTTTCTTAATTTGATTGCTATGAGGAGCCTGTGAAAATGCAGGTTTTGGGGGCCATCATTGTAATTTGGTTTCAGGAGGTGCACGCAGAAGGGAAAAACAATTTCTCTAGCCAAGTGCTCAGCTCTGGCTCTGGCTGCATTTGCAGAAAAGACACCAAAAAAAAAAAAAAAATGACTGAGGTTGCAGTTAATTAATGCCCTGATTCCTAATGGGAAACACTTAAGTAAATAGCACTGGAGAACCCTTGAACTCCCCTTCAATTCCACACTCTGTGCACTCTCACGGACCAGCCCCATCTCCATGACAACCAAGGAACCTTCTTTGAAACTCAGCTCAAATGGCGTCTGTTGTGAGACACTAGCTCCAGTAAGCCTGGGGGCACAGAGATGCGCCCTATACTCCGTGCTCCCCTGTATCTGACCTGCTTATGTTCTGTAATTTACCTGTGTGCGTGTCTTTCTCCCTGCTGGGCTGTGAATCCGAGATGTTGGGTATGGGCCCATTCTTCTTTGTTAGACACATTCTGTAGTGCTGCACACGTTTAAGACTATGTTCGCAACAAGTGTTTGTTGATGGAAGGAAGGAAGGAAGGAAGGAAGGAAGGAAGGAACAAATGGAGGGAAGGAGGGGTGGAGGAAGGTGGGTAAGAAGGAAGGAGGAAAGGATGGAAGGAAGGAGGGAAGAAAGGAAGGAAAGGAGGGATGGAGGGAAGGCAAACAGCTTCAAGGATATCACTGAACATGAAAGCAGCTAAAGTCACTGCCCCATCTCTCAGAATGCCTGCAACTTCAATGTGGATGTTAAGCACTTCGGCTCAGGTCATGATCTCATGGTTTGTAGGTTTGAGGCCCGCCTCGGGCACTGTGCTGACAGCTCAGAGCCCGCAGCCTGCTTCGGATTCTGTGTCTCCCTCTCTCTCTGCCCCTCCCCTGCTGGCACTCTGTCTCTGTCTCTCTCTCAAAAATAAACAAACATTAAAAAAAAAAGTCTTTCCTGATTCTGCCCTTTGGGGCCTGTGAGTTCCTTCTTGACGGGTTGCAACATATAGTGAAATGTGGAGACAGGACTCAGGGCACATTCTGGCTTCAGGCATCTGCATGATCTTGGGCCAGGTACTTCAGCAATAAGACTGTCTTGCATCTAGAAAGGAGATGGGTGTACAGATCTTCCTTTTTCTTCAGCTCTAAGATTCATGGGTATCTTATCAGGCAGGTAGGGGTCAGAATCACAGAGGCATGATGATAAAGAAATTAGGGATGCTTTGTCCTGCTGTAAGTTCAGGGTATGGAGGTAGGCTGGGCTGTTTCAGGCTCACTTTGACTGACCTTGGTCCATTAGGATGAGAGGAAAGTAGCCTCTTTAGCCAATTTTGCACCAGACCTGCCAAGTAGGCATTCCTTCTTGGATGGTTGGAAGCAGGTGCCCACCATGGCTTTTCATTGGAATGGCCTGAGGACCTTTCGAAAACACTGAGGTCTCCCTTTCACCTGAGAAATTCTGATTTAGCCCTTCTTGGCAACGATGGCTTACCCACTAGGCACAGCACTTGGGGCGAACAAAATGTTTTCATTTTGTTTAAAATCAGAAGAAAAAGATAAGCTTTTAGGTCAAAGAAAAGGTTTTAATACATAATGTTAACACATTTGTCTTTGTACCAATGCAGTAGTAAAATATAATTTTCAACATATTTTTAGAGGAAAGGGCCCACGAAAATCATATTATGGCCCTGGGCAGGGGTGCCCATGTGGCATCAGGAATTTTTAAACCTAGAATTAGGTGATTCTAATGTGCAGCCAGGGTTGAAAACCAATGGCTTAAAGGGTACTTGAGTGGCTTTCTACCCTTAAATATCTCCACCTGGCCTCCCAACAGCTTGCCAGAAATTTCAGTGTTAGAAAAATTGAAATTAATTTAGATTTATAGGTTTTCAATTAAACTGAAACTCTGTTTCTAGGAGTCCTCACTCAAATGCTTTTTGAACGTGGCAATTACCAGCTTCGAGTAGACCACAAAAAGGTACATTTTGGTGCATGGATACAGGAAGGAGAGATTCTCCCGCTGAAACCACAGGCATGAAGTATCTCTGGGCACCTGGGGGTGACTGGGGTCTGGAGGGGCTGGGAGGTGGGTGCTGACGGAGATGAGTCCAAACAGCTACCTGGACGGCAGGTGGGCCTTCCCACATGTGTGGGGCCCAGGGATTTCCAAGTTCTTCCTGCTTCGTACCTGATTTCATCTGGCTTCACAATGACCCGAGGCAGAGCTGTCCTCATTACCCCGTTTACAAGATTGGTGCTGGCCATACATCACAATAGGTGTGTGCTCCAAACTGCTACCAGGGCGGGGACCGCCCCCCATGGCAGACAGTGTCCGGTCACCACTGTGATTTTGCTGACTCCAATCCTGAATCCTAGTGCTAGTGTTTGGGAGGAAAATGGAAACATTTTCTTAACCTGCGTCAGCTTTTTCAGGCCTGCCATTGAAAACTGCCATTACTTCCATAACTATGCAATGATGCCAGAGCGTCCATATCTGAAATGCTCAGGGACAAGAGGCAACAGGTGACTTTTTGTCCTCCCTTTGGGAACAAGTTCTCCGGCTGTGTCTTGGGCCCCACTCCGGAGTACAGGACCACATTACTACCTGTTGGCTTCCTGAGGGGCCCAGAGAGTGTAGGCCCTGACCACTGTCCACTCCTTCCCACTGCCCCCATAAAAGAGAAAAAAATAAGACAAAGGAAAGCATTTCTGTAGTCTCAAGATCTTGGTCCTCTCTCCTGGCAAGATGAAATTGACTTGACTCCATTTGCCAGCATGGAAGCTTTTACAGTGGATAGAACACGAAGAGAAAAAACATACTTTTTTTTTTAACTTAAGAAATGAGAAATAAACATTAAGAAATCAGTGCAAAGTATAAGGTTATTCCAAATATCTTAGGGCCTCATTAAAGCAACACAAAACAAAATAAAATATATATATTTGGGTAAATCCCTGTCAAGAAGAGGGGGGAAGTGGTGGCATTATTTTAGAAGGAACCAAATGTAGTATTTTAGCCAGTAGAGATGTTATCTCATCAGTCTCTAACACAGTGGTCCCCACTTTATTTTGAACACAATTCCTATCATTCAAAATGTCTGAGCATGTAGCTCCATTATTTATTTAGGAAGTATACATAAATATTTCCACACAAATCTCTTATGCACACTATAAAACCCACAAAAACAGAAATAAAAAGGTGAGCTTAAAAATAAATATAACTAGATGTTCTGATGTTCTTTCTCATGCCCTAGTGGAGAGTCTGGCACTTTCCCCAGGGTGCACGCCCCTCGCTTGGAAACCACAGCTCCAGACATAGAGACACCGAATGGCCTCGATGGGTCTACTGAGGACGGCTGCAACAGCTCTCTCACATCTTTGCTAGCAAGGTGGGAGATGTGGACGAACATTTAGCAGGAAGATATTGCTAGAAAAAGACAATTTCCAGTCCAGCAGGGAAGGAGCTTAGATGTCTTCACTCCATCCTAACACCAAGTAAAATTCTGAACAAACTGAAAGATCAACATCTCTTCTTAAATTCGTCACAAAAGCGAGATTGCCCAGCAAACCAATGCCCCAAAATTGGAGAGACAGACAGCCAGCTGCAGGGAATCACAGCTTATCAGAGCAAATATCCACAAGCAGAAACCTCCATGGGAACCAGCGATGCAGGAGAAAAACCTGTACTCTCACTGGGGAATGTCTGGAAATTCAGCGTGGCAGAGCCTGAGAGATCAAAAGTCCAAGGGGGGAGCCTGGGTGGCTCAGTTAAGTGTCCAACTCTTGGTTTTGGCTCAGGTCATGATCTCATAGTTCCTGAGTTCGAGCCGCCCCCTCCCCCCCCCCCCCCCCCGCAACCCGTTGGGCTCTGTGCTGACAGCACAGAGCCTGCTTGGGATTCTCTCTCTCCCTCTCTTTGCCCCTCCGCTGCTCACACTTGCTTTCACAAAATAAATAAATAAACTTTTTATTTTATTTAAATGTTTATTTATTTTTGAGAGAGTGCAAGCCGAGGAAGAGGAAGCACAAGCAGAGAGAGAGGGAGACACAAATCTGATGCAGGCTCCAGGCTCTGAGCTGTCAGCACAGAGCCCGATGAGGGACTCAGACCCATGAACTGAGAGATCATGACCTGAGCCGAAGTCGGTCGTGTAACCCCAGGCACCCCAATAGATAAACTTAAAAAACAAGTTCAAGGGGATCCAGAATAAGGGAGTCCCACACTTTGGTGCGTTTTACCTCCTGGAGCTCTACCAGATTGTCACAGTAAAGATCCAAGAAGCTTCCCCTCCTGCTTCTAGCAGGGGAAAAGGAACCATTTTGAAATCTAGAGCATTCTGTTCTTCCCGAAAGTCCTGGCCTCAAGAGAAACTAGTTAAAGAGAGCCTAACCTGCTGGGGTTTTATCAGAGCCTAACTGAGCTGGGAGACGGGAAATATCCAACTCCAGCCCCTGCCAGCCATCTTAGGTCCACTTAAGAGGAGGCAGGGGACTAAGAAGCATTAATGAAGTTCACAGTTGAGGGATACAGGCTCATCAAAAGACTGACACCTCATTGTAGAACTATAGAACATTTCCCCTTCCCCACACCCACCATGTTACTCAAGGTCTCTTTACAGCAGGCCCTTACACCCAGTCCATCACACCTGCCTACCAACACAAAATTACAAGGCACACTTAAAGGCAATAAAACCCCCCAAAAAACAAAAAAACAAAAAACAAAAACAAAACAAGCAAGCAAGCAAACAAACAAACAAACAACAGTTTGAAGAGACGGAACAAGCATCAGAACCAGAGTCAGACACCACAGGGATGTTGGAATTATCAGACCAGGAATTTTTCAAAACTATCGTTAATATGCCAAGAGCTTTAATGGGAAAAACAGACAACGTGTAAGAACAGATAGAGAATGTAAGCAGAGAGATGGAAACTCTTAAGAGAGGCTCAAAAAGAAATAAATGCCAGAGATCAAAAATGTTGTAACAGAAATGAATGCTTTTGATGGGCTCATTTGTAGAGTGGACGCAGCTAAGGAAAGAATCTCTAAACTTCAGGATATGACAATAGAAATTTCTAGACTGAAAAGCAAAGAGAAAAGGGACTAAAAAACACAGAAGACACTCTCCAAGGACTGTGGGGTGACACAACAAGTATAACACACACACAATAATACCAGAAGGAGAAGAAATAGAAAAAATATTTGAAACAATTATGACTGAGAGTTTCTCCAAATCAGTGTCAGGAGACAAACCACCAGCACTCAGAGAACAACAGGCAGGATAAAAGTCAAAAACAAAACAAAATAAAAACCATATAACCAGGCAAATCATACTCAAACTTCAGAAAACCAAAGGTAAGGAGGGAAAAAAAAAATCTTAAAGAAAGCCAAAGGAAAAACCAAAGGTAAGAATTGTACCTGACTTCTCAGAAATCATGCAAGCAGGAAGAAAATGGAATGAAGTGTTTTAAGTTTTGAAAGAAAAAAACCACCAACCTAGAATTCTGTCTCCTGTGAAACTACCCTTCAAAAATGAAAGAGAAATAGACTTTCTCAAACAAAAATTGAGGGAATTTGTTGCCCGTAAGGCTTCCTTATTAAGGTGTTTGAGGGATGGAATATTAGTTCTGAAGCAGTTCCAACTACGTCTCTCTAATTTTACATTGCCCTAACTTGTTATAGTTTTTGAAAACCAATTCTTTTTGATAGCATGAAAATCAGTGGCTGGTCAAAGGTGGAAGTGAACTAGCTGGATGTGCTTCCTGTTTGCTTACACCCAGAATTAAAGATGACAGAAAACTAACATTGATTTTTTTGGGGGAGGCACCATAGGCCTCCTCTGTGTCTTAGCTGGTTGAACAATGCACAGTAGGAGCGGCTATTTTCCCCATGTTACAGACAGGGAAATGGAGGTGTCTTAGCAGGTGGTAGAGTCAGGATTTGAACCCAGAGGCAGACACTGCTATCTACCAAGAAGCAATTCAGCTGCAGCCCTTTCCAAGGAAAATGCCATCCGGGTGGAGTTCTGACTCTCTTGCATTTTAGACCAAGAGCAGAAAGAATGAAATAACCCCTTGGAGTCTGTGGGAAATAAAAATCCTCCTTGCTCACTGCTGTGGTCTGAATGTTTGTGTACCCGGCAAATTCATAAGTTGAAGCCTAACCCCCAATTTGATGGTGTTGGTGGTGGGGCCTTTGAGAAGTGATGAGAGTGGGGGCCCCCATGAGTGGAATTAGTGCTCTTGTAAAAGAGATCCCATAGAGCTCCCTCACCCCTCCTACCGTGTGAAGAAACAGTGGGAAGATGGCCATCTGTCTTGGTCCATTTGTGCTGCTCTAACAAAATACTGCAGACTGGGTGGCTTATAAACCATAAGAATTGATCTCTCACAGTTCTGGAGGCTGGAAGTCTGAGACTGGGGTGACAGCATGGTCAGGTGAGGGCCCTCTTCCAGGGTGCAGACTTCTTGTTGTATCCAACTGGGCATCAGGATTCTAACGCATGATTTTGGAGGAGGTGGGGGGACACAAATATTCAGACCATACCACCTCCATGAACCAGAAAATGGGTTCTCACCAGGCACTGACTCTGCTGGCACCTTGATCTTGGACTTCTTGCTTCCAGAACTGTAAGAAAAAAATATTGTTTTACAAGCCACCCAGTCTAGGTATTTTTGGCATAGTAGCCTGAATGCACTAGGACATTCACCTTGTCACACCCTTGCTCAGGAGAGAGGCTGCTATGCAGGAGGCAGCAAAATAAATTGCCCATCCTCTCCCCCAGCCTGACCCCATCATCCAAGGCACGAGGCCATCCACCCTCCCTCCCCTGCCAAAGCCCAGGATGGGGGGCTATGGTGGGCAAGGAGGGACCAGGGTGTGTTCTTGGCTCATTCTGAGAACAGGGTGTCTTTGTTTTATTTTTAGGAGGAAAATGAAACTGAGGAAAGTTAGAACTTATGAGGCTTTAACATGGTTTGCATTAGGACTGATATTAGTACCCCCATGTTCAAATAAATGTCTTCTCTCCAGCGTCATGTCTGGTGACTTGTTCTATGCCGGACTTAAAAGCAGAAATCTTTCCCTAGTTTATTTGGCAGCAAAACCTGAGCTGAAATGATGTAAGGCTGTTTCCGGTTTCCATTGGCCCCATCGACTGTGAATATGCATACCTCTCACTGCAGCAATATTCATGGATGTGAAGACAGGCACTGCCCCTGCCCCTGCCCCCACCCCAGCCCGAGCCAGGGATGTTTTGTAATAGGCTAGAAGGGGCGACTATTCTTCTAAAAGCCACAACAGTTTAGATTCCATAAGTATCAAGACTTTGGATAGGGACTGTGGACCTGGGTTAGGATGGGAAGGGAAATGAAGGTTCATCGGAACCTGATATGCACAGAGCCGGCGATGGGCACATCCTCCATGTTCCCTATCTTCAGGTACCTCAAATCCTCATTTCACTCATAAGAAAACAAGTTCCAGGAGCTAATCACTGAGGAAAATTGAGGCCCCTGGGTAGGAAATGGGCTCTAGTTGACTCTTAAGTCCATTTCTGCCCCTCTAAATGGTGCTGCCTCCTCTCCACAGCAGTTTTTTATTTGAGAAGATTGGGCTCTGAGAAGAACAGGGAATCTGCCCACGGAGTCTGCAGCAGAACCAGCTGGGAAGCTGGGTCCTAATGTGAAGTCCCCACTCCCTTCACTGAGCGGCATCTTCCCCCTGCTGGAGGTCTTCTCCCAAGATGTTGGCATGTCCCCTTTTCAATAAACATCTTGAGCCTGATGTTGATCTTCTCCTCCATTCCCTCCCAGATGTCCAGCAGGTAAAGTTACAAGATGACTTGGTTTGAGTCCCCTAGGTTGTTATCCAGCCCTCATCCTGCACAGACCACCATGCCCTGACCAGATGAACATCGGCCTCTCTACTGACCACTGGGAAGAAATCAGAGCAGTGTGGAGTGAATGCCACACCGAAGAAAGTGAGTACCCAGATTGCAGAGTGTCTATATCGAGGCAAAGGGCTGTAGACAGGCTGCTCTTTCTCATCCTGGCATCGCACAGACAGCTGGAGATCCTGAGGCCCAGACTGGAACCCAGGGTTGCCTGCCACCTCCCTGCTTCCCATACACTTGGCCTCAATGGACAGCATTATTATTAATAAAGATGGTAATTGCAGGGTTGTTTGTAATGACAACACACATACACAAAACACCTGAAACGATCCTTAGTGACCTTCAAAAGGTGACTGGGTAAATAAATCATGAGATACTCCTGCCTCTTTCTTCCCTTCTTTGCTTCCCTCTTTTCCAGCATCCAGGAACCCTAGTGTCAATCATTATCCCTTTCTTTGCACATACCTCCATCCCTTCGTCCCTCTCTGAGTTTGTCACACTCATCTGGAAAAATCCCAACCCTGGTTAAGGGTGACCCCTCACCTCCTCTGTATGACCCACATGGTTAGGTTCACCAGGCCTTGCTTCTGCCTTGCCCACTATGGTCTTCTCACACAGCAGAACAGTGCCCTTTGAAGCGTCACACCATGGGGTTCCTCTGCTTGCTATCTCCCAATGGCCCTCCATCTCTCCCAGAGTTAAGACCAGATATTCCCTTCCATTCCCACCACCCACCACCAGTCTGACCCTCTCTAGATTACCTTCCCTTCAGATATGTTCCTGTAGCAGGAGCTTTGCCCCTGCTATTCCTGCTGCCGGGGATATTCACACGCTCTGCCCTCTCACTTCCGCCAGGTCTTTGCTCAAATGTCACTGTCTTGAGTGAGGCCCATCTCAATCATTCTATTTAAAACTGCAATCCTGGAGTGCCTGGGTGGCTCAGTCGGTTGAGCGTCCGACTTCAGCTCGGGTCATAATCTCACGGTTTGTGAGTTTGAGCCCCACGTCGGGCTCTGTGCTAGCAGCTCAGAGCCTGGAGTCTGCTTCAGATTCTGTCTCCCTTTCTCTGCCTTTCCCCTGCTCATGCTGTCTCTCTATCTTTCTCAAGAAATTAATAAACATTAAAAAACCTTTTTTTTAACTTCAATCCTCTCCCACAATGACTCCCCTCATCCTCCTTCTGCTTTAATTTTTCCAGAACGCTTAACTCCTTCTAATATAGTATATAATTAGTCATGTATCTGGCTTGTTGTTTTCTCCCCATATAAGAATGTACGATCCATGATGTTCTCCCCACCCCCCATTATTATACCCCAGTATGCAGGGTAAATAAATATCTGCTAAATGAATATCTTTTTTAAAATTACAGAAAAAAGGCTAAAATATTATACTCTTACTCCTGGTAAGAATGTGTACTTTATATATAAACTCACACTTTATATGTATACGTGCATATGTATATACATATACATACATACTTACAGTAAGTTATATGCTCTGTGTGTGAGTAAAATTTAAATTCTTTTATAAACATGTAATACTTCTACTTCTATGATTAAGAAATCTGAATAATAACAAACATAAATATTTTTAAAGGCTACCCTAGCTCCTTCATTCCCCACAGCGTTCTTGGGGACTCAGACAAAGAATCTATACTCCCTTTAAAAAAAAATTTTTTTTAATGTCTGTTTATTTTTGACAGAGAGAGAGACAGAGCATGAGCGGGGGAGGGGCTGAGAGAGGGAGCTTCACAGAATCGGAAGCAGGCTCTAGGCTCTGAGCTATCAGCACAGAGCCTGACGCGGGGCTCAAACTCACAGACTGCGAGATCATGACCTGAGCCGAAGTCAGACGCTCAACCGATGGAACCACCCAGGCTCCCCATATACTCCTTGTATATGGGCTCTCTTAATGGAGGCCTAGCCCCCATACAGGGCGTGACCTCCTATCTGCCCTGAGGCCAGAGAAGCTTGGGCTCCTTGACTGAAGGGTTTCACTTAGAAAGGGAGGTGACAGATGAAGTCTCCCTGCATGGCTAAGCCCCAGAAAGAAACCCTATGTTCTGTGGAGGACTGAACCAAGAACAGAACTTCTTCCCTCCTTGTGCTCTGGTAGACATCATGTGGTACATAATCCCGTGCACCTTGCATACAGGACTTTCATATTCACAAATCAAAAGTGCCAACTGTGCTATAACTATCGCTGTGTTACCTCCCAACAGCAAGCCAACACCAAATTAAATTCAAAAGCACAAGTCAGACCACAGGGTTGGAGTGTGCTTCTGTTTTGGAAGAAACACGGGGATTGATCTAATCTCCCTTCTTCTGTAAATTCCTCAGAGAGCACTGTTTGCCTCCACTAAGGTGGAGGACACAGATTATGGCTTTGTTTAACTGCTGAATTGTCACATTAAAATCATGTATACAGTGTTCACAGGAGGAAGTGGCCCAACACCTTGATGGTAATAGTGAGTCTGAAACAAGCTTTGAGCAGATTGAGAAAATGCTAGAGTCTGCCACAGTGGATTGCTGGGAAGAGCAGGTACCAACAATTAGGATTGTCACCTGGCCCCCTATGATTCCTGCCTCCTGTAGTATCCTTGTGTGACTGCCTCCCACATTATACCAGGGCCGGTCCGTGTGACCACTAGAATATAGAGGAAGTGATGGCGTGTCACTACTAAGATGAGGTTGTAGAGGACAGTGAAGCTTCTGTCTTGGTCACTCTGTCTCTCGAATTGCTGTCTCTCTGTTGGAAGCCAACTGCCAAGTCATGAGCAGCCCCTATGGTGAGGAACCAAAGCCTCCCATCAATTAGGACAGGATCCTGCAGCCCCACTCAAGCATTCAGACGACTGCAGCTCCAGCTGATGGCTTGCCTGTAACCCAATGAGAGATCCTCGGCCAGAACCACCCAGCTGAGCCACTTCCAGATTCCTCACCCCCCAGCAACCTTGTAGCATAATAAACATTTGTTATCTTCAGCTTCCATGTTTTGATAGACAACTAATTCAGACAATAGACAACGAATTCAGATTTTGGTGACTGGCAGAGCGTTTCCATAACAAATACCTAAATCATGAAATGCAGTGGCAGTGGGCAGTGGTTGGGGGACTTTACAGAAAGCATTAATTAAAGCCTAACTTGCCTTGAACAGAATGTTAGTAGAATGTGAGTTTGAGGAAGCTGCTGGTGAGGGTTAGAAAAAAGTGAGGAAAATCGGATCAAATGTTGGAAGTTACGGGGATCTTTGTTATGCAGCAGCAGTATAACAGCAACACTATCACTTGCAATATGTAGGAGTTAGGAAATGTATTTAATATGCTGGGTGGTGGAACTAGGGAGAATTGAAGCTGCCACTTGCTTTCTTTGTGCTGCTTAGAGTGAAACATGAAAGAAGAGAAGATACATTGAGGGAAAAGGAGCCAAGGTTTGCTGTTTTTGAAGATTCCTAGCCTTTCAGATGGCAACTGATGCTGAAATTAAGACATGGCTTCTGAGCAAAGATCAAATAAAGGGCACTCTCATAAAAGCATATTCCAGAAATGAAAACAGTGTGTGACTCTAAAATCCTTTGTGAAGACTTCAGAAATATCAAAGGTGGTACCTTAGGGTACCATTCAATCAGGAAAAAGGCCCTCCAAAAATGTTAAGGATATGGTTCATGAACTCTCTCAGTCATACAATAGAGTTTTTAAGAAGCTTGAAAGGACTACTCCTCAGCAGAAATCCCAGGTAGAGAAGGGCTTAAATTGAAGAGAATTATGGGTATGGTTTTCATGTAATGTAGCAAACCCCAATAAGATTCACATGAGACCCACAATGTTATAAGGTGAATTACACCCTTGGAAACATTCCAGCTTGGACTGACACAGTTCAAAATGAAAGAAGGTTCAAAATAAAAAGAAACCTCTGAACCCCCTAACTTCTAGAAGCAGAAGAAGTTGAGAAAACTATTCATATTAAGTGTCATGCATTACCTATTATGAAAAAGAAAAATAACTCAGAGGTTTAAACCAAGATGCCAGAAAGCAGAACCAAGAGCCCATGGAGCTATTTCTGGGTAGACGTAGGACTAAGTCCTAATCCAGGAACTGCCAACATCTGCTTAATGGGATATCAGAATCACTAGGACCAGTGGTTCCTTGGGACTCCCAGTTTTCCTCTTTGACCCAGAATGTCTGAAAAGCTTGCCTCTGCCTGTGCCCACAAATTTTGGGTGTGTAAGGGAAAGACAACTTGTATTTTTATGCCATGGGGTTCTTCTGCACTTGAACCTGATTTTGATGATGAGATTCTGGACTTTGAGCTGATGCTATAATGGGGTAAGATTTGGCAGAGGTGAGGTGGGGAAGAGGGATCTTTGGAGGAGGTGAGTGTATTTAACATGTGAGAGGGACACGAATCATTGGTGGCCAAGGGGGAGTCTGTGGTACCCAATCCCTAAGATGCCCCCAGTGATCTCTGCCTCCTAGCAGTCTCCTCTCACACTGTGCCAGCGTCAGTCTGTATAACCAGGAAAATACAGCCAGAAATGCTGGCATGTTACTTCTGAGACCAGGTAATAAAAGATATTGAAGCTTCTGACTTGATTGTACCCATCCTCTGTCTCATTGTTCACTCACTGGGGGAAGCCAGTTGCCATACCTATTGTGAGAAGCCATCTGGAGAGGTCCACGTGGTGAGGAAGGGAGGCATTTGACCCTCAGTTACCTGAGTTTATAAGCGAACCATCTGGTCGCAGTCAAGCCTTCAGATGACTGTAGCCCCAGTCTAGAACTTTACTGTGACTCCATGAGAGGTCCAAAAACAGAATTTCCCAAATATGGCACTCCCGAATTACTGACCCTCTCAAACTGCATGAGATAATAAGTGTTGTCTTCAGCTGCTCAGTTTTGGGGGGCAATCTGATATGTAGCAGTAATAACTAATACTGTGGGCTGGTTATTAAGGCTTCTGCCTGGGAAAATGGAGGCACAGAGAAAAGAAACCTGGGTCTTTTCTCCCAAATGTAAAAAAAAGAAAACAGGGAAAGGAATACTCACAGTTCTGACTGAGAAAGAACACAGTTGTGAGAGGGAGGTGGTATCACTTTTCCACTAAGGGGAGCCAACTGTTGCTCAGAATTCAACAGAAATCTCTTGCCTTAGAAGATCTGGTATCCTTTTAATTCTCCAAACATCCAGAAGCCAAACTTCAGGAGAAATGTGAGTTTGGGGGACAACAATAAGTGAGAGTGATGTTAGGTATGACATGTTAGAAGGAGAGGTGGTGGGCTTTGGGGTCAGGAAGCCTCCTTCAGTCCCAGCTTCTCACTCACCGGCTCTGTCACACTCAATAGTCACATGGGCGCTCAGCCGCTTTGCTTGCCACTCTCATCAATTAGAACATTTATCCTGTGGATTGGCCTGAAGATAGACACCCAGGGGCGCCTGGGTGGCTCAGTCGGTTGAGCGTCCAACTTCAGCTCAGGTCACGATCTCACAGTTCGTGAGTTTGAGCCCCGCGTCGGGCTCTGTGCTGTCAGCTTGGAGCCTGGAGCCTGCTTCCGATTCTGTGTCTCCCTCTCTCTCTGCCCCTCCTCTGCTCTGTCGGGCTCTGTCTTTCTCTCCAAAATAAATAAACATTAAAAAAAAAAAGATAGACACCCAACTGCAGTCCCTCCTTCCCTGGCTGATGTACAGATTGAGGACATTTGATGATGTTAGCCACCCTACCACCACTCCCCACTCCCCCCCTGCTCCCCCTGCCCCCTGCCCCTAACTAGCTTCAAGTATTTCAGGAACACTTTTTTCCCAGGTTCAGAAGTATTCATTTCTGGGGAGCACTTACCCACCAGCCTATAAACTCAATTGTAGGTCACACTCGGTGGCAGTTTAAATCATGCCTGGCACTTAGGAAGTTTTTATGTATTTGCTGAATGAGTAAGTGGCTAAATGTACGAATTGTTTAAACAAATGACTGACAATGTGCTTCAAGTACTGTGACTGCTTGTTTACTATGCCACCTAATTTAGATCCAGAGGGAATTGTCCATCAGATAAATTTCAGTTTTTATTCAGATTTAGCTGCTGGTGAGTATGGAAGTAGGGCTCAGAAGTCAGTTCTTTTGCTGTCTAAGGCAGTTCTCTTCATTGTGTAATAAGGAATTTGTCTGGTCTTTGTTCCTAGGAGGAAGCTTCTAGGCCCTTGGAATTTTCCAAGCCCTAACAGTAGTTTTGTTGTTCAGAGTGAGCTCCAGGGACCATGCTTGAGGTTCTGCTGAGATGACTCAGAACGGAAGGCTGGTCATGCCTGAAACAGCAACCAAGTGATTAGAGGGTTAGGGCTCTGAACGGGGTAATATCAGCCCAACCTCCAGGGAGGGGAGAGGGGCTGGAGACTGAGTTCAACCATGTGATCAATGATTTACTCAGTTGTGTCTCCTTAATGAAACCAGAATAAAAACTCTGGACACTGAAGCCCCATTAAGCTTCCTGGTTGGTAACAACACATGGATGTGCCGGGAGAGTAGTCCACCTTGATTCGATGAGGAGGGAACATGGAGGTTCCATATTTGGTATCCTTCCAGACCTCACCTCCGTGTGTCTTCTTTTGG
Source organism: Panthera tigris (assembly GCF_018350195.1). Classification (NCBI taxonomy): domain Eukaryota; kingdom Metazoa; phylum Chordata; class Mammalia; order Carnivora; family Felidae; genus Panthera; species Panthera tigris. The sequence continues at coordinate 54,153,978 of NC_056662.1, read as the reverse complement.
CTGACCTTGACTTATATTTTTCATAATGAACTGAATTGTAAATATAGTGCTTCCCTGAGTTCTGTGAGTTGTTCTAGTGAATTATCAAACCTGAGAGGGTCACAAGAACCCTCTGAATTTGTGGCCGGTTGGTCAGAAGCGTGAGTGACCCGAGAACTCCTTAACTTATGGCTGGTGCCTGGAGTAAAGGAGGTCTTCCTGGGGGCTGTGCTCTTCAAGCTCTGCAGTCTATGCTAACTTTGGCTGGTTAGTGTCAGAATTGTATTGCAGTATTGCATGCCTACTGTTTAGTAGGCATTTGGCTGCTCCATCATACTTTGCTTTGGAATGTATATATAAGCTATTAAAAAAATAACTTTGTATAAGCTATTTAAATAAGCTTGGGTAGGTAGGCGTGTATAAGCAATTATATATATATATATATATATATATATATATACACACACATATATATATATATACACACATATATATATATATATACACACATATATATATATATATTAGCTGCAATATTTGAAAGAAAAAGATGCTAATAGTGAATTTATCAGCAAATCCAAGGTTTCCAAAATGAAGGGTTATAGAAAATCAGCCAGTATAACATTATAGATAAAGATGTGGACAAACTATTATCAACAATACATGATTATAAATACATATTGGGATGTTAAAAATGCTAATTTAGAATTCTAATAAGCTGATTTGGGCTTAATTAAATTTTACATTACTGGAATCCCTAAGCCGAAATTATTTTTCTCCAGCTTATGTGCTTATTATTTATTTGCTGTTATATTATTTCAACCCATTCAAAAAAATATTCACGAGGTTATCAAAGTTATGTAAGGTTTAAAATCACACACACACAAAAGTACAAATTAGTCATGATCCGTGGTAGGATGTTACTTGGAGATTTGGAAATCCTTTATTCTATTCATTCTATCTAATATTCTCAGATGTGACAGGGCAGAGGACCCCTACAGAAAAGACTGGACTAAAACACAGGTACCTACTCTGTAGCCAAGGAGAACCTGGGCCCAGCAGCGGTTTAGCCTTCTCAAGGGTCCATGGCCCCAAGTTGGGTGACCCTGCCCTCCCTCACAGGGGAGACATAGGTGGAACTCAGCCTTAGGTCTCTCAGTTCTTTGTGACTTATGGTGTCGCCAGACAAACTCCCAACACCATAATTCATGTGTACCTGCTAGTCAACAACACTGTCACATGGAAAGGGCTCAGATGACAGAATTAGCAAACATTATCTGACCCACATAGTATATTGCAGAGTTATTTCTGCAATTTGAATTTGCTTTTGCTTTTTAGTCACATGGCAAAGAACAAAAGGAACCTCTTCAAAGGGCCAGCAAGAAGTCTTTTTAGCTTCGTAAATAATTTGTCAATGAAACTACAGGTGGGAAAGATATATTTTGCCTCACTTGAGTGCCTTGGAAATTGAGAACTCGTGTGTATAGAGGCTTTGAACTCTCCAGGAGAGTGGGGGTGGGGGGAGTGAGAATGTCTCATTTCCAAGGCCCATTAGAGCAGAAAATGCAATCCCTCCTGGGCCCTCCATCTGTCAGGTAGGCTGGCTTTCACCCCTCTCGTTTCCTGCCTTCCTGCTGCCCTTGGCTCAGCATTCTCAAGTCCTTGCCCTCCTCTGTGCCCACCCTGCCAACTCCCCATCACCAGAGGATGACAATAAGTGAGCATGCCAGGCTCCTGGCCATGGCTGGGGTAGTGGTAGGTCCTCAGCAAGCTGTGCAGTCCTGCCCTAGGCTCAGGCTTTCTTGTTGAGATTTTCCTTCACCCTTCTCCCAGGTCACTCACTATGGTCACTTCAGGCACACTGAACACATTCATTGTCCTGTTTTCCCCCAGTTGCTCTGTACGTTCCTAGATTTAAGCTAGCCATACATCCCCACTGACTCTGAAACACACTTCCATTCTTCTTCTTGGTCTGATCACGTATTCCTAAGGGCAATGGGGTATTTTATGTGAGTGTGAGACGCCCCTGATTGTTCATCAGTAGCTCTCTACCCACCAGAGGAGCCCATTTGTGGCAAGCCCTTGGAAAATAATACCCTTTTCTCCAAATTCCATGGTTTATTTTCTCAGAGAAATAAAGACTGATTCATTGTTGTAGTTTTGTAAACAAAATAGTGTAAGCTATTCGATTCATTTGCTCCCAAAATATTTTTGTGCCTTTTTTAGGGTCTCCTCCATGCTCAGCACCAGGAATGTGAAGACGAATAACTTCGCTCCGTTCTCCAGGCCCTGGTGTGTCTCATGTGGAGGGAGAGGGGTCACTCGTGAAGCACAAGGCGGCCAGGGTGGCCAAGGTTCAGAGAGCCTGACACCAGGGTGCTATGGGTACAAGGGTCACTTGCCAGTCTGAGGCAGGAGTCAGGAGTGAATTTCTCAAGGGTAAGAGGGAACTAGCTAAGAGAGAGGGCTGGAGGTATGCAGGACACATAAGGCAGAGTTCAAGGAAGTTCCAGTGGTGTGGGGAAGCAATGGTGTAGAGTGACAGGGGACTGTGGTGAGCTAGGACCAGGCACCTAGGCAATAGCATGGCTGCTATGTGAGACAGGTTTGAATTGGAGTATTCTGGTGGAGCACTTGTGTTCCATCAGGCCTGGGTGTCTCTACGTGTATCCTGGGGTAGGTGCACCTCCTCCTTCCTTTTCAACATTTCTTTGTCCCTTTGATCTCTTGCTTTTGCCCTCTCTTCTGAGAGGCATCTCATGTCCTCAGACCAGTGACTGACTCCTCTGGTCCAACCTGCATGGCGACTCTGTACCAACACAGTCACTGTGCTGCCTGCCCTGCCCACCAGCCTCCTCTTAATAAACTTGTGAGCCCGTGTTTTGGTGTCTCTTTCAAGATCCTCCTCAGTCGTGAGCCAACACATGAGAGAGGCAATCAATTAATTCACACTACTATACTGAAAACATATGTGACTTGAATGTATTGCATATCTTTCGAGAATTTTCATTTTCACAGTAGGACAAGGGTTGAACTAAAAAATGAATCTCCAGAGGTATAATTTCAGGAGAATATGGGCAAGCATTCACTCTCGTCCAAATTAAAACATAAAGGTGAAGACCACTTCTGTCTTTAACACTGTTCTGGACACATCCTAGGAGGGTTATACAACATTTTTTTTTAATTCATGGCACAATCCTTTTGGTTATTAAATCTATTTTTTTTCCTACCAGAAGGAGATGGCAGGAAAAATCTGTTTTGTTTTGTTTTGTTTTTGAGATTCCCAGCTAGTCTCTGGCTAATTAAGTGGTAACTGTACCAACAGTTATATTGTCCATACCCATTCTATAGAAAGTGCTCTGTGAATCTCAGTATGGGACATGGGAAGAAGGCTAAAGAGAGACCCCCTTTTCTAAAGAAGGGTGCAAGAATTTCTGTTGAACACTTAGCTGGGGTTCCTAGAAATGAGAAGGGGGAGGGGAGGTAAAGAAGGAACAGATCAGAGGGAGTCATCTCCCAAATTAACATGGAAGGAGCAACAGATGGAGATAAGGTCAAAGGTTCAGGCCCAGCTGTGGCCACCAGCCTGTTGGGGCACTAGGTGCTCTGGTAGGTCTGGGAGCAGCTGTGCCTGCAGTATGGCCTGGTGAGTTGAACAGGATGGCACATTTATGAGATACGTCAAGGATGGCACCAGCTTCAGTAATATGTCAGTGATTTTCAGAGAAGAATGGGAACCTGCTAAAAGAGGATGGAAATTTATGGTCAATGCAATCTAGAAAATATATAAATCAATGCAGCATCATGAAGCCAAAATACTCCCTGGGGGCTTGGAACTAATCCTCTACACCTGGACACAAAGGTCTAGCCTATTACAGGTTATCCCTAGTATGTGGCATTCTAGCACCTGGAAGTCTTTACACAGTTCACGCAGTTAACCGTAGATGTCAGAAAGATTCTGAAATGTCTTCCAAATCAGTGGACAGCGAGAGACAGAATAAAGCACCAGGAAAACATGGACTTGTTCTGTGTTTTAAATTCTCTACTTTGAGACTTGTCAATGTTGAACTAACATTTGACTGCCTGATGTATCCTGAGCATTGCCCTGGGCTCTGTAAGGCCTGAGCTTGTCTTGTTATCCCCACTGCCTAGCACAGTGTGTGGACACTGTGTGTGCTCAATATTTAGACCCTCGACACCAACTAGAATGTGAAACATGTACTACATCCATACCCTTATGCCTTCCCTTTTCTAACAATCCGGTGGTCTTGGTATAGTCAGAGTTATGCAAGTATCACTTTTAGACTATTTTCATCATCCCCAAAAGTAACTGTGTACCCATTAGGAGTCACTCCCCATTTCTCCCCAGTTTTCCCCCACCCAGCTGTAGGCAATGACTAACCTGCTTTGTGTCTCTATGGACTTGCCTATTCTGGAAATTTCATATGAATTTAATAATAGCGAGGGGCCAACATGGTGGAGAAGCAGGAGGATCCAAAGTTCCCTCGTCTCACAAAGCAGTGTTGAAACTATAGGCCTTTGAACCCTGAGAGTCCAGGAAGAAAAGAGACAGTTATTCTTCCAGGGACCCACAGGGCCAACCTGACGGGCCATAGGGCTACTTCAATGAACAAATCAAAGCACATCTAGTGGAGGGTTCAAAACATCACTGTGAGTAGGGAGATAAAGTAACCAAACTCACAACAAGAGAGAGCAAGTAACACTCTCCAAAAAACACCTCCTGAAGGGCCAGGCCCTGGACAGTGTATGACCCCTCTTTAATACAGTAGTGCTCACAGGTGCAGGACACATAACAAGCTTTTAAAACACATAAGGGACAGAAAACTAGCCAAAATGATGAAATGGAAGAATTCCCCTCAAAAGAAATTCCAGGAAGAAATGACAGCTAAAGAATTGTTCAAAAAAGATATAAACAATATAACTGAACAAGAATTTAGAATAATAGTCATAACATTAATTGTTGGACTTGGAAAAAGCATACAAGACAGCAGAGAATCTATTGCTGCAGAGATCAAGGAACTAAAAAATAGTCAAGATAAATTAAAAAATGCTGTAAATGAGGTGCAAAATATACTAGAGGTGGTGACAGCCAGAATTGAAGAGGCAGAGGGGAGAATAGGTGAAATAGAAGATAAAATTATGGAAAAAGATGAAGTTGAGAAAAAGAGATAAGAAAAATTCTAGATCACGAGGGAGACTTAGAGAACCAAGTGACTCAATGAAACTGAACAATATCCATATCATAGGATTTTCAGAAGAAAAAGACAGAAAAAGGGGCCGAAGGTGTACTTGGACAAATCATAGCTGAAAACTTCCCCAATCTGGGGAAGGAAACAGACATTGAAATACAGGAGGCACAGAGAGCTCCCTTCAGATGTAACTCGAATTCATCTTCTGTACGACATATCATGGTGAAACTGGCAAAACTGGATAAAGAGAGAATTCTGAAAGCAGCCAGGGATAAATGAGCATTAACCTACAAGGTTAGACACATAGGGTAGTAGCAGACCTATTTACTGAAACTTGGCAGGCCAGAAAGGAGTGGCAGGAAATTTTCAATGTGATGAATAGGAAAAATATGCAGCTAAGAATCCTTTATCCAGCAAGCCTGTCATTCAAAATAGAAGGAGAGATAAAGGTTTTCCCAAACAAAGAAAGACTTAAGGAATTCATCACCACTAAACCAGCCCTACAAGAGATCCTAAGGGGGACTCTGTGAATATTGCAAAGACCACAGAGGAGCAGAGAAATCACTACAAGCATGAAACCTACAGATAACATGACTCTAAACCCACATCTTCCTATGATAACACTGAATGTAAATGGACTAAATGCTCCAACCAAAAGACATAGGGTATCAGAAAGGATAGAAAAACAAGACCCATCTATTTGTTGTCTACAAGACACCCATTTTAGATCTGAGGATACCTTCAGATTGGAAGTGAGAAGATGGAGAACCATCTATCATGCTACTGGAAGTCAAAAGACAGCTGGAGTAGCCATACTTATAACAGACAAACTAGATTTTAAACTAAAGACTCTAACAAGAGATGCAGAAAGGCATTATATACTAATTACGGGGTCTATCCATCAAAAGAGCTAACAATTATAAATGTTTATGCACCGAATTCAAAAGCACCCAAATATATAAAACAGTTAATCACAAACTTAAGCAATCTTATTGATAAGAATGTGGTAATTGCAGGGGACTTTAATACTCCACTTACATCTAGACATCTAGACAGAAAATCAATAAAGAAACAAGGGCCCTTAATGATACATTGGATTAGATGGACTTGACAGATATATTTACAACTCTGCGTCCCAAAGCAACAGAATATACTTTCTTCTCGAGTGCACATGGAACGTTTTCCAAGATAGATCACATACAGGTTCACAAAACAGCCCTCAATAAATACAAAAGAAGTGAGATAATACCATGCACACTTTCAGATCACAATGCTATGAAGTTTGAAATCAACCACAGGAAAAAGTTTGGAAAACCTCCAAATGCACGGAGGCTAAAGATCATCCTACTAATGAACAACTGGGTTAACCAGGCAATTAAAGAAGAAATTTAAACATGTATGGAAACAAATGAAAATGAAAACACAACAATCCAAACCCTTTGAGATGCAGCAAAGGTAGTCCTAGGAGGAAAATACGTTGCAATCCGGGCCTATTTCAAGAAACAAGAAAAACCCCCAATACAAAATCTAACAGCACACCTAAAGGAACTAGAAGCAGAACAACAAAGAAACCCCAAACCCAGCAGAAGAGGAGAAATAATAAAGATCAGAGCAGAAACAAACAATATAGAATCCAGAAAAACAGTACAACAGATCAATGAAACTAAGAGTTGGTTTTTTGAAAAAAGAAACAAAATTGATTAACCCTAGCCAGACTTCTCAAGAAGAAAAGAGAGGAGACCCAAATAGATAAAATCACTACGAAAATGGATTTATCACAGTCCCTCAGAAATACAAGCAATTATCAGAGAATACTAGGAAAAATTATATGCCAACAAACTGGACATCCTAGAAGAAATGGACAAATTCCTAGACCCCCACACACTACCAAAATTCAAACGGGAAGAAATAGAAAAACTGAACTGACCCATAACTAGTGAAGAAATTGAACAAGTTATCAAAAATCTCCCAACAAATAAGAGTCCTGGACCAGATGGCTTCCCTGAGGAATTCTTCCAGACATTTAGAGCAGAGTTAATACCTATCCTTCTCAAGCTGTTCCAAAAATTAGAAATGGAAGGAAAACTTCCATACTCATTCTATGAAGCCAGCATCACCTTGATTCCTAAACCAGAGAGAGATACCACAAAAAAGGAGAACTACAGGCCAATATCCCTGATGAACATAGATGCAAAAATTCTCAACAAGATACTAGCAAATTGAATTCAACAACATATAAAAAGAATTATTCACCATGATCAAGTGGGATTCATTTCTGTGCTGCAGGGCTTGTTCAATACTCACAAATCAATCAATGTGACACATCACATTAATAGAAGAAAGGGTAAGAACCATATGATTCTGTCAATAGATGCAGAAAAAGCATTTGACAAAATACAACATCCTTCTTAAATAAAAACCCTCAAGAAAGTTGGGATAGAAGGAACATACCTAAACATAATAAAAATCATATATGAAAAGCCCACATCTAATATCATTCTCAATGGGGAAAAACTGAGAGCTTTCCCCCTAAGATCAGGAACATGACAGAGATGTCCACTCTCACCACTGTTGTTTAACATAGTGTTGGAAGTCCTACTGTCAGCAATCAGATGACAAAATGAAATAAAAGGCATCAAAATTGGCAAAGAAGAAGTCAAACTTTCACTTTTTGCATACTCTACATGGAAAATCCAAAAGACTCTACCAAAAGACTCCTAGAACTGAGACATGAATTCAGTAAAGTTGCAGGGTACAAAATCAATGTACAGAAATCGGTTGCATTTTTGTACACCAATAATAAAGCAACAGAAAGAGAAATCAAGAAATCAATCCCAGGGGCTCCTGGGTGGCTTGGTCGGTTAAGCGTCCGACTTTGGCTCAGGTCATGATCTCATGGTCCGTGAGTTCAAGCCCCGCGTCGGGCTCTGTGCTGAGACCTCAGAGCCTGGAGCCTATTTCAGATTCTGTGTCTCCCTCTCTCTCTGCCCCTCCCCTGTTCATGCTCTGTCTCTCTCTGTCTCAAAAATAAATAAACGTTAAAAAAAAAAAGGAATCAATCCCATTTACAATTGCACCAAGAACCGTAAAACACCTAGGAATAAACCTAACCAAAGATGTAAAAGACCTATATGCTGAAAACCACAGAAAGCTTATGAAGGAAATCGACAAAGACACAAAGAAATGGAAAAACATTCCATGCTCATGGATTGGAGGAATAAATATTGTTAAAACGTCAATACTACCCAAAGCAATCTACACATTCAATGCAATCCCAATCAAAATTGCACTGGCATTCTTCTTAAAGCTAGAACAATCCTAAAATTTGGATGGAACCACAAAAGATGCCGAATAGCCAAAGTAATATTGAAGAAGAAAACCAAAGCGGAAGGCATCACAATCCCAGACTTTAGCCTCTACTACAAAGCTGTAATCATCAAGACAGTATGGTACTGGCACAAAAACAGACACATAGACCAATGGAATAGAATAGAGAATCCAGAATTGGACCCACAAATGTATGGCCAACTAATCTTTGACAAAGCAGAAAAGAGCATCCAAGGGAAAAAAGACAGTCTAACAAATGGTGCTGGGAGAACTGGACAGCAACATGCAGAAGAATGAAACTAGACTGCCTTCTTACACCATACACAAAAATAAACTCAAAATGGATGAAAGACCTAAATGTGAGACTGGATACCATCAACACCCTAGAGGAGAAAGCAGGCGACAATCTCTTTGACTTCAGCCGCAGCAATTTCTTACTCGACACATCTCCAAAGGCAAGGGAACTAAAAGCAAAAATGAACTATTGGGACCTCATCAAGATAAAAAGCTTCTGAACTGCAAAGGAAACAATCAACAAAACTAAAAGGCAACCAATGGAATGGGAAAAGATATTTGCAAATGACATATCAGATAAAGGGCTAGTATCTAAAATCTATAAAGAATTTACCAAACTCAACACCCAAAAAAACAAATAATCCAGTGAAGAAATGGGCACAAGACATGAATAGACACTTTTCCAAAGAAGACATCCCGATGGCCAACAGACACATGAAAAGATGCTTAATGTCACTCATCATCAGGGAAATACAAATCAAAGCCACACTGAGATACCACCTCACACTAGTCAGAGCAGCTAAAATGAACAAATCAGGAAACTACTGATGCTGGCAAGGATGTGGAGAGATGGAAACCCTCTTGCACTGTTGGTGGGAATGCAAACTGGTGCAGCCGCTCTGGAAAACAGTGCATTCTTCAAAAAATTAAAAATAGATCTACCTTATGACCCAGCAATAGCACTACTAGGAATTTATCCAAGGGATACAGGAGTGCTGATGCATAGGGACACGTGTATCCCAATGTTTATAGCAGTGCTTTCAACAATAGCCAAATTATGGAAAGAGCCTAAATGTCCATCAACTGATGAATGGATAAAGAAGAGTTGTTTTATACATTTAATGGAATACTACTTGGCAATGAGAAAGAATGAAATCGTGCCATTTGCAGCAACATGGATGGAACTGGAAGGTAATATGCTGAGTGAAATAAGTCAGTCAGAGAAGTACAGATATCATATGTTTTCACTCATGTAGATCTTGAGAAACTTAATGGAAGGCCATGGGGAAAGGGAAGGGGAAAAAATAGATACAAACAGAGGGAGGGAGGCAAACCACAACAGACTACTAAATACAAAAAACAAACTAAGGGTGAATGGGGGGGTGGGAGAGAGGGAAAATGGGTAATGGGCATTGAGGAGGGTACTTGTTGGGATGAGCATTGGGTGTTGTATGTAAGCCAATGTGACAATAAATTATATAAACAAACAAACAAACAAATCATTTTAAAAACAAAAAAATAAATACAATAATAGCATATGTGGTCTCTTGTGACTGGCCTTTCACTTAGTATAATGTTGAATACATGAAATTTGAAAATTTCATTCATGTTGTAGCATGTATGGATCCTTCACTTCCTTTTACTGCTGAATATTTCACTGTGTGGATATACCACAGTTAGACCATTCATTGGTTTTGTTTGTTTTCAGTTTGTTATGATTCGTGCTGCTGTGAATATTCATGTACAAGATTTTGTGTGAATATATGTTTTCATTCCCTTTGGGTATATTTGGGGATGGGAACAATTTGGGGAGTACAATTCCTGGATCATGGTGACTATAGGTTTGACCTTTTCAGGAACAAGCAGACTGTTTTCCAAAATGGCTGTAGCATTTCACAGCCTCATTGGCAGTGTCTGAGGGCTCCAGTCTCCACATCCTCGCCAACACTTGTTGTCTGCCTATTTGTTGATAGCCACCCAAGCGGGTGTGAAGTAGAATCTCAATGTGGTTTGGATATGTATTTCTCTGATGGCTTATGATGTTGAGCATCTTGGGCTTATTGGCTATTTCTGTATCTTCTGTATCTATTGTATAGATATTCTGTATCTATTCATATCCTTTGCTCATTTTTTTTTTAAATTTTTTTTTTCAACGTTTTTTATTTATTTTTTGGGACAGAGAGAGACAGAGCATGAATGGGGGAGGGGCAGAGAGAGAGGGAGACACAGAATCGGAAACAGGCTCCAGGCTCCGAGCCATCAGTCCAGAGCCTGACGCGGGGCTCGAACTCACGGACCGCGAGATCGTGACCTGGCTGAAGTCGGACGCTTAACCGACTGCGCCACCCAGGAGCCCCTCCTTTGCTCATTTTTAAAGTTGGGTTCTTTTTTTCTTTTTCTTTTTCTATTGTTTCTATTGTATTTTCTATTATTCTCCTTATCTGTGTTTTGTTTTTTCACTTATATGATGATACTCATTGAGCACAGAAGTTTTAAATTTTGAGAAACTCTAATGTATCTATTTTTTTCTTTTGTAACTCATCCTTTTGGTGTCATATTGAGGAACATTATGCCTAACAGGAGATCATGGAGATTTACTCCTTTATTTTCTTCTGAAAGATTTATAGTTTTAGCTTTTACATTTAGGTTAATGATCCATTTTGATTATAAAGACCCAATTTTTGTGTGTGAAATGAGAAAGTGTCCCAACAACATTTGTTTATATGTGGATATCCAGTTGTCCCTGTACCATTTGTTGAAAAGACTATGCTGTCCCTCTTGGATTGCTTTTGCATACTTCTTGAACATCAATAGATCATAAATATGCAAGTTCATTTCTGGACTCCTAACTCTATTCCTTGCTCAATACATCTGCCAATACCATTCAGTATTGATTATCACAGTTTGGTAGTAGGTTTTATAATCATTATGGGTCCTCTAATTCTTTTTTCAAGATTGCTTTGGTTATATAGGGTCCTTTGAATTTCTATATGAATTTTAGGTTTGGCTTGCCAATTTCTGCAAATAAGACAGCTAGGATTTTGATAGACAATGCATTGAATCTGTACATCAATACAGGAATACCGCTATTTTAACAATATTAAATCCTCCAATCTATGAACATGGGATGTCCTTCTTGTATTTAAACTTTATTTTTTAACAATGTTTTGTTGCTTGCAGTATACAAATTTTGCTCATTTTTATTTAAATTTATTCCTAACTATTTTATTCTTTTTGATGCTATTATAGCTTGAATTGTTTTCATAATTTTATTTTTGGACTGGTAATTGCTAATACATAGAAATACAGTTAATTTTTGTGTACTCTCTACCTTGATGAACTCATTAGTTCTAACAGTTTATTACTCATGTCTTTTACGACTTCTACATAGAAGACTATTTCATCTGAAAATAAGGATAGTTTTACTTCTTCCTTCCCAATATAGATATGTCCATTTCCTTTTCTTGCTTATTTGCTGGGGCTTGAAATCCTAGTACAATACTGATTAGAAGTGGTGAGGGTGAACATCCCTTGCCTTATTCTCAACCTTAGGAAAGAGGTGTGGCTTTATTAAGTATGATGCTAGCTGTGGCTTTTGGAGATGCTCTGTATTAGGTTAAAGAGGTTCCTTTCAATTGCTGGCTTACTGAGAGTTTTTGTCATGAATGAGTATTGGATTTTGTCAGATTTTTTTTTGCATTTTTTAAAATTTAATTTTTTATTTTTTAAAATTTACATCCAAATTAGTTAGCATATAGTGAAACAATGATTTCAGGAGTCAACTCCTTAATGCCCCTTACCCATTTAGCCCATCCGCCCTCCCACAACCCCTCCAGCAACCCTCAGTTTGTTCTCCATATTTATGAGTCTCTTCTGTTTTGTCCCCCTCCCTGTTTTTTTTTTTATTATTTTTGTTTCCCTTCCTTATGTTCATCTGTTTTGTCTCTTAAATTCCTCATATGAGTGAAGTCATATGATTTTTGTCTTTCTCTGACTAACTAATTTCACTTAGGAGTAGCATAGAGTTCACATTAGGGTAGCATAATATCCTCTAGTTCCATCCACGTAGTTGCAAGTGGCAAGATTTCATTCTTTTTGATTGCCGAGTAATACTCCATCATATACATATATACCACATTTTCTTTATCCATTCATCCATCGAGGGACATTTGGGCTCTTTCCATACTTTGGCTATTGTTGATAGTGCTGCTATAAACATGGGGGTGCATGTGTCCCTTCAAAACAGCACACCTGTATTCCATGGATAAATGCCTAGTAGTGCAATTGCTGGGTCATAGGGTAGTTCTATTTTTAGTTTTTTGAGGAACCTCCACACCGTTTTCCAGAGTGGCTGCACCAGCTTGCATTGCCATCAACAATGCAAGAGAGATCCTCTTCCTCCGCATCCTCACCAAAATCTGTTGTTGCCTGAGTTGTCAATGTTAGCCATTCTGACAGAGGTAAGGTGGTATCTCATTGTGGTTTTGATTTGTATTTCTTGGATGATGAGTGATGTTGAGCATTTTTTCATGTGTTGGTTGGCCATCTGGATATCTTCCTTGGAGAAGTGTCTATTCATGTCTTTTGCCCATTTCTTCACTGGAGTATTTTTTTTTTTTTTTTTTTTGGATGTTGAGTTTGATAAGTTCTTTATAGATTTTGGATACTAATCCTTTATCTGATATGTCATTTGCAAATATCTTCTCCCATTCTGTCGGCTGCCTTTTAGTTTTGCTGATTGTTTCCTTTGCTGTGCAGAATCTTTTTATTTTGATAAGGTCCCAGTAGTTCATTTTTGCTTTTGTTTCCCTTGCCTCCAGAGACATGTTGAGCAAGAAGTTGCTGTGGCCAAGATCAAAGAAATTTTTGCCTGCTTTCTCTTAGAGAATTTTGATGGCTAAGGAAATAAGTTCTTAATTAGGTACTGTCTGCATGTTTTGCATTTTTTTTGAATTATCATCCTTGTTCTTTATCCTATTAATATGGTGTGTTACATTAATTGATTTTCAAATGTTAAACCAATTTTGCATTCCTGAGATGAACTCCACTTGATCATAGTGTATAACTTTTTGCATATGATGCTGAATTCAGCAACATATGAAGAAATTTTGAAAGAATCTTTCACCTTTATCCACAGGGAATAGCGTCTGTGGTTTGTCATGTCATTGTCTGTCTCTGATACCAAGTAATGCTGGTATTATAAAATGAGTTGGGAAATGTTCCCTCCTTCTGTATTTTTGAAAGAATTTGTGTAGGATTGGTATTATTTCTTTCTTAAATATTTGATACGATTCATCAGTGAAGTCACTTGGATCTGGGCTTTCTTTATGGGAAGATTTTTAATTACTAATTCAACTCATTTCTTAATAGAAATCTATTCATTAAAAAATTTTTGTTTTAGTCACTTCTTTTATTTTGTGTCATTCTAGGAATTTTTCCTTTTTCATCAAAGTTGTCTAATACGTTAGCATTAAACTGTTCTTAATAATCTCTTATAATTCTTATAATTATTTGTAGGGTCTGTAGTGCTATCTCCTCTATCGTGCTTGATTTTTGTCATTTGTGTCTCCTCTCTTTTTTCCTACTCAGTTTAACTCAGGGATTAGCAAACTATGCCACATGGTCCAAATCTGGCCTGTAACCTGTTTTGTGTTGCTCAGGAATTAAGAATGTTTTTTCCATTTTTAAAGAGTTGTAAAACAACAACAAAGAACATGCAACAGAGACCATACATGGTCTTCAAACCTTACAATATTTACTATCTGGCCCTTTAGTGAAAAAGTCTTCTAACTTCAGGCTGGTCAAATATGTCAATCTTTTCAAAGAACTGACTTTTAGTATCATTGTTTTTTTTCTATTCTTTTTCTGCTTTCTATTTCATTGATCTCTGTTTTGGTATTTATTTTCCCCATTATACTGATTTTAAAATTGATTTTCTCTTTTTTCCTATCTTCTTGAGTTCAAAGATCAGCTTATTGATTTTAGATATTACTTCTTTCTGGATATAAGCATACAAGTCTAACGCTTCAATAAAAGTTGATATGCTGTGTTTTCATTTTCATTCAATTCAGGAAATTTTCTAATATCCCTAGTAATTTACTTCTGGCCCATGCATTACTTTACAGTATATTGTTTTATTTCCAAATATTTGGGGATTAGGTTAAGGAGTGTCCCTTCTATTGCCGGTTTGGTGAGAGTCCTGTCTGTTACTGATTTCTAATTTAATATTCTTTTAATTGGAGAACACATTTTGTATGATTTCAGTCCTTTTACGCTCCTTGAGACCATTTTATGGTTTAACATATCGTCTATCCTATGAAATGTTCCACATGCATTTAAGAGGAATATGTACATTTCTGCTGTTCAGTGGAACTATATACATGTTAGTTAGATCATTTTGGTTTACAGTCTTCTATATCCTTACTGATTTTTCTGTTTAACTGTTGTATCAATTACTGAGAGGGGAGTAATGGAATCTCCAACCATAAATGTTGAATTGGTCTCTTATTTCAATTCATTTAGATTTTGTTTTATATAAGTTCAACCTCTGTTGTTAGATGCACATATATTTGTCATTATTTCTTCTTGATGTATTGACTCTTTCATCACTAGGAAAATGTTCCTCTTTGTCTCTGGTAATTTACTTTTCTTAAGTTGAATTTTGTCTGATATTAAATAGCCTCTCCAGTTCTCTATGGTTATTTTTTCCATGGTACACTTTTTCTATCTTTTTATTTCAATCTATTTGTGTGTGTAAATATAAAACATGTCTCTTGAAGACAGCATATAATTGAAACTTCCTTTTTCTATCCATTCTGATAATCTGTCTTTCGGTGAGAGTATTTGGTCTATGCATTTAATGTTTTAATGATGAAGTTGGATTTATACCTACCATACTGTCATTTATTTACTCTCTCTATATCTTATGTTAGTTATGCTCCTCTGCTTAATCAATCAATAAATAAAATTTTGTTAAAATAATATTAGATTTATAGCAAAGTTGCAAAGATAGTACAAAGCATCTGTTATCTTTTACAAATATTTGTAGGTGTACCATTTTAATTATTTTATTTTTACCTATATTTTTTGTTATTATTTATTTATTTATTTTTAGTGGTTGTTCTTGGAATTGCAATAGGCATCTTCGATGTATCACAATCTCTTTCGGATTACTACTAATTAATATCAGTAATATATTGCAACTTGGCTCCAGTATAACTCCATTTCTCCCCCCCCTTTTGCTATTATTATAATATAGATTGCATTTATGTATGTTATAAACTCAATAATACAGTGTTACAATTATTGCTTTGAGAAACCAAAAGAAATTAAGAAATTAAGTCTTACATTTGCCCACATATTTACCATTTCTGGTGTTCTCTAGGCATTCCTATGGATCCATTTCCTTTCATTATGAAGGATTTTCTTTTTTATTTCTTGTAGATCAGGTCTCAGTTTTTGCTTATTTGAGAATGTCTTCATTTTGCCCCATTTTTGAAGAAGAATTGCACTGCATATAGAATTCTTCACTGGCAGATGACTCTTAGCACTTTGGACATACACTTCTAAGGCTTCTGACCTGAACTGTTTCTACTGAGCAGACATTAATCTTTTCAAGGGTCCACTACGTGAGAGTTGTTTTCTTGTGCTGCTTTCAAAATTGATCACTTTTCTCTTGCTTACAACTGAACGACTGACTCTAGGTGGGAATTTCTTTGTGCTTTTCCTTTCTGTTGGTCTTTTTAGCATCTTGAATCTCCAGATTAATATAGTTATGTTTTCCTTTTTTTTTTTTTTTTTTTGAGAGAGAGAATGCACAAGCAGGGGAGAGGTGCAGAGGGAGAGAGAGAGAATCCCAAGCAGGTTCCATATTCAGCACAGAGCCCAATGCAGGGCTAGATCCCATCCATGACCTGAGCTTGATCCATGACTTGATCATGACTTGAGCCAAAACCAAGAGTTGGATGCTCAACCAACAGATGCTTTGTACTCCAGATTAATGTTTTTAATTAATTTAATTTGTGAAGATCTCGGCAATTATTTTTTCTAAATTTTTTCTCTCTCCTCTCCTAGTATGCTTGCTTTTGACTTACAGATTGCTGAGGTTCATTTTTATTCAACCTTTTTTCTTCCTTTTTTTTCACATTTCATACTTTCCATTGATCAGTCTCTGAATTCACTCACCTTTCTGCCATCTGAAATCTGCTATTGAGCCCACCTCGTGATTTTTTCCATTTTGTTTTTCTCAACTTCAGAATTAACTTTTAATTCTTTTTTAAAAAATTTCTATTTCACTACTGTGATTCTCTATTGAGTCATTGTTGTATTTTCCTTTAAATTCTTTAAATATATTTATAATAGCTGCTTTGAAATCTTTGCTAAATCCAAAACCTGGGCCCCTTTGGAGTCACTTCATACTGCCCTTTTGTCTGAGTATGAGTCATACTTTCCTATTTTCTTTCCAGTCTGGTAAAGTTTCAAACTGAAACTGAATATATTAGGATACTATAGTGTAACAGTTCTAGATTCTCCTCTATTTTTCTTGGGGTTGTTATTGTTGTTCATCATTGCCTGGACTTAAACCCTGGAATCTGTCTCCCATGTGATACACAGTAAATGTCTCTACTGAGGTTTTTTTGTTTTTTTCTTGTATTTTTTGCCTGTCTTTGCTAAGGGCTTCCCCTGTGTCTGCATAGCTCTCTGATTAACCAATGCTTTAGGCAGTGCTCAAACACCTCAAGTCCATAAGGCTTACATCCTCTGTCAGGGGACCTGTGTGTGGGTTGGAAAACGCACGATAAGAAGAAACTATATCGTGGGTCTCCCTGGACTTTCATTTTTTGTCAGGTCCTTGGGTCTTCCCCAAGGTGAATACTTTTCTAGTCACCCAGAGATATGTAAAGGGCTTATTTTAGCCCGCTTATGGCTCTCTCATTTCTAGAATTATCTTGTTAGACTTCTAGTTGGCCCACTGCTTGATCTAACAGCATCCTCAGTCTCGGGCTATCGACCCTGCAGGTTTTTTGTTATTAAAGAGACCAGACGTGGACAGTAGTCAAAGTGGTACAAATAGACTTTATTCAGGAACTATTGCAATAGGGGAAATGGAACCTCAGTACAAAACTGGATTCAATTTCAAATACAGCAAGGACAAATGGAGATTTATAACAAAGGAGCAGGTGATGGGGATCAGTGAATGGAAAACTACTGAGGAGATATCAGTGGTAGGAGGAGTTCTTGCTTAACTGACCTAACAGAGTTCTTTCTGAAGGCAGGCCAGAGTGATCACACATCACTTGGGGGATGGTAGGGGATGGGGAATTTGATCAGATATTGAGAGTGAGGGAGTCTCACTAAACTGACTTAGCAGGACTTTTGTTAACATTGGGCTATGCAGGCTTGAGGACAAGACACAATGGTGAAGCCTAGTTGAGAAAAGACCTTAGAGGAGCTTGACTAATATTGGTCAAGGACAGTCTTTGTCACCTTCTTCACTCCCAATTGAGTTCACCACTGTTTTGCCAACAAAATCCTGGGGGATTTTTACCCCAGCCCTTCACCCCCCAGTGTGTACAGCCTGATCCCAAAGCTGCCATTTTTGCAGCCAGTCCTACACTGATCAATCTGCTATCCTTGCCAACCGAGCTGTGGGTGACAGACTATAGAAACTGCCCCAGTCAACAAAGCCACAGACTTTTACTCAAAACTCTAGCATTTTTTCAAGAATGTTTCTAAATTTGTTGTCTGCCTTTGTTTGAATTTCAGTACCCCCAGATTGTTATTTGGGACAATTTTGTCTAGCTTTTTTTTTTTTAATATGAAATTTATTGTCAAATTGGTTTCCATACAACACCCAGTGCTCAATTCTGTCTAGTTTTATATGAGTTTTTCCAGAGAGGAATTGCCAACAGCTTCATGCCACCATAACTGGATGTCCCTCAAAGGCTCTTGGTCAGCATCTCTTACATATAAAGTGCTTTGTGAATAACCAGGTAGACAATGCAGAAATCAGTGTTTTCAAACCTCTTTGGCAGGGGAACCTCCTCTTTTGTTTCAGGGGCACTCTGAAATATGTATGTGTGTAGTATTTTTTAAAGTGTAACATGCAGGGACGCCTGGGTGGCTCAGTTGGTTAAGGGTCCGACTTGGGCTCAGGTCATGATCTCACGTTTTGTGAGTTCAAGCCCCATATCCCTCTCTGCACTGACAGCTCAGAGCCTGGAGCCTGCTTCAGATTCTGCATCTCCGTCTCTCTCTGCCCCTCCCCTATTGGCACTTTGTCTCTGTCTCTCTGTCTCTCTGTCTCTCTCTCACACAAAATTGAATAAACATTTAAAAAACAAATTTAAAGTGTAATATGCAGAGGACTTACCCTCAGAGGCTGTTAAAACACAGATTCCTGGGCTCCTGCCTCAGAGATTCTGGTTTTGTAGATCTGGGAAGTGCATTTAAGGTTGTCTGAACACACACACCTTGACCTTGGTTCTGCAGATTGCTCCAGTTCTCAAGGTCCCAGATCCTGTCCACAAAAGGCATTTCCTTTACTTCCCACAGGATTTAAAGAGGCTGATATGGAAGAGATGGTGTTATGTGTTCACCACATCTGTCTTCATATCCTTCCTTGATGGGAACACATAAAACTTGTAGTTGGGAGGGGCCATGTGTCTAGATCTGGTCAAAGGTTCATGCACAAAAGTGGTGAGTACATGCCTTCCCCCCATGGCAGTGAAACGTCTGCATGCTATCCTTTCATCTCCTACCTCTCCTTTGGTGGTGAGGATGGGCTTTGGTGAAGATTGCAGAGCTACAACTTTAACAGTCTTGATACCTAAATTTCACAGACAACAGCTGCGCTTGGACAATAAAGGACTTTTTAAGTGCTAAGCCATTGAGATTTGGAGTTGTTTGTTACCACGTCATGACCGACCCTAGCCTGGTCTGATTTAGGGTTATAGGAAGGGCAACAGTGAAATTACCTGCTGAAATAGTTCAAAGGATTGAGGGGGAAAAATTGCCATTAACAGGAAACCTACACTCTCAAAAATGAATGACTGGCAAACCCCAGTGTCATTTGATCAGGCTCCTTCCACATGAGGTAATATTCACAATCCACATGCTTTTCCTGGCAGTTGTTAAGGCCTGACCTTTTAAGTGGAAAACAATGTCTTAGACCTAATCTAAAGGACAGATATAATAAAATGTCAGTTAGCTAGAGCTCATCTATCCAGAAACTTCACTAGTAAAAATACTCTCAACAATCCCGGTGAAAACAAGAATCTTTCTATTTTAATCTTCAGTTAACCAGCATATTTTGTTAACTAGAATCCACAGCCTAACCCCTGAGCCTTCTCAGTATTTGAGGTTATATATACAATGATTTCAACACTATGCAAACACTAAGGAGGAAGAAAATTGATGGTGTACTTCATAAGAGAAAAAGAATAAACAAAATTAGTAAAATCGCTTTCAGCAGGAAAATATTTAAAGTTCTCTATCTAGGAAAAACACCAGCTGAATTAAATGTAGCTGGATGTATTTTATCTTTAAACACTTCAGGAGTCATGGCTTTCTCATGTGTGCTCCCCACCACCTGCCTCCCTCCACCCCGATTCAGCACCAGCCTGTTCTTCACCAACCCTCACCCCCACTCCCCTCCATCAGAGAAGAAACTATGGTAGCATGTGTGTCCTATCACTGAATTAATCATTGGAAAGCATGTTGATTTTAGCTTGGAGGAAATCAAAAGCCAGCTTGCAGCTCATAGAAAATACTGTGAACCCATTTCGTGAGGGTAACAGATACACTGGGAAAGTGAAATTGTCAACCTTTCCTGTTTTGCCTTTATTAACTTTGACATTTGCATGAAAATTGAATCCCAGTTTCCTGGGGGCTCATCTGCTCCTGCAGCTTCCTCCTTACCTGAAGGCTTAATCCTCTGTTGGTGACATGATAATCGGGTCTCCAGCAAGCAATTATGATGTCACAAAGAGGCAATTATCACTTCAGGTGAGAAAATAAACAGCCCACGCAGATGATCCCTTGAAATCTTCTTGATTATCTTAATGCAATTTTTCCTTGTAAAGACTTAACTTCGTAGGAGAAAATGACTATACGCCCAGAAAAAGAACCAACAAGGCAATGGTAAATGTTAGTCCGGGTTCCCTAAATCCTTACTGGTTCTCAGAGTATCTTCTCCCTCCGTCTGATGTCCACTATGAAGTTTACTGACTGCCCACGGAGATCCATCTGTTAGAGCTAAAAGCTCCTTCTCTTTCAAAGCCAAATTGAACAAAAGTTGGAATGTCATAGAATAATACCATTAGTTAGGAAAACTTTCATTGTACAAAAATTAGACAATGTATATAAACAAAAAGAAGGCAATAAAAATTATCTAGAATCTTACCATCTGAAAAAAACCCATATTATTTTGATTCGTCTCTTTTTTCGTCAGGGTGTTGGGGTGTATGTGTGTGCATGTGTGTGTGTGTGTGTGCATGGTTTGTTTTATAAGAATTAAATCAGAAAGTTGCTATCAGCTCTTTCATTTGACTATATTATCATGAATGCTTTTGTATTGCAGCATTTATATATATATATGTATATATATGTATATATATATATATTTTAAATGAGCAGCAGGCAAAAGTTTATTAGAGTATAAGATCAGAAAGTAAGAATAGTATGAAATTTCTCTTTACAGAGAGGAGGCATTTGAAAGTGATTGCCCTGTTGTATTATATTTTAAGTAAAGGAAACCAATAGTCTTAGTATAAGAAGCAATCTAGACAGGCCATTTTTCTTTGTTTTTAAAAAAAAATTTTTTTTTTATATTTACTTTTGAGAGAAAGAGAGAGAGACAGAGGCATGAGCAGGGGAGGGGCAGAGAGAGAGGGAGACACAGAATCTGAAGCAGGCTCCAGGCTCTGAACTGTCAGCACAGAGCCCAACATGGGGCTTGAACTCACAGACTGCAAGATCATGACCTGAGCTGAAGTTGGATGCTTAACCGACTGAGCCACCCAGGCGCCCCTAGACAGGCCATTTTTCAATGTGACTAAAGAGTTGATGTTTGATTCTGGCCAACCAGAGCATTAAATTCACTTGGCGATCACTTGGTCGATGACTGGGCAATCAGGTAGACAGATAGGCCAAGGCCATCTGCAAAGTACTTGTGGCTTAGGCCATTGAGGTCCCAACAGTATGCTCTGTTCACCAAATTGCTATGAGCCCCTGTTCTCCTTAAGTGTTCTCTTTTTCCAGTATGCAATAACACAATTGGATTGTCACCTGAAAAGGCTTCCATACATGATGACTTCCCTTTAGAATGCAAACATCATAAAGAAGGGAATCTCCTCTACAAAACCATCTATAGATACTCAAGAGCTAGTGCTAAAAAAATAGAGAATTTTGCCTTCAAGAAATTACCCCAGGACTCTTTCAGATCTCTTTGCCATCCTGAAGCTGCCTGACCCAGTAGGACTCTGACAGAGGGACAGTCAGTACCTGCCACGGTCAGGATGACATGGAAAAGAACGGGGAGGAGAGAGGAGGCCACTCGGGTATGGTTTCCGAGAGAGCGAGGGGTAGAAAATTGGAGTGAAAAGCTGAAGGAGTAAGAGGCACTGGAATGGTTGCAGCAGGTGGAAGAACTGTAGGAGAAAGGAACTTTATAAAATTGCTGCCGTGCAAAATAAATGGAATCCCTTTTGATATTCTTTGAAGGAAACGAGGAAAACCTGAAATTGGTTTTAATATAGTTCAATATAATATACTGGACTCAAAGCATTTCTTTGACTATAATGCTGAGATGAGACTGGGCCATGTGGAGCCTTGGTGTCTATCTAGGTTTGTTGAGTGGAGAATTTAGCACATGCCTGTAATGGGTGTAATGGCTCGAATACAGCCTATTTCAACTTCTCTGGTTATTATCTGCTCACAATTCTATGATCTCTACTGGCCCCTGTCCTAGAACAAGGTCTTTTGGTTATTAATGAACCTCTTCCACAGGCATGGGTATTAATTAGGGTAGTCCAGGGGGTTATATCCCCAAACATAGTGATATAGTGTCTTCACCAAGTTTAAAGTTTATTTCTCTTTCACATATTTGTCAGGAGGGAGCTGGTCCAGAGATGCCTTGGAGGGGGAGGGGGCAGTGCTCTGTTATCTTCAAAGTACAGATCTTATCTCTGGATCCAAGGCGGTTTCTTCAGCCCTTCCCATCACATGCACCTCTGAGCCAGCAGTAAGGAGAAAAGAGGAAGGGAAGAGAATACAGTACTTCTCTTATTTTAAAGGCACATCCTTTCTACTTACTTCCTCTTTTCCAGAACTAGTCACATGACCACACTGAGATGCAAGGCAGGCTGGGAAATGTTACCTTTAGTGTGTGACCAACTGGCCAGCTAGAACTTAATTGTTCTGGAAGAAGGGGCAGATAGCAGAGAGGTGACTATGCATCTTCCAGAGTCCTTTTCTTTCTTTTTTTTTTTTATTTTTTAAATAAAATTTTTTAATGTTTATTTATTTTTGAGAGAGAGAATAAAAGACAGAGCATGAGTGGGGGGATGGGCAGAGAGACAGGGAGACACAGAATCCAAAGCTGGGTCCAGGCTCTGAGCTCTCAGTGCAGAGCCTGACATGGGGTCCGAACTCACAAACTGTGAGATCATGACCTGAGCTAAAGCCTGACACTTAACCGACTGAGCCACCCAGGCACCCCTTCAGACTCCATTTCAAGTTCAACTTCTTCACAATGCCCTCCCCAACTATATCCCCACTGATCTCTCTCTGCTCTGAGTTCTTATTCATTCCACCCCCGACCCCCACCCCCAGCATATGTTCCTTCACTCTGGGTAACTCTCCCCTATTTCACAAAGAAGGGTTTCATCCCTTAACCTCTGTCTTGTCAACTCTACCATAACTTGCATTAAAGGTTCTAAACGTAATTTATTGAATAACTGTCTCTTTCGGCTACCCCTCAGTACTTCTCACAGCACTTCGCACCAAAAGGCACTTGAAAGATACTTGTTGACTCAGACATTGAGGATATTAACAGAAACTCTACCAGAGTGTGAAGCGTTTTAAGGAAACTGAGTCGAAATCCATACATAAATTTATGTAAGTGTGTTTTCCTTCTCTGACGTGACAACTTTTTGGATCCGTGAAGACAAGTTCTTTGATTTTAGGGCATTCATTCTATGGCTCTGACTGTAATCGTTTTAGCACTGGGAATTATTTCTGGTGGCCAGACATTAAGAGACTAATCCAATTATGTTTCCAGATGTGACGATATGTACCTGCCCGTATCACGTTTGCCTTAGGTATTAGCCATTGATTTTTTTCGAATGAATTAACTCAGGCAGACATTTCTAACCTCAAGTTTTGTATTGTGGAGCCACAAGGGAATTATTTTTTACATTCCTTTTATCCTTTAAAAGCAGAAGAAATATTTCGCTTTGATTTTTCAAATCTCCAGTGAAAGCCTGTTCTATATTTTGGAGGAGTTTCTGATTAATATATGTTATCTCTTTCTCTATAATCCATTTGGGGTCATAGTGGTTTTGAATTTGAGAATAATTGCCTCAAAAAAGGACCATTGGAGGTGAAATCCGTCCTGCATGCCAGGTCTAGTGTGCCAGCCAAGGCCTTATCTTGAGCAGACACAGGGGAGTGGAATCAATATTGGATACCCAAAACAACAGTTTAGTAAGTTTAGTTACACCTTTACTGGGATGGGAAGCTTGGGAAAGTAACCTAATCTCCCTGAGCCTCAGTTTCCTCTCCAGTAAAATTCTGGTGGCAATGTCTACCTTATTTCATGGGTTAAATGAAGTAAAGTATGTGTAACCGGGTTGCCTGTTGGTTAAGCATCCGACCTCAGTTCAGGTCATGATCTTGTGGTTTGTGGATTTGAGCCCCATGTTGGGCTCTGTGTGGACAGTTCAGAGCTTGGATCCTGCTTCAGATTCCGTGTCTCCCTCTCTCTCTGCCCCTCCCCTGCTCGCACTCTGCCTCGCTCTCTCTCTCAGAAATAAATAAACATTTAAAAAAAATTTAAAAAGTATGTGTAACCAGAACATAAACATAAAATGGTCCTGAATTTTCCAATTGCTACCCCTGAATTATGTGATATTAAATCCCTTTCTGCAACTAGGTCATAGTCCTATTAATGACACCTTGAAAAGATTCTGTCATTTGAGGCTTACTTGCCATTACACAAATTTAGTTCAGTTTCAAGGCAACAGTTCCATCTTATATCTGATTCAAAACACTCTTCCTCTGGCACAAACATGACCTGTTTCTCCAGGACTAAGTGCAGGGTGGGGGTTGGGCTTTGTTCTTTCACTTCCTGGAAGGGGAGGGGAGAGGGCAGCCTGGCATGGCTCTGACATGGTCTGGAAGTGTTTGCTGCTCCATATGGATGGTGTGTGTTTTCCTTGGAGGCGCTCCCCAGCTTCACCTGGTGCTCCCAGGACTCCCACAGGACTCCCTTGGCACCTGCCCTGGCTCACCTCCAATTCCCACTTCCGGTTGGACGTCCCATCCTTGGCCACACCTGTGAGCTCACTCCATCTCCTGGCCCTCAGCCCTCTCTCCTTCTGAGTCTCTGGCCCTGGTGCCTCTTATGTTTTACATCTTCCCTTCGCAGTTAATTTGTCCTGTATAACCTGGGAGAGGAGAAATCTTTCCTACGGTACCTTAATATCCAGCAACTTATATAGCGAAAGAGGGATGTATTTAATGAGATAATTTTTTTTTTTTTAAGAAGAAACATCTTTCCGTGACCAGGAACACAGCAGGCAAATCCAAAAGAGAAATGACACGTGGAGGAAATACCTGCAATCTCAGACGAAGGGTTGTCTCTAATATGTAAGGGGGCTTCTAAACATGGAGGAGAAAAGACCTCCGGGTTTTTTTGATCTCTAGAAAAATAGGTCAGAGAAGGGAAACACAAATAAGCCTATAGAGTCACCATGCCTCCCTTACCATATTAACCAGATCCCAAAGCTGAGCACTATACTCTGAGAGCAGGGCTGTGGAAACACATGCTTATGGAAATGAAAGCTGACTGTAGCAATATCTAGTAAAATTCCCTACACGTTTGCCTTTTGTCCTGGAAACGCTACTTCCAGGGACCTATTCCAAAGATACACTGGCAACAATACACAAAAACACATATGCACAGGAATCTCACAGCAACATTCTCTGTGGCGGACCCCTTTGGGGACTGTGGAGTACCATACAGCATTCGGAGGGACAAGGAAGATCTCGAGATGCTGCCATGCTATGACTTCCAGGAGATATATATATATATATATTTAAAGGCTTATTTCTTTACTTTGAGAGAGAGAGAGGGAAAGAGAGAGAGTGCGCCAGTGGGGAAGAGGCAGAGAGAGAGGGAGAAGAGGAGAATCCCAAGCAGGTTCTGCCTGTGAGCACAGAGCCTAACTTGGGGCTCCATCCAGCGAACCCCGAGATCCTGACCTAAGTGGAAATCAAGAGTCATATCCTCAACCAACTGAGCCACCCAGGTGCCCCAGGACATATGATTAAATGAACAAAGCAAGTAGAGGAAAACAAATATAATATGCTGCCATTTACCTAAGGAAGGGGGGGGTATAAATATATTCTGATAACATGGGAGGATAGATCATATAATGCATAAACTGACTTGCCTTTAGCAGGACAGAGAGAAAAAAGAAGAAAAGGAGAGCACAAAGAAGCTTGACTTATCTCAAAATATTTATATTTGATGAAAGAGACACAAATTAAAAAATCCAAGAAGTAAAAACTCAGTGATACTAATTTCGTATTTTTTCTTTAAAAAAAAAAGAGAGGAGAAACTTATTTCCCACGTCCTTCTAAAATCTGACTTTAACGAGGACACAGTAATTTATTACAGAGACAGCCACCATTGATTTACTAAGCCAAGCTTTGTTTCAGAAGGATCTCGCATGATGGGAGAACATTCAACATGGAGTCAGAAATCCTAGGTTCTGGGCCAGCTTCCAGCTTCCAGGAGGTGGAACCGTGTGATATTGCTGATGTTGGAGCCTTTGATCTGCCAACGCGGCCGAGGATATGGCCCGATCTCATAGTTATTACTCTTGTGACCCTGGCTGAGCTGTGACCTCTGTCACCTCTCCCGAAAAACCCTGGGGAGTCCTGCCTGGCTCAAGCTGGTTGTAAGATCAAAGACAAGCCGGGCAACAGGAGTTTGGTGAGCTATTGTTATGGCCTACAAGGGAGGCTGTGGGGGTGCAATGAGAAGGTGTGAGTGCGGATCCTTTTATAGCTCTCTGCAGACAGTTCCAAAAATAAGGCTGAGCTCCATTCCCCAACGGTGCCAGGGCTGGAGGCATGTTCTAAATTAGACCAGTTGTGCAGACAGACCTCTTTGCACTGCTAATGTGCAATTAAAGGACATTCGCATGCAATGAAATTCTCGTTTTTTATTCAGTGCTGTTCAAGGAGGATCCTTTGTGTTGTATCGGCGATTGTAATAATTTTCTCCTCTTTTGAATGGCCCGTGCACTTCTCACGTTTGGGAAGCGCCAGCTGGACAATTTAGAGACTTCCTGACAGGCCACAACTTCAGCAGAGGTCGCTCTGGGCCCCCACATGGATGGGAAATTGCCTTTTGGGACCCCTGCCAGGCCCTCTGGGGAAACGGGAACAGCCCTTCTCAAGTGTAGGTTTGGCGGTTCAGTGGACCAGGGGACCCAAAAGAAGCAAAGAGAAAGTCAGTGGCCTCACTTCACTTCCAAGTAAGGCCACGTTGTTTGTATTCGACTCGGTAAATTCGGAGCTACTGGTGAGATGCTTTTTGGAAGTGCGTGAGCCGTTTCAATTGGGCCATTTAAGACCCTGAATTACAGCTGACTGGAAATTAAAGCTTGTAAGTGCTGCCTGGAACCACAGGGAGCGGGGCGGGGGCCTAGTGGCCGCCTAGCACAGCTCCCAAATGTTTACAGTACTTGATAACGCTTGCTAGCATCAAGACAAGGGCAATAAAATGTGAATTAGATGGAGATGAATGTGCCACAGAGGCAGGAAGAAATCCTCAAGCAGATGTGTGTGGAAATTAATGGTGTGGTGATAACAAATCTTGATGCCCTGCACAGCAACCGTTCTGAGAAAAGGGCCCCTGACGACTGTTTGCTTTACTGATGGGGGGAGCCTCCTGGGGACGGCAGGAAAAAGCGGAGTGAGAACTTTTGGATTCAGTGCATGTGGTGCACATGAAGGAGCTCTTCCAGCTTGATGCAGGAGTACAAGTTAATTGGTGCCGTTAACAGCTCTTCTCTAGAAGGTTCAATATTCGTTAAAAAAAAAAAAAGTGTATTTTCTACTCCTCCTTCTGCTTCCGCTTCTTTGCTACCTGGCTTCTTCCCTCATTTACTCCTCCCTCAGGAAAAGAACAAGGGTAACTTCAGTGGAGGAAGAATCATGGCATTCAGCCCCAAGCACATGCTGCATAAGGACACAGTTCCCGAAGTCAGCTCCTGACCCTTAATCTGGGTCTGGACATTCAGAGCAATGAATTTTAAAGGGCAGTTTTGCAGGCTTCACAACATGAAAGCATCCAGACCCTAAGCCTGGGTGCTCTGGAAGGCTCGTGATTGACTTTTAAAAAGCCTTATTTCGATGAAAGGTGAAGAAAATAAGATAAGAAAGATACCACTTTGGTGATTGTGACCAAACTGGAAAGCTCAAAAGTGACACCGAAAGAGCAATTCTGTAAAGTTGAGTGCAGACTTCATGGTGGAAAATGCAGTGCAGTCAACCGCAAAATATGGCTGAATTTGGCATCTGGAGAGCGGAGTTCAGTTTCTAGCTGGACCGCTCAGTAGCCGAGAAAAATTTGCAGGCCACCATTGGTGTGTGAGCGCTTTGAGGCTCACCTCATATTGTTCCTACTGTAGACCCGAGCAGCCACTTTACCAAGGAATCCTTGTTTTAATGCGGAATGATACTTAGAAACTGCGATATGGGTACCGACGGTGCTCACTGCTACTGGGGCATTGTTGCTTCTAAACTCTTTTGATGGAAAAAGATAAGTAATATATTTTTTAAAATCATGAATGCATATTAATAGCTTCAATTCAAATAAACTCAACACCACAGAGTTCTTCTGCATTAATCTTCCATTCCACAGTTGGGCCTCCTTTCTTCCACGTGAAGATTCTGGAACATCACTATATTTACCCTATATTTGCTCTATTCTATGATTATACTCAAAATAATTCAGAATTGTTACATCAACACCACAAACAACGGAACTGCTAGGTCAACATTTCCTTGCAGATCTTTTGCCCAGAAAATAAGTCCCACAAAGAATGTTTGCTTAGAGTACTACATTCAGGTTATGTAAGCTGATTCTTTTTTCTGTGTGCTTATGTTACCGATTTGATATATATTGTAATCATTTGTGTTTATCCAGCTTTAGAGCCCTTTAGAAAAATGTTTTGACTTAATATTTTTGAGTATGTAGACCATTTGTACAATTCAAAAGTCAAAACTGTGTAAAAAATAATACTCATTTCCATCCTTATTCATTACACTCTGATCTTATTTAATACCAAGTGTTGTTGGTCTGTTTTAAACTTCCTGTGATCCTTTAAAAAAAAAACACACAAGTAGAGACAGGACTATTTGCTTACCTCTCCTTTTATACACAAATGACAGTATGTTATTTATATATTCTATCTTGCTTTTTTCACTTAATATATTTTAAAAATCATTTCCCGTTGATTCAAACATGAAATGTGAGTCTTTGGCTTTCACTTTTTGCAGCTGGGTACATTCCTTTATGCATCTGTACCTTAGCTTATTCAACCAGTTCTTGAAGGGGGCACATTTAGGTCATTGCCAACATTTTGCTCTTATAAATAATCACATAATAAATAATCATCTAAATATGTTGTTTTGTGTTGGTAGAGATGTATTCTCAGCATAGGTTTCTAGAGGTGGGATTGCTTCAGTCAAAACGCAAATGCATATGGAGCTCTGTTAGACATTGCCAAATTTCCCTCCCTAGTGATTATCCTCTGTCCAGAATACATTAAAGTTGTGCCCTTACGGCCTCCCTAACAGAGTGTGTTGTACTTTTGCCTGTTTGTTGATCTGTCAGGTGAAAATGGTAACTCGGGATGGATTAACTTGCATATCTCTTATTATGAGTGAAATTGATCCTCTTTCCTATGTTTAGAGGTCATTTATATGTATTTTTCATTTCAATTTTAGTGGATGTGCTGCCGAAGGGAGCGCTATGCTTTTTCTATGATTGTTCGTGTCTTTTGCTAAATTTCTATAGGATATTTGCTCTTGTTTTTCTTCCCTGTTTCTGAGAGCTCTTTATTTATTATGGAGATTAGTTTTCTATTTGTGATGGGTGTGACAAATAGTCTTCCCCCATTTCTTATCTGTCTTTTGACTTTGCTTACAACATTTTTTTTTTATGTAGTCAGATTTATCATCAGGTTATAAAAGAATTTCTCTTTCACTTTTTAAATATTTAGATCTTTGATTTATTTGGGTCTTATCCTGTTGCTGAATATGAAATAAGGATCAAAAACTTTTTTCCAGGGGCGCCTGGGTGATTCAGTCAGTTAAGCATCCATCTCTTGGTTTCAGCTCAGGCCATGATCTCACAGTTCATGGGTTTGAGCCCCATATCGGGTTCCACACTGACAGTGTGGAAACTGCTTGGATTCTCTTTCTCCCTCATTCTCTCTGCCTCTCCCCTGCTCACTCTCTCTGTCTCTCTCAAAGCAAAAAAGCTTAAAAAATTAAAAAAAATTTTTTTTTCCAAATTGCTATCCAGTCATCCTAACAGAATATATTAAGAAGCTCTAACTTGTGTAGAACTACCATATGATAGAGCAATTTTGCTTTTGTGTATGTATACAAAGAAAACAAAATCATTATCTCGAAGAGATATCAGCACCTCTGTTCATTGCTGCATTATTTACAATAGCCAAGCCATGCAAACAACCTGAGTGTTCATCGAAAGATAAGTGGATAAAGAAAATATCACACACACACACACACACACACACACACACGAATATTATGCAGCCTTAAAGAAAAGAAAGAAATCCTGCCATTGGTGATAACATAGATGGAACTTGAGGGCATTATGCTAAGTGAAATAACTCAGGCAGAGAAAGACAAATACTATATTATCTCACTTACATGTGGAATCTAAAAACAAACAACCAAACAAAAAACAGGGGTGCCTGCGTGGCTCAGTTGGCTAAGCATCTGATGTAGGCTTGGGTCATGATATCACCGTTCATGAGTTCAAGCCCAGCATCAGGCTCTGTGCTGATACCTCAGAGCCTGGAGCCTGCCTGGGATTCTCTGTCCGCTTCTCTCTCTGCCCCTCCCCCACTTACACTGTCTCAGTCTATCTCGAAAATAAAGAAAGAAATAAAAACATTTACTAAAAATAAATAAATAAATAAACTTGTAGAAACAGATTAGTGGTTGCCAGAGGTGAGGGTGAGGGGTGGACGGAATGGGTAAAGGTGATCAAAAGGTACAAACTCCCACTCATATGATAAATAAGTCCTGAGGATGTAATACACAGTATGGTGACCCTGTTAACAATACTGTATTGCATATTTAAAACTTACTAAGAGAAGAGATCTGAAAAGCTTTCATCACAAGAAAAAATTTTAACTATCCAAGGTGATAGATGCTAACTAAATTTATTGTGGTAGTCATTTTTCAATATATACATATACCAAATTATTATGTCATATACCTTAAACATATATAATGTATATGTCAATTACATCTCAATAACACTGGGAAAAAGTTTTTTAAAAAATGGTGTCTCTTTTCTCCAGTGATTGCAGATGCCACATTTATCACATGGTGAATTTCCAAGTATACTTTAGTCTATTTCTGGACTTTGTGTTCTGTTCCCTTGCTCTATCTATTCATGTAGAGCATTCTGTTTTTATTTTAGAGACTTTATATAATGCTTAGATATCTGATAAGGCTAGTCCCTTGTAGGGAAGTTTTTATGGTGGCTGAAGAATGCCACTGGCATTTAGCAGGTAGGGGCCTGGAATGCTACATATTTTGCAAAGCACTGACTGTCCTGTGCAGTGACAAAGCACCTGGCATCTTGCACAACCTTCAGACAGTCACTGGATTTCATGTAGATGAAAATCTATTTCTAGTGATCTAAGCTTGGAAACTAGCTTTGATTCACATATAAACACAAGGTTTTTGCATGGTTTTAATGCACACTTTATTCCAGATTTTATAATTTTATTTTATTATGCATCATTAGGATTTCAGGAAAGTTATGTCACTGCTGGTGCTCAGAAGTGTCTGAGTCACTAACATAACACTCCTGAATCACTTTGTACCAGTGGCTGCCATCTTTGGGGGAGTCTTTATTTAGATGCAGGTATCTGACTATTTCATCATATCTTTTAGTGGTGTTAATGCACAAACATTTACTATTAAAATACGTGTTTTTTTAAATCAGAAATTATTTCCCTTTATTTCTTCCTTTTATGAATTTTTTGAATTATGTTGATTTTTAATAATTACATACATAGTAGCATATAAACTATGAATTTCATTTCAGAATACTTTATAAAGTATTTGTTATATATACAGAGGGTTTGGAGTCTTATCACATTGGGAATCAAGCCTAGACCTGACTCCATCCCTGTTAGGCTGTTTGCCCGGGCATACCTGCATACTGAGATTACTGCACGGGCCTTGGGAGAGGCTGGGGGGATGTTCGCAAACCCATAAGTAGTGCTGGAAGAAGAGCTCAGCATTTTCCTCTGACGTTGACACAATGGTTTCCTTTTTGGTAGCAGGAACAATGTATTACTCAGACCGTGGTAGAAGACAATAGAGGTGAGAACAAAATTCATACCCCAATTGCATTTCCCTCCCCAAGGAAAGCACTGCTTTCAGTTTGGTGGGTGTTCTCCCAGACTTTTAATCTTTTAATATTTTCCATGTCTTTGCAAATGTGTGTATTTGTGTAGGGGGTGTATGTTTGCAGAGAGGATGCTGTCTAGAATACGGCTCAAACGATATTCATTGAGCACCTTGATCTAGACACTAGATACTGAAAATATGAGCAGAGTATGGACCCTGACCTCAAGGAGCTTATAAGTGGGGCAAACCACCAACACCAGGTAGAAAGTGATGCATCAGAAGATACCAAGATACCAAATGCAAAGGGGAGTAGGAAGGAGAGATTAGAAGGCAGAAAGGTAGTCCTTTAAATGGTGTCCTTTAAATGGTGACGCCTTACAAAGATATATCCACATTTTAATTCCTGGAACCTGTCAGTGTGACCCTATTTGGGAAAAAAAAAAATCTTAAAGATGTAATTAAGTTCAAGGGCACCTGGGTGGCTCAGTCGGTTAAGCATCCAACTCTTGATTTCAGCTCTGGTCATGATCTCATGATTCATGAATTCGAGCCCCACAGTCAGGTTCTGAGCTGATAGCACAGAGCCTGCTTGGGATTCTCTCTCTCTCTCTCTCTCTCTCTCTGCCCCTCCCCCACTCACTCTCAAAAATAAACAAACATTAAAAAAAAAGATGTAATGAAGTTCAGGATCCTAAGGTAAAGAGATCATCCCAGATTATCTGGATGGGCCCTAAATCCAATGGCAAATGGTCTCATAAGAAACAGACAAGGAGAAGACAGACACAGAGAAGGCCGTGTGAAGACAGAGGCAGAGATTGGAAAGGATGCAGCCATTAACCAAGGAACTGCCAAAGACTGCCAGCAGCCCCCCAAACAAGGACAGACTTCCCCCAGAGAGCCTCCAGGCCTCCCCCAGAGCCCTGTTGACACACTGATTTCAGGTGCTGGTCTCCAGGACTGTGAGAGAAAAGTTTTTGGTTGTTTTAAGCCACCTAGTGTGGGAATTTTTATAGCAGCCACAGGAAACTAAAATGACCAAATTGGTGTTTGTTTTGTTTTTCTTTTTAAATTTCTAAAACATACCTATCTAGAAAAGTGGCTGAAACATAAATGTACAGTTTAATAAAAAAAAATTGTAATGTAAACACCATGCAACCATCACGAAAATCGTAATGTAGAACATTGCCAGGCCCCAAAGCCCCCACACAGCCCTGTCTCTTCCTTTCAATTCCCCTTGCCCCCTCCCATCTTTGGGGATAATCGTTCCCCCATGATCACATCAAATTTCATCACTATGTGTTTATTTCCAAGCAATATAATTTTGTTTTCACCTGCTTTGGAATTTACAGAGGAACACACAGCACTTCTTGTCTTTGTTTATTTCACACTAAGTTTGTGCAATTCATCGTGTTGGCCAGTGCAGCCATTTTCATAGTGGCATGAAATACCACCGTGTGGATAAGCTGTAATTCATGATCCAGTCTTTTTCTGGATGTTGGGTTGCTTTCATGTTGGGGCAATTACACTCTTACACGAGTACCTGGGTGTTCATGTGCTTGAGTTTCCCTGAGGTATATACCTGAGTACAGTTTCTACGTTTGCCCACGTTCGAGGACTATGAACCATGTTCATGACATTAGTTAGGTCAAGCTGTTTTCTGAAGTGAAAGTGCCCATTTACCCACACTTTTGCCCCCCTTTTCATTAATCGCTGGTATTGCCAGACTTTAAAATTTTGGCCAATCTAGCAAGTGTCTAGTGGTATCTCACTGTGGTTTAAGTGTGAATTTCCCTTGTTACTAAGGGGTTTGATCCTTTTTTCATGTT
This sequence comes from Panthera tigris, assembly GCF_018350195.1. Classification (NCBI taxonomy): domain Eukaryota; kingdom Metazoa; phylum Chordata; class Mammalia; order Carnivora; family Felidae; genus Panthera; species Panthera tigris. The sequence continues at coordinate 54,119,702 of NC_056662.1, read as the reverse complement.
TGTTGACTATTTGGATATTCTCTTTAGTGGAATGCCTAATTACCCATTTTAATTGGATTATTTGCATTTCCTTATTCACTTGTGGGGGTTCTTTATATAATTTGACTATGGTCTTTTCGGAGGTTGTGTTTCCTAGGAAATAGACCCTGAGAGAGAAGTGTGCTTGCAGGATATTTATTGGTGAGTGCTCTTAGTATTAACCCCTGTAGGAGATGAAGGAAGTAGAACCAGGCAAAAAGAAAAGTTGGGTTGTGGTGTGGTCACAACAACGGTTTCACCAGCCCCATGGAAGCACTGAAATCAGATGGCCTTGAAGAGTTGATAGAAGTTGGGGCAAGGTGGTGGCTGAGTTTTCACACCCATGCAGGGACCAATCATTGGATGAAGCTACCACTGGGAGAATGCATGATCTAGGTAAAGTGATGCTCTCCAATTGAGGATGAGTCCTGAGGGTCTCAGCTGGGACCTGTTGGCTGTAGATATTCCCAGCAGCCAGAAGAATGAGTTCTTCTGGCCTGAGACTGGGATGGGGTTGGGGAATGCAGGTGGCATACCACAGCATCAGACTATTACAGAGCCCTTCATCCGCTATATATGTTGAAACTTTGGTTTCCTATTCTGTATCTTACCTTCTTAGTCTCTAATGGCAGTACTATAGGCTGAATTGTGTTTATATTTTTCTCTTGGAAAAACTCTTCTTCTGCACGTGGCAAGCAATAGCAGAGCCGGTCCTTGGATTCCAGGTATCTCGCTCCTTCTATTCTCTGTGTCTGGCTGAAGTCTGACATGAACGTCCGTATTAAAATTTGTTAAATGGCTTCTTGGATCTGTCTTTGTATTGTGCAATGGGATGAATAATAACCCCCCAAATTTTATATTTTGAATTCCTAACCCTCGGCACCTCAGAATGTGACTATATTTGGAGATAGTATCTTTAAAGAGGTGATTAAGTTAAAATCAGGTCAGAAGCTAATGCAGTATGACTGGCGTCCTTGTAAGAAGACGAGATTGGGATGCATGGGTGGCTCAGTCAGTTACGTCTCTGACTTTTGAGCTCAGCTCAGGTCTTAACCTCAGGGTCGTGAATTCAAGCCGTGTGTTAGGCTCCCTGCTGGGTGTGGAGCCTAGTTAAAAAAAAAAAAAGAAGAGATTGAACAACCTGAGTGTCCATCAATAGATGAATGGATAAAGAAGCTGTGGTATACATACACACAATGGAATATTACTCAGCCATGAAAAAGAATGAAATCTTGTCATTTGTGACAACATGGATAGAGCTAGGGGGTATCATAAGTAAAATAAGTCAGACAGAGAAAGACAATAATTGTGTGATTTCACTTATATATGGAATCTAAAAAAAAAAAAAGCAAACAAACAAATGAAACAAAACAGAAACAGATGCACAGATACAGAAAACAATTTGGTGGTTGCCAGAGATGAGGAGGTTGGGGAAGGGTGACATAAGGGAAGAAGATTAAAAAGTACAAACTTCCAGTTATAAAACAAATAGGACCCAGGAATACAATGTACAGCATAGGGAATAAAGTTAATAATATGTAATAACTTCATATGGCAGCAGAGGCTAGCCAGCTTTATCGTGATGATCACCTTGTAATGTATATAAGTGTCAAATCACTATGTTGTACATCCAAAACTAATATAATGCTGTGTGTCAACTGCTCTTCCATAAGAAAAAATCTGAAGAAAAAAAGAGAGATTAGGATACAGGCATGCTCAGAAAAACAAAAAACAAAAAACAACAACTTGAAAACACAGGGAGAAGAGAGCTATTAACAAGCCAAAGAGAGAACTCTCAGAGGAAATCAACTTGGCTGACACCTTGACCTTGGACTTCTAGCCTGCAGAATTGTAAGAAAGTAAATTTCTGTGTAAGATGCCCTGTCTGTAGTACTTTGTTGGGGTAGCCTGAGCAAACTATATAGGCACTGTTTAAAAAAATAAAAGTTTGTAATTTAATGTAATTGAAGTAATTGGACATATCAATTTGCTCCTTTATGCTTCCTATATTTTATTTAAAACACTGGTCCCTCCTCTAGGTTTAAGACACTAACTTATGTTGTTTTCTAAAAGCTTTGGTTTTTTAGGAAGAGGAGGGAATTCATGGACCAGGTTGGAGGGACAATAAAAGAAGAGTATTCCAGGGAATGGAGTAGAAGCAGAAAAAAGAACAGGCAGAATTTCCCCGTATGAATTTACTGCTGCTACTGTAACAAATTATCACCAACTTCATAGCTTAAACCAACACACATTTATTATCCTAGGGATCTAGAGGTCAGATGTCTCAAAGGGGGCTCAATGAGCCAAAATCCAGGTGCTGGCAATGTTGTGTTCCTTCCAGAGGAGAATCTGTTTCCTTTCTTTAGAAGCTTCTAGAAGCCACCTGCATTCCTTAGCTTGTGGGCCCTTCCTCCATCTTCAGTGCAGCAGAGTCAGACTGAGTCCTCTTCATACTGCCTCTTTCTGGTTCTTTCTCTTCTGACTCCCACTTTCATTTGTGAGGACACTTGTGACTATGTGGGGCTCACCCACATATCCGGGATAATGTCTCCAGTTCAAGGGCAGCTATTAGCAACCTGAATTTCTTCTGCAACCTTAATGCCACTTTAGCATGTAACCTAATATTTTCACAGGTTCTGAGGTTAGGATGTGGACATCTTTGATGGCCATTATTCTGCCTACCTACCTTTGGCTTCCTACATTATATTGGCTAACAACTCTTGCTTCTTTTCTTGTGACCACCTCAGAGGAGCCAGGACACTTGTCCAGATGAAGTTTGGGTGTTCTCTGTGGGTCTGAGACAGTTTTCTGCTCATTATCAGCATTCTTGATGGGGCCTGAGATCCCACAGTACTTAACAACTGGTGTTGGAAGAAAAATAGCTTTGAGGCTATTTTTTAAAAAAAATTTTTAATGTTTATTTCTTTGTGTGTGAAAGAGAGAGACAGAGTGTGACCAGGGGAGGGGCAGAGAGAATGGGAGACACAGAATCTGAAGCAGGCTCCAGGCTCCCAGCTGTCAGCACAGAGCCCGACGTGGGGCTCGGGCCCACGGACCATGAGATCGTGACCTGAGCCGAAGTCAGACGCTTAACTGACTGAGCCACCCAGGTGCCCCAAGCTCCGAGACTATTTTTTGCCTCAACCACTATCTACCAGCAAGCATGATACAGAAGCAGAGAGCTATTGTGTCCTCACCTGCAAGTTAGGTTATTCTTTAAGTCAACTCAAGTCATTTGAGTTATAAATCTGTGAGTGCACATTTGGGATCGAACACCCTACAAGCAGCAAAATTAGCCAAAAATTGGAGGGTAGGTGGGAAACGGAGAAAAATAATTATAATTTTAAATGAAGAGGGGGCTGCTCTTTTCTTTCTGCAGTTGAAATGTGGCTCTTTTCCTGACTCAGAATAAATAAGGCTTTCTATATTCTTCTACAAGGTAAAAGGCATATTTTAAAAATATATGAAGAGATATATGTTCCCTCCTGCCCTTCATCAACATAAGCTGCACGGAAGATTCCCCTCTGGTGCCATTTGTCCCGTTCCCCATGCTAGGCTGTTCTGTCACTACGTGGCAGGTGTTCGCCTGAGGCCCCGGTTGCTCTGGCAGTGCCTTGGGGCCTGTGAAGTTTGGGGCTCCCAGGAGCACATAGCATATGGCCTCACTGAACATGTGGGTGGAAAGAGAGCCCCATGATGAAGGTTGATTCATGGAGCCCAAATGGTGTTCGTAATGGTACTCCATTAAGCTCTTCTTACCCGGGGCTGTATTTCCAGGTGTATAGTTTCCTTTCTTTATTGTCTTTCTTTTCGAGGTGTGGGTTTGGGGGTGGAGAACACTCTGGGCGGGGAAGATCTTTCTCACTTGTTCAACCGTATTCTCTCCCTCTCTTTCTCCACCACCTCTGGCTATACAATAGATCTAAATCTGGCCTTTAACTTTGTGATAAACCACCAGTCACTGCTTTGAATCTTCTGAAATTGGAAATACTGAGCATATGTCCCCTTAGGTACCAGGGGAAAAGTATTTTCTTGTTCACAGAGATGTCACCTCTTTTTCTCTGTAAAATTCTGCCCTGAAGCAGACCTCATCTCTGGGCTTGAATAGAAATGTGACTCGAACGTAATAATGTGGTAGACTTTTTTTTAAGCCAGTGAATATTGTCTCCTCCAGAATGGTCGGTCACTCTGAAGGGCTAAGCATGTATTCCAATGATCTCCTTTTGGGAAATTGGTTTTAGACCCTGCCTCACATTTTGGTGTGGGGTAATTCCCAGTATTAATGAATGTTCATCCTTGAGGAGTGTTGTAGTTTTGGAACAAACTGCAGGTTCTTCAGAGCCCTGTGACAAAGGGGTGAACAAGTATGATAGCACCATATTTATGATTAAAAATGAAGATATTACTCCAGTGACTTTCAAAGGACGCTACACCCTGTGGGGGCAGATCTGAATCTTGGGCGGCGGGGGGAGGATGCATATGCATTTACATACAGTGTTATAATTTTGTATCTGAAAAATGGAAAAACACCTATTTAAAACCTGAAATAATATTAAAGAAAGACATGAGATCTTTTAGATTTTTACAAAAGGGAATAGGGTTTTAAATTTTTAAGAACTTGCTCTTAGATAATAGAGGAAATGTCCTTGTGTATCTAGGAAGTGAGCTGTGAGCATGAGTTCCCTCAATGTCTCAAGGTCACGGTAGTGGTAGCTTAGTGGTGTAGCTGTCCTTACCTTGAAGGCCCATCTCAGAAGTATAAGTGCAGGTGCACAGTAAGTGCCAGAACGGCCCCCCATCCCATCACACTCAGGGCTGATCAGGACGCCCAGAAGCAGCAGGCTTAGTTCTATAGGGAATTTTAATGGGGTTCTTTCACCAACCTGAGAGCCTCTGGAGAAAGTCCATCTGTAATGGATAGGAATCTGGAAACCATTTAATCTGTGGAAAAACTGAAGGAATTGACATTCTGTATAGTCTGAAGAGGAGGCCAATGAGATACATGACAGCTGCCTTCACCTATTTGACAGGCTTAACATGAAGAAAAGCTTTTTGACTTATTCTATGATCTTCAGTGGGGCATTTTTTTCTTTTCTTTTCTCTACTTCTTTCCTTTTCTTTCTTCCTTCCATCCTCTTTTCCTTCCTTCTTTCCTTCCTTCCTTCCTTCCTTCCTCCCTTTAACTTGATTTATTTAAAAAAAGATTTAAGGCAACTTGTAATGATATATATGATAAAACAAGAAAAAAAAATTTCAGCATCTAGGTGATAAAATTAAGATACAGAAGGAATAAAGTTTGGGAAAATATATAAAATAAAACTGTGATTAGTACACAAAGTGTGTTGAGAAGTAAGCTACAAACTCAGCTCTAATATTTTAAGACAGAGTTAAGTCAATGAAGTGAAGACAGCTGGGCTTGTGAGTAAAACAAGCAGATATTGCCAAATGATCATTGTCCAGCAATGGGATGGGTTACCTTGGGTGTGCTGAAAGATGACAGAACCAGGCCCTGACTCCCCATTGTCACCCACATTATGGAAGGGAATCCCATACTGGAAGGGAAGAGAAGCTGGATTCAATGAACTCAAATTCCACAAAAGTTGTTTATGACTTGATCTCATATTCTATACTTGCAGTCATAGCCAAGGCCAAGTGACCACATGTAGGTTACCGTAGTAGTCTCTGAAATAGGAAAGATTATTGTAGTCCTCCAAGCACTTTCCCAATTCCTTCCTGATGCCTGCAACCCCAAAGCCAAGTACTAGTTCCCTAATGAGACAGAAGGCTGAGAAAACAAGACCTGGGGGTTTGCAACACACTTTGAAAAATTATGTCAAGTTGTAAATGACACAGAGCCTTTCCAAAACGCAGAAGCCATGGAAATGGAAAAGGCAATAGAAGGAGCAACTTTCAGGGCTGATCCACTTTGGATTCCCAAGCCATCGGGACAGCTCTCACACCTGGTCATGAGGACCACATTTTTACATGAGAAAATATGTGTTCAGTGTTTTGAGAGACCAAGGTATAACCTCCATGACATTTCTCTGGTTAGCGTACTATCTAGGGAGGCTAACTTGGTCATAAACAACTTCTAAATCTCTGTGTCTTAATACATATATTTTTGCTCATGTCCCAGCCAAAGAAGCAGACACAGCTCTCCTTACAGGAGTAACATGAACCTTGGTGCTTTCTATCTTCTTGAGCCGCCATTTTCCTTTTGCCTCCGAGTTTGCTACACAAGAGGAAAGAACGTATTGAGGATTGTGTGTGGCCTCACCTCTGTTCACACCTCTGTCACCCATTTCCTACTGTAAAAGAATTATTATCTCACCAGGTGGGTCCAGATTTCTTAGAAAAGCAGCTTTCCTGATTCACCACCAGGAGAAGGTATGACATGGAGGACAAGTTTGTGGGCAGGAGACTGTTAACTTGGGTTCTCTGCCTGAAGCAGTGAAAGAAATGTAGCTTTGCTTCTGAAAAGGAAGACCTGTTGAAAGGAGCTAGTCAGATTTGGTGAGCCTGGGGCTTCATCAGGGCTGGGTGAAGGTAAATGACTGGTGAAGAGTGCTCACTGTAGCTTCCTAAAGAATTTGAGAACATGAATGTCTCGTGTTCACTTGAAGTTTGCTTGTCTAAACTGATGTAATGTAAGCAATCTCTCAAATCTTCAAATCTTTCAAATCTTCAAATCTTCAGCAGGGTTTATACACACAAAATTACCAGCATCCAACGGGGTTCCAAGATGTAAGCAACAGAAACACCTTCTGGCTAGGTGAGAAACAAGTGAATTCAGGAAATGATATTAACTTTCTCAGAGAATCCCCAAGAGCCAGAGAACCAGATGGAGGCCATATAGTCAAGGGTTACGCCCCATATCACTCCCTGGGATGGTCTCCATGGAAACCACCCTGTAGGCATCTATGGGCACAGACACAAACACTTCTGAGGTGGGCCACAGGACACTGCCCTGGAACCCCATTACCACTCTCCCTGAAGTCTGTGGGTAGCTGCCACCACCTTAGACAGCATCTCTAGCTTCAGATTCAGGGTTTTGCATGAGTTCATCTGGGATACTTGCCTGGGCCCAGCTGCAGAGAGGCTGGCAAAACAAATGAGCTTCAAAAGGTGTGAGAGGTCTCAAATCTAGGAAGGCTGAATCAAAATGAATGACAGGTGTCCACTTGGTGACTCTATTTGGAAAGTGAGGAAGACATTATATACATTTTTTGACTGGATCAATAGAGAACAGAGATGTGGGACCTTACAGTGTATGAACTGAGGAAGGAGGAATAAATCCCCACATTGCCTCATCACCTGTTTTTCTTGCAGAAATCATGGGGGAGGTTGTGGACATCCACAGATTGTAGAGTAAGGGGTTCATTCAACATACTCTAGCTTAGATCTTGAGGGGTAGATGGGCCCCAGATATTGTTATGTGATCAGGCTCTTTCAGTAACAGAATGCCTTAAATCTTCCCTTTGAAAATAAAAACTACTTATTAAGGGAAAATTATTCAAAGCCATAGTCAGATAGGTAACATATTCTGTGATCTCTGTATCAGAGTGTAGCCTAACTGGCTGTGTCTCTATAGATAGGCAAGCCACTTAACCTTTCTGGGTTTCTGTTAAATGAAGGATTCTGGAGGGGTTGATACAATGTTTTGCAATCAGCATTCATTTAGTCCATTTGTTTTAGGGAAAGTTTCCCCCCATACTTTATTGAGCTATAATTTACATAAAGTATACAAATATAAAGTATATACATTAATAACTGTCTTGGCTCAGGCTACTCTAACAAATATGCCATAGACCGAGTGGCTTAAAGAGTACACACTTACTTGTCACACTGCTGGAGACTGGGAAGTCCAAGATCAAGGCACTACCAGATTTGCTGTCTGGTGAGAGCCAGTTCTTGGTTCATAGACAGGCTTCTTATTGTCTTTCCATGACAGAGAGTAGAGAGCAGGAAGCAAGCTCTAGTGTCTCTTCTTATAAGGGCACTAATCCCTTTTGTGAGGGCCCCACTCTCATAATCTCATCATGGCCAGACTTCCTTATACCATTGCATTGGGAGTTAGGATTTTACCTTATGCATTTTGGAGGGACACAAACCTTCAGTCCTTACAATGACTTTTACATATATAAATACACACACGTGCACACACACACACACATTACCCTGATCAAGAGATATGGAATATTTTCTACATCCAGGGAATCTCTGTTGCCCTTTCCAGTCAATGTCTTCCCAAACTTAGCTACTATCCTGACTTACATCACCATAATTTAGGTTTGCCTGTTCTTGAACATATAAAATAGAATCATACCATGTAGGTTTTTGTATCTGGCTTCTTTCATACAACATGATACCCGGAGTCATCTTGGGTAAATTTTAAGAGCTGGAATTGATCATTTTGGAACAGAAAAAATTTCACTGGCTTTTCAAACAGATACATGGTACCACAATACCATAGTACCATGGTCCCCCTGGTACCAGAGAATGGGGAGATTTTTCTAGATTGGCAAAGAGGACAATGACATCTCCTCAGAGATCTGTGATCTTGGTGTAGCTGCAGACTGTGATTTCAGTGCTGATTCCAGACTTCCAAAGATTTTATTAAGAAAAACAGTGAGGCAAGAAAGGAAGAAGAGATGAGGGGTGGAAGGAGAGGAGCAGACAAGAGAAAAGATAGGGGCTGCTGACTCGCTGCAGGAGTTTACTCTTCCTCTTCATTTTCTGGCATATAATGTTCCCTCAGAGATGAAGCACAGTTGTGTAAACAGATCTGTGCCTGTAATGTGAGGAAGAAGGGAGGAGAGCCAAGTAAAGCAGAGATTTCTGGAAAACAGGAAGAACTTGCCTGAAATAGAATAGCTCATGCCTTCATGATGGAGCTTCTTGAGAACTCATCAGGCGTAAGTAAAAATCAGACGCAGTGCAAACAAAGCATGACTGGCACCATGCCTTTTGCCCACCTGTGATGTCACTGTCCCTTGTCCTGGCCCCACATGCTCGACAACTGTGCAGCAGCGGGCTGATGGAAGAACTGGACAGGCTGAGGACCTGATGCGTCACTGGATCATTAGCCAGCGAGGGGAGAGTGGTTGGCATCGGCATGAGCTGTATCTCCCAGTCCCCAACTGACCAGCTGTTCTCAGCAGAAAGGCATTTCTAACTTTCGGTAAACTACAGAGAGCATTGTAACTGTGAAGTATTTCGTGAGAGATGGGGGATGGGCTTTTTAACTCTTGGGTCTTTGTTCATGAACAAGCAGTTCTGTACACAGTGAAAATTCCACCCTTAAGCATTATCTCCTTGTGTAACAGATTTTTGCCTTTTTACCTATATTTTTCTTAACTGTAAATTTTTAAGGGAGGGATTTAAAACTTTTTTTTTGCTCTGACCAGAAGTGGTCCTGTGTTCCAGTCCATTCTCTGGTCACTTTATTTTCCTCTGATCAATATTCAGACACCCCTCAAACAAGCCAATGGTTCTGTCTACATACCAACAAAGTCTCTTGAACTTGAATTCCTTCGAACAAATTTCCTGAACAGGGGCAGCTGAGGAATTGAGGACTGCTACTCTCCATCCATCCCTTTGGCCTTGCTGAAATCATATCTTTAAAAGCAATGTAAAATCCAGGGACACTGAAAATTATTCCATGGTCCAAATTGGTCATGTTCCAACCTGAATTGACAAAAATGGAATATACAATGAGACACCAGTCCACACTTTTAGAATGGTCCAAATCCAAAAAAAAATCTGACAATAATAATTTCTGGTAAGGATGTAGAGCAACAGGAATTCTCATTTACAGCTGGTGGAAATGCAAAATGGTAAAGTAACTTCGGAAGACAGTCGGACAGTTTGTACAAAGCTAAACATACTCTCACTGTAAGATCCAGAAGTTGCACCCCTGGGTATTTACCTTACTGATTCGAAAACTTACATGTACTCAAAACTCTGTACACAAATGTTTAGAGCAGGTTTATTCATAATTGTCAAAACCTGGAAGCACGCAAGATGTCCGTCAATAAGTGAATGGATAAACAGATGGCAGCAAACCCAGACAATGGAATATTATTTAGAGATTGAAAGGGAATGGGCTATCAATCCACACAACATGATGAATCTTAAATGCATTATGTTAAGTGAAAGACTAATCTGAAACGACTCTATACATCGTGGGTCCATTTATATAACATCCCACCTTATCGAGGTGGGAAACAGATCAGTGATTGCCTGGAGCTTAGGAAGGAGGAAGGCTGAATAGGAAAAGCACTCAGGAGAAGCACATTTTAAGGCTGTGAAAATATTTTTGCATGACGCTGTACTGGTAGAGACATGCCACAATGCATTTATCAAAATGCATAGGATCTTGCAGCAAAGAAAGTAAAATGACATGTATGCAAATTATAAAAAAATCAGTGAGGAGGTCAGAGGATTGCAGGATACAGTGCAGACTGAGAAAAGAATTTAACTGTGTTACAAATGTGTGACATAATCCTGCTGAAGAAAGTGGGGGAGGAGGTGTTGTCTTGGGTAACTTTGGGAATGAGTGGAGTCCACAAGACCAAAGACAGGAGAAACTGTATATCTCATCAACTGTATTCTAGTTGATGAAGGTGTTTCTTGCAAGTGTATGGGTTAACAATTCTGATAGTGCTGTGTAAGTATACTTGGATTACAAGAATTAATGAAAGATGGTGGAAGATGGGAGCCAGGCTTCTCTGTGTTGGAGTGGGAGTTTATAGCTAAGTAAGGGGAAGCCTCAAATGAACTATGCAGTATTCCATGTGAGTTAGTACAGACATCAGTATGGACTCATGTTGAGCTTACTCTATATCGTTCCAATTTTAGTATATGTGCTGCCGAAGCGAGCACGAGCTTACTCTAGATACAGATGGATAAATGTAGAAACAATCCTGGATATGTGCACACACAGGCAAATGCACACTCACATATCTCCACACTCTGTCTGCTGAGAGGGCCCGGAAGCAATGACACTCCAGCATCAACGAGCACACCTTGAGCTCAGACCTTGGTTTCTAATACCGTGCTTCAATAAGAGGAACCAGGATCCTCTGAGAAGTGGCTGGAGATGAACCTTCAACGTCTTATAGTGCCAGAAAATAAAGAAGAGTTTAAAAAACAAAATGATGGGGCTATGTCAAGAAAACACGGGAACCAACTGAAGGAATGACCAGGGTTAGAAGAATGTTAGCAGCAAAATTACATCAGATTATAATCCAAAGCATAAAATAATATCCATGTGTCCACACTTACATAAACAAATGATTGTATAAATACATAAGTGGGGGTGGGTAGACAGGTCTCCTGTGCAGAATTCCACATAATTTATGTAGAGACTCACCCTCTCAAGGAGGTGGAGCATGATTCCTGCTCTTAAGTGTGGGCTGTTCTTCGTGACTTCCGTCCAGAGGGCAGGCAGTAGGGAAGAGGTGGGGTGCAGTGGGAAGAGGAACCTTGCAGTGGCGAAGCCTGACAAACGCTACCTCAGCCAGGTAGTCAAGATCAGCACCGTTGTGAGTGATGAGTCATGTTGATAGCTTGTACGCTTGACATGTTGTGACAAGAGAGACACGTCAGCTCTGTGGTTTTTCATCCCCACATCCCATGAACCCTCTCTAAGCATGAGAAAAACACCTCAATTGTGAAACCTTCTACAAAATACCTGGTCCTTTCTCAAAACTGCAAAGGTCAAATACAAAGAAAGTCTGAGAATCTGTCACATTCTAGAGGAGCCTAAGGAGACTTGACAATTCACTGTGATGTGGTGTTCTCAGTGGGATCCTGGGATAGAAAAGGGACATTAGGTAAAAACTGAGGACATACGAATAAAGCATGGACTTAATAATAATAATGCATCACCGTTGGTTCATTAATCATGACCAATGTACTACAGTAGGGTAAGATGTTAACAGGGAAGCAGAAGTGATTAAGTGAGGAATCTGGAGATGGGAGATCATTCTGAATCTACACTGGGTCTATGTCCATGTACACTGGGTGGGCTCCAGTGTAATTGCATGGGTCCCTGGGGGAGGTTTGACCCAGAAGAGGATCAGGAGATGTGACAACAGAGGCAAGATGCTGTGGTGCTGGACTAGAAGACAGAGAATTGAACCATGAGCCAGGGAATTCATGGAATGCAGCTCCAGAAGCTATACAAGGCAAGGAAATGGATTCTCCTCTAGAGCCAGTGGAGGGATCCTGGCCTGCCGGCATTTTGATTTTGAACCAGTGAAACTAATTTCAGGCTTCTGGCCTCCAGAACTGTAAGAAAATAAATGTGTGTTGAATTAAGTCACCGAGTTTGTGGTACTGTTACAGCAGCCGTAGGAAATAATCTCTCTGCCTCTCTTTCTCTTGCTCTCTCTCTCTCTCTTACACACACACACACACGCGCGCGCACACACACACACACACTGCACCAGGAGCAAGAAGCCACAGGAGGAATCAGAAATCACATATGGATGTGTTTTTGTAACACACTCTCTCTCCCCGCAACCCTGTGAGTAAGTAAGCAGGGAAGATATTAGCAGTGTGCCCATTTTACAGATGAGGAAGCAGCTGGGGCCAGTGCCCCATTACTTGTGGGTAGGAGATCCAGGACTCACGCCTAGACGTTTGGACGCAGAGTCCAGGGCTCTATCTCCTGATTTCTCAAGCTCTCCCCTCTGCTGGCTTAGCACATCCCAAAGTTAATCTCCTTCGTTGAGAACAACCTTTCCCTTCTGCTTGTCACCTGCCAGGAATTCCTCCCCGTGACGCACTCACCTAGGCCATCGTGCATCACTCCATCAGTTGGCAAGACTCAGAAATGAGTGTTACGAAAACTCGGAAAGCGCTAGGACATCTGTTTGCAATCACTAGTTCCCAGGGAACCAGGCTGTCTAACACCGTGGCCACCCCTCTCTCAGCCAGGGCCTGAGGCATGATCTGAAGACATTTAGGAAAGGATTTGGGATGGAAGCAGAATACCCAACGAACATGGCCTTTCAGAAGACTTCACCGTTCAAGCGCAAGGGTTTTAAACACTTCCCCCCCCCACTAGTCAATGTGTACCCCGTTCTCTCTAATTCAAGGGGCACCTCAATAAGGGAAAGCTTGTCATGGAGCAAGCAAGGTCATTTCCACAGGCCAGACAGTCAGGCAGCACTAGCCTCAAATATTTGAAATAGGTTGTGTCATGGACGGGAAGGACAGGCGCTCCTCTATTGGGTGGGAGGGAGGAGGCAAAAAGTGTGAGAGTAGAGGGTGTGTGTGATATTCTGGCTCCAGGGACGGGACTAACACAGACCCGCTGCGTCCTGGAGGTGGGATCCTAGCAGTGCTTTGATCATGGCAGGCTCTGATGGCAGGATAATTCTCACTAACAGCAGACCGGTCTGTGCCCTAGACTTCACATCTCTCCCTTCATGTGATCCCTTCATGTGATCCTCCAACAAACAAGTCTCATTTTGCAGATGAGGAAAAGGAGGCACGGAGTCGTTAAAAAACTTGGCGGAGCAGGGATTTGAACCCCACATGTCTGGGTGGCAGTCTGATATACACCAACACGTTCTTTTCTAGTGACATGCGGAGCCTTTTTTTCTCATCTGATCTTTTTCCTGTCTTCCCCTGAGAGCTGAGTTAAGAAATCTACAATCCCTGCCCTCACCCCACCTCCCCATGTCCCCACTTTTTTTTCTACAGGAAGCCAGTTAGTTGCCTCAGAGAAAAGAGCTGAGGCGTGGAGAGATGAAAGAACTCGCCAAAGACACACAACCATGTGAATTCTGACTGTTTGGCTCCGAGGCCCATACTTCTGGCCATTATTCTAAATCAGGGATAAAAATAGAGCCTAATATTTATGGGGGGTTGCTTTGTTTTTGTTTTATTTTAATGAAGAGAGCGTATTCCAAGCGCTTTCCTTCATGGCTACCACCATACGCCCTCAGTAAACACCAACGAACACTAATACTACAACCAAGTACCCAATAACCCCAAACTGCCATGCTGAACACTGCTGTGTTTCCCCTGTCTTCTTTCTTTGCTATAGCTTGTCGCTTATTATTGCTGCCTCCGATTTGTGCTCCTCCATTTTAGTCTTTGCTTTTACACAATTCAACGTGCTAATTGAAGAGACGCATTTTGCGTTGCCTGTCTGGGGCCATGTTTGTACCTGGTAACCCACTGCACCTCGGCCATAGCTGTTGGGACCAGGAGTTGGCACCCGACCCAGCCCTAAATGAGCCTGAGCCAATCGGATTCTCTGTCTCCTGGGGAGTTTGGAATCGGGAATCTGAGACGGTGAGTGAAGATGGTTCTTGAACTGAAAGGTCTGGTGGAATTAGAGCTGGCGTCAGCTCCTGGGTAAATCAAAGGCACTGTGATACCAGTGCTGGAGCAGCAGGGAAGCCACCACTCCACCTAGAAGGTGGGTCCTTGGAAGATGCAGAAGAATGGGGCGGACAACGGGGGGGGGGGGGGGAGGAGAAGAGAAGTCACGTGATTCCATCCAAGGTGAGGTAGTAACTTCCATCTTCAAAGTTCAAGTCCAGCCGGGACGGGGGAGGGGGCGGGTAGCATGACTATATTTCCTGTCCCTGAATTTCTGAGAGATTGTCCAGAGTGATTTGTTTTTCGCGTGAACTCCTCTGCGTGGGTTTCTCTTCCTTGCAACACACCTGATATGAGCTATACTCTTCCTGCAGAGACAGCTGTTTGAACTCTGATAGCTTTTGCATAGTTTGTAGCTCTTACAGTTGAGAGGATTACCTAGAGCAGTAGTCTGCAAAGAGGGGTCTGCAGACACCTGGGGATCCCTTAAATCCTTCCAGGGGATCTGCAAAGTTAACACTTTTCTGGTAACAATACTAAATGTGATGTTAAAAAAATCTTGAACGAGTAAAAGATCCATTGAAAGTACATATAGGGGCACGTGGGTGGCTCAGTCAGGTACACATCCAACTTTGTCTCAGGTCATGATCTCATGCTTCGTGGGTTCGAGCCCCGCATCGGGCTCTGTGCTGACAGCTCAGCAGAACCTGGAGCCTGCTTCAGATTCTGTGTCTCCATCTCTCTCCACCCTCTCTCACTCACGCTCTGTCTCTCTGTCTCTCTCTGTTAAAAATGAATGAGCATTAAAAAAAACACACAAGACAGATCAATGCGTTTTTTTTAAAGTTCTTCATGTTTGAATAAACATTTTTTAAAAAGCACAAGATAGATCAATGCATCTAAAAGAATTTGTAATGCTTTTTTTTGAGAGAGAACGGTGAGATCATGACCTGAGTCGAAGTTGGATGTTTAACCGACTGAGCCACCCAGGCGCCCCAGATCAACGCATTTTTAATGGGACAGTAAGAAAAGTTTATTGATTCGATTTGCGATTTCTCATTACAGCTTACCTTTGAGAAGCTACTACTTCTGAGCTTTGGAGTAGTACCAAAGAAGAATGTCCACAATTATCCAAAAACGGGTATCTAAAATACTACTCCTTATTCCAATCACACATCTATCGAGGCTGGATTTTTTTCAGGCACTTCCACCAAAACAACATATTGCAACTGAGGGAATGTGGAAGACACGAGAACCCAGCTGTATTTCATTAAGTCAGGTATTACAGAGATTTGCAAAAATATAAAACAAGGCCATAAATATTATTTATCCTAACATGTAATGGGTTTATTGTGTTTTTTTATTTTAAAACATTTTTTAATGTTTATTTTTGAGAGAGAGAGAAAGAGAGAGAGAGCGCGCGCGCGCGTGCGCACAAGTCGGGGAGGGGCAGAAAGAGAGGGAGACAGATTCCGAAGCCGGCTTCAAGTCTGGGCTGTCAGCACAGCGCCTGACGCGGGACTTAAACTCACGAACCCTAAGATCATGACCTGAGCCGAAGTCGGACGCTCAACCAGCTGAGCCACCCAGGCGCCCTTATTGTTTTAAATACTTTAATAATACCTGTTTTCATTAACTTCAAATTTAGTAAATGTTAACAGATATACATAACCTACATAAACAAAGACTCCTTGAGTCTTTTGATAATTTTTAAGAATGTAAAGAGAGTTCAAGACCAAAAGGTTTGAGAATGACTGGTCCCACCCACCAACCATGTGGCTAAAGTGTACCTTCTGCAGCTTTCCTAAAAATCATCACCTAGTCTCAGCTCCATCTTTTCTTGGAATAGGAAGCTTGCTAGTTGTCCAGTGGTCCCATTCCAGGTAATGGCCTGAAATCTATGTGCTTACAACTTTCACCCACTGGTCCCACTTCTAGCCTCAGCAATCATGCAACATCTTGCAGATGCCTCTGCCCAGCTAAGGCAGCCATCTGCCATCCCCCTCCTTTTCCAGAGCAAATGCTTCATCCCTTGCTTTCTGACTTGGTTAGTGAATTCGTCATCCACACTTGGTCTTATTTGTACCCATTCTAGTTTTCTACTATCCCAAAGGTCTTTCTTCTTATTACTTCCAAGGTTAAGGGTATTTCTTACATGATTCATGTTTATATAAACCTGACTCCAGAGTAATTGAGAGTTTCTAGAGTTATGTTTACCAGACTCAATAGCTAACTTACATGTTATAGGACTACTTTGTACACATCTTTGAGTATTTGTAAGCCGCCACTCCCATTTTTTTTTTTTCTTTTTACTAAAATGATACAACTGTGGTGAACTCCTAGCTTGGTTTCCACATGGAGATAACTCTACTAAAGCAATACTCCTGATCTCTTGTCCGTCCTTCGTTCTCTGCAGGGAAGGAGACTTACCCAGTCCCAAGTGAGGCAGGCTTGTGGCTTCCAGTGCTGCCCACTACAGGGTGGGTAAGTTCAACTCGGGCGTTCAGTATTTTTTTGAATTTTTAAAAAATGTGTATTTACTCTTGAGAGAGAGAGACAGAGCATGAGCGAGGGAGGGGCAGAGATGGGGGGAGACACAGAATCTAAAGCAAGCTCCAGGCTCTGAGCTGTCAGCACAGAGCCCAATGCAGGGCTCGAACGCATGAACCATGAGATCATGACCTGGACCAACGTCAGATGCATAGCCAACTGAGCTACCCAGGCGCCTCAAGGGGTTCAGTATGAGCAAGCCCTTTGGCTGCCAGCTCTACCCTCTTGCTCCAATCTAGTCTTTGTCTGTAATGGGGTGAAATTTTGATCTCCATATGTCTGACTTCTGTGTCTCTCATTTGGTCCTATAACCAGACAGGGCAAAGCGTATTACTTATTGGTTTCCCTCAAATTCCAATACTTAAAAAAAAAAAACAAAAAACAAAAAACTAAACTAAATCAAAGGCTTTAATAAAATTAAGCCAGGTCTCTGAATTAGCAGTCTCTGAATGATCACACATTATTGAGATGTATGTGTTGGGAAACATTCTCTGGTATTGACCAGTATGGACTGCTGATAGACAACTTTGGACAGCGGTTAGGGAATGAGTTTTCACAGGAGTGAAAGGAGCTGAAGAACAAGATGGATTTGGTGAAAGTAGACTGTAAACATTACCCCAGGAGTAGAGGAGCAGGGGACGGAGACAAGGGATACCCCAGTCCATTGAGAACAGGGCATATGACACATGGACTCCCACTTGTGTGGAGGACGCTGGAATTTAAGTCCTCTCTATTATGACATTCAGTCTTACCTTCTTTACTCTGAAAGACTACCTTCTTTCCTTTTAAAATACTTAACTCAAAAAAAAATTCCAACCCAAACACCCTGCAAGGATAACCTTATGCATTCTTTTTTCCTTCTTTAACCCTTGTGATTCCCACGGAATCTCATATGCTGAAGCCCCGCCATCTAAGCTTGATGCAAGATGCTGACCTCAAAATAGCTTGTCCCTTGAACACAGAAGATAGAGGGCAGATTCATGAATAGTGGACACTTTAATTTTTTTTAATGTTTATTTATTTTTGAGAGAGAGCCAGAGAGAGAGAGAGAGACAGATAGAAAGAGAAACACAGAGCATGAGCAGGGGAAGGGCAGAGAGAGAGGGAGACACAGAATCCAAAGCAGGCTCCAGGCTCTGAGCTGTCAGCACAGAGCCCGACACGGGGCTCAAACCCATGAACCATGAGATCATGACCTGAGCTGAAGCCAGATGCTAAACCGACGGAGCCCCAGTAGTGGGCACTTTAAAAAGCATGAACATGTAAACTCAGCAGGTTGTCACTCGAGGTTAAAAAGACAAAAACAGAGGACGATGGGGACAAACCCTGTTGTATAAGAATCAAGTGAGGCAACAATGAGATGATGAAAGGTAGTTACGGCAACAATAATCACAAGTAAGTATTAAAGAAGATTATAAACAGGAGTCTGACCTTATACCGTGAAATCCGTTATTCGTGTTTATCATTTGGGAGGCCATGAATTGGGGGGGACTCTGTCAGTTATTTTTTTCAATTTATGCTGTCTTGAGTCTCACCAATTTCCCAGAAACCCTTGATAAACTTTTAGGTCATGGACTGTCAGATGTTAAAGAACGGATGTAGCTCCAGCCGGGATTCCATGCAAAGCGCTAACGAAAGTTCTATGAGTGTTGGTGAGGCGCAGAGAGGCTCCCCAGCAGTCCGGCAACAACCCTAGTGAAGACTTACTGCCAGGAGAGGGGCGTCCTGACATTTGCCTCACTCTAGAATGGCAGAGAGCCAACGGCAATCTGACCTTTCAGAAGTCAGCAGTTGGCCTGAGGGAGGGGAGCCTCCTGGGACTTTACGAAGATTGGAATATGATTTAATAACCTCATTTATTAATGTCTCTCCATCCACATGCTCCTTCCCTTCTACCATTTCTTTCCAGGCCTCGGGAAAGTCTTAAAAATGTTTACTGTAATTCGGATTAGGTTCAAAAATATTTTAAAGTTTGCATTGCAGTACTTGAAAGCACAATGATGTATGTAACAATGGCAAGGGCGGGCTCGGTGTTGGCAGATCTGATGGTCGTCTACTCGTGCCCACTACCTGGGGGACTCCTGCCTCAGTCAGCCGGCAAAATTGTGCCACTTAACACATTTATGGTAGAAAGTAAATTACGGCATATATATTTTAATGTTTATTTATTTTTGAGAGAGAGAGACAGAGTATGAGTGGGAGAGGGGCAGAGAGAGAGAGAGACAGAATCAGAAGCAGGATCCAGGCTCTGAGCTGTCAGCACAGAACCCGATGCGGGGCTTGAAACCACGAACCATGAGATCATGACCTGAGCCGAAGTCGGACGCTTATCCAACTGAGCCACCCAGGCACCCCGCATATATATTTTAAATGCCTTATGCAGGCTCATACGAGAGTCTCAGTTTTTTTATTCTCCCTCTTTTGTTCTCTCTCCTGCCCTCCCTCCTTTCCTTAATTCTTCTTTTTCCAACACCTCATCCTCTCTTTCTTGCTGATGATCAAATGAATTCTATAACCGGACTAAGTTGACCTTTAATGGAATTGAACAGATGTTTGGTGTATTTGCTTTGCACTGTCATAATAACCACAGCTAATATTTCTATCATACTATATACTTTCAAATGTGCCTTAAAATACATTACCTAATATTGGGAATTATGCCAAAAGGAAACAAGCTAAATCTTAGTGCCATCACATGTCAACCCCCATCTTGGGAACTCAGTCATGTAGAATGAAGCTGTGTTAGGAAAAAACTTCCATCTTTCAGAGCATGGAAGCAGAAGAATATTCCCTAACTCATTCTATGAGGCCAGCATTACCCTACTATCACAATCAGACAAAGACAACAAGAGAAGAGAAAACTATAGACCAGTGTCACTCCTGAATGCAGATGCAAACGTTCTCAACAAATTATAAGCAATTTGAATCCAACAATGTATAAAAACAATTATACACCACAACCAGGTGGGATTTATCCAAGGCAGGCAAGGCTGGTTTGACGTTTGGAACTCAATTAATGTAATCCATCACATGTCAGGATGAAGAAAGGGAGTGGACCAGCCTGGCTGTTAGGACTGCAGAACCCCAGCCTAACCTCCTCTGGGCTCCTACTGGCTGTTACTCTGTGATCCAAGAGCACCACTTATGTTCCCACACATTTGTATTTTCCTGTGGTTTCTTGTCCTAAGCAACCAGTTGTCTCTTTAATCCAATCCCATTTGTTCCTAGCTTTAGTTTGTTCATCATCTTGATATCTTTTTTTGAAAGTTTACTTATTTTGAGAGAAAGAGAGAGAGGCAGAGAGGGGGAGAAACAAAATCCCATGCAGACTCTGTTGTCAGCACAGAGCTGGACGCAGGGCTCGAACTCACAAACTGTAAGATCATGACCTGAGCCCAGATCAAGAGTCAGATGTTTAACTGACTGAGCCACCCAGGAGCCCCTTAATATCTTTTGAAGAACAGAATTTTTTATTTTATTTTAATAGAGTCCCATTTATCCTTCTTTATGTTAATACTTTTCATCTCCTGTCCGTGAAATCTTTTCCCTACCCAGAGGTCCTCAAGATCTTCTCTCACTTAAGTTTTTTTTTTCCTAAAAATTTCACAACTTTTTGCTTCTTGTTTAGGACTGTTATCCGGTTTGAGGTAACTTTTGTATTGATTTTTTTCCCCCTATGTATAACTGGCTGTCTTTGAACCATTTGTCAAAAAAAAAAAAACAAACCCCATTGAATTATCTCGATACCTCTGTTGAAAATTAACATACAACACATATATTTTGATTTACCTGTATACATTCATCCTATTGCATTGATCTCTATGTTTATTCTTCTTTAAGTGTCTATTTATTTATTTATTTCGAGAGAAAGAGACAAAGAGAGAGAGAGAGAGAACATGAGCACGGAGCAGGGGAGGGAGGGACAAGGGGAGAGGAAGAGAGAGAATCCCAAGCAATCTCCACGCCGTTAACACAAAGCCCAGTGTGGGGCTCAATCCCATGAACTATGAGATCATGACCTGAGCTGAAATCAAGAATCGGTTGCTTAACCGACTGGGCCACCCAGGTGCCTCCATCTGTATGTTTATTCTTAATACCAATACCACTGTCTTGTTTGCGTAGATTCATAATATTTCCAGAGCTCAGATACAAGTGTCATCCAACTTCTTTCTGGTTTTTCCAAATTGTTTTGGTTATTCTGGATTGCTCACCTTACTTTATAAATTTTGGAATCTGCTTGTCAATTTCTGGGTAAAAGTCTTCTGGGATTTTGACTGGAATGATGTTGACTCTATAGGTCACCACTTTGTAAAGAGTGTGAGGCTTTCCACAAGACACTTCCATTTCCCCCTTCCACTGTTTGTCCGTGGCTCTCAAACATTTTACTGCTACATATACTATAAGCCCCACAGTATTGTTATTTTCATGTTAAACTGACAATTTTCTTTTGAGGAAGAATTTTAAGAGAGAGAAAAACAATCTCACATCTATTCACATATCTTACCATTTCTGATGCTCTCCATTCCTTTTTAATGACCTGAATTTCTATCTGGTATCATTATGGTGTAAGTTTACAGAACCTCTTAAAATTTTTTTTAAAGTAGGGGCACCTGGGTGGCTCCAATGGTTGGGCAGACGACTTCAGCTCAGGTCATGATCTCATGGTCTGTGAGTTTAAGCCCCACGTGGGGCTCTGTGCTGACAGCTCAGAGCCTGGAGCTTGCTTTGTATTTGTGTCCCTCCCCCGTCAACCTCTGCCTCTCCCCCACTGTGCTCTGCCTCTCTCTCTCTGTCTCTCAAAAATAAATAAATGTTAAAAAAAATGTTAAAAATTTTTTTTATTAAAAAAGTATAAATCTACTGGCAATTAATTATCTCAGATTTATGTGGTTTTTGTTTGTTTGCCTGTTTTGTTTTTTTGGTGTCTTTTTTGTCTGAAAAAGTCCAATTTTCTTTCATTTTTGAAAGACTTTCTCTGGATTTGGGTTCTAGGTTGAGTGTTTCTTTTTCACGTTTTAATGATATCATACTGTCTTCTGGCTTGCATTGTTTCTTCTAAGAAGACAGTGGTAATTTTTATCATTGTTTCTCTATACATGATATTACTTTTTACATTTGACTGTTTGTAAGATTTCTAGTTTATTACTGTAATTTTGGCATGACTGGACCCATTTTTATTGGATGATTTTGTTTCCCTTGGTTATAGGTCACATTTTTCCTGTTTTCTTCCCTTCTCCAGTGACTTTGATATGATGTTGTGTTGCTGAGTGTCTGGATTTTGTTGTCTTCCTTTAAAAAGTGTTGAGTTCCATTGGGGCCAAAAGTTAAGTTACTTGCAAATCATTTTAATAAAAGAATCCTCAAATACAGGCTTGTTTTTAATGTTGTTACTGTGGGCTAACAGTAATATTTAGTGGGCTTTATACTAGGTCTTAATTTATCTTCCTACCTGGCTTGACCCATCTGGGGTCACTATTAAGGCCCCAAATATTCAATGAACTCTCTCCATTTTGGTTGTTCAGAACACAAGTGCCTTTAAACTCTGGGAAAAATTTGGGTGTTTTTCTGCTTATAATTCCCTGGTACCTCTCTGTAACACCCCGTGGAGTTTTACCTTCCATGTGCTTACTTAGTATTCAGCAAAAGACTCAAGGGGACCCCTAGGAAGAGACTTAGGCTATTTCATTCTGTAGCTCCTTCCTCTCCAGCACTCTGCCCTGGAAATTCTAAACACTTTGTTCTTACCAAACCCTAAACTGTCTCTTCATGTCAGTGAGATTACTGTCCTCTGTGTAGTTCCCCCCTTTCTGTTGTACAGTGTGAAAATTGCCTCCATAAAGAAAACCAGGGTAATTGTAGAGCTCCCTTGTTTATTTACTTTCTGGTGGGGATCACAGTCCTATGCTGGCTGTTGCTCAATGTCTGGAAATAATTGTCTCCCATACAGTGATCCATTTTCTAGTTATTTACAGCAAAAAAGTAAATCTGGTACAAGTTACTTTAATATACTTGGAGGTAGGGTCCCTAATGTAAGGCCCATGGCCTGAGGAGTCCCTGGAGTTCTAATGGTGTCATTCCAATGACAGAAATATTTAAAGTTCTGCCCTGTGCAAAGCTCTGTGACAGTCTCATGGGACATTAAGTTCTTGTGGTTTTGTTGTGGTGGGCTGTAAACACATAAATGTGCAAAATGATTTCTTTGAGCATTTTAACTGCTTTAAGCTCCTTAGAACACAAATGGAGTAAACATCTCTATATAGCAGGTCGAACCCGCTTCCCAACACTAGTGTAGAGTTCTAATTTTCATCACGTACAAGTTCTGTCATTAAGGTTCTTTTGTTGTTGTTTTGGGGGTTTGTGTGTGTGTGTGTGTGTGTGTAATGGAATTTTAATTGTGTGGCCATGCACTATCATTTCTACACTAAATCCCCATGATAACAAGTATTTGGCCACAGACCGCCGTTCTACCCTCACCACATTTGAGCTCTTGCCCACAGCAACCAAGATTAAATTTTTTTTTTTAATGTTTATTTTTGAGAGAGAGAGAGACAGAGTGCAAGCTGGGGAGGGGCAGAGAGAGAGGGAGACAAAATCTGAAGTAGACTCCAGGCTCTGAGCTGTCAGCACAGAGCCTGATGCGGGGCTCGAACCCATGAACCGTGAGATCATGACCTGAGCCGAAGTCGGACGCTTAACCAACTGAGCCACCCAGACACCCGACAGCAGCCAAGTTTAAAGTGTTGGCCATGCTGTTTTGGTTCACTTCTTAACTGAGGCTTTGATGGCCTGCATCTCACCACCCAGTGCTTACTTACTGATTATATTTCTGTCTTACATTTTTCCTCCCTTTGAGTTTCTGCTTCGGTTGTTATTTTGCTTTTTTGGTTGGTTGGCTTTTTTTTGACTTTGTCTTGTGGCTCCTGATACTACCTTGTCTCATTGTGCTTTCTCTAGTTTAAAGCCGATAAGGTTTGGGCTGGCTGTATTTATTTACTCACGGATCTTTATCATGTGTGTCCATTTGTCCCAGTACCATCTCACCAGAGAAAAGAGAAGAGTGTAGTGCCCTCCTAACTATGTGTTCAAGCTTTCTTTCTCCCATGACATTCTTGCTTCTTGACCCTCTGGATACCAGAATCAGTGCCCCACTTCAACTAGGGCTTCTGCCCTCCCTGCACAACTTCTACCTGGGCCTGGGCATGCCCTTTCTGTCCAACCTTTCCCATCTCCTCGCCGGAAACACTGATCTATTCTCTATGCCCATTACTCTAAGACATGATCTCCCTGGAGAAAACCAGACTGATCTTAAAGAGTAATGACATGTGGCCCTCCTGCATATCTAGTTACTTACGACAAGGAGGGTCAGTGTCCAAGCAAACCCAGGAAAGGACTCTCGGTCAGCATTTCAGGAGGCATGGGTGTGAGCAGGCGTGAGTAAAGGAGTCATTTGGGGGTCTCCTCTTCATTGGAATTTCTCTGTTCCCCTCTTCATCCATGCCTCTTTCATTCTGTTACTAAATTCAGAGAATAATCAAGGCCACACAGTTTACCAAAACACAAGCGACTTCGGTGAGTGAGAGTAGTAACACTAATACTACATTTGAAAGCTCAAAGTCTAGTCCGGGAAGTGACCATCTTGCCAACCTGGAGATGGCACCATTCTTGCTTGAATGGAGTTGATTATACCAGTTAACAAGCTTTAAATTCCCCATTTCTATAGGTAGGAAGATGGGGGGAGGGGCTTATCTGTAACATAACCCAGATAACTCTAATAATTGATGTTTAAATCATCCCCCAACTCTTTGAATGTCTAACACTTTTGGGGAAACTGAAAGGCTTTGTCTCACTGGCAGTAATAATTGGATCTGCAGCAACAGAGTATGAATGACCAAAGTCATTCATACTTTAGTGGGCTGTTCACATTTTTGCCATCATCGGGGATTTTGATGAAAATGCACAAGCTGATCCAGAAAAAAAAATATTTGCATCTAAGCTTTGTATAAATGACTGGTTTCAGTCAAATCTACAGTCAGTGGTATTTAATCAGAGTCCTTTGCATCAAAATATTTGACAATTAATCTTGGGCCAACTAAACATTCAGTTGATTTAGACAGCAGACTTCCATGGCAATGAAGCAGATTCTTTTTAGATAGAGCAGATCTTGGCCAATGTGTTTTTCTCTGAAATTTTGCTAAAGATTTTTATTTTAAGTCTCTCTCAATGCCAGAGGTAGGAGTGACTTACCGAGCTGCTTGGGGTTGTAAAGAAGCATTTATCCTTGGGAATTTTTCTTTTTCTTTTTATTCTTACAGAGTATATGGGTGCTTATGGCCTTTTTCATGTTGCATGAAATAGGACTTGCTTCATAGAAAAAGCAACAAATGTAAGAGACCAAATGCTTGTATAATCAATATGAGCTTCGTCTACGTGGGATCTTAGAGACAGAACTGCTAATTGCATTCAAGTCTGATCTTGAGCTCAGCAACACGGGTCTGTATATATGTGAGGGGTGGGATGGCAGTTGGCAGAAATGTGTACAGAGTGTGTTAATGCTAAAATTATACAAAGGACCCAGCCATTCAATGAGAGCCTCGTTGCTTCTTATTAATGGAAATGGATTCTCGTATTTTTCCTTGTCAGATTCCAGCATTGCTGGCTGTCTGCTATTCAAAGCATCTGAACCCTCTCAGATTCCAGCCTCTGTGGGTGTAAGACAGGAAATGCAAAGTGGTTTTGGCCCAAGCACAACAATGTGAACTCTTACAGAGTGTGCCCTGTGGGGTGGCCTTTATTATTTTTATACTGTTTCAGATTAGGTGTTGAATCATGAGTAGCCTCTCTCTGTGAAAGTTTTGGATATCGGTGCACTTTTGGTCTCAAGTGACAAAGTCCTAAAGTAAGGATAGGGATTTACTGGACTTGGAGTCTGCCCGACAAGGTCTCAGGTGCCCATCTCTCCTGGACCCTTCCTCCACAACTTTATCTTTCCTGCATACCTCTTCCTCTGTGTGACAGCCAACACAGCTACCAACAGTTCCAGGACTTTCCCTGACATGGATTCGAACACATTGAGTGATGCTGTCCACAGCACAGGTCCCAGTGTCCCAGGAAAGGTATTTGGATCAGCCGTCCACTCATGGGGTCTAGAGCTCAGGTCACCTAAGAAAGGGCCATGTGTATCTCAAATGGGGGCAGGGAGTTTTGGGTAGAAGTGGATAGAAGGCTGAAGACTAGTGAGCGAGTTCTGGGCAGACAAGACCACCCTTTAGTACATGTGGCAAGGTGGGCATTTGTCCTCCTCTAGGCCCTGAGTCCAATTCTGGTTGATCATAGACTCAATATCATTCTGATAGGGTCGTCATTGACTTGGTTTAAAACAACAAAAAACAGCGAGCAATGCTCCAAACCACCGACGACTTTCTCCAAGCATGGAAAGAGAAACAGTATTTTGTAGTCTTGGTTATGTGGTTCCCCACCACCCTCCAAAACAAAGACATAGCAAAATGCATAATTAGACTAGACAGTCTATTGAGAGCAAGGAGCATGCTGGATTCTCTAACTTATGTTGGAGCAGTGCCTTGGACACATGGATGCTCTATAAATGTTTCCTAAAATAAATTTTTGGAACAAATGTTCTACCAATATCAAGAGTAGGGAATCATAAGCAATTGCTACGGACCCAGCGTCCATAGCAGAAATGTAAACAGGTGGCTACACACTGGGATGAAGACAGACTTAACGATGTTGCCCCTACAGATAATGGCAGCATTCGCCATGCTGAGGAACCAGTGCACTCAGACAGGCAACAACCTGAGAGCATCCCTTGTGGGGCTGGTTGCTGAAGACTTTGCATGTGAGTCTGGGAGCCCCGTGCCTCGGGCGTCAGCAGGAAGCCAGGCTGCGTTTGTGGCTTGACTTGCTGTGTGACTCTTGTATTTCACTCTGTTCCTTTGGTGTGAAGTTCTCATGGCTTTGCATTAAACGACACATCATCACAAAATATAATTTTATTTATTTTATTTTTTAAAATGTTTATTTATTTTTAAGACAGAGAGAGACAGAGCGTGAGCAGGGGAGGGGCAGAGAGAGGGAGACACTGAATCTGAAGCAGGCCCCAGGCTCTGAGCTGTTAGCACAGAGCCCGATGCAGGGCTCAAACTCACAAACTGTGAGATAATGACACTCAACTTACTGAGCCACCCAGGCCCCCCCCAAAAAAGAATTTTAAATTACAGTAAGATTGCTACCAAGGTCATGTGTCGCTCTCATGCCGAAACTGACCATGTCCTGAAAACTGCCTGTTACATGTGTTGTATAGTTTCACACATTTAACAACTACCTCCATCAGCACAGAGACATGGACTTCTGCATTTGGCCAGAAGGTGCCACATGAGGCCTTCCCTGATGTGCCCCCACTCCCAACCCCCTCTGTGTCCCTCCACATAACCTGTCCTTCCTGCATGAAGCAGGCACGATCCCTCCCATTGTTTTTCCGTCCTCCTGGCTGAATTATGCTTCCTTCGTGCATAGGTCCTGTCAAGTCCCCTGTGGCCTCTCCTTCCTTCTCATTGTCTGTGTGTCCTTCCCAGGGCTCTGCCCCGCAGGTGTCATTCGGGGGACTGCAGCTGGGGCATTGCTGAGTTCTGCGGTGGCTCTCGGATTAGCAGAGGGGTTGTTTGGGCTCCCCGTGACCGCTTAACAAACCATCCAGACTCTGGTGGCACCGATGGAAACTCACGATTACTTCCCACAATGGCCGTGGCCAGGGCTCTGTTGCTGGTCTCCCTTGGACTCAGTCGCAGGGCTTCATTCGGCACGGTGCGCAGCGGGGGCAGAAACAGACACAACACTTCCATCCTCATGGGCTCCCTCTGGTAGGGCCCCCAGACCTCTTGAGTGGTGGCTGGCTTCCCAGAGAGAAGAAAGGGAAGCTGCCAATTCCCTTAAGATCTGGGCTAGGAGGCCTCCCACCATCACTTGCACTGAGTCCTGCTGATACAGATTGGCAAACCTTTTCTGTAATGGACCAGCTAGTGAGTATTTCAGTTTTGAGGGCCATATGGCCTCTCTCAGAATGACTCGACTCTGCCAATGTGGTGTGAAAGCAGCCAGAGACAACTCATGAATGAAAGAGCCCAGTTGTGTTCCAATAAAACTTTATTTACAGAAAAGAGCGGCAGGCTGGATTTGACCTGAGGGCTGATCCCTGCTATGGGTCACAGCAGTCCCAAGGCTGGCCCAATTTAAGGGGAGGAATGGCACACGCATAGAGGAAGGGCCAAACCACCTCAGAGACGAGCCGCACAGCACGAGGCCCAGGGTCCCACCGGCCAGCTGGGGAAAGGCAAGGAGGTCGGTGAACCCCACCATGACGGTGAGGGATGAGCACGTGTGCTCATGAAGACAGTGTTGGGAAGGAGGAACAGCTGGCTTTCTGGCCTCCTCAGTAGCTTAGCCCCGATGGAAGGCAAGGGCACCACCACAAAGCCAGCATGTGCAGAGGCAGCTTCCTCCAGGGGAGCAGGGGCTGTGGCCTTCCCCAGCTTGTCACACTCAGAAATCCCACAGAAGATGAGTTCACCTGCCCACGGTGTTCTGCTGGCAACAATGGCATCCCTTTTCTTCTAAAGCAATAAAAACCAAGAAGACCAAAACTCATGTATTCCATTTATGAACTTATGTCAATATTGCTAATATTAGAACTAATCCTATTGAAGGAGAAGACGGTGGAAAGGAGCAGAAAATGAGGGAGGGGGAAGGCGACCTGCTGTGGCCACTCAGGGCAGGAGCAGGGGCGTGTGGAGAAGCTTCTGGTGAAGAGGGACATGGAAGATGGTGAGCCCTTGAAATACAGAGTATGTTATGCTTATCTTTCTGTCCAAGGCTTGTGGTCAACTAGACAGCACTGAAGCAATAGGGTTTGGTTCTACGAACCATAGTTGCCAACTAAAGAACGGGAGTTAGTGGTTGGGAATGGAACGTTCATAGAGGGTGGGGACGGGTCCTCCCCGGGAGACACAGGGACTCTGTGAATAGGGCTTTTGGTTCAGTCTGACAACAACCCTGGAGTGAAAGCAGTGACCTCCTGGAGGCAGTGCCCAGTAATCCTCAGAGGAAAATACCAGGATGTCAGCTGAGAATGCCGCAGAGAATGGAAAAAAGGGAGTCATCCTGACCAGCAGCATAAACATGGCCTCGTGCTGGTCAGCAAGGCAATTGATGCAGAGGAAGAGAGTGTCTGATGTCAATGACAGAGCTGAGAAGAGTCTGCTGGGCTCATGGGTTGGGTGTGGGGGAGAGGCTTCCCCCCAGAAAGCCCTGCTACAGAAGAGAGAATGGACAGCACCCCAATGAGGGAAGAACTTTCTAATGATTTCAGTTTCTAAAATGGAAATGGCTTCTCTATGGAGTGGTGAGTCCCTACTATGTGACATATTCACAGAGAGGAGAGCCGGGCAGCCTGCTGCCCTGAGCGGGCTTCACGACATGGCCTACGAGAGCCCATTAAGCCCACTCACTTTCCTTCCAAGAGTTGATGTGCTTTTCTGAGAAATGGCCTCACTCTAAACTGTAAGCCCCTTAAAGACAGGGAGCCACTGGCTTTTTGTGTTCCTATCGCCAACACACTTTGCTATTCCCTATTTCCGTTTGATGAATGAACAGATGGCCTCACACACCCTCAGTATCACTATGGAGGTTAAAAAATGGAGCTAAACACACACTCCCATATGGCCCAGCAGCCATTGGCTGCCAGGGATTTACCCAAGAGAAATGAAAATGTTTCCACACAAAGAAGTGTACCTGAATGTTCATGGCAGCTTTATTCTAATGGCCCCCCCAAAATGGGAACAGCACAAATATTTATCTACTGGTGAAGCAATAAATATATAAATTGTGTCATATCCACACAGTGGAATCCTCATGAAAGGCATCAATAAAAAGGAACACCACCGATGCATGCAACATGGATGAATTAAAAAACAGCATGCTAAGTGAGAGGAGCCAGACACAGAGTGAGCACCGTATGGTTCCCTTTATGTGAATTCTAGAAAAGGCAAATCCACAGTGGTAGAAAGTAGGTCAGTGGTTGCCAGAGGCCAGAGAGTGGGAGAAGGGAATGACTGCAAATGGGCACGAGGGAACGCTCTTTGGGTGCTGGAATATTCTCTCATGGTTAGCTGGTGGTTACGCAACCGTGTTCATTTGTCAAAACTCTTTGAATTATACACTTTAACTATGTGGACTTAGTTTATTGTACTTCAGCGATACCTCAAGAAAGTCATTAGAGAACGTGGATGTTCTTAGACTTGGTTTTCAGGGTTGGGGACAGTTGGGAAAAAAGTAGGAAAGTTCTATTTAAGTAACTCGGCAGGTTGAACAATAGAGAGTGGGGCTCCGATAAATTCTCTACTGCTTGGGCCCCAGGGCTGTGTTTCTGGTGATTGGTGCCCAGGGCCTATCAGGGCAGAGAGAAGGATAACAGCGATCCCCTACCTAGTTGCAGTGGCCATCGTGTGGCTGTGCCCTGTGACTGTTGTCGCCTCTGCTGCCAGGGCCCTCAAAGGAGAGACAGGACTAATGGAAAGGGCTGCTGGGAATCACCTCCATGACAAATCCCTTCACTCCTAGACCTGGAGCCTCTCCAGCTACTCCACCCCTTCCTGCCCCACCAGGTGGCTCTCCAAGGATGAGGTTCACTCGCTAGGCAGTAAACAGTGAGTCAGGAGTACATATTCAAAGTCTGGAGGGTCTGACAAATGCAATATGAAAAGGACTTAAAAATATACCCCCCCTCCCTGCAACACACATACATAGGGGGGAAAAAGAGAGCAAATACTAAGGCTCACAAAGCAAATACCTGAACTCTTTCAAACTCATATGTATGCTAAGACGATACAAACATCAAAGGGAAAAGGAAATTTCCTGTGTAAATATCTTGGGTGAGACAAGCTTCTTGAGCAGACTCTTAAGATGAAGAGGCATGTTTGGCAGAGAGGAAGGACCTCACCTTGGAACCATGGGTTTGAAATAATGAACTCCTGAACGAAAAAAAAAGGGAGGGGGGAGAAAGAAAGAATGAACTCCATGTGACGGTGCTTTATAGACTTTCAATCACTCCTATAAGCCTTTATCACTCTTGTTTCTAGTAAGACACGTGTTGATTGGGTTCTGAGAGCTTTCAAACGGCTAGCAAAATGCAAGTCGGTCTGCTGTTCCTGTCACATTAGTGTTTACGTGCTGTTTCCCTGACTAGACCACCCGCCCCCTGAGGACAGACTGGGCCTCACACTCTCCAGCACACAGCACCCAGCACTCTGGGCCATCCCAGGATGCAAACGGATCAGAGAAATGGAAGAGTGTGGACTTAGTCAGGAAACTTGTGACGCTGGTGAGAATGATCAATGGCCCTCGCTCAGCGTCCTTATCTGTAAAAGGGAGGTTCTGTTCCTGCCACCCTGCATCTGCTGCAAAGGACCAACCTGGAAGTCATCAAGTGGCATTTAAACTAGAGGCTTTGAGGGGCGCCTGGGTGGCTCAGTCAGTTAAGTGTCCAACTTCAGCTCAGGTC
Organism: Panthera tigris; assembly: GCF_018350195.1. Taxonomy (NCBI): domain Eukaryota; kingdom Metazoa; phylum Chordata; class Mammalia; order Carnivora; family Felidae; genus Panthera; species Panthera tigris. The sequence goes on along the minus strand of NC_056662.1, from coordinate 54,088,222 downwards.
ATGATCTCACGGTTCCTGAATTCGAGCCCCGCATCAGGCTCCGTGCTGACAGCTCGGAGTCTGCAGCCTGCTTCGGATTCTCTGTCTCCCTTTCTCTCTCTCTCTGCCCCTACCCCTGCTCATGCTCTGTCTCTTTCTCTCTCAAAAATAAATAAATGTTAAAAGGAAAAAATTTAAACTAGAGGATTTGCATTAGCTGGTCAGCCCGTTGTACCCATAGGTGCTGATGCCCCTGGGGATGGATGATGTGCTCGGAAGGAGAGGTTGGCAGTGAGGCTTTCTCCCCTCAATGAATGGAGTCTTTTTTACTCTTAATACCGTATCATAAATATTTTTATTTCACAGAGATCTTGGAGATACAGTACCTTCACAGAAGCTACAAATCTCTCTGATGCTGACATGGGGGCTAATTTGAACTACATTTTCTCTCTGGCTCTGCATTTACAAGGCTAGCTTAAAATTCTGCACTCAGTAATTAACAACATAAAGAGATAACAAAACGCAACACCACCAAAAAGAAAAGGAAATTAACAAGAGCAAAAATAATCAAGGAGTTCTGTGGACTGGATCGTGTGGGTGTTGCCTGTACTTACCCGTTGGAGCTCTAATCACTCGCCCCAAAGAGAGCTGAGTAGGGTTCTATCAGTGATGCTCCAAGATTTGCAGGAGCAACACCACGACATGACCCCTGTGCCACCACTTTGGGATTCAAGGTGCTTGTCAAAAGCTGAAGGCGTTGCTTTGAGTCATTTACAAAGGCAGAGATCACTCAGGCGCCGATGGTGCCTGATGGTTCCTTTGGCCTCTGCCCCATCTGTGCCTGATGGCGGCATGACCTTGCTGGTTCCGGGCTGACGAGAGCGCTGACTGGTGCCATAGGGCCTGGTTCAGGCAGCAGGCCTCTGGGTTTGGTCCTGGTGCCCAGGGCTGCCATCCGTCACCTCTGGAACTGCGAACACCTCCTATAAAACCCGTGCTTTGTGTCCAGTGTTTGACCTCACAGGTAGAAGGAATTTGGGAAATGTGTGCAGGTAGCTATGCTACCCTTCCACTATGCCAGCCTGGCCTGGGGCTTTGTGGTCTCCTTGGCTTTTGGAAGTTTCTAGTTAAAGTGCTGCATATTCGAAGCATGAGGAGGTTGGAAACTGGCCTCATTCCACACATTAATCTGCTTTAATAACATCACCTATGGCACAGAGGTCACTTAGGGATACAAATGCCGTTTTCTCAAGGCTCTGGCTGTCCCCGGGGCTGGGGATTTACAAACTCACCTGCACTAAGGACCACTCTGCCTGTGGAGTCCCAGGCACCTCTTCAGGAGCCCTGCTTACAGATTCAGGAGCCCTGCTTACAGAGCTTTCAGTGAGCCAGAACTGTGCATAATAAGGACTTTGTGCTTCTCAATATTTTTTTAGATCAAAAAGAAACTTTCCCACTTTCCTTGCCTTTGGCTTCAGTTATTTGAAATGGCAAAAGGTATTAACATTCCAACATGGAAATATGCTTAATAAACAGGAAAGGAGTTTTGAAGACCCACCACTGAGCATGAAAGTTAACCCCGTGGTTGCCAGTACCCAGGTGTAGACAGTCTCTACGACTGGCACTTGACAGAGGTGTCTCTATGCAATGGCCCTTCCTTATTACTAGAACCGTGCGGCTGCCGTGAGCTTTTGTTACGTGTAATGTAAGTTTTTCTGATGTCAAACTTAAAAAACAGAAACGTATGAGATGATCTTGTTTATATACAACCTGTGTAACCTCCAATTTGCTTTTAGAAGGCACCATTTATTCATTCATCAAATATTTACTGAGTGTTCAATTTTAGGGGCAATAATAAAAAATGAGAACAAACAGACTGAGGAGCTCAAAATCTTCAGATCCAATGGAGAGAAGAAGAATAAAGTACACAAATAAATCCAGGGTGAAATGGGGAAACATTAAGGGGGACACCAGGGTTATAGAAATTTGAAGGAAAATCTACTCCTGACCCAAAAGGAAGAAGGAGGAGAGCCCTCTTGGAGGATGTAGCATCTCTGGTTGGCCTTGAATGCTGGGTGGCTATGGTGGGTTAGAAGGTCGACATTCTCCCATTGAGAAATGGCATCTTTGTCCCTCCCCCTGAAAATGGGTGAGTTCTGTGACTGTTTCGATCCATAGAATGTGGTGGCATAGATTCATGTCACTTTCTAAGCCAAGACCTTAAGATACTGGCTGCCCCGTCTTCTTGCCATTTGGAACAATTGGTCTTGGAATACTCTCTCTGAGAGCCATGAGTCCCCATTTAGGAACCATCCTGAGATCCTCATGCTGGAGAGACCAGGAAGCCACATGTAAGCACTTTAGGTGACAATCTCCGCTGAGTTAACCTTTCCAGATAACCTACCACTAAGGCACCAGACATGTGAGCATAGCTCTCTGGGACTCTCCAGTGCACACCTTCTACCAGTGGAGCACAGTCAAGTGAGCTCCATCCATACGGCATGGAGCAGAAGAACTGCCCAGCTGAGCCCTTACAGTGACAGGTGAGCAGAAGAGTAGGGTTTTGATTAGCAGAGACGAGGGCCCGATGGCATCCCAGAGAATGGATATATTGTAGGCAAACCCACAAAGGTGTATTCAAAAATTTGAGTTTTGGGGAAATTGAAAACTTACAGGAAGTATAAGGAACAAAATAACTATTATACATATTTAAAGGCTACATAGAGAGTCTGAAGGTCATATGTGAGTAGTCGAGAGAGCTATATATTCTATAGTCAATGGGATGCCACAAAGATTCTATGTTTTTTCAACTTTTGATTATGGGAATTTATAAATATACACAGAAAATAGTATAATGATCCTCTGTAGACATCACCACTGGGGCTCAAGCAATGTATAAGTGGTTTCTGAAGAGGAAAAGAATAATCAATATTGCCAGACATTTAAAAAATTTTTTTGAATCTTTATTTATTTTTGAGGTAGAGAGAGAGAGAGAGTGAGCAGGAGAGGAACAGAGAAAGGAGACACAGAATCTTAGGCAGGCTCTGGGCTCTGAGCTGTCAGCACAGAGCTGATGTGGGGCTCAAACCCACAAACTATGAGATCATGACCTGAGCCAAAGTTGGATGCTTAACCAACTGAGCCACTCAAGCGCCCCGGTATTGCCAGACTTTTTTTCCTGAAATATTTTTTAGGCAAATCCCATACATCATTTTACCCATAAATATTCCAGTGGGCAGTTCCAACAGTTAAGAGCTTTAAAAAGTAACTACAGGGGCAGCTGGGTGGCTTAGTCAGTTGAGCATCTGACTTTGGCTCACGTCATGATCTTGCAGTTCGTGAGTTCAAACCCTGCATTGGGCTCTGTGCTGAGAGCTCAGAGCCTGGAGCCTGCTTCGGATTCTGTGTCAGCCTCTTTCTCTGCCCCTCCCCTGCCCGCCTCTGTCTCTTTCTCTCTCAAAAATAAACATTAAAAAAATGTTTTTAAGTAACTATAAAACCATTTCGTACTTAAAAAAAAGGAATGACCTTAATAAGGAACCCATTCTGTAATCAAATTTCTCCTATCAAATTTCTCATATTGTGTTCTTATTCTTGGTTTGTTTGACTCAGAGTCACGCTGGATCCCACACAGCATTTGGTTGATTTGTCTCTAAGGCCTCTTGCAACAAATGGCAGTTACATGTCAGATGCTGCCTTCTTTCCCATGCTGTTTCGTCCTGTAGAATTCCCTAGTGTGCCTTAGGCTTCTGGCACCCCCACCAAGTGATGTCATTTAGCATGCTCTTCCAGAAGCTTATTTCTTGTGAACTAGGAGAAAGAGAGGGAGGAAGATGATCACTGTGGCATTTGGAGGTGGAGGACAGACACAGCAGGGCTGTGTTTGAGGAGGTCAGTCTGAGGGCACCTGAGTGGCTGGGTCAGTTAAGCACCCAACTCTTGATTTCGGCTCACGTCATGATCTCACGGTTAATGAGACTGAGCCCTGCATCAGGCTCCACGCTGACAGTGCAGAGCCTGCTTGGGATTCTCTCTCTCCGTCTCTCTCTTTCTCTTAAAAAAATAAAAATAAAAATAAAAATAAAAAGAGGTCAGTCCGCTAATGTGTGATATGAGATGTGGGGTGGATTGGGACCCATCCATAATTAGGGTTCCTGGAACTCCTGGCCTCGGCTGCAGGGTGAGGAAAGAACACACAGAGACCTTGAGTGGAGAGGTCAAAGGGAAGTTCTGGTAAAGATAACCATTGCTTACATTTTTGAGGTGCTTACTACACACTAGGCTCTGTACATGTGACTTCCTGCTGTCAACATATAGATAATATTTCTTGAATTCTGCAGAACCAGAGAGGACACATGACTTAGGCACAAGGCTAGTACATAACACTAGAGGAACTAGAACCCAAAGCCTGCATTCTTAGCTGCTGTACCAAATGGCAGGAATTAAACCCCTGGGGATGCTATGGTACATGGTGGGGGGGGGGGAATGTGTACAGTGGGGCAGTGAGGCCAGACAAGGACTGAGGGAAGCAGGTGAGTTTTGGCAGAGATCCCAGTGAGCTGAGTGTCTCTGAACGTATGTGAGCACTGCACACATCAGCATTCCCTAAGAGCCACTTCTTACGAAAGAAAGAAAGAAGAAAGAAAGAAAGAAAGAAAGAAAGAAAGAAAATGCAGATTCTGGGCACCTGGGTGGCTCAGTTGGTTGAGCGTCCTACTCTTGATTTCAGCTCAGGTCATGACCTCACAATTCATGGGATGGAATCCCACAGGGGGCTCCCTGCTGATGGCATGGAGCCTTCTTGGGATTCTTGCTCTCCCTCTTTCTCTGTCCCTCCCATGCTCATGCTCTCTCTCTCTCTCTCTCTCTCTTTCAAAATAAATAAATAAACTGGGTCCCACCCAAGACTGACTAGATCAGAATTCTCGGGAGTCTGACCCAGAAACGTGCATTAACAGGCACCTTGGGGGTTTTAGACCTAGCTTGAGAAACAGCAGAATAAAGAATGGCACCAGCTGTAGCAGAGGGAAAAAGAGGAGCCATGCGCTTGGGATGACCAAGTTAAGTGAACAGGAAAAAAAAAGACTTTTCATAGTGCCTCATACATAGCTGCTATTTCATACGTACTTCTGAATAACCAGATGGAAAGGAACTTGATATCAAGGACTGACATACTGTCTCCAGCTGAGCACCTGAGTCCAGCAGCCCCCTAGAAAGACAGAGCCCTTGGACAAATAGTCCAAACACTGTTTGTGAAAAGGGCTCTTTACCTCGTAGGGAACATGAACACTCCCATCACACCTCAGAATCTCTTACTGAAGAAGCTGCCCCAACAGCCACTGGGGCCCAAAGTTGACTTTCCTTCCCAGACCCCCCTCTACAGCTGAACTCCTCTGTGTTTATATGGGAGAGACAAAAAAGTCTCACCTGGCAGGATCCAAGGCACCCTGGACCAGGCAAAAATGAACATGAACAAAGGACTCTGTGGGGACAGTAGCTGAGAGAGCTGTGTGCTGTTTTATCAGTGTTGATAAGACCTTACCACCAGAGTGGAGTTGGATAAGAATATCAGAGCCAAAGACATTTTCCTCTGGAGTGTGGTCAAGGCAAAGGATGCCCAGTGAGCATTTTGAGACAAGAGAACAGAAATGAACTGAATTAAACTGGCACAGTCACGAATCTGAAGCTTTTAATACCTCTTTTACTAATTAGTATCTTCCTGTTGGTAACCATAAGTCTTTATTTTGAGGTTCCTTCCTTCCTTCCTTCCTTTCCTCCTTCCCTCTTTTCTTTCTTTCTTTCTTTCTTTCTTTCTTTCTTTCTTTCTTTCTCTTTCTTTCTTTCTTTCTTACTTTCTTTCTTTCTTTCTTTCTTCTTTCCTTTCAAAATGAAAATGAAATACCAATGAAATATTTTTCAAAGAAGATTGCCTCCAGGAACCTGGGTGGCTCAGTCAGATATGTGTCTGGATCTTGGTTTCGGCTCAGGTCATGATCTCATAGTTCATGAGTTCGAGCTCCTCACTGGGCTCTGGGCTGACAGTATGGAGCCTGCTTGGGATTCTCTCTCTCCCTCTCTCTCTCTGCCCCTTTCCCACTCTCTCTCTCTCTCAAAATAAATAAATTAACTAAAACAAAACAAAACAAAAACAAAGAGGATTGCTTCAAACCAAAGTATCATGGCACATTACTTATGGGGTGGGGATTGATGGGGAAGGGCCCCTGGAGGGTTGATAATGTTTATTGATCATGATGTCGTATATTTGATCTCCACACTTTTCTGTATTGTTGTATTTCCATTTTCCCCAAAGAGGCTGTCTCTATGATTGGCAGAGCTGGAGAAATCGGTCATAATTTGGGGTGTGTAATATCCCACTTATCCGGGAACTATAAAATCTTTTGGAAACCATTTTTGTTTCTCAAGTAAACACGATCGTGTTTATCTGTGTGGTTAGAAGGTATACACCGAGCTTCAGCCTACTCTCCTGGCAATGTCTTCTTACCACAGCCCTCCCCGTGAAAGATGCTGCTGTTCCCTGGTCCCCCAGGATGTTGGCTGGAGCAGCCTGGAGGTGGCACCTGAGTGAGCTCACCTCCATCCCTTCCCCGGGGAAAGGAATCAGAAGAAGGAATCTTCTTCTCACCTATGGCAATTACTTTAAAATACTTTTTTCTGTAGGATCCTTGATTTGCCCTACCAATTCTATATTAAAACAGTAATCAAGGTTGGGTGGTTTTTTTTTTTTTAAATATAGGCTCATAAAAAATTAAGATTCAATATTCGCTGTGTCTTAAATGCTACCACTGTAAGAGCTGATTAAAGCAGACTTTTTTTTCCCCCTTAGGATCTCAGAATTAAGAAAAAAATAAAATCACTGCTCTGCATTTTCAGCTGAAAATGGGAAGGGATGGGTGAGGGAATGAAATGTAGGTCTGTATCCAAAAGACAGAAGAAGGAAACTGTCCAGAGATGTAACTGCTGTCCCTACTGGCTGCGGTAGCTCAGTTTTGATCAGACCCTAGTTAAGAGGAGAGAATTTAAATGTTATATTAGAAGCAAATTCCCTTGGAGATTTGGAATACAAGGGCTCTGGGTGGGGGGGATGATTTCCACAGGAAAGGAAAGATTACAATGAACATCTTTAACGTATGTTCTAAGCCAAACAGAACACTGGCTTTTTATTTCCTTTGGTTTTCGTCCTGATAGTACATTTCTCGTCCCTGCGCAAAAGTAACTACATCATCTTTGTTGTTGCTTTTCTCATTCTTCTTTTCCCCCAAGGGCTGTGAGCATTTCCCTGCCCGCCTTTCAGGCTCACTCTGGCACCTTGGGAAGCCGGGACAGCACAAGGTTTTGTGATTCTCTGGCACACTTCATGCTTTTTCTTTCCTCTGCCAGCCACTATCTGCCTTCTCTAGCTCAAAATTAACGTACTTTCTCACTGCCTGCTGCGGAAATCCAACTGCGTTACATGGAGAGAGAATTCTATGGCGAGATAGTAGGCACTGACCAGGGGAAGGTATAAAAAGTGAGGAAGCAGGTAGAGAGGTAGTCCACGGAGGAGTTCAGAGCAGATCTTAGGTGGGAAGGGCCCCTGAAGGTAATTTCACATCATGGCCATTTTGTGAATGTAGGGTGACCTGCTGGAAATCAGTTGCGACAACTTTGTTTTTGTTTTCCTTCCCCACTCAGTATTGCCTAGTATGTGTCCTCTGTGTTTGCACAGGCCTGGTACTGGGGTGGAACCTGTGGGGGTCGCTTCCGGGCCTCCCTTTAAGTCTTTCAAGCGCGGGCAGATTACAGGGCGCATACAGGGACCCATTTGTCCTGAGAACACCTACCACGTTCACCAGGTTCCCGGTTTCTGAAAGGCTTTTCTATCAGAGTAGTTTGGGGGCCAAAGTTTTCCTGAACTGCAGTTCTGAACCCAGACTGTGGAATCTTTCAAAATATCACAAAACATAGCACCGCCAAAGGCATCTTTAAGCGCAGAGTCGGGGAATTAAGGAAATTCCAAAGGCCACTTTATAAGCCCAGGCAGGAGCCGGGCCCTGAGCCCTGGAGGGAGAGAGAAGGGGAGGAAGGGAAGTGTTCGCGTGGAGTGAAAAGGGGAAGAGCCAGCCGTCTCCCCCATCTTTTCCCCTGGCCCGGGCGGTTCTCGGTGGCCCCAGCATCGCGTCTCTCACTGGCCTGGGAGGCGCCTCTGTGGAACGGTGGCCGGGGAGGGGGGCTCGGTGGCTCTCCGAGCGGCCGCTTGGCCCCTGGCCCGTTGGCACGGCGCCCGCCCGACAGGTCCCGCCCCGGCTGGAATGTAGGGAGCGCCCGCCAGCCTGCGCCCCTGTCCTTGTGCGCCCAGTCCTCTCGTGCGACGGCTCTCGGTGCGCGTCTCTCTCTTGCCCTCCCGCTGCAGCCATGGCCGCCTCCTCCGCGCGGCTCACTGTCCTGGCCATGACCGCTCTGGCGCTACTCCTGCTGCTGTGCCTGGGCCCAGGTATGTCGGCAGCGCCAGGGCGCCAGGGAGGGAGATGGGTGATGGGGTGAGGACCGAGGGACCGTGAGTCCCAGCAAGTGCCAATGGGTAATAGGGTTTTGCTCTGCAGAAGTGGGAGTGGCGCGCTTCGGCAGGCGGATAGAGTACCAGGGTCAAGGGCAGGTTTCGGACAAGGGTGGTCACCTTGGGAAAGAGTGAGGGCCAAGGTCCCATGGAGGGGCAAGAAGTGATTTGGCCCTAACTTAAGGGGCAGAGGGGTACTGGGAGCTTTAGGCAGTGGGGCCTTCTAGGACTGAGGGGAGCCAGGATGCATCATTATGGAGATGCCTTTCCAGGCAATTCCCTAAGGAGGGCGGGGGAAGGGGGGGGGCACGCTTGGCAACCCAGTGAAGTTCCAGGTCTGCAAAACTGCAGGCAGGCCTCACAACCCAGACAGGGAAAATGCTCTTTAAGGAGAAATGCTTAACCTTCTGTGCTTCAGGGAGCCCTCAGGGAATCAGTTGAAAATTCCAGGTTCCTTGCCTATAAAAGGACCATGTTCATACATACCCCCCAAGATGAAGCAGTTTGGTGGATGTGCAGGCATCTGAACCTTGGGAATCCACAGACCCCACCTTAGGGTTTTGTCCTGACAATACTACCTTCCACTTGAGGATCCTTTATGCGTCACTAGGGACCTTGCGCATGCGTGAGCCCTTTTGACACTCACATGTCTGCGAGGCATATTGTGATCCCAGATCTGCTCAGGGTACTGGGGCTGGAAGGCATGAAGTGCTGGCCCAAGACCCTGAGATGGGTGCTCTTCCCACCACAGAGTGGCCGGGCCCTGGCTAATGACAATGGAAGACACCCTTGATGGCTCAGCTTCTGTGCTTTGCTTTTTCAGAACAGGTGTGGAAAACCAAACTTCTGGTTGGGGCGGGGGGGGGGGGGGGGGGGGGGGGGGAGGAAGCCTGCTGCAGGAGCCCTGAGGTCAGACAGAGCCCCTGGTTGCCAGAACAGCAGGGGACCTGTTTAAGTCAGGAGAACTGCTTCTGAGTTACAACCACAGGGGAGGCTCATCAATAATTTCTCATTACATGACTGATCCGCCCCCCCTCCTCTGTGCCTTCCATTTTCAGAAGCACATCTGAATAAAGCAAGTGAGCACCTGCTATAAACCTTCCCTCTTCAGACCTGTATTTTATTTCATTCATACCAAGAACGTAGTGAAAAGTGTCAGTTAAAATATTATCATCATTGAGCTGGAATGTGAAAGTTTTCATGACACAAAATGAAAATCCTCACATACGTCAAGTCCCCAAGGTGGCTCCTTATGACACCCGAAAACGTTAAATGGAGAAAATGATCATTGCTCCTTCTTGAGCAATTTATTAATAGTTAGCACCTTCAAAGGGACATCCTGCAATTCTGCATCTGCTGGGAGATCTAATGTCAGGCTGAATAAATTCGGGAGTGCCTATTATCACCATCTAGATACAGTGACTGATGATGTAGGAGTAAAAAAAAATTCCATACTATTGGAAAAAATTCACAGCTATTCGGTTATTCTTTATTTTTTTCTTCAAACAAATTTAATGTGGTGTCCAATTATATGTATTAATATTTGTAGTTCAGGGTGTAGTAATTGGCACAGTGGCAACTATTAATAATTCATAATTTAGGATTTTTCCATGCGTTTCTGTTGTAGAGCTGAGGTCTGGTGAGGCTCTCATTTCTGGAACAGTAGTGACACACATTTGCTGCAAGAAATCGCAGCAGCAGGGCAGATGCCAACATCCAATGTCTATTTCAACATCAGGCCACATTTCACTCATTTACTGTCAAGTGCTTTTACAGAAGGCAAACAGATGGAGGGGCGATACTTAATTCTGTGTGTGCCACGCTGTTGTTAGAGATGGATGAATGTTAAGGTATTAATGAATGCTAATAATGGTGCCAAGAAACAGACCCGGGTGCTTTGGCAAATGTGTTCATAGATTTCTTTATTGACTGTTAAGGTTGGATGATTCTTAAGGTACAGCCTTTAAAAGTAGCCCCATTCCAATCTAATTAAATAATCCCCTCTATAGGAGCACCGTCAAGTGCTCATCTCTGCTTATTTACTCTTGATGGGGAACCTCTTGGGGGAGACTCATCCCATCTCTGGGGGGCTGCCTAGGTATTGGAAACTTTATGCCTTAATCTGTGTCCCACAGGTGTTTCTGGAAATCATTTGCTGACTCCTTTTCTCAAATCATATTCCACTGTATCAGTTAACATACCATATTAAATGTACACATTATAGGGGTGCCTGGGTGGCTCAGTTGGTTGAGCGTCCGACTTCAGCTCAGGTCATGATCTCGCAGTCTGTGAGTTCAAACCCCGCGTTGGGCTCTGTGCTGATAGCTCAGAGCCCGGAGCCTGCTTCGGATTCTGTGTCTTCCTCTCTCTCTCTGCCCCTCCCGGCTCATGCTCTGTCTCTCAAAAATGATAAATAAACGTTAAAAAAAGTTATTAAATGTACACATTGTAAATATCTGTAACCAAATCATTTGAAGGTTTGGGCAAATTTTCACAAAGTTTGTATGTTTTTAGTGAGTTACCAGTAAGGCTTTATTCAGTAGTGCAACGAATTTTTTTAATTTCTTTATTTATTTTGAGAGAGATAGAGGGAGCACACAGGGAGGGGCAGAGAGAGAATACCAAGCAGCCTCCCTGCTGTTAGCACAGAGAGTGATATGGGGCTCAAACCCACGAACCGTGAGATCATGACCTGAGCCAAAATCAAAAGTCGGTCGCTTAACTGACAGAACCACGCAGGTGCTCCTAGCAGTGCAATTAATTTTTATTTTTAATCCCTGTGCCCAATTTTGGAGTTGAGAGGATTGTTGGTGATAAATGTATGATGTAAAAAAAAAAAATTCCCTGGTTCCTAGAGATTCTTCCCAACCACGCTCCCTGGCTGGCATACCTATTCTAAGGACACTTGGCTAGCGCTTAAATTCAGATGCCTACAGAGGGCTAGCTGACAGGTGAAATGGCTCTTTATGGCCATGGGGTGGGTTGAGTGACTTGGGCCCAGAGATGTTCCAATTCAAATTTTGCAAACACTGCGTGCACTCATAAAACACGTCTGCAGGAAAAGCTCAGCTGTGGGCAGCCAATTGGTCACGGATGTGTTTTCTTCCCCCCGATTACATAGTAAATACTTTAAGCAGGGGTTCTTAGTCTTATTTGGGTCCCAGACACTTTGGAGAGTCTGGTAAAAGACATCACTCCTATTCCCAGAAAACTGTACCTTCGCAGATGCAAACACGGGCCTTGGGGCCTGTCCATGGATGGGGCGGTTAAGGGCCTGCCTAGAAAGGTGGACATCACCACCTTCATCCTGGGGCCAGATCAGCTCCTTATACCTGAACATGCTATGTTCTGTTCACTACTTCTGAGGCTGGATTTTTCTTCCAGCGGCTTTGGATATCCCTTCCAGGGACAAGCCTCGTACCTACATGTAGCACTTAAAGATCAGAGATGTCTATGGGTCCTCACACCTGCTCACCAAGCAGAGGAGGGTGTCCTACCAGACCAGTCATGTGATTTTCTGTTAAAATGTTTAGGCTGGTTAGAAATACTTTTAGAACTGAAAAAAAATGTCAGAAAATGGTATAGATAATGCCTGATTGGAAGAGGGTCCGGGCAACCTTACAAAACTGGGCTGGATTAAAAAAAAATTTTGTTTAATGTTTATTTTTGAGAGAGAGAGAGACATAGAGTGTGAGCGGATGAGGCTCAGAGGGAGATACAGAATCTGAAGCAGGCTCTGGGCTCTGAGCTGTCAGTACAGAGCCTGACTCGGGGCTCGAACCCATGAACCGTGAGATCATGACCTGAGCCAATGTCAGACACTTAACTGACTGAGCCACGCAGGTGCCCCTGGACTGGATGTTTAAAGAGCTAAAGTGCCTTCCTCGGCTTATGACAGTGAAACTTCATGGTGCTTGCCCGCCTTTGTCCTCACACAGCTGCCTTCTTTGTACCCCCTCCCCCTCCTCCAAAGATTCCAGCCATTGGACTTTAGGTTCCATCCATCTGACATGATATCACCTCCTTCACAGTTAACTGAGATCCTTGATTACATCTGCAAAATGCCCTATTTCCAAATAAGTAAACATTCAGTAGTTCTGGGTGGATATGAATTGGAGGCTGGGAGGCATTATTCCATTTACCATACCATGAAAAGAGAAAGTCTGCAGAAAGGTACATATGACAGACTACCGGCCCTCATAATAAGGTGCAAGGAGCTTGAAAGAACGATGTCACTTCTCCTAGGGAATATCTCAAATTGTTATGCCCTGGGTCAGCCATGGTCATTGTCACCAGTTTGAGCCATGAGTAGCCTGAATTGTTTTTCCTTCATGACAGGGAAGGCAGCAAACATCAAATACTGTGATACCTCCAAGTTGCCAAGACAAGATAGGGGCACGCGGTGCTTTATTCCAACTCAGATTTTTGCACTTGAGAATGTAAAGGGTACAGTGCAACTCTGACATGATTTCTGTTTTCATTCCATTAGGTGGCGTAAGTGGGAATAAACTCAAGCTGATGCTTCAAAAGCAGGAAGGTAAGTATACCCCCCATGGATAATGGCTGCCTTCTTAATGGGGCGCAGTGAAAGGCAATGTTGAGCGTGCTCACTGGGGTCTTGTATTTGGAAAATCAGAAGTGTTTACTCCTTAAAAGGTTGGCAGATCTGAAGGTCTTACTGTGTGTGTGTGTGTGTGTGTGTGTGTGTGTGTGGTATTTCATTGGATAAATATTATTGCCAGTAAATGTTTGAAAATTATTTTTCTGAAAGCTGTCGGTGTGGACTCAAAGATAAAAGAAACAGTGCTACTGTGTTAATTGAATGCTATTTATTTTAGAACCAAGATACCCTGTAGAGCACGTATCTAAATTTAGAGCATATCCTTTAGAGCACATAAAACCTCCATTGGTGGAATAGACACAGAATGGTACTGTTGTAGTATTCTATATGCAATTAGCCCCCGGGGTCAGGGTTGAACAGAAAAACTGTTTGTCACTAACACCTGTTGTGAAAAATACTCCTCCAAGGAATGTGATAGATGGCACCAAAATGTTGTCGAACCACAACAGGTTGGGAGCCATACAATAGGAGTTCCAGGCCCACCATAATCAGGTAGATCAGTTGGACCAATCATGTGGTCTTACGAAGGCCATCTTCCCTTGGAACTGTCATCTTTGCCTGTAAAATGAAGAATTTGTACATCTCTTAGAAATTTAGAAGTGTGACATTTCTGATGTGAACCTTTAATCCCTTATATTCCTTCCCTGCCCCAACTCTGCCCCAGTTAACAGGAGAGTCTGGCAGGCTGAAGCCTGCTCCCTGACAATGTGGGGCTCCCTGGTGCTATTCATATGCTTCCCAGTCAGCCCCCCAGAGATCCCCTGGATGCTGAGCCTTGGGGGTTCCCCTCAGGGGCAGGGGGCTTCTGAAGGGGCTCCCAGCATCTTCCCCAGCATTTCTCTCATGAGGCCCTGGCCCATCCCTGTTCTCTGTGCTGAGCAGCCCGCTCCTCCAGGACACCTGGGGTGACGGAAGCTCTTGAAAGGCCACCCTGTCAGAGGTGGGAGCAAGCAGACCACTAAGATAATCACGAGTCCTGATGTACATCCTCAGATTTTATTCAAGTCAAACCTAGAAACACATATTGAGCACCTGATGTGTACAAAAGGGTGCAACAGGCCCTGAAGGAAACAGGGATGAGCAGGAAGTGAGGAAACAAATCCACTGATACTTATCCATGTGACCAAAGAACACATAGAACACTTCACTCCCATTATCCTGTGCAGCCTTCGTAACACCACCAAGATGGGGACTGTCAGCCCGATTTTGTAGATGAGGGGACAGACAGCAAGGGAAGACCCAGTGGCAGAACTGTGTCCCCTGAGCACGTCCTGCAGAAGGGGAGACTTTTGAACCATTGAAACCACACTGGGAAGACGTTGGGAGAAGCCACATGCTAAAGCAAGGGCCAGTACCTTTCAAGACTTGGTTGAACCATCGATGATCTGTGAGGCCCGCAGATGGTGACCCCAGGTGGCCCTGTGTGCTCCAGCTCTCCGGGGTGAGAGCATGCCATGGTGCCAGGCTGGGCCACTCCGAGCTCATTGTTCTAGTTCTTTTTCCTTCCTGGTCACCTAATCAGGCACAGTGCTCTCTTGTTTGCACGTGCAAGGAACGTACACCTTTATGGCCCTAGACATCTACTTGTTTCCTAAATGCCTAAGGGGTGGGCCACCAGCCCCTGCAAGCAGCCTGGGGTCTAGGCCCGGTGAGTGACTGCAGAGAATGGGCTGCATTTCTTCTCTCCCCTGTGCGCCTTTATGTGACTGCACCCAAATGGAGAGCTTACTACCAAGGGGTATGGAGACAGATGATGGACAGCTGTATTTCATCACATGTGATGTAAGAATGAAGTTGAAAGTCAAAACCATCTAATGCGGGGTGGGCTTGGGGTGTGGGATGTTTGTTAGCGATTCACCCACGCTAAGAAGAGAAATCAACCTTTGTACTTTGGGGGGGTGGGGTATTGATATTTCAGCACCTGCTTCACCTAAGACGAAAGTGGCGGTGGATGAGAACAAGGCCAAAGAATTCTTAAACAGCCTGAAGCGCCAGAAACGGCAGCTGTGGGACCGGACTCGGCCAGAGGTCCAGCAGTGGTACCAGCAGTTCCTCTATATGGGTTTCGATGAGGCGGTGGGTATTCCCGGCCCCTGGAGGACTGGCTCCCTGCAGAGCAGCACCATGGGGACGGATGCTTGGCTTGGGAAAATGGCACAGAAAAGTAGTCTTCATAATTCACTCCAAAAAGTAGGAGACCCCATTATCTGTCAAGTGCTACCCAGGCATTGGATAACATTACCATTGAGATGTAGGGACATCAGCTAGAATTTTCCATCACACTACGCCCAAAAGGGAGTCTCTCCCAACATGGCTGGGAAGCGGGGTTCCAGAGAAGCCACTGCCCAAAATGGCCGGGACCTAAATTCATCCAGAATCCAATTTCACTTATCTGTACAGTTTTGCCCAGCGGGTGTTTTTTTTTTATTTTTATTTTTTTAACATTTATTTACTTTTGAGAGACCCAGCACAAGCAGGGGAGGGGCAGAGAGAGAGGAAGACACAGAATCTGAAGCAGGCTCCAGGCTCTGAGCTGTCAGCACAGAGCCTAGCGCAGGGCTCAAACCCATAAGCCATGAGATCGTGATCCAAACTGAAATCGGATGCTTAACCGACTGAGGCACTCAAGTGTTTTTGAGTGCCTGGGTGTTTTTAAGATAATTTACAACCTCCCCAAAACATTTGCAGCTTTACCTCCAAAAAATGTCAGAGACAACAAGATTGATGCAAAGACCCATGAGGATAATGGAAAGAGATGAAAAGTAACTTTTTATTGTATTTTTTATTTTTTAATGTTTATTTATATTTGAGAGAGAGAGAGAGAGAGAGAGAGAGAGAGCACAAGAGGGGGAGGAGCAGAGAGAGAAGGAAACAGAATCTGAAGGAGGCCCCAGGCTCTGAGCTGTCAGTGCAGAGCCAGACACGGGGCTCAAACTCACAAACTATGAGATCATGACCTGAGCCAAAGGTGGACACTTAACCGACTGAACCACTCAGACACCCCAAAAGTGAGTTTTAAAAAAATGTCTACTTATTTTGAGGAAGAAAGCATGAGGAGGGGAGGGGCACAGAGAGGGAGAGAGAGAAAGAATCCCTAGCAGGTTCCATGCTCAGCCCAGCTGGGGGCTCGATCCCATGACCGTGAGATCACGACCTGAGCCTAAATCAAGACTCAGACACTTAACCACCCAGGGGCCCCTGACAAGTGGCTGTTAAAGAGAGGCGGTCTTTGCATGTGCTTTCAGGGAAATTTGGCAATGCATTTGCAGGAAAAGATGGTTCTGTTCCTGTGTCCAGGAGGTAGGTAGGTGAGTGGATGTATTCACGAAATCCAAGGAAAAGAATGTTGACAATCAGAGACTCCCAGCAGGAAACAGGTACAGGTGAGGTGGCAAGGGAGTTAAGATCACGGATTCCACTGCACAGAAGCAAGTGTGCAGAGTGACCAGCGCGGCAGTGCCAGCAGGAGCGCTGGACTGGAGGCTCTGCGGCGACATCGAGAACACTCGCCCTGCCCCCCAGCCGGAAAGCGTGCCCGGAAAGATGAAGGGTGACATCTCCAAGCCGGGGGAGCTGGAAGGGCTTTTCCAAATGGACCCAAGATTCGTACTGTGCACAGAGGGTGTCTGTATACAAAGCACCACAAATTGATGAAAAAAAAAGGAAACTCTTTAGAAGCCTTATTTTTAAAGGTTTCTTAAAAGGCAGCCATGTAACTGTATTACAATGTCCTTTCCATTCATGTATATATATATATATATATATATATATATATATATATATGTCCTGCGTGTGCAAAAGGCTGAACACATACATCCAGACTCTGCCAGGCAGGGGTCTAAGCACTTAATATGAATGAACTTACTTACAGTCGCAACAACCCAAAAGACAGGTACTGTTACTTGCGTCCTTGTGTTTGGTTTGTTCCTTCCTTGGTATTCCATTTTCCAGTGGAGTTATTGGGGCTGAAGGTAGAATTAGGTAAGGGTCTGTAAGCACTGTCAAAGTGCACATTCCCGTGAGTCACGTGGGAGAGCACCAGTCTACCCACATCCTCAGGAACACCTGGAATTCTCACTGAAAATTAAAAAAAAAAAGAAGTACTTATTTGAACATGAAAATTGCATGCCAGTTGTAGTAACTTGCATTTCTTTGCTGCAGTCCATGAAAAAGTCTACTAAGAGTTTAATGTGGAGAGGGGCGCCTTGGTGGCTCAGTTGGTTGAGCGTCCGACTTCAGCTCAGGTCATGATCTCACAGTTCGTGAGTTCAAGCCCCACGTCAGGCTCTGTGCTGACAGCTCAGAGCCTGGAGCCTGCTTCGGATTCTGTGTCTCCCTCTCTCTCTCTGCCCCTCCCCTGCTCGTCCTCTGTCTCTCTCTCAAAAATAATAAATATTAAAAAAATTTTAAAAAAAGAGTTTAACATGGAGAAATGGCTAAAATAATGACTGATGACAGAAACAGAATAAGGGTGAGGATCCATAAGATTATAACTAGCCACAGAAAAGACTGGAAGGCAATAACGTCAAAATGTCAGCTATGCTTGTCTTTGGCAATGGAGTTGTAATCCCCCTTTTTCTCTGCCCCACTCCCACATACCCATTTGTAAATATGAGTGTGCGTTATTCCTGTATTCATAAAATATTTTTTTTTACTTTCTTGAAAACAGCTTTTTCCCATAAAATGGGAAAAACTGGGGAACAAGATTATTACACTATGGGAAAAGCTGTAGTATTGTAGGGAAAGCAAATGTTCTCATTTTCATGCCAGAGCCCCCGGGGCTCAGCAAACAGAGGGGCGGCGTGGTGCCCATCAGCGTGGCACAGGCTGACCCACCGCTCACCCCCGGTGGGTGGCCACAGAGAACACCATTGTGGCCGAGGCCAGGCCTTCCAGCCTCAGGAGCGCTCAGATACCCATGTTCACTGGCAGTCTTATGCAATAGATGCCTGCAACCCAGCCACCGGAAAATTCCATCCATGAGGTGCAAAAGGGTGCCTGAGAACTTGCACTTTATAGCATCCCTAGAGGTTGGATGCACCGGCCACACTTTGAGAAAAATTGGACCCAAACTTCTGGATAGCCTGCAACCTCCCTAGGTAAACCTTCCCTTGTCCCTGCCTTTTCGATCTCACACCAAATATCTCTCCGAGTCGTCACCATCCACACCTGTGAGCTTGCATCTACATTCACCTTGTACCTTCGTGAGCAACAAAAGAATCTCTCTTTCCTCTAAGAGAGGCAATGGTGTCAAAGACCAGCTACCCCAGTTATAAACCTGAAAG
The DNA here is from genome assembly GCF_018350195.1 of Panthera tigris. Lineage (NCBI taxonomy): Eukaryota > Metazoa > Chordata > Mammalia > Carnivora > Felidae > Panthera > Panthera tigris. Next base: position 54,069,783 of record NC_056662.1, on the reverse strand, counting down.
TTGTTCTACGCTTCTCAATCACTTCAGTTCTTCTTCCCCTTCTTCCTGCTAATTGCAGCTGCCTATTTTCATGTGTGTCTCAGTAACTGTAGGCTTCGTGAAGGCAGGGAATCTGTCCCAACTTGCTTTGGGTGGCCCTCCGGTGCCACGCATAGGGCTGACAGGCTGCGCCCAGTTAAGAAGTGTTCGTGGAACGAAGAAGGACAGCCGTGCAAGCTCTAACCTACACCACGGGTATAAAACGGTCACTGTTGCTACTGCGCACGGCTATCACATGCCCCAGTGGTGGTTGATTTAATTCACCAAGCGTCTACTCTGTGCGCTTGAGTGGGCCAGGCACAGGACAGGACAGGGAGAGGAGGCAGTGTCTGTAAGATGAGTACAATGAGATGTGCACGGTGCCCGCGGGTCAGGCCAAGTTATTGCTGTCTTTGGGAGACGTCCATTTTATCTACTAGAAAAGAGAAAAATGTTTAAGTGTTGGGTACATTTAGAACTCACAGGACGGAGGTTTTCAAGGGCTTGGATCAGTACTCTTTAGCTGGCTGTACTCACCTCTGAGTACAGAGTACGATAATGAAGGGTGATTGTCAGTTGGAGCTGTTAATCATTGAAGAAGAGCCACTACGGAGAAAAGGCAGAGGGAAGATGTGGTCTAGGGGGAGTGGGTGTCCTTCAATCTGTTCTCTGTTGTGCTCTTTTTCTCCAGAAATTTGAAGATGACATCACCTACTGGCTAAACAGAGGTCGGAATGGGTACGACTATGATTCCTACCAGCGTCACTATGACGAGGACTCTGCGATGAGCCCCTACGACTGAAGGCACGGACCCATCGGCAACTACCATGACTACTAACACCCCGTGCATACGAACCGGCACCGAAAGTGCCCCCCACCCCGCCCCCTTCACTGCCTTGCACCACGTGGCTTCTGCTGGGCTTTATTCCAGCAGATCTTTTCTACCCCCTTTCTGCGCCCAGGAAGGGTGAATTAAAACAAACAATATTAATGCTTTTTGATATTTCATGCAAGTACCTAACAACGCATTTCATTAAAAAATAGAAATAAAAGCATTTTGTTAAAAATGCAAGTCTCCGAATTCATTCGGGTGGATTTCAGTCCCTGGATTTTCCCTAAATTGAAGCCTCATCTGAGAGACAGCTCTCTGTTACCATCACCCTGCCAGGAATCCTCACCACCACCGGGGCAGACCAGGCCACTGAGCAGGGTGGTCTTCCGTTTGTTAACATTTCTGCCCACGCTAAACCCAAGATATGGAACCAACAAGAAAATTTGGTCTAAAATTATTTAAGGCTACAGAACACGGCTTGGACTAATCATTCCACATGTGTGTGAGACCTTTCTGGGCCCCCAGGCCCTGAGCTAGAGCTGGGCCTGTTTAATATGATCACGCAGGAAATGAAGGGTAATAGAAAAAAGGCTGAAGTTTGGGTGAAGTCATGGCCTCATTTCTCTTAAAAGAATTAAAGCTTAGCCAATGAATTCAAGAAATATTTAAGAATATACTTCACTTCATATTTAAGCAACCAGAGTGAATGAGGGGTGCCTGGGTGGCTCAGTCCGTTAAGCCTCTGAGTTAGGCTCAGGTCATGATCTCTTGGTTAGTTGGTTCAAGCCCCCTGCAAGGCTCTGCACTGACAGCTCAGAGCCTGGAGCCTGCTTCAGATTCTGTGTCTCCCTCTCTCTCTCTCTCTCTCTGCCCCTCCCCTGCTTGTGCTCTCTCTCTCTCTCTCTCTCATTAAAAATAAGTAAATAAGCAACAGAGTGTGAATAAAAGAGAAAAGTGCTGTGGAGGTGAGGAGAGGAAAGAAGGAGGGAGATGGGGGCAGGATGGTGAGGTGAGGGGATGCTGTCCGGAGACATTACTGATGGAGGGAATCTGGTCACGGCCTGTGTGATGACCTCTGTGCTGCGGCGGGCACTCAGAATGGCTCTTAGACTTTTGTGTGTCACAGACCCCTCTGACAGTCTAATGGAAGCTTTTCGTTCTTTCTCAGAAAAATGATAATTTTGTATATAGTCCCTGGACTACATCTCCATTCACAAACCATAACTAAAGATAAACAAACAACGGGCTTCAGGAGAGTGGTATATATGGGCACTCATAACACCCACATATAAATTTTGTTTTCATAACTTTATGTCTTCCTTTGGCATCCTTACGATTTTTTAAAAATTTGGTAAACTATTCATAACATAAAATTTACTGTTTTTACCATTTTTAGGTGTATAGCTCAGTGGCATTAAGTGCTTTCACATTATTGGGCAACCATCACCACACCTGTCTCCAGAACATTTCCATCTTCCTGAACTGAAATTCTGTCCCCATTGAGCACTAACTCCCCATCCCCCACTCCACCCCCCCACCCCACCTCCTCCGCCGCCAGCTCCTGGCAACCCCCATTGTCTTTTCTGTCTCCGAATATGGTGACTTTGGTACTTCACTGACGTGGAATCATACAGTGTTCTTTTGTGTCTGGCTTATTTCACTTAGCATAATGTCATCAAAATTCATCCATGTTGTACCATGTGTCAGAATTTCCCTCCTATTTAAAGGATAAACGATGTTCCAAGGTAGGTTTGTACCCCATTTGATTTATCCATTCATTTGTTAGTGGACAGACGCCTGGGTTACTCCCCTCTTTTGTCTGCTGTGCATGATGCCCATGCACATAGCTCTCGTGTGCCTGCTTTCAATTCTTTTGGGTGTATGCCCGGAAGTGGAATTATTGGATCATATGGTAATTGTTTAATTTTTTGAGGGACTGCCATACATATTTTTCACAGTGGCTGTCCTGTTTTACATTCTCACCCTTTAAGCGTGTTTCTTCTTCTTGTCTACTATTAGGCTGGTTCAAACCCAGCACAATTAAAGAGGAGGGAGGGAAGGGTGATGGAGAGGCCATCTCAGCTTCGTTCCTGACCTTGCCACGCTTCTCCATGCTTGCTGGATGATTTTGGTAGATGTCTATAAAATTAAGGAGATTTAAGGAAATGGAGTTTCCTATTTATCGTGCTGGCTTTAAAAGTATCCTAAGAAAAGTTCTAAATGTCATGAATGGATGTCAAATTCTATTTTCCTTATCTGTTGAGATGATATAACTTTTCCTTTTTAATCTATTAATTAATGTGGTGAATTCTGTTAACAAAAGTCTAATATTAATCAATTGAATCCCTGGGGTGAAACCTCACTTGATCGTGAATTCTTTTTATTTATTGTTGAATTCTGGTTGGATATATGTTCAGAATTCTTATATCCATGTTCATGAGGAAGGTTGGCCTTAGTGTTTTCTTCTGGATGTTTTTGTCAGTTTAGGTATCACGGTTATTCTGCCCTCTTAAAATGAGCTGATTTCTTTCTTATTCTGTGTAGGAATGGAATGATTTGTTTCCTGAATGGTAGCATTCAGATAAAGCCATTTGAATTTGGTGTTTTCTTCATGGTAAAATTGCTTCCTATTGATTGCATTTTTTTTTTTTTACAGGTAAAACATTATTCTGACTTTATGTTTCTCCTTGGATCTGTTTTGTTAAATTCCATCTTTCTAGGTAGTCACCCATTATATCAAAGTTCTGAAGTATTGAGAGTTGTTCTTATTATCCTTTTACTGCTTTTCTCTGTAGTGTCTGTGGTTTTGTTATTTTTTTTTCATTTCCATTCCATTTGTGCCTTTTTAAAAAATGAACCGTCTTTTCAAGCATAAAGATTTTGCTTTGTTGATCTGTTCTTTTGTATGTTTCTCTACTTTGTGAATTTCTGTTCTCTTAATTTCCTTCCTTCTGCATCTGTGGGACTTTGATTTATATTAGATCTCAGCTCTATTTTCAGCCTTATTTTTTTTGAAGGCATTTAATAGTTTCCTTCCAAGAACTGTATCCCATGAGTTTGATGTGAAAAGTTAAGAAAAGATGACATCATCTCATTTCAATTATATTTTCTCCTTTGACCCTTAAGTTAATTACAAGTGTTATTAAATTTTCAAGTGAATGGATTTTTCTAATTATCGTATTGGCTTTGTTTTCTAACTTAATTGCATTGTGGCAAACAATTGGAAAAAAAAACAAAACAAAACAACTATGGTCAGATCCTGATCCTTGGAACTATACTGAGGCCAGTTGTATGGTCCAGTGTGTCAACCTCAGCAAGTGTTCTATGTGTGTCTTTTCCAGACATCAGATGAAATCAGGTCCATTAGCTCAAGCTGGGTAGTTGTACTCTTCACATTTTCTATTTTCTTACTGATTTTTTTTTTTTTGGTCTGTTTGATCTACTGATTACTGCCAAATGTGTTAATGTGTACTATGATGATGGATTCAAAAGGGTTTTCCTTTAATTCTGTCATTCTGGCTTCATAGGAGGCTATACACAAGTTTGCATGGTATCCACACATTTCAATGCATCTTCCTAGTGAATGGAATCGTTGCTCATTATGCAGCAAATTTCTTATTTCTAGTAGTGCTTTTTGCCTGAATTCTCCTTTGATATTAAGATAACTATATTTGCCTCCCTTTGGTTACTAACTGCCTGGTATATCTTTCCATAGTTCAGCCTTTTTTGTGTGTGTGCTTTATGTGTGTCTTTTGTAAAGAATAAATAGCAGACATTTGTTTTGTTTTTAAAATATGGTGTGACTATTAAGGCCTTAACAGGAGAATTTAGTCCACATACTCTATTTTTAAGTTCATTCATTTATTCTGAGAGGGGGGAGGGGCAGAAAATGAGAGAGGCGGTGGTGGGGGGTGCCAGAGAGAGAGAGAGAGAGTGAGAGAATCCCAAGCAGGCTCCAAGCTATCAGAGCAGAGCTCACTGCAGGGCTCGATCCTACAGACTCTGAGATGATAACCTGAGCTGAGCTAAGAGTCGGACACTTAACCAACTGAATCACCCAGGCGCCCCTATTTCACTTACTCTTAATGTGATGAGCAATTTGGTTTTATTTCTAACATCACAGTTTGGACTTCTGACTCATTCCATTTCATCTGTTCCTGCATTCTTATTCCTCTTTTCTTGCCTTCCTTTGGACTGTTTTGTTTTCCTTGGTAGAGTCTTTTCCTTGTATTTCTTTTGAAGGTATGCACTGGCTCTATTCTATTCGTGTTTGCTCTATTTAATGCATATTTGACAACACGACAGGCACTTGGTAGCCATATAGCCTTCTCCTGGACAATACAAGGACCTTGCAAAACCTTATTCTCCAATCTCCTCTCCCACCTTCTGAGCAGTTGTAACTTGGCATTTTAAATTTAGCCTTCTTTATTTTCCCCACGGATTATCTTTGTTTCATATGTAGTCATTAATTTGTTTAGACTGTCACATAGTTATCTTGGTTCATTATTTCTCCTTGCAACTCAGACCACGTACCTGAGGTCATTTTCCTTCGATTTGAATGAAATCTTTCAGGATCCATTTAGTGAGGGTCATTGGGTGGTAAACTCTCAAGTTTGGCATTTTCCCCTGTTTCACTTGGTACAGAATTTTTGGTTTTTTAATTAGTACTTTGAGATGATTCTTACTGTCTTATGGTTTCTACTGTTGACGTTACAAATTTTGCTACTTACCTATCACTTCTCTCTGAGTGACACTGTCCCTCCAAGGGTCTTTTATAGCTTACTTGTCTGCTACCTCCCACAGCTAGGTCTATATATATTTACACTGCTTAGGGTGTGTTGGGTTTTTTAATCTGACGGTCAGCATCTTTAAACAAATATGGAAAATTCTCACAATACTTCTTTGAATGTCACTTCTTCCCCATTCTATGATTTCTTCCCAAAACGTTACTCAAGTATATAAGCTTCACTTACATTTTCCCTTTCTTTTTCAAATATGCTTAGTTATGTCTCTTGTTATCTGCTCAGATTTTCAAGTTTCTCTTTTATTTCCTTAAATGTATGAAACTTCTTTTTATATTGTTTGTTCTCTCCAGTATCTGAAGAAGCCTTTGTGGATCTGTTACGACCCTGCCATCTATCCATTGTTTTTCACCCATAATGTCATCTCCTTGATTCCATGTAATGCCTAATTCCTGCTCATTTTATTTAGAGCTTTATTTGGTTGGGAAATATTTGATGCCTGATTTAAGCTGAATTCGTCCATGTGGCCCTTGCGTCTCCCTTTATGAGTGGCCTTGGGTGCAGAGGCAGGGACAGGTGGAGTCTTACCAAACAGGGACCACTGTAGATTAAATTCTCCACTTGTGGATTTATAGACCACATGGGGACACCTTGGGGTTAAGATTTTCATGGATGCTCTCTCCCAACCTACCCATCCACCCCTACCCAGCTCTCTGAAAGAAAGCATCTTCACTGCCCCGCTTCAGTGTGATGGGTTTATTTGTTTATCCATCCAGGTGGATTCCTTACTCTTGTATCATTAGGAGATAACACCTAGAAAGATTGTTTTTTATTATGATATTCAGCACTTTATTTGCCCTTATTGGAGATATATTTAGGTTATCTAATCTGTCATACTACTAGAAACAGAACTCCTATTTGCTCATTCACTTCATTTATATACATATATTACTTTTTGAGTTTTTATTTATATTTGAGAAGGGGGGGCAGAGAGAGAGGGGGACAGAGGATCTGAAGCAGGCTTCACATTGACAGCAGAGAGCTGATGTGGGGCTCAAACTTACAAACAGTGAGATCATGACCTGAGCCAAAGGGGGACACTTAACTGACTGAGCCACCCAGGTGTCCCCTATTTGGTCATTTACTTCCTATCAGACGTTCCTCACTTTTTTGTGTATGTCTAGGAATCTCTGAAGCATAATGCTTTTAGTAAGTAAAATATATAGGATTAAAAATGAAACCAAAATTATATTAAAAAAGTTACCAACACTTTAAATATTTATTTTGGGGAGAAAGCACAGCAGGGGAGGGGGACAGAGGACCTGAAGTGGGCTGTACAATTACAGGCTGACAGTAGTGAGTGTGATGTGGGGCTTGAACTCACGAACCACGAGATCATGACCAGAGCTGAAGTCGGATGCTCAAACAACCAAGCCAGCCAGGTGCACCAAAATTTACCAACATTTTAAAAGACAAATTTGTGATATAGTAATAAGGGTGCTTCCTTGTGCTATGAGTAAGAAGATCTGGTGCCAGGTAGACAATCCAAGTAGTGAAATTATTCTGAGATATTCATAACACGTATAATGTGATGGCATATCTGATTTGTACGCACGACAAAGTCCCAGGTAAGAGCAAAGACTATTGCAGTTTGCTGCCTATACTTATAATTAAAGAAAAGTCTACATTTGAGCTGGGGAGAGTAAAAACAAAGAACATAAGATCTTTCCCCATTCAAATTCATGAAACTGTTTATTAAAAGGTATTTCCAGGGGTGCCTGGGTTGCTCAGCCGGTTGGGCATCTGACTCTTGATTTCGGCTCAGGTCATGATCCTGGGGTCATGGCATCAAGCCCCACATTGGGGTCCACACTGAGCGTGGGGCTTGCTTAGGATTGTCTCTCTCACTCCCTCTGCCCCTCTCCCCTGCTGGCATGTGCTCTCTCTGTCTCTCAAAAAAAAAAAAAAAATTTAAACAAAGGGGGTTTCCACTCCAATTCCTGTAGTATATCCAGAGTAAAAGTTCCCAATTGTTCTTAGGTTAAAGGTGAAAATACATGAGTCGTCCTAGGAGGTCTGGTCCCCGCCTCTCCCTTTAGCCTCCTCCTGTCACTCCCTCTTGCTCTGATTCAGCCACTCCAGCCTTTCCATCCTTTGAGTGTGCCATTGACTCCCTCCTTCTGGAAGGTTCTCTCTCCCTCTTTTGCCTGGGTAACTCCCAGACTTCCTTCAGTGTTCACTGTTGTCCTCTCCCCTCCGAGTTCTTCCAGGTCAGCTTCCTCTCACAGGCTCTGCTACAGTGCTGAGATATAGCACCTTCCTAGAGAATATTGTCACATGGGCCATTATCTGATAAACCTCTTGGTCTCTGCTGGACTGGAAATGCCAGGACACACGGCATAACTATCTCTTGCTCACTCAGAGCCTAGCACAGAGCCCATCAGAGTAACTATTCTTTAGTATGGGTTGGATTGAGCTTGACTGCATTTGGGAAGGGAAAAGTTGATCTAGTCTCATTTCTACAAATGGGGAAAATGGCCAGAAGGGCTGAAGGACAGACACCTCCTAAGATACAAAGTGAAACAGGAACAGAACAGGAATACAACTCAGATTTGGGGGTCCTTCCCATATCAAATGATCTCTCTCCTTCCTCCTCAGGACATGCACCACCTTACATTTGCTTATCCCCATGTCCCTACCCCCAATTTCCCCCATGGCAATGTCCACCTCCTTTCTCCAAGGTGTGCCTCATGGGCCTTTGGTTTTCTGAACCTGTTCTCAGACCGGAAATGGCGAACTAACTTTTTTCCCACTCGTCCAATGCCAGCTGCCTTCTGAGCAGAAGCTCACATGATCAAGGATGAGAACTTAAGGCCAGGCTGGGTGGGAAGCTTTTTCAAGCTTGGTCAGAGGCCCTTGGCCATGTGCTTTCCAAATCATACCACATAATTCTTTTCAAATCAAGAAATACGGTCTTCTTTTATGGATCAGAATTACTCTCCAGGATTTTATAAACCAATTATTTTCATATACAGCTTCAACAAAGGGGGATGGGGAATGCCGTTGTAAAAAGATACAAAGATTGGAAATGGAAGGATGACACGTGCACAGACATTGCTCTCCCCCTCTTCCTCTGCCCCATGTTTTTAAACATTGAGTAGACAGCATCTGGGGGAATATGACCAGATCATCCCAGGAATCTATGCTAGGGATAAAATGCCCGGAGTGACTGGACTGCTCATTTTCAAACATCTGAAGAGCTGTCAAAAGAAACAAGTCTTTGTCTCGTTCTTGGAGAGCCCAAAGGGCACAACCAGAACCCAATTTCAGCTCAAAATTCCAAACGTAGAATGGGATGCTTCACGAGGTTAAGTGCTTCCAGCAGGGTGAGTGAACATTTTGACAAGATTGTTTACTGCAAATTCTGCGTTCGAAGATTAAAGTTCCTTAAAGTCTGAGATCCTGAAATACTCAGTGGTGATTCTCATACAACGGCAACTCACTTCTCCATCCCTGCTGAGCCTCTGTGAAGAGATCTAGCACCTGATTCCTCTGAAACCCTAAGCCTTTTTCTCTGATAAAACTAATAGTACATACACCTAAGGCGCATAGGCAAGACTAGATAATGGCAGACATGTTACAGCTAAAAGATTCACTCCATTCAGGCTACAGGCCACTCAATAAAGGCTCTAGTAGTCTGTGATCTACCCTGCCTCTACATCACAGTGTAGCAATGAGGGAAAAACAGGAAGATACCTCCAGGGAATCGGGATTTATAAAGAGCTGCGTCGTTCCCTTGAAAGTTCATTTCTTTTCTTGTAAATAAATACCTAGCTTCGCTAATGTAAGATGGCCTGGGGAGAGGGCAGACAAAAACAAGCAGCGCCACTGCTGTGACCACCAGCATTATGAAAAAGCCGAGAAGCAGCCCAAGAGGCGGATGTAGTAGCTCCGGGGGAAAAAACCGTGTAGAGTGGACTCTGTTATAAAGGATGTGTGGTGGGCGCTGCCTGTAATTCATGGCTAGTTTTTTGTTGCTTTTAATTGAGCTCTTTCTCATCCTATTCCTTTCTGATTTCCAGTTTCTTTTCTCTTTTTGCTGAGAAACAAATCTTGTGAAAACAGACCAGCAAATGTGACATAGAACATGGTAAGCATCTAACATTAAAGAAGCCCAAGTGCTGATAAGAACGCTGATGAGTGGGTCTTTATTGCACTGACGACAGATGAATTTTACCTCCTGCCATTTGACCTGTGGAGCTAGGAATGATGATTTTGACTAATTGTCCATCTATGATCTTTCCAGCTGGCCGCTGACTCAGACACGGTTCTGTTGTGGGAAGTATAAACACAATCATCATCATTTCCTTCTCCCATCTGTATATTACGTCACTGCAACCTCACTATCACCTTTAAAGTAGGAAAATCGGGTGTTATCACCTTCACTTATTTTTTTTTAATATCTTCAACGAGTTTTATTTCATTAATACTTGATTACTGAAATTCCCTTTTTAGCTACTGATTCCTATTTAATCCTTTTCGGTGCCTATCACATTTTCCTCCCTTTATTTAAAAGTAATCTTTCAGGGTGCCTGGGTGGCTCAGTCGGTTAAGTGTCTGACTTCAGCTCAGGTCATGATCTTGCGGTTTGAGCCCCACGTCGGACTCTGGGCTGAGAGCTCGGAGTCTGGAGCCTGCTTTGGATTCTGTCTGTCACTCTCTCTCTGCCCCTCCCCTGATCACACACTCTCTCTCTCAAAAATGAATAAACTTAAAAAAAAATTTTTTTTAAAGTAGTCTTTCAAATTCAAGTTTTGTCAGAAAGACAGCACAGGGCATCAAGCACAGACCGTGGTATACCTGGAATGCTTAACATGATTAGATCTTTCAGCGTCATGTGACATGATCATGGGATTTGTTTTCCTTCATGGTGGAATATATTGATCAGGGTTTTCAAATACTGTACTAGCCTTGTATCCCTGCAATAAGTTCCACTTGGTCCTGGTACACAGTTCTTTTTATATGTTGTTAATTCAATTTGCTAACATTTTATTTAAAATCTTTGCACCTAAAAGTTAAATTTAAAAAATTTTGCACCTATACTCATGAGAGATATCGGTCTGTAGTTGTCCTTTTTTTGGTACTGTCTTTGCCTTTTTTTTAGGTTTTTATTTATTTATTTAGAGAGATAGAGAATGAGCAGGGAAGGGGCAAAGAGAGAGGTGGACAGAGGATCCGAAGCGGGTTCTGTGCTGACAGCAGAGTCTGATGTGGGCCTTCAACTCATGAACCATGAGATCATGACCTGAGCTGAAGTTGGATGCTTAACCAACTAAGCCACCCAGGCTCCCCTCTTTGTCTGGTTCTGATGTCAGGGTAACACTGACTTCATAAAACAAATTGGGAAGTGTTCCTTCCTCTTCTAGTTGCTGGAAAAGATTGTGTAGAATCGATGTGACTTAAGTATTTGGTAGAATTCTCCAGTGAATCCTTCTGGGCCTGGAGATTTTTCAGGAGGCTAATTATGAATTCTATCTTATACGACTATTCAAGTAACAGATCCCATATTGGGTAAGTTGTGTTAGTTTGTGCTTTTCCAGGAATTGGTCTATTTCATCTAAGTTGTCAAATTTACATACTGAGTTGTACCTAGTATTCCCTTATGTTCTCTTGATGTCTCCTAATTGGTGTGATTGGCCATTTTCGTTTAATGTAATTATCATATTAAGGCTTAAATCTGCCTTTTTTTTTTTTTTGTTTTCTACTTGTGTGTTTCCTTTTTCCCATCTTCCTGTGGGTCACACATTTTTTTTTTTGTTTTACAACTCTATTTTTTCATTTGAGTATATCTCTTTCAGGAGTTGCTCTACACATTACATTGTATGTACACACGACTTCTCAAAATCTACTGGCATCAACTTTCACCAGTTTGAGTAAAATATGGAAGGTTTTTACCTTCCAGCATTTATACACAATTGCCTTATTTCCTTTAAATTAATTGAAAACCACAAGAGTGTTATAATTTTTCCTTCAACCATCAAACATAATTTAGAAAACGTTAAGAGAAGGAAAACCTATTACATTTTCTCTTATTTTTGCTCTTTTAATGTTCTTCCCTCCTGCCTGATATCCCAAGTTTCCATCTTCTGTCATTTCCTTTTTGTTTAAAGAATTCTACTTTAGTCATGCTTTTAGGGTAGGTCTGCTGTGAAAACGTCTCATAGTTTTCCTTCAGAGGAGAATGTCTTACTTTTCCCTCCATTTCTGAAGGGCATTTTCACTGGATTGACAGTTCTTTTCTTCCAACACTTAGAAAATGTGCCACTTATTCATGGGCTCATGGTTTCTGATGAGAAATTCCCCGGTCATTCTGTTTCGCCCCCAAGGCAATGTGTCTTGTCCCTTTGGCTGCCTTTGAGACTGTTTTACTTTGGCTTTAGTTTTTCAGTTTGACTATTACGTGTCTTGGCACAGACTTCTTTGGGTTTTCTTATTTGGGGTTCGCTTAGCATTTTGAATCTGTTGGCTTATGTTGCTTTGCCAACTTTAGGAAATTGTCAGTTCTTTTTCTTGGAGTATTTTTTTCAGTTCCATCTCCCTCTCCTCTCCTGGTACTCCAATGACATGACCGATTTTTTGTGATACTTCCATACATCTTTTTTTTTTTTGGTCTATTCTCTTTTTCAGACTAGGTAATTTCTACCGTTTCATCTTCAAGTTCATGGTGTCTTCCCTTTGTCCTCTCCACTCTGCTCTTGAATCTATCCACAGAGCTTTTTATTTTCATTATTTTATTTTTCACTTCTACAAGTTCCATTTCATTCTTCATATCTCCTCTTTGCTGAGATTTTCCATTTTTCATGTTCCAAGCATGTTTGTAATTGCTTGCTGAAGTATTTTCATGATGCCTGCTTTAAAATATTTATCAGATGAGGATGAGAGAGGTACAGCATCAGTAATATAGTCAATGGCATTGAAGTAGTGTCCATTGTACGGTGGCAGATGGTAGCTACACTTGTGAGCATAGTGCGACATACAGAATTGCCAAATCACTATTTTGTACACTTCAAACTATGTAGCATTGTGTCGACTACAATTCAAAATAATTCACGGTAAACAAAAACTAAAGATACATAGAAGTTAAATATTTGTCAGATAATGCTAACATCTGTTGTCTTCTCTTACTCAGTTTGATCTTGGTTCTTGGGGTGACATGATTTTCCATGGACACCTGGTCAATATTCCAAGAGAAAACTCTGGGCCTTGGCAGGTCTCCTCTGATACTGCTCCTGTGAGTAAGAGGGAGCACTGCTCTTTACTACCTGGTGGGGGTGGAGGTCCAGGCTCCTCACTGGGTCTCCACGGATGACATTCAGGCCAGAAGGGCAAGGGGCACTTCATTACTGCTGCCCAAGTGGTCCCCACTGGGGTTGCTTTGTAACTACTGATCAAAGAGCTGAAAGTCCTGACTCGCCACAAGGCCTCTGACACCACCCCAGTGGCAAATGAAAGGGACACATCAATACTACTGGGTGGAGGTGGAAGTCCATGACCCCCATGTGGTCTTACATCATACAGATGGGGTCATTACCAGCCATCAGAGATGCGAGTCCCATATCAGGCTGTCTAGTCCCTAGCTCCCACAAGGCCTTCCGGGATACCACCAGGGAGAGGTGTGGGGGTGGGGGGCTGGCTGAGGCATCTTGTCACAGCCAGGCAAGGGAAACTCCAGGCCCAACTTGGCCTTTAATGGCAGAAACAGGATTGAGCTACAATTTTCTCACGTGGTATTTGGCTGGAGTAGATCCATTATTGTTTGAAAGTTTTCTGCCTTACTAGGCTGCCCCTTTCCTGGTACATTTGTTACAGCGAACAGGTTTGAGGGGCTTTGACTGTGTCCACTGGCATTTCTGGCTTGTGGCTTCTCCATTCGGGGATGTATGAGGCAAGAAGAAAATCCAGGGAACTCCCTACTTGTATTAGTTTCCTAGGGTCGCCATAACAAACACTGGACACTGGGCGCTTAAACAGCAGACACTTATTTTTTCACAGTTCTGGAGGCTGCAAGCCCAAGGCTAAGGTGTCAGTAGATTTGGTTCTCATGAGGCCTCTCTCCTTAGCTTGCAGATGACTACCTTCTGGTTGTGTCCTCATACGGTCTTTCCTGTGCACATGCACACAGATGTCTAAATTTCCTCCTCACAAGTCATCAATCAGACTGGATTAGGGTCCATCCTAAAGATCTCATTTTTAACATAATAATCTGTTTAAAGACTTTATCTCCTGCATTCTGAGGTCCAGGGGATTAGGGATTCAACATGTAAATTTTTGAAGGGACACAAGTCCACACATAACACCACTGTGACCTTCCTCAGGTCCTGAGGTATGCAGTTGTCTGCTTTCTTCTATCCATTTCCTAAGCCTTCCTATGTTTGATTTATATATAATGTCCAGAATTTTAAATTGTGCTTCCTGGGAAGAAAAGGGAAAGTCTTATATACTCCATTCTTGGAAACAGAAGTCTTTCCCTTGCATTTTTATCTTCTTTTCTTTAAAAACTCACCTTCTGTGGCTGACAAATGGTAAAGCCAGTGAATCTTCCGCCTCCTGCATCCCGGGTCTGTAGATCACATCACATTAGTTTCATTCCGAACGAAATATATCTTAACAAACACAGCAACACAAAATTCAAAGTGTACCCAGACAGCAAGACTTTCAAACACCGTTAAAGTTCTTGCATGCGCCCGCCGTGGAAGGAGCTTGCAAGTCACTCCTCCGTCCCAACTGCTAAGAAGCAAAACTGGAACCACCACCAATTCTTCTTACATTCAACAGAGTAGTGAGGTCACAGGGCAAAGTGCTTTCCCCCAAACTGGAGACTGGAGAACATACAGAATCACAACTTAGCAGGATAGCAAGCTCTGAGCGAACAAGGACCATGCGAGTGAAGTCTGAACTGTGACGCACAAACTACTGGAGGCTCAGTGTGGACAAGGCTTGGTTAAGAAGTCCAGGGGGAGCCGGTCACAGGGGGACCCGCGGTTTTGTGTTTTATCTCTAGTTCCACCTGGTTCTCTCGGCAAAGAGCGGAGAAACACTTCATGCTCCTGGTGTGCTCAGGCGAGAGGAAGGAACCGTTTGTGGAGTACACCAGAGTACCCAGTTGTCCCTAACAAGACCTGCCCTCGAGAGACACTAGTCAACCAGGGTAACCTGCTGGGGTTATCTCAGAGCCTAACTGACCTGGAGAACGGGAAATCATGCCGGCCCCCACTAGACACCTTCCCACCTAAAAGGAGAAAAAAAAAAAAATGAGATTTTTGATAGTAAAACCTTCTTTTTTCCTTCCCTCAGCACAGCTGTAGATAAAAAAATGACCCTGATTCCTAATGTGCCTAAGGTACAAATAGGACACAGTCAAGAATTTTTAAGACAGAGGAAACAGGTGGGTCAATCTTGGTAATTAGAACAAAGCCCTACTGGAGTCTTTGAAGCAGTGTGTGCCCCTTCCTCCATATAGTAAACAGTTCTCAGGGCAATGCAGTTTTTCAACTCCCTATCAGATAGAACGATCAACCACAGAAAGTCTAGGTAATACACAGAAATCACCTGTATACGCAAATTGAAACCCACAGCTCCTCTGCCCCAGGAAATCACTGAAAAGCTCCCAGATCTCCCCGTCGCCCTTATGAGGCTAAATGGTAAGTCACTCCATGGCCAGACCAGCATTTCACTCAATACAACTTTGGAATTGAGGATGAAGTCAAGCTCACAGTCCAGCCCAGAACCCTCAGAGAGGCAGCCCATGCAGCACCAATGTCGTGACTAAAGATGCCACCAGGGCTCACGGAGTGGTAACCAGGCTGCTGCGAGAGTCTAACTGGGGACAGTGGGCCAGGATCAGTATCTAAGAGCGTGTAGCTGAAAACCAGTAAGTTTTGATTCTGTGATGTGCACCTTGCTTGAGCCCATTGTCACAGAAGGAAGAGGAGTTGTGCCCCAGCACTGATGCCCAGGTCAGGAGCTGATCCTGACACGTAGGGGCATCATCACTACCCACTCCCCTGTCCCTCTCCAGGCTCCCTCAATACCACTTTCTTCTCTCTCTGGGACCTTCATATGCTCAATCCAAAGCTTACATTATTTCCCTGGATGCATGACCCTTTTCCTTAGGGGGAATCAGACATGATCCCTCATCCCCTTCTTTCTCGTTTCCTGAAAATTTTTATGAAAATCATGGGGACAGAAGTCAAAAGAATTCCAGAATTCTAGACACAAGCAAATAACAAGGTAAGAGAATTGTGCACCCAAGGCTTTTGGGTACCCCCAAACTGTACTGCCCACCTTAGGTCTACAGAAGTTCACTCCAGGTCTCTGTTTGCTCTTCATGTCTGGGATCACCATTAGCGGCTCTCAAACCTCTCAGCTGTTCACCTCTGCCCAGGAAAAGGTGTATCGCACATTTCAGGCCAAAATAATGACAACTGAAATAAGAAACCTTCCCTGAATCCTCTCTTTCTCCTTGACACACGGTCCATTCTAGCAATGATCCTCAGCTCCAGGAGCCTTCTGGGGATTAGCATGACAAATGAAACAGAACCACAGCTACCTTAGCCTGGCCTCCAAGAGTCGGTGGGAAAAACATGTCCAATTAAGAAAAAAAAATCCCTCAGTGCTTTTGAAGGGCAGGAGAGTCTGGCTTTCCGGGGTTAGCTGTGGAAACAAGCATTCTGCCTGCTCATGCAGAGCCACCTGGCTTGGAAAGTGCAGTCGCTCTAACTTCCTGCATTGTTCTTCCATTTGTTTTAAAAGGAGTAACAACAAAAAATCCTAATGCTAAACCTTGAAAGAATTCTTTAAAAAAAAATTTTTTTTTTATGTTTTTTTTTTTTTTTAATTTATTTTTTTTTTTTTATGTTTATTTTTGATAGAGCACAAGTGGGGGAGAGGCGGACAGAGAAGGAGACATAGAATCCAAAGCAGGCTCCAGGCTCTGAGCTGTCAGCACAGAGCCCGACGTGGGGCTTGAACCCACAAACCGCAAGATCATGACCTGAGCAGAAGCCAGATGCCCAAGCGACTGAGCCACTCAGGCACCCCCCCCCCCAAATTTTTTTTAACGTTTATTTTTTGAGAAAGTGAGACAGAGTGTGAGCAGGGGAGGGGCAGACAGAGAGGGAGACACAGAATCCGAAGCAGGCTCAAGGCTCTGAGCTGTCAGCACAGAGCCTGATGTGGGGATTGAACTCATGAACCGTGAGATCATGACCTGAGCCAAAGTTGGTTGCTTAACCGACTGAGCCACCCAGGTGCCCCAAAGCTTGAAAGAATTCTTAACAAAAGCAAAAGCTCTCAAAGTTTTCACTCAATGAGCCTCACTTGCAGATCGTACAACAAAGAGCACTGCTTTTTCTCCATCTGGTCTGTGCTGCCCAGAGAGGGACACGTGCAGACTCAGACCCTGGGTGAACGCTGAGATCTCTCCACGCTGCAGTTAGCATGCTACGCACATTCAGGCCTGCTAGCTTAGCAGTTCTTAATATCCACTCATCAAATTACATGTACCAACCTGGTTGTTTTCAGATTTTTCCTCTAAATTCTGCAGTATTTTTCTTCTTCTTTTACTTTGAGAGAGAGAGAGAGAGAGAGAGAGAGAGAGAGAGACAGACAGACAGAGAGACAGAGAGAGGAAGGCCGAGTCGGGGAGGGGCATAGAGGGAGAGAGAGAATCCTGAGCAGACTCCTTGCTGTCCGCACCGATCCCAACTCGGGGCTTGAACCCATGAACTGTGAGATCATGACCTGAGCTGAAATCAAGAGTCGGATACTTAACCGACTGAGCCACCCAGGTGCCCCCCTACAGTATTTTTCTTAGCAATTCAATAATACACATGCAAAGCAGAAAGCCAATCTTTAGAACTACAAGTGGGTTTCAATATTTTATTAAAATAGCATATATTTAACCACCGTTAACCAAGAATACGTTAACTTTGTCCCCCCACCCCCACCCCAAATACGCAGCACAACACAGTAGTGATTCTGAATATCCTTGATCGTGATAACCAACAGAAGTATTTCAAAGTCAAGTTTGCAACTAAAAACGAGACCTTGGAAAAATTCTGAATTAAAAGAAACATAAAGCCCTCAAACAGAATTCTTTTATCCGCCTGAGGAATAAATGCCGGTGTGCCACCCAACTGACAACACTGCTTAAGTTTGCTTTTTTTTTCTTTATGCATAGTACAACATCTCATTTATAAGTACCCACTTTTATAAATAAAATTGGCATTTTCACCCCATTTAATGTTCCTTTTCAGCTTCACAAAGAAACCAGTAAATAAAACTGTCAACGACAGTCACAACATATGCTCTCGTAGCAAGATAAAAAACGTGAAAATACGCAAAGATGCATCTACGCTATTTTACATAAAAAGACAGATTTTAAAAAGTGCAAGGCAAAATTTGCAGTTTTTTGAGGGGAGTTTTTAGGCACATCCATTTCTTTAAAGCAAGCTTCAGAATGAAATTCCAGTTTGTTCTTCATGACACCTGTTTTAAGTCTTTCCTTTAAAAAAAAAAAAAAAAAAGAAGAAGAAGAAAAGAAAAAAAATACATCCCATCAAGTGTGAAACAGGGAGTCTCCCGTCCCGAGAAGTGAGGTTTTCAGTTATGGCGTGTCCGTCCTTTTTTTATCCTTGCGGGCTTTGGTTTGGGGATGTATTGATTATTTGCCTGGTACTCAAGTTCTTTGCGGAAGTAGTGGATAGCTTTGTTTAAACCTTCCTCCAGCGGGACCTGTTTAAAGAGAAAGAGAACAGGAGACAAGGTCACTGTCAAGAAACAGCGGGAAGCAGGAAGAAGTGCTGACATGGGTCTGCCCTCTGGAGGCACACTCACAGCACCGTGCCACCACCCTGGATGCTGCTTTCACGGATTCAGCCACGTGCATGTGCAAGTTTACAAGAGCAGGCTCCATCGTGGGCTCCCATTTCCCCCCGTAACAGAAGACAACACATGAAAGGAGAAGCCATGTAATAGCCTGGAGAAAACCCTACATCTTGTCTGCCCAACCACACCAGCGCCCAAGAAAACCACCACGGGCCTTTGTCAACAGGGCAGCGTCGGGCCCGCGCACTCACCACGGGCTCCCATGCCAGCATCATCTTCGCTTTTCTGATGTCAGGTTTTCTTTTCTGTGGGTCATCCTGGGCTTCGGAGAGAAACTGAATCTCACTTCCACTTCCTGAATTGTTGCAGAAAAAAGAAAGGTAAGAGAATCACAAACCACTCTGCGTGTGACTTCTGCTATACGCCTCAAAGCAAAATCCCATCTGTGTACTGAATAAGGGAGCACATTGCAGAACACATTTCTCACGGAGTCACTGAGCCACGTGAGGAACTGTACCTCTGGTCCTACGAGAGCTTGGTGAGAGGCGGTTACTCTGCCTCCACAGGCCTGAGAGGAAGGACAGGGCCTGTTCTAGCTGCCAGCTCCAGGGCAGACCAGCCACCATCAGCGAACATAGCAGGCATGCCCACAGGGTCCGACTCCGAAGTAAGTAAAAATGGTGAATGGGGAGTGTGGTCATCTGTGATGCCGATGGCCCCAGTGAGCCACATCTGAGGCATTCATGTGCCGCAGGAGCGCCTCGCTGGAATTGGGCCGGCTGTCAACTCGTTTAACCAAGTAGAGTGCAGGAGGAATGACCGTGGGCCAGTCCCGGGCTGATGCTTTATGGAAGGCCTGACCATTTATGCACCTGCAGGTGTGAGCTCTGAGCCAACACATAAGCTGTCCAGCTACTCTGCTGGGGAGATCACATGCAGAAGGACAGAGAACCTGGCTTGTCCTGCATCCTAGCAGGGCCCCTTCTCTGCTGGCCAGCAGAATGAAGCCATACCAGGGGCCATCGGCAAGACCTGCAGAAGAAACCCCCAGCGGAGGCCAGCCCCGATCACAGATTCGTGAACAAATAGGATGGTTGTTGTTTTAAGCCTCTGCAGTTTGGGCTGGTGTACTTACTACTCAGCCTTTCACAGAACCACAGAGGATCTTGTCAAAATGCAGATTCTTATCCAGAAGACATGGGTGGTGTGTGTGATTCTCCACTTCTAACAAGTATCCCATGGGCCCCACTTGGGGTAGAGGTTCTGAATGGTCTAGATCCCAGACAAGCTGTTATCTGAGTACATCCCTTCCCTACTTGGGTAGAGATGGGCAGACCCAGAGTGGGAAGGCAGGGGGAATAGAGCTAGGGGAGGCAACTGGGGCTGTGAGATCCTGCAATTTACGTCTGAGGAAGGTCAGCTCCCGTCCTGTACAACTGTCTGGAGCTGATTAGAACATGCTGGTAGATGACAGCCCCATGCCAGGAAGGACAGCCCTGAAGAATCAGCACACCTAAGTGTGGGGTCTGAACAGGCAAGGCACTTCAGAACATCCTATGTTAGGCTTACCCCAGGTCTAACCACTCCAACCTAGTTGTGTCTTGACTCAAATTTCTCGATCAACTATGGAAAACAGACACCCCCTACGAGCCAGACTTCCCAGAGCTCCAGTAAGCGTGCCGAAGTGAGGACAGGCTTGCCCAGTGCACACTTGCAGCCCGAGGGCTGGCTGAAGATACATGAGCTTCTTACAGCTTTTAGAGTACGCCCTTGACTGGGGCTACTCCCAGTGTCTACGCTGCCTCCAGTGGGTGATGGCCGGGTTGGCCAGAGCTGTAAAGAGCTTGAAATCGCCAACAGGTTCTGTCAGAAACGTGCAAGCTGGTGTCGCTCCCTCTTGGACCTCCAAAATCCCCTTCTCATCACTGTCAGTGATGACTGTTTGGACATCAAACAATCGTCACCTGTGCAGTGCTCCACCAGAACCGTGTCTTGAGCCCTGGGAACAAGCGCTTCCTCCTGCTCCACCCCGACCTGCTGACGCAGCTGTGACCACAACCCATCTCCTTTCCCACGCCCCTTCGTCTTTATCTTCCCATTACTTAATTAAAGAATCAGAAAACAATTAAGTGTTCCTGATAAAGTTCTGCTTTTTATCCAATTCAATTAGCTTGTATTAATTACACATTTTTTAGTCAAGGTGTTATTAACTGATAGCGCGAGTGCTGCCAATTTCACTCAGCACGGTGTTTGTCCTACTTACCAACAAGGTTTTTAATTAACTGAGCAAATTCTAGGATTGTGTGTTCTTCTGGGTTCCCCTAAGGAAGAAACGGTTGCTGATTAGAAGTGTAATCCCAACAGCAGAGATCTCTACCACTCAAACTGCATGTACATCTTCAAAGCATCCACGGGCTAACTCTGGCATCTTAGAAAGTCACCAGGCTCCTGCCTCTTCCTGTTTCATCAGGTGCTTAACTGATCGGGATGCTGACTAATCCATCCAGCAAAGTACTAATTTGTACTGAGTACTGCTTTTGTCCTCCAGACTTTGTTAACAAGAACACCCCTCAGCTAGGTCAAGAGCATCTAATAAGGACATACACGTTACCTGGCCTAGAAGACCAGGAGAATTTCTGTATCTAACGTTACTATAACTGCGTTGTCACTTTGCATAAAAGTTTGGTGCTGCAAATTAGCTCTCCTAAGACAATATATTTCCCTCTGGATGCACTGTGTTAACAACTTCAGTAATAATGGATTTGCAAACTTGCACAACGAAGCTGTGACAGAAATGAAATGCACTCATGGATGAGGGCTCTGGGCAAGCCAGAGGGAAAGACTCGATGTGGTTTATAAAGTGAGCTTGCTTTTGGGGGCTTTAAGGAAAATCATTTTCTCCTTTCTTTTCTTCCCTCACACATGACAGCAGCCACTGTCCTTCTTCCTTTCCTATTCCTGCTACTATCTATTTAGAGTGCACACGCACAAGCAGGGATGGGGGTGGAGAGAGAGAGGGAGACAGGGAGAGAGGGAGAGAGAGAATTCTAAGCAGGCTCTGTGCTGTCAGCACAGAATCCGACCCAGGGCTTGAACCCACAAACCATAAAATCATGACCTGAGCTGAAAGAGTTGCACGCTTAACCAACTGAGCCACCCAGGTGCCCCCCAATTCTGCTACTTTTATTTGCCACCTCCTCTCCATCATAAGAGACCATCATCAAGTTTAGCAATTTCATATCCTAAATACGCTGCACTCCCAACTTCCTGGTCTGGTCGAAGCTAGAAGGAAAGAGAGGCAGGAAGGGACGCTGGTCTTACATATGAGCACAAAGGAAGGACTAATTAGCAGAATGGAGTGATAGGAACTTGGGAGGGAGGGGCCCTGTCTATGTCAGGACTACTGGCAGACATTTTTCAGACTTCAGGGAAGACAGGTTTCTATAAGAGATGGAAGTTCCCAAATGGCCCTGTGCAAAGTCACATAACCCCCAGAAAAAAAGAAGGAAGGAGCCGGGTATCTAAGACAAGATTGGTCACTTTAGGAGGGCGATAACTGACAACATGCACATTTTAAAGGGTCTGGAGCAAAAACCCAGGATGAGGGTGGCATGGCCTTTAAAGTATCAGGTAAGCAAATGCTCAAAAGACACTGAGGCTCACAAGACGTGTCTCATTCTATTTTTAACTTCACATTTCTTCAAAAGTGCATGAAGGTAGCCCTACGTAGGCCCTTGCAGCAACTGGCCCCCATGATCGGTCAACAGCCAGACAAGGGAGTGACGTCTCCATGTCTCCTGTTTGGTCAGAATTCCCTCCAAACTCAGGGAGACAGGAACTCTACAGCTTGACTGCTGGTTACAAAGAAAAGTACAAGGAAAGGTTTTTGAGGGAAGTGGTTTCAAGAAATAAGCAGGCATGACCACTCCTGTGCAGGAAGCAGGAAGAGGTGGTTTGGGAGAAGCACCTGAAACAGACTCCAAGTCTTGTCAAGGTGAGGCCATGGCTCCAAAGAAGCTACTGTCAGGGGCCATAGGCAGAACATCTTGAATGATGGACAGTATACACTGGACAAGATAGAATGAGGGTGTCTGGGTGGTCAGTTGGTTAAAGTGTCCAACTTCGGCTCAGGTCATGATTTACGGTTTATGGGTTCGAGCCCCATGTTGGGCTCTGTGCTGACAGCTTAGAGCCTGGAGCCTGCTTCAGATTTTGTATCTCCCTCTCTCTCTGCCCCTCCCCTGTGCGCTCTCTCTCTCTCTCAAAAATAAACATTGAAAAAAAATTAAACAAGATGGAATGAAGCCATTCAGAAGACAGTAAGCAAGAGGGTAGGGGGACTCCAGACATGAACATGAACTCTGGCTGAGAGCTAAGGAGGAGACTCAGAGGGTCTGACCTTGCCCTCCAAATGCTTGGAAAGCTACCACACTGTAGAGCCATCAGACTAGCTATGAATGGCCCCCATGCTGGGAAGTAAGGCCAGTGGGTAGCTCACAGACACCAAGATTATAGTTCCAAATATAAGGAAACTCTTCCTGCCAATGAAGTGCTCTGAAGGGAAGCACGTTCACCAAGCAGAAAACCGTGGGGCAAAACCACCTTCTGATCCCTCTAACAGAGAGACTCTAGGACCATGGGAAGCAATGAAGGAAGAAGCAACAAAGGTGCTCGGGGCAATCAGTTGAACTATAGATGTGATGAGAAACTGGGAAACTTTAACAACGTCTGTGATCTGACTCTCACTTAAAAATGTCTTACAGAGAGTAGATTTATTATGTCAAACAACGGAGAAAGGAATGCACACAAAAAAATGTCCATCTACAGCCACAAAGGATGTCACACATTTTTAGACCCAGGCCATTCAGGATGACAGAGGTGGGTGTTGTTGTTGTTGTTGTTTTATTAAAAAAATTTTTTTTAACATTTATTTTTGAGAAATAGAGAGTGAGCGGGGGAGGAGCAGACAGAGAAGGAGACACAGAATCCGAAGCAGGCTCTAGGCTCTGAGCTGTCATGACAGCACACAGCCTGCCTCTGGGCTCGAACCCATAAACTGTCCGATCATGACCTGAGCCGAAGGCAGACGCTTAACTGACTGAGCCACCCAGGCGCCCATGAAGGTGGGTGAGCGTTTATCATGCCATTCATCCATGCCTTGCAGACATTTTACTCCTTTGCAAACTCTTACTTTGTTTTGTGTTTATTTTTTCCTCTGTTATTCAGCAGGCAATACACACGTATGGCCTACGTGTGCTGCTGGGAAATATAGCACAGCCTGCTGCCCTGCATGGTTTTACAAAAGCACGGAACTCTAACATGACCTGGGGGGCATGGAAGGGGCGGACGTACTCACCAGGTTGACGGGGCTGCTGACGTTGCTGTTCATGAGAGCCACGAGGCCATTCACCAGATCACTGGAAAAGACGGGAAGGCAGGGTCAGGCGTCGCTTGCTATAGTGCCCAGGTGCCCTGCAGACCCACCGCATCTCCCGGAAGAAAACCAAAACCCAAATGGAAAACCAACAGTCAAAAACAAAATCCTGCACATCAGCAGCGTTGAGAATGCTGTACTCATGGATGATGACATGATGTCTGGGATTCGCTGTCAGTGTGTGGGGGACAGACGGCTAAACAGGATGGAAGCTGACTGATGGGCCTACGTGCTCTACTTCTGTATATTTCTGGAACACTTCAACGATTAAGCAATAAAAATAAAATAGGCGTACACCCCAAAAGATGGTGTTTCTACAGCTTCTGATGAAAAGTCCATGTTTAATGTGAACCATGTAGCTGGTCCATGTGAAAAAGCAATGATTCAAAAAAAAAAAAAAAAAAAAAAAAAAAAAAAGGCCCACTGAAATGAGAGCACTCCAGTATGTAATTCTCATACTGGCAAATCACAGATAAAGCCAAACAATGCAGGTTGAAATAAACCGGACCACTGCTGCCGCCCCTCAAACTTCACTTTGCCACCTCCCCCCGCCCCACCCCCCCCAGACTCCTCGCATGGAACGGTCAGGGGATCTGGATGTTTCAGATGGATCGTGACCGACTGGGCCATGAAGGTGAAGAGAAGTAAGCAAACTTTCGCTTACCAAGGTTTGGTTCTTATTTTCAGAGGCTTTAAAGTGTGGCTCTGTTAAAAAAAAGTTACTTCGTAAAAATGACACCTCACTGTGGCACACAAGCACTTGTTCCACGTCTACTTTCATCGGCTGTGCTGCTCAGGAGATGTTTAAAGTTCTGCTCTGGTGATCCAAAGGCAGTCTATGTTGAAACCTTCCCCTCCTCCTCTGTCATTACCAGCAAGGAGCAGGTTGCCAGGGTCAGTTTCCAAAAGAAAACCTGTTTTTGCTTTCCTTTTCATTAGGGAAAAAAAAAAATCTGGGGGGTGGGATATTTAGCAAACTAGTTTCTGAATTTTTGTCTCTGACGATTGAGTATTTTATGTGAATATGCCTAAAGTCCGTTCCACTCTCATAGGTCAAGCTTCATCACGATGGCAGTAATTATTATATTACATCACAACACGTCTCTCATGGCATAGGCCACTACATAACTCGTAAGAAGACGTTAAAAGCTGCCATTCTGTAGCATCCACAATCATTTTTTGAACTGAAGTGGGGTGGGGGAGGGAGGGCCCGCATTAAACTGGAAGGCAACGGACTCGTGCAGTCATCCTCGTGGCAGGGACACGCATTTTTTATGTAATAAGTTGGCAACTTTTAAGGTCAAAATTGCACAGATCACACTTTTAACCTGAAGCTCTTTGAAAGTGTCATTTTGACAAAGTGACTTTAACAAAAAAAAAAAAGAAAAAAAAAAAAAAAGCATGACTTTCTTGTGTGAATGAGGCCGTAACCTGACCGTGAAAACATCAGACCCAGTCATGCCAAGATATGAATGTGTATGGTATGATCACCTGGACCTCAGAAACCATGAAATGTCGCTTCAGGGCAACTGTGGATTTTGGAAAGTTAACTTAGTACAGTAAGCACAGACTCAGACGTTGCACATTTTTAACTGCAAAGTAAACAAATTCTCAGTTTCTAAAAAACAGCTTGGTAAAAATAGCAAAACTGTAAGTTATCTGCCTCAGCAGGGTCTTGAATAACAAAAATTGGAAGTCAGGAGAGCAGTCTGCCCGAGCTTGCTACAGCCATCGGAGCACACACCGTGGGCACGTTTGGTCCTGAGCTGGCATGGTGTCGGTATGTGCACCACTGAATTCTTAAAATATTTTAATCACTGGCGGAAGAGGTATGAGGCTATTTTAAATGAATTTTGTATCTGCTGCTTTTGAAATAATGAGCATGGCGAAAAAGATCCAGTTCTAACTGCTCTGTTACTGCACAGTCTCAATGACAGTTCACGAGCTGTCACCGCTGGAGACGTTTGGGGGCCACCGGTGAGGTGGCTCCAGGAAATGCCAGGAACTGCAGGACTCCCTCACAATGTGCACAGACTGGGGGTGGGCGAAGGCAGGTGGGATGAAAGTGTGTTATTAGGAAAGATGGTGCTCGATACCCAGAGGTCCAATTAAGATGGTCCGGATACAGAAATGTAGCATGATGAATTTTCTCTGAGCACATGGTTCCTGGGGTAAGTGCTTTGAAATGAAAACAATCCTGAAGGAGTGGCTGCTGCAAATTTCCTGGTTAAATCCTTCTTAAGAGTATCTGGGCAACAAAATGTACCAGTTATATTTTACTCCCAGGCTTTGTGTCCTGCTCGGCAAGACACTCAAGGCCAGGGAGGGGAAAAAAAAAAAAAAAAAACAAAACCAACCACTGACCGTGATGTATGTTTATTCATGGCTTTCTTTTAGACTAAATGTGAAAATTAACAAATACTTTCGGGGGAAAAAAAAATCTATGGTAGTTGCTTTTATTTTTGTTTAAAAGACTTTTTTTTTCCCTAGAAGTTCTATTTTTCAAAGAGACTTCCACCCAGGACTCTCACATAATCAGACAAAAGTCTATGCGGTTGCTCTGGCCAAGATGGCCCAGACCTGTGCCCGCCCCCCCACCACCCCATCACTGCTGTAGCACCCCTGGGATGGCCTCGGGACACACCAGGAATAGCATTTTCCGAATGACAGGCATCCCAGGGTATTTGCATTGAAAAGTGAAAAATACAGGGTACCCAGATGCAGAGCTGGATTTTACGAGGATTTAGGATATCAGAAACTAATAAAGAACTCATAGTAACCATGTCATGTGGGGAAATATCTTGGTATATCCAACTGTTTATAACTCTCTTCCCAGAACCCAAGCTGCATTTTAAAATGTCACCAACTGAACTGACAAGAAAACTAGACATATGAGGATTAACAAGAAAACGATAAAAATTACCACGTGAGACTATTCAACAAAGTTCTCAAATGTATTTTTTTCCGTTCCAGCATAAAATCTGACATGAGGACAGTCTACCTTATCTTTCCTTTAATGAGGACAGTCTCACCCGCCCCAGAAAGCCACATTTCAAATGGGTCTGATTTCAGCACCTGTGGGTTTGCTGGATGATTAAGGCCATCTCTCCAATTGGTGTGAACCGGAAATCAAGTCGCCCTCAGAACTGGGCAAGTTTCCCTATGAAACACTAGGTGGCAGTAAAAGATTAGCACATGAGTCATAAAAGTCTGGGACTTACTTGCAAAAAAAAAATTAAAGATTTTAAACGTGGGGCTTGAACTCGCAACGCCGAGGTCAAGAGTCACATGCTCCACCAACTGAGCCAGGCAGGCGCCCCTAGAATTTTAGCTTTTAAACAGAGAACCCCAAGGGCTTTCCATCTGAAAATTAAAACGGACTTTTAACCGAGTCACGACAGAGATGTGAAAATAATTAACGTATAAAACAGACACAGGCTGTTTGGGCCGCACCACCTCTGCCGGAAGCGGCCCAGCTGCCTTACCTGACGTACTGGAACGCTCTCGTCTGTGACCCGGATCCATACACCTAGGAGGAAAGCAACAGTCAGGTTGCCCGAGAAAACCACACTGCAATGGGAAAACGGGGTTCCTGAGAACTCCAGGGGCACAGACTGACCTCCGAACTGACAGCGGAGGGGCAGTGATGCGACAACTCACTCTGTACTTCAAAATAATGCCCCAACACGAGAACATGCACATACACACGTCAAGTCTGTCCTCCAGAGTGGGCAGCGGGAGGAGTTGCTTCTACTGCGGTCTTGTGATGGGTCATGGATTACGTTGGGTTCTGGGGCCTCTGCGTCCAGCAGGGTGACGGACACGCATAAGCAGTGAGCAGTACATGGAACAGTCCACCCCGACTGCCCATCAGAACAGCTGGTGCTCAGTCAGACCAGTCACAGAATCTCTGGGGAGGAGGCGGCAGGCACCTCGGTATGTTTACAACCAGTTCCCCAAGCGATCCTAATGTGCAGCCAAGTTTGAGAACCACCCAGGAAACTCTGGATAGGAGATGGAGGTGGCGGGAGAGAGGAAGGGGAGGGCTTCAACGCTCCATTTGTGTCCCCTGCACATCATCATGTCTCCGGGCCTCCACTCGGTTCCTTTCCTCCACCGCTACAGACCCCCTTGTCTAAACGTCCCCTCCTTGTGACACTTCCCTGGCTCGTTCTCCAGGCCAGAATGAACGACTCTGCCCTTGATGCTCAGCCATTCACACCATTCCTCTAGACTCTCTCCGCCACTCACACCAGCTTCCTAGGCTGTGGGCTCCTGGGCACAGGCGCCGTGTCTGACTCACCCATTCCCTGCTGTAGCACACACCACCCGTGCTCCACGAACATGTGCTGAACAGTAACCTTGTAAGCTCTGCAGTTTACAACCGCTTAGAATGAAGAGATGGACACAGAAGGCTCTTTGAAGCACCCCCTATAGTCACAGAGAAGGAAGGAGCCACAGGGCTTTTGTTTGCCTGCTTGTGGTGGGAAGGTGGCAGCGGGGAGGACGAACCACCTTCTGGGACAGCCTGATTTCCAAGCCGGAACAGAACAACACCGGCGCCTCCTGCCACAGGCTGCCTGATGCCAAAGAGGAGCCGGAGGCCAAGAGCCCCACAGTCCACACCAGCCTCCTGGCCTTGCTTCCCAACAGGGCTATGCAGGGCTCGGGCCGCCGGACTGGAGAAGCAAATGGGAAGGGACAGGTAAAGGGAGAAAAGCATGCCTCACAGGCACCTGCCTTTTTCTTTCTTTAAAAGGTTTATACCTGAATAAACATTTGCATATACCAACGTCAAAGGGGCATCAGACTGACCTACTGGGGCGAAGGCCCTCCCAGCGAGAAAAGCCCAGGGAACTGATTTAGGGAGCCTTCTGTCTACAAGACACAAAACATCGAAGAAAGAGGAGTGCACCTCTCAGAAGCAGACCCACCCTTTCCGGGCAGTTCTGCCTGAACCCAAAGCCTTGGTCTTGCTGGCCCTTCTGCTACATTTGGGCAAGTCAGAAAGGAAGCCTCAGGCCCAGTAAGTAGGAAGTAGAATTGGGAGTGGGGGAGGGCCATCCACTACTGCAATGCTGGCTCGTCCCCTTGGAAATCCACCTCCATCCGAGGGGTCCTGCAGGTGTGACGCCCGTAGTATTTTTCGTACAACCTCATTACAGATGGGGTCATGGAAGCTCAGAGCGCTGCAGTGACCGGCATCCAGGAGAGCAAAGTCTACCCTGACTCCAAGTCCGGGGATCTTTTTCCTACCCCACCGCATCAGTAATTTCAGAACGGCCTGTAGCTTCAGCTGTCAGCGATGGCCTACCAGTTGGCACTGAGCCATTCTCCCATCTCATTATAATGTGATCCGATTTAGACGACCCCCCTCAACCCGAGTGACCGCATCCTCGATGCATAGGTTTGCAGATGTGAAAGCCATACTGTTGGTTGTCGGCCATGTACCTGCCGCTCCCGGCTTGTGGAGTCAACACGGAGGGTGCAGACACTCCTCTCTGCCTGCACCTTCCCGCCGCCCCTGCTCAGGTCCCTGCGACAGCGGGTCAGGTGGTCTGCTGCCACGTGCCGGCAACACGCACAGAAGCCCACTGCACGTGCAGAGCAGCAACGGCCTTCAACGTGCCTGGCTGCAGGCGTGGTCTCTACTCCCACGAGCCCTCCGTCCCCCTGATGGGACCCAGTGCCACGGGCTGGCTGAGCCAGAGCCAGAGCCAGGGGTAGGTTAAGTGGGCTGCCCGCATTAGGACTCTGAAGAATCACACCACACGCCTTCTCAACAATAGGAGTTAAGAGAATCGTGATGGTGACGCTCACAAAACGTTGTAAACCCAGAGGGAAAACTCAAGCAAGCTGCGTCTGTTGAGTGTTTCGCACAGTGGCCTTGTTCAGAGGGCCCTCCCAGACGGGGCAGGGATGACCAGAGGCCAGGATGTCCTCAGGCACACCTCCCCAGCTGTAGGCACCTGAGTCGGCAGAGGCGGGGCTCAGTCTGTCTCCTTGAGACCCAGAGACAAAAGCCCCTCAGCAGCACCCCCACCGCAGACACCTTCCACTGAGGTCCCACTTGATGTCCAAGTGGGGTAGCAACTGGCCCTCGGAAAAGTCCCTGTTACAGAAGGAGGCAATGGGAGGACCCCTATGCCCAGGCTGTGGGAGGAATGCAAGGATTCCGGGGACCCCCACGCACAACTCTCCTGGATCCTGTCAATGATCGACTTTGAAGATGTGCTCCAGTGTGCGCACTTAGTTCAAATGCACTGTGAGTGGTGCCCCTGGACCCTTCTTCCCTTGCATCCTTATAAAGTCCTATTGGATTTAAGTTTCTGTAGAGTATCGTATCCTTCATCTCTGCTTTGGTTTAAATCCGTCTCCCTATATACATCCCCAGTATTTATTAATACGATGACCTTGAATTCTTGTGTGTACAGTTCACTGTGTGCAACGTGAAGAAATAAAGAAAGGGTGCACGTGGGAGAGAGAAGATGCTATGTGCCCCTCTCCCCAGCAAATACACCCACCCTGACCTCAGAGCACCCGGAGCCCTGCATACCCCCGGCCCAACCATAAGGCACACCAGGGCAGGCACCGAATCTCACCCACAGTCCTGACAACAAGCAGATAAGCAACAAATGCTACAACATGAACAACCCAGGGCCTGGTGCTGCCGGTGAGTACGGCACAGCTCCCACGGCTGCCTAGTTTTCCTCTACGAGAAGACACCAGGGCTTTTAGCAGCTCTGGCTTCGCTTCATGGAACGAGAGAAGAGCAAGGAGATTCAGGGTCCTGCTCAGTCTGGTAACGAGGGCTGTGTGCAGGTCAAAGCAGAATGGAGATTCAGGAATTCCCAAAAGGGAGAGGTAAGCCAGTGGGCGGGGAGGCAGCCAAGAGCACAAGGAGCACTACCAGGGAGCATCACAGGGGAGAGGGGAGGAGCATACTGAACACTGCAGGGGAGCACCACAGGGGAGCACTCTGGGGGAACGCAGCAAACGTGGGGGGCATGAGGAACACTGCGGGGCGATGGGGGTCATGGGGAGGACAGCCAGGGAGCATGGGGAGCACTATGTAGCGAGCAAAGAGAGTAGCACAGGAAGCACTGCAGGGGAGCACAGAGAGCATGGGGTCATGAGGAACATGCAGGAGTATAGCGAGCTCTGCAGGGGAGCACTAGGGGGAGCATGAAGAGCACCACAAGGAGCTTGTCAGGATAAGGAACACGGGGGGTGGTGGGCGAGGCATGAGGAGCCCTGCGGGGCAGCATGGGGCGCATGCATCAGCCCAAACCCCACTGCTGTGCCTCGTGCCTCTGTCAACGAAGGCCCCAAATCAGAGAGCACTTCCGATACTACACTGTGGATACAAACAGTGTATAAATAAAATGCAGACTTTGGTCTCAGAAGTAGGGTTTCTCCAAAATTTCCCTTTAGAAAAACAGCAAGACTTTTTAAAAGATACAGACTGTGACTCAAACCCCAATTCTTACACATCCAGAAAAAAATCAATGTTATCTGCAAGTTGGAATAAATCACAGGAAGGTGGCAAGACAGAATTAAACCCCACTGTGAACATGTGTATAGGTCACATGTGAGCGAGCAAGTGCTTAAACTGAATGGTGAACTCAAGTCTCTTCAAAATAAACTTAGTAAGCTAGCCCTCCTCGACTATTTTCTAAACTCAACTATTTTCTAAACTTTCTGAACTGGATTGCAGGATTTTCTGAGCTTCTGTGTGCTCAAACTAGACAGAACAGAGCTTCTGTGCGTGACTCACAGAACTCAGCAAAATATTCCGAGTTACCCTAACAGAGGTCTATGACTCAAGGTGGGGACAGGTCCAAAGAATGGTATTTGCCCAGAGATAAGATAACAAAAGACTTCAGGGAAATAGCAGCTGGAAGGCGGGTGACCACAGTAACCCAGCTTGGAAAAGGGAAGGCAAGATACTAAGCTGCTACAAATGAGATCTTTAGTCTTAGAAAGAACTCGCTGGCAATGAACAGGAAGGGAAAGGATGGTTGTACCTCCTCGTTAAGCAAAGTGTTCCCCAAGATGGGCTGGACAGAGAGTCATGACACATGACCTCCTCCTCCAAGACTTCTCCACAGAGCCATCTGACGAAAGAAGAGAGGCTACCTCAATGGGGCAGCAAAGGACAAAAAGTTTAGCGACTCCATCAAATCACTAAAGGGAAATAGAATGCTGTGTGACAGGAGAGACCAGACACTTCTGAAAAGCCTCCCTGAGGACTCCTGCCACCAGAGGCGCCTAGAAAAGATGGAACGCGGCGTGTTTTGGACTCGTCGCAGTCCTGCTCGGCACCAGTCGTCCTGCTGCCGGGTCCCTGGCACAGAAGCTCTGGTGGCGAGGAGACAACACATGAGTTACCACCATCTGCCCACAATAGGTGCTTTCTTGGGCTGGCGAGGACTAGCTTCCCACCTGACACTTGGAGCACTGGCTGCAGCCCAGAAGGCAATCAGTCAAGAAGCTGTTTCTCAGAAAGCTTTTAACAGTTTGCTCTGCAAACAAAGCAGCTCTGATCTCGGGTGTGAACATAGTCAGGGAGGGCAGTGGCTAAAAAAGCTCCAGGAGTGTCCCTGAGGGTGAGGAATTCTCAACCAAGCAGCTGGACTTGAGGGGTTCCTGTGCAGGAACCCCGGGGGCCCAAACAGCAGGCAGAAGGGGAACACGGAGGAGAGGCAGCTTAGCTTTCAGTAACACTAAGCCCACTACTTCCAGAACAAGCCCCAGAGCCCTTGTGCTCATCACAAAGGCAAGCAGCCACTATAAACCCAATCGTTAGCTTGACCAGCACTCATCACACGCCTCCTGGGCACCAGGCACTCTTCTGGCAGCTGGGGACTCGGCCATGAATGAAACTAGATCCTGATTCCAGAGCTGACACTCGAGAGGGGATTGGTGGCTGGAAAAATAATACTTCAGTCAGTGATCAGTGCAGGGAAAACAACAGAAAGCATGGTTAGGAGGGGAGAGTGGCAGGTGGGTGTCATTACATATAGAATGGTCCAGATGAGAGGATGATTGAACAAGGAGATGCCTGGAAGGAATGTGCTCCCTGGAAAGGTAGAAGCAAAAAGCTGGGGTTGCAGAGCAGCGGGGCAAAAAGCTGGGGTATGCAGGGAGGCCCGTGAATCACGCTCTCAGCAGGTGAAAGCTCTCGAGCTTCTACTTATCTTTAAAGGATCCCCTGGCTGCTGGGCAGAGAGCCCCTGACAGGGAGAATGAGCGGCTGGAAGGCCAGGGCAATAAACTGGGAGTGTGTGGCATGAGGGCCAGGGGCAGTGACAGAAGAGGTAGACGGGGCCGGATTCTGAATCTCTCTATGGCAAGACCACCAGGCTGTGCCAATGGAGTAAGAAGGAGAGGAGCCAGGGTGTCCACGGCGTGGCCATCTGCAGGCCCCGAGGCTTGGAACCAGCAGCTGGTAAGTGGGAGGGGGGAGCAGGTGTGTGGCACCCTGAGAAAGGGTTTGGATTCACCTCTCTCCCGCATGTGTGCAGGAAAGTCACCCACAACATGTGTCTTGCCCTGGATCAGGGGGCACATCATCTTGTAACAGGCTCAGCATTTTGTTCTGAATAGGCAGTGGTGTAGCCAACCTAGCCAAGAAGAAATAGGAGCACCACAGGGAACAGCGATCGAGAGCAGAGGCTCCGGCTCCGACTGGCAGCCGCTGTCCGGCCACATAAGCTTGGGCAATTCCTCTAACCTCCATGATTCAGTCTTCCCAGCTGGACAGTGGGCTAATAGAACCTGCGCCCCATACATCTGTCGTGAGCACTGAGTGACTTAATGGAGCTTCAGTCTCCCCATCTGGACAACAGGCTAATAGAATCTGCGTCCCCCACATCTGTCGTGAGCACTGAGTGACTTAATGGATGCAAACATCACTGAATAGGAGACGGTAAATTTACTCTATTGAGAGACAGATGGATGGATACGTATGTACACAGAGCTGTAACGTTCCCTCCGGAATCCACTCAGCTGATAAGCAAACCATCCTGCAGTTTTCAGAGTAACCAGACCCTTATCTACCCTGGATGTCCACCAAACACTGAGCCTGAAAGGACGCAGAGGCTACAGGGCTGGAAGATGTGAGGAAGACAGGAGGAGGAGGAGGAGGAGGAGGAGGAGGAGGAGGAGGAGGAGGAAGGAGGCAGGAGGGCAGAGGAGCAGGAAGAGGAGAG
This sequence comes from Panthera tigris, assembly GCF_018350195.1. Lineage (NCBI taxonomy): Eukaryota > Metazoa > Chordata > Mammalia > Carnivora > Felidae > Panthera > Panthera tigris. The sequence goes on along the minus strand of NC_056662.1, from coordinate 54,035,655 downwards.
GAAGAGAGAACTGAGGATTGAGCAAAACCAAAGAAAACCATCTGAACTGAATCAGCAAACCCCACACAGAGCAGGCGAGAGCCACTCCTCCCCGAGGAGGCGACAGGGGGTGGTGGAGATGAGCTACCCATCCTGACGCCACAGGGGTATCTGAGGGCATCAGGCGGCTGGTGCTCACCTGTACTCTACGCTTGAACCACTGACCCCAAACCACCAGGGTCCTGAAGCCTCCCAGGTTGAGTGCAACCAGCAGAGGGCATATGGGCGTCACCATGACAACTGCCAAGACTTGCCCCAGACACCTCACTTAGCAATCTGAGGGTCACTGAGGACACACACAGCCCTGGCTACAGCTGGAGGGCCAGAACAGTGTCCAGAAAGGTGGTTGCTGGCAGGCTGGTGCGGCCAGACATACCGAGCAGCATGGACCCAAGCAGCATGGACCAGGCTGTAGCCCGCACACTAGACTATCTGTGCGCCTGGAGAACAAGCCCACCAGGTTCTGCTGCTTCTCTTCCGGGTTCTAGCCCTGCGCCTTCCCTCCTCGTCACTAAGGGCAGCAGGATGTGCCCCGCGCAAAGGGACAACTGCGGGAAAATTATTCCCTGAACCAAGAGGCACTGCTCCTTTGTCACTTGCTGGCAGACTGCCAACTTTTTCTGCCCCCACCCGAGGCCCGCACAAACCGTGAGCGGCTCGCCCTGTAGCGCCTGCAGGATGAAGTTGCTGACGACCCGGCCGTCGTTCATGTGCATGCGTGGCCCAAAGGTGTTGAAGATCCTGGCCACCCGCACTTCCACGCCTTCCTGGAACAGCAGAAGAGGACGTGAGATGCAGTTCACTTTGTGTTTCTGGTGCCCGGCCCATAAAGGAAGTCTGAAAATGTCTGGCTTTTTGCTCCCAGATGAGGGTGGTTTTCTGGTTCAGTCTACATGATGCATTCGTTAACAAATATGAGGACTGCACACAGTTATACCAAACTCAAATGTGTCCCCAATCCCACTATCAGGCCACTGGCATCAACCCTCTGCCAGAAAACCTGAGAGGTAGCTAAACAGTACAAGGGGAAAACACGTTTGGAGAAAAATTTTTTCCCAGCAAATAAATATCTATTTCCCAAATAGGACCATGCCATGCATAGTCCTTTATAATCTTCTTCACACAGTATTTCCTGCAGGTTTACTAGTCAATAGTGATTTAAATGTCAATGAATGTTTAATAGCTGATTTGAAGAAAAACAAGCAAATACTTTATCCTGGAAAAGAAGGGACATACGGGTATTCTTTTGAAGAGCCACGCTGTCTTACACTCCCAATCTGGTCCACTGGAAAACTTGTTTTAGTGAAAACCTAAAGACAATCTGGCACCCCCTGTAGGTTGGTATCTAAAAGACCTGGAAAGATACATGCCAACATTATTTAAAATGGCTGTCTCTACATGGTCGGATTACAGGTGCTCACTTTCTTCTACGTGTTTTTTAAATCTATTTTTGTTCCAATAAATATGTATTACTTCTTTTTTATAGTAAGATAAATTTTTTTAATTTTATTTTTTATTTTTTAAAACGTACATCCAAATTAGTTACATATGTGAAACAATGATTTCATGAGTAGATTCCTTAATGCCCCTTACCCATTTAGCCCATCCCCCCCCAACCCTTCTCATAACCCTCAGTTTGTTCTCCATATTTATGAGTCTCTTCTGTTTTGTTCCCCTCCCTGTTTTTATATTATTTTTGTTTCCCTTCCCTTACGTTCAACTGTTTTGTCTCTTAAAGTCCTCATATGAGTGAAGTCATATGATTTTTGTCTTTCTCTGATTAATTTTACTTAGCATAATACCCTCCAGTTCCATCCACGTAGTTGCAAATGGCAAGATTTCATTCTTTTTGATTGCCGAGTAATACTCCGTTGTCTATAATATACCGCATTTTTTAAACCATTCATCCATCAACGGACATTTGGGCTCTTTCCATACTTTGGCTATTGTTGATAGTGCTGCTATAATCATGGGAAATATGTAGTACTTTTGTGATCAAGAAAAGTATATTTTCAAATCTATAATCAGGAAAGTTTTTTTTTAATGGTTTTATTGACTTTTGAGAGAGAGAGAGAGAGAGAGAGAGAGAGGGAGGGAGGGAGGGAATATGAATGAATGGGGGAGGGGCACGGAGAGAGGGAGACACAGAATCTGAAGCAGGCTCCAGGCTCTGAGCTGTCAGCACAGAGTCTGATGCAGGGCTCGAACTCACGAGCAGTGAGATCATTACCTGAGCCGAAGTCAGATGCTTAACCAACTGAGCCACCCGGGTGCCCCCAGGAAAGTACATTTTTAAACCCCAAAAGGCTTCTCTAAACTATCTCACGCAATTCTTAATTTCACAGGCTACTTTTTCATGAATCAAAAAGTTAAATGTTTTGGGGCGCCTGAGGGGCTCAGTTGTTTAAGTGTCCGACTCTTGATTTCTGCTCAGGTCATGCTCTCACGGTCAGTAGATGGAGCCCCATATCAGGCTCTGTGCTGCGTGCGCAGCCTGCTTGAGATTTTCCCTCTGGCCCTCCCCTGTGCATGTGCTCATGTGTGCTCTCGGTCTCTCTCAAAAAAAAGTTAAATGTTTGCATTACACCCTGAATTAGTGGACTTCCACAGCATCTGTGTCTCTAATTTGTTTCACCCATTAGACTACAGACACGTATTTTCCAGGCGTCTGAGGACAGGCAGGATGGCAGCGTGAGGCCCAGGGGCTCATGTGCCCTCCAACTCCACTTGTTCTCACTGAGCTGCACTATTCTTTGGAGAGGAACAGTACGTACCTCACAGGGGGATCATAAAAAGGAAGCCGGTCCTGCATAACGCTTGGCACGGGCCTGGCAGCCAAAAGCAGTAGTTGCTATTGTGTTTACTTGACCAGAAAGTTCTTATCTTTTCTAATTCTACTGCCTCAGATCTGGCACAGGCTAGGAGCCAATGGACCCTCAGCTAACCGGGCTGATTATGCACAGACTTCACCACCACTGGGATGACTGAGAGGTGATGAGCTACAGTGTCCCAAGGGTCCATGAGGTCTCCCTGTGGCTGGAACCACCTGGCTGGCCACCTCTGCTCACGGCAGCCTTATCTCTGTCCCAGTTGCTAGACAAACATTAGCAATTTTATGGGCACCAAGATGTGAAACTGCTGGGAAGCATGGATCCAGCAAACAGCTCACTTCTAGAAACCAGAAGGCTACATTTTTGCTAGGGCCTCCCAGCAATACATTATAATGTTCACATGAGCTACTCAGAGTTTTAGGATTAAGGTATGAGCTCTAATTCTAGGTCCATGAATAAATCATTCTTTTCTGTACTGAACTAACCAGAAAATATTTCCAAAATGGGGTGAGGGGGAGAAAGAAGCAGAGATGTTGACCTCAGTAGAAAAGAACTCGAAAAGTAGCCACTTGCATTTAATTGTTAAGATGAGGAAAGATCAGAAGTGGATGAATATGACATTATTCTAGAAAAAGACTGGAAAAGCCTCAGCAAATTTACAAGAGCCAAACCCACGTGCCCAGCAGGGGGAAGCTCGTGGGCTATACAAGGTTTGCAACAAATCAGATGCTTTCATCCTCTGAACTTTATCCTCTGGAACAACCTTCCAGAACAAGGCCTTATAAAAGCCGTGTTCTGAAGACACGAACTGACCAGGATGTAAAGGAGCCTGTTTTTATGGTTTTCCCATTTGGGTTATAAACTTAGGTGCTATAGGACAATGCCTCTGGATAGGTGTGGTTGCCAGGATAGCCACCTCACCTTTCCGAGAATTCGAGCTCTGAAACATGAAATCCATAGCTCTCAAATGAAATCAACATAAACCCAAGGCTCATGCAACATAAGACCCGCTCTCCTATCATGCAGTGGCTCTGGAGTTTGCATACTGCCTCCTCAGGACACAAAGGCCACCCCCATTCTGCACGCACAGTCTAACAGCCCTCCTCCCCTGCTATCCTGCAGGGCCCTTGCATGACAGGGTGGACAGTCAACAGATACTGACACGGCTGCTTATGGTGGCAGCTTGGTGGGTGGACACATACGCACCTTGGAGGAAGGTATAATTACTCCCCGTCTCACACCTGAGGAAAGGGCCAGTGTCTGACACAAAGCCTACTTCCCTGGATGAAACCCCAGAAGGTGCCTACAGGCTGCAATGCCTCTTCGGGGAGACCCTCCTCTGAAGGACCAATGAGCAAACTCATGCACAAACTCCTAATTCATATTCAACCTTCCGTCTGCCAGGGACAGAGTCGTGGTGACTACCGCGCTAGTGCGTGACTTTCCACCATGGCATGTTGCAGGATCTCTGCACACGCACACGCGTGCGTGCACACACACACCAGCAACCCGGAAAAGGAACTGCCGAGTCTTTCAGAATGGCTGGGTTTCACTGTGTCCGTGGTTTTGTCCTGGGTGGGGATCAGGAGTCATTCACTTAGGACTCCGAGCATCAGGAAGCTTTTTATCAAGCATTAGGGCGACTCCTCTAAGTTTGAGACACAGCAACACAAAACCAGTGGAAACCTAAGAGAAGACAATGCTTGGGGTGCCACCCGAGTGAGCATATGTAAGCACACGTAGGTAAAGAACACGTGGCTTGCTTTGATAACTGGGCTTTGGAAACCGTGGCCAGACTGCAGTAATACACAACCCCAGATGGTAAGTTGGCATCAGAAGGTCTCTTCCCCTATTTCTAGGGCCCAAGAAGGGTGAAGGGTTTGGTAGGCAGGCCTGACTGATCAACCAGTGGTAACTCAAGAGATACAGTGAGGGAACAAAGACTCCTCCCTCCCCAAATATCTCCAGAGGACAGAAATGCTGCCAGCAGGGATTAAATGAGCTCTCCCTCAAACGCTCTCTTTTAAAATGCAATCATTGCTTGGCAACTACTGTCGCCAGCTACTGAACAACACAGCATGATCACAGTCACTGTCTTCGCTGATGGCAGGTGCCGGAGGACAGAACACAGAAGCCCTGCTTCGAGAGAGCAGGTGCCGACCAAGAGCTGACCATCTGCCACCCGCTCCGTGGTTGTGGGCAGCCTGCTCGGAAGGCAGGGATGGGGACAGGAGAAATAAGAAATGCTCCTGGATACGACGGGCCTGACTCTGTGATGCTTCCATAATCCTCCTGACACCGCTGGGAGAAGTGCACTCACGTCCCAAGAGCAATAGGATCATGAGGCCCTGAACAGTGACCTGGGTAATTCCCCTACGACCCCTCCTAAATGCATCCTGATGAGGTCTGCAGGCCGTTACAGAACACAGAGCAGTCTTGCCGTGCAGGGTTCTCCAAAGTGCTAAAAAGTTCCAATTCGCTCTCAGTGGTGGCGGAGGGAGGAGGACACACAAGGTCAGGGGCCGCTAGCTACGTGTCTGCCTGGCAATCACTCTCAACAGCCCTGCTTTGGTCTTAACAATCAGCCCAGAGTGTTCGCTGTGCAGCGCATGGTGAAGCCAGGAGGGGTAAGTACTACTCTGCCAGTTTCCGGCTGGGACTTGTGGGGTGTGGAGGGCCAGGTGCTCAGCGAGTAAGCCATGGAGCCAGGAGACAGGACAAGGCTGGCACTGGACAACTCCAGGCCACGAGTCTTGACCCCTACGGGTGAATACTACCTTCAAACATTTGACTTATAAGCTGCTTGCTGAATATATATTTTTCAAACTAAAACATATATACCAACTATGTAATTTTTTAAAAGTACCCTGGGGTGCCTCAGTGGCTCAGTCGGTTAAGCGTCCGGCTTCAGCTCAGGTCATGATCTCACAGTTCATGAGTTCAAGCCCCACGTCAGACTCTGTGCTGACAGCTCAGAGCCTGGAGCCTGCTTCGGATTCTGTGTCTCCCTCTCTTTCTGCCCTTCCCCTGCTCACATTCTGTGTGTGTGTCTCTCTCTCTCTCAAGAATAAATAAATATTAAAAAAAATTAAAACAAAAAAGTACCCTGATGTCACAAAATAAAACAAAACCCAAAAGGCCACTGGACTCGATGATTTCTGAGTTTTCAGTCTTTCTGCTTGGCCAATCTATGGTTTTATGAATGGTGGCTTGTTTTGCAGACCCAGTCCTGTAGGTGGGCCACAGACCCCAGAGAGTCAGAGTCACGTGGGGCCATGAGCTCAACTGCACACCAACCACTGACCACAGCGAGTGGACAAGTCCCCACATTTGAAGTCCCCAGATTCATCCATGTGCACAAAGAACGCAGACCTTAATTCCTCCCTGACAAGTTCAAAGGACAGGTTTCCCCTGGGATCCAGAAGTAGAGTGTTTCTATGAAACCCTTCATAAGCTGGGATGACATAAAACAAAGAAGCAATTACCATGAATTTATATGGGAAAATTTTTGAGCGTTCCCGGACTCCAAAAGTAACCTCTCTTTGCCTTTTCTGATACCCAAGGACACACCTTGCTAACATGAACAGAATAAACCGAGACAAAGCCCAGATGGTCCCGGACACAGGTCAAGGCTCTGGCACCTGGCGCGATGCTGAGATGCTGTGTGTGGCTTCTGGGTAAGGCGCTCGGGGAGGGTGGGGGGGTGGGGGGGTGGGGGGGGGTGGGGGGAGGGCTCACAGCCTCTGTAACGGCTCGATGAAAAACCAACCCTGAATGCTATTTTTGCCTTTCACATGTTTTTGTAAAGGTGACGATCCTGTTTGGGTTCCATCTCATTCCACCCCCTGGAAGAAGACTCACGGGAGCTTCTCCTTCTGTAAAGGATGTGTCCTGAAACGTGTACGTGTGATAGATTTTTCTGGGAAGTCAGGTTCTATTTAGAATATGTTAGCATATTTCCATACATGAAAACAAACTCAGGATTCTGAGAATCTTTTGGAAAAGGGAAAATCGTCCTTTAGATCTTTAGAAAAAGATCTCTAAAATCTTTAGACCAAGATTATTCATGCCTCTTTTCATCTTGATTATATTCTCCATCCTTATCTATTGGATTTATTCAGAGTAAGATACAACCACATACCATATGGGGTCTTCCCAATGAAGTGACAACTGACACTTCAGAGGAGATGTGTCATGTAAAAAAAAAAAAAAAAAGAGTTTAAGTTATTGAAATAACTAAGTAAAAATATGCCAAAGGATGATGGTTTATCCTTCTCTCTGGTCATTCTTTTTTCATCTGTTTCCAGACAGCGTAAATCGTACACCTGAAGCTTTGAATGTATCTTGCTATCTTGAAAGGCTGAATTTATAACTATAAACTGGCACAGTTCCTTGGTGGTTAACCTCACCGCTCTATCAGCGGCTGGTCATTCCAGAGCAATGCCGTGTGGACTGCCGGCCCAGGTGTCCTCACTGAGTGCGTGTGCTTCAGGGCAGCGCCGACGCCCGTGGACTCAGAGCTGCACCTTCTCTTGCCCAGCCAAGCTCCCTCACCCGCGATGCCCCACCGGGACCACCAGGAAAGGGCCAAGGAGCACGCGCTGCCGCCAGTGTGGGTCCTGACTCCACTTACAGGCGAGGGAGCTAAGAACAAGTTTTGTAGCCCACCTTCCCATCTGGAAAATGGGCCACCCACCCCTACTTCAAAGGCATCATGAGAATGAGGGGATATTAAACAGACTAAGCCCTACAGACTGAGCCCTAACAGAGGCCAGCACACCGCAGGCCCTCACAGCCCACAGGGTCCGGCTCCTCTGCGCCACCCAGAACAGGCCTGCAGGGCAGCACCTCCAGAACTGCGGGGCACTGAACTGAGCACTTAGGGTCCACAAGGGCTACATCCACTAAGGAAGCACAAGCAGCAGCAAAGTCAGAGTTCTGAAAATCAGTCACTTGGGAGTGAGAACCCCAAAGATGGTCTGATTTGCCCCAGACCAGGCCACACCCAGAGGGGCCAACACTGACTCCCTCAGACCAGGCCACACCCAGAGGAGCCAACCCCATATGCACAGGAAGTGTCCGACCTACTCTTTCTCAGAGCTAATATAATAATCCCGAGTAAAAGATTTTACTTGGGTCCTAAACGTTTACATCCTTCACAGTCTTCACATGGCGGCGTTTATTTGTTTTGTCCTTATTTTTATCTCTGGATGGGATTACGGGTAACAATTTTTCTTCCTTCCTGCTCATCTGTGTTTTCTTATTTTCTATTCCTGGCCCTGCATCCTGCCAGAGCAGCAACACAAAACACTTTTCGACTGCAGGAAATGCACCAATGTTTCTCTCCTCCTCCTCAGCATGGATTCAGACTAAGGAGGGAGAGAGAACCCGTAGGGGGCCCAGTTGTGGACCCATGGCTCTCCCTGCAAGGAAGCAGAGTTATTTGTAAGGCAAATAGTAGTGGGGTGAAGGTGGGAAGCCCATGCTGTGCCTTCTTCACAGGCCTCTCAGAACTCGGGCAAGGCCAGTGACCTCTGCCCCAGTGCATGGCCCTTGGCTGTGCTGTCCACACATCAAGAGGCATGACCTCTACTTGTCTGCTGTGCGGCCACCAGAACCAGACATGACCTTGCCACCCAGAGGCACGGCCACTCCCTGACCTAATGGCTACCCCACAGGAGCAGGAGCAGTGCTACGGCGGAAGTGCATCACATCTGCTTACGAGTCCCAACTGGCCACAAGGGGCATGTGTTATTTCCAGATGACAGTGACTGTAACACTCACCCAACACGAGTCCTTGGACAGGTGTGCCAAACAATGTGATGAGTCTGGACAAGTCTACAGGCCACTAGGTGCTGTCAGCCGAGACCCCAAGCTTCTCAAAAGCACAGAGCCTTTCTTCTACAAGGCGTTCTGAGACCTAGTACCAGGACATAGTTCCCACAGGTAGAGCCCCTGGTGTTCCAGTGAGAAGCACACGATTAACTTGACCATGGATGTGACTCTTCCATCCACACAACACTCGTCTGCTGGGGCCTTCGGTGTGTGAAGCACATCCCAGACATTCCACAGTAAAGGCATCATTCAAGTGAGGGACTGTCCTTCACCAGGACAGCCCCTGCAATGCAGGGACACCCTCTTGACAGGGCTCTTATCAGGGACACTTAGGCACAAACCAACTGTACACACAAGGAGCTTCTAATGGGAACATGAGTTTACAGTTTTCAGAGTAATGCTACTTGTGCCATTAACCTCCCAAGACCTCCGTGAGCAGAAACATAAATGCTGACAGATCCAGATTTATCTAGATGCTACATTCCCGATATCATGAGCCAGATGAATCGGATGCAATGGTAGTTTGTGTTTTTGAAATGAGTACCCTAGCTAGTGTGTGGATGTGTATCACAGTTCCTGGCATACAGTCGGTGCTCAATAAATGCTGGCTATATTATTACTATCACAATTACCATGAGCTCATACCTTGAGGAGATAGCTATTCCCTATAGACACTCCTTAGACTCACTGAATAAAAGTTCAATTAAAATGACCTATTTGCCCACCAGCTTTAACCTATCTAAAAATTCACTAAGAAACACCACAAGAATGAAAGCAAAAGAAAACAGTTGAGAAACACAAGTCTTCAAACTCTATACAATAAAATCGCAACACGTGCCCCTTAAGAACACAGGTTAGTTTTCTCAAGTACCAACATATCCAGACATTGTTCTCTGTACCTGGGAGGCCATCTTATGTACATTTTATTTTAATATTTATTTATTTTTGCGAGAGAGAGAGCCAGAGTGAGAGCAGGGGAGGGGCAGAGAGAGAGGGAGACACAGAATCTGAAAGACTCCAGGCTCTGAGCTGTCAGCACAGAGCCCGATGTGGGGCTCAAACTCACAGACTGCGAGATCATGACCTGAGCCGAAGTCGGACACTTAACTGACTTAGCCACCCAGATGCCCCGGGAGGCAATCTTAAATTGTGGGGTCAAGGTATTCTGGACTCAAGAATGAGAAAGTTATGCCCTTTCTATAACTGATTAATGCTTCTCCTTTTTTAAAATAATTTTTTTAATGTTTATTTATTTTTGAGAGAGAGAGCATGAGCAGGGGAGGGGCAGAGACGGGGGGAGACAGAAGATCCGATAGAACAGAGCCCAGTGCAGGGCTTGAACTCACAAACTGTTGAGATCATGACCTGAGCCAAAGTCTGACGCTTCTGAAGACTGAGCCACCCAGGCATCCACTGATTAATGTTTCTTAAAATAAATGGATAATACAAGCCGATTGCCCAAAGTAGCTTAGAAAGCAATTAGTTTTGCTTCTGGCTGAGAAAAAAGACAGAATAAATATATGCCCACATAGACAGAGGTTATTTTATAGGTTTTTAATGTTGGTATTTCACTAAAAATATAAGGGAAAAAACCCCTCCTGACAACTCTCCTCTGAAAAAAAGAAAGATGCTCAGGGACACTCAGCGCCGGGCACATTGACAATGCCTCTCCCCTCATGCAACGTGCACTGCCATCTGAGGTCGCCTGCTGCTCCCAGGGACAGGCAATCAAGTCTCTAAGTCCTAGGAGTATGGGCCACACCATCTGACTGCAGTCCACAATGATTTATGCCCATATCCCTCCCTCTACTAGAGGGCATGTCTGGGGGGACCTCAGAAAGCTGGTCCAAGCTCAGGGACAGTGACCAAGGAAAGGATGGACTACTCTGGGTCCTTGCCTGGAGGCAGAGCTGGGGTGGGAACCGAGGCCCTCCACCTCTTGGTCAGTGGGCTCTTTTGGCTACACCATGTGGGTGACCAGATCTGCCCCATGACACCATTCATGGGAGAAACCTCCAGTAGAGCAATGAATAATTAAGAAGGCAGGAAACAGTATGAAATAAATATAAACAACAATTCCTAAGGAAGTTCAAATTAAAGCAATAATAAATTCATTTGCAGACCTATTAAATAACTCAGAAGAAAAGTAAACAACAACAAAAATAAACTTCACTAATTTGAAGGCTTCAGGAAAACACAGGCACTTACTAACTGCTGATGGGCAATTAGGCAATAAAGAAATGTACCATTCATAGTCATGTAACAGCATTCCAAACCAAAGAATGTATCTCCAGGAAACTGTTTTTTAAAACGGACATACACGGGAAAAGCTGCTGATAATACTATTAATTTACAGTAGTGGGAAACTAAACTCTCCCAGTAGCCACTTAATCACGGCGTTTCATTCCTGTATGGTGCTTTGCATTTGACAGGACAGGTGCTCCATGTGTCTACACCCCAAGCCCCCCAGGATGCGGTTCGATACCTGCTTCATGTAGGCATAGCACATGGTCTCGGCAACGCGCTTCCCTTCATCGTAGCAGGCTCGGGGTCCTATTGGATTCACGTGGCCCCAGTAATCTTCACTCTGAGGGTGGACTTCAGGATCTGTGAGTGCAGGAAAGTGAGACCATGTGTTCATCAAGCTTGTATGCATCGTGAACAATGAATATTTACGATGCAAGAGACTGCTCTAGAAAGACCAGGGTAAACATTTACAAATGGAGAGACCCTGATCAATGTTGCACTGCCCATTCTCTAAGTTCCAGTGGGACAGGCTGGACAGTACTTTTACAGGGGAAGAAATAAAGTAAAAGACCAGGGTTCTCTCAACTGCAAGCCCCTCTCCCGTAAACTGTTCTTAACACTTAATTATACAAGCTATAATTAAATGTAATCTACGTGAAGGGATGTATGGTTCAACTTTATATTTATAAAATATGTAATTACAGCAAAGCCTGTACTTCTTGAAATAACTTCAGGAGCACCTCTGTGGAACACAAGGACTTCCCCACGTGCCAACAACCCTAGAACAAACTCGAGAGCCTCAATGAGACATTAGTACCCTGGTCTGTGTAGGTGGAAGGACGGAGCGTCCCTAAGGCAAATGACCGCTTGTTCCCTTAGCACACATTTTATATTTCCCAACTTTTGTTTCTCTGGTGTGTAAATCAATCACATTTTAAGATGTGCCAAAGGCACAGACCATTTAAAGAAACCTAGTAACAAATTCTTTTTTAACACAAGTGTATTTTGGGAATGTGGATACCTAATTTATATGGCACACTAGGAATTTTATACAGCCATAGCCAAGAAACCTGGACAGTGTACAGGAGCTCTGCGTTATAAATTCATCTCGTGCTTATCTTATAGCCAAAATCTGACTGCAGCTCATGGATACAGAGTCACGAATACACAGGTGCCCGAGTCGGCCGGCCCCCCTCGGAGACTGGTGTCCCCCACCCCTGCAGTGTGGCCGAATCCAGGGGCAGGTTCAGACCTCTCTATCCAGTGCTGTGGTTTAAAATTCTCTTAAGAAGGGGGCATGTTTCTACTACAGGATGAGAGAAGAGGTCTATGGCAAATACCCCCTGAGAGAAGAAAACCAGCAACTTAATTTCACACAGATGTTAACAGATGATTGACATTAGGCCTTTTCTGGGAATTTCTGACAAGGGCCAGGCAAGCTAGACTCCAAAGAGACCATCATAAATTTGGCAAATGGTAAGAAAGAAGACCAGGCACACGCATGCATCTGTCCCTCAATTGGCACCCTGGGCTGAAGTGTCCAGGGTGCCCAAGTTTCAAGACACCACTTTAAAAGTGCCCACTCTCTGTGATAAAAGTAAAGGTCTAGAGTCACAATTGATTTCCAATTAGTCTCCCCTTCTCAGCATTTTGTGAGGCTAACACACTAAGCACCCACTCCACAAAATGCCAGTTTCCTGCACTATTCAAACATCAGAGCAGACCAGTTACACCCTGATGTTACTTAGAACCCTAAAAACTGATGACAAACTGTCATCAAATGTGCAGATAATAAATGAAGTGAGAGGAGGAAGAAGGCTGGACAGGGAAAAGATGTCACTGTGCCCTTTTGGCCAATATGAGGAATACCTTTATATCTGAGACATTTAAAAAGATTCAGCCCTTTGAGGTGCATGTGGGTGGCTCAGTTGGTTAAGTGTCCTACTCTCGATCTTGCTTAGGTGATGATCTCACGGTTCATGGAATAAAGCCCCGCGTCAGATGCTGCGCTGACAGTGTGGAGCCTCCTTGGTATTCTCTCTCTCCCCCTCTCTCTCTGACCCTCTCCTGCATGCTCTCTCACCAAATTAAAAAAAAAAAAAAAAATTCAGCCCTCTCAACTGTGATATATAAAGCTCATCAGAGGAAGAGAAGGGGAATCATCCAATGACTTATAAAGGGAAACTGACCCCTTGTGAAGTCTTGCTATGGAAAGCAACAGGGAGGCGGAATGCAAACCCACTCAGCTGTCTGTTCTAAAAGCAATGAGGGGAACAGGTAGGGGGTGGATGCTTTTAACTGCCAAGATTTCATTTTCACAGGGATTACAAAGAATAGAACTGCATTTAGTAGAACTTCTCTTTTTCTAGATTTTTTTTTCAATCAGTTCCCTTATTTAAAAAGAAAAAAAACAAAACAAACATCTCTTCCTGTTTTGCCCCTTCACTTCATTTCTCTGTCCAAAACAGTAATGTGAAGTAGATAAGTTGCACGTCAGGGTCTAGCTTCTGCTGCTTCAACAATGCCGTCCTCTACAACCCTGCACCCGTTGGTTTGGGGTTGAACCTGCACCCCTCATCCTGCTCCTAACCCAGGCTGGCTTAATGGGCCTGGAGGGGAGGTAAAGTTCTGCAGGTTGGCAAAACAGGCTCGTGGTTTTCTGGCATTCCCTACTTAAGGTTCTTCCAGAAGTCGTTATACAACAGGTGAGGCAATCAGTACATATCTCTTTGCCAAGCAAGCAAAAGCCAACCTCTGAGCTCTTGGTGGGTCAGGCTCACAGCACCCACTGCTCATACTGAAGAATAACGTGCTCCAGCTAACCTGGCCAAAAAATCCCTACTGCATGATTTCTGGGGTCCTTTCAGAGCCGAATGGGAAACACCCCTCTGTGGCTTTGTAAATGGCGGGGCCTCCTGCGCAAGGTGACATGAAGCAGTCGTCCAAGGGTGTTCTTCGGCGGGAGGAAAAGGGGTTCGTGCTTTTCCGAGAGCAGACCACGGGTGGCTGACAGGTGGCCTCGCTGCTGGCTCGTGCACAAGCAGGGAGAGTGGGCTGGGCCGTCTTACACACGGAATCCTGCACTCATTTTTGATTCCTTCCTTCACCTGAGACAGTCCCATGGGCCCAGAGCAAGCACGACGGGGGGAGCCCCACCACTCACCTCCATACACCTCCGAGGTGGAGGCCAGGAGCAGGCGAGCGCCGACTCGTTTTGCCAGCCCTACAGAAAGCAAAGATACGATCAGAGAAGCTGACAACCTCAGGGAAACGAAGTTACAGAAGCGCATGCATGTTTTTGTGGCCAGTTGATGCAGTTTTTTAGTATTAATTGTATCTGATCATCTGTGCCCTGTGCACCATCCACTCATATTGTATCTACCTTGAAGCAAACAAACAAAAAACCAAAATAGAAGAACACAAACGAAACCTCAGAGGCACAGTATTTAGTTGGACACTTGTAGGTGTAGGTGCAGGCAGGACCAAATGGAGAATCTGTTAGTTTGGTGAGGTGTGGGTTCGGGGTTACCACCAGTAGGCAGAAGGCAAGGCCATACGCACCTTCCCTTCCACCGTCCCTGTGACGCGGCCCACCTGCCACTTCCTCGACGTGCCCCCTGGCATTCTGACTGTGCTGGAGCCAGCCCCCGCCGGCTGGGCCCCTCCACACCGCCCCCCCCCCCACCATCTCCTTCAAGGCTCGGCTGCAACAGCCCCTTCTCCAAAACAAGTCATGACATCCCTGTGTCGGGCTCTAAACGCTTTCCTGCACAGACCCCTTGCAGGCAAAATGGACTAGAACACTGTGCTCGGTGGTAGTCAGGTAGGTATGGAAAGTCTCTAGGCACTCACAAAGTCCCAATGTTCATCAGAGGCTCATGGCAGCTGTGTGCCAAAGAGGCCCATTGCCCTTCACTTAACCCAATGGCTCCCGAACGTACTCCCCCATGGAGCCTTTGTGGACAGATGCCACCAAATCGACAGGCCGGGGGTGCCACACACCCAGTGCTGCACGCATGCCCACCCACGGGGCAGAGGTCCAGCAAGGTGTCTGTGAAGTGCTGGGGCTGGGAGCTGGGTGTACGCACACAGCCTGCGGGCACTTCTGGAGGCAGCCAGGTGACACAGAAGGGCCCTGGCATGAGGGGTCCTGGGGTGTGGGTGTGGGAGCACCCAGGGGAGGAAAGCAGGGAGCCATGAAGACACCCAAGAACAAGAGAGCAGAGCTGCCAAACAGGAAGGATCTGGAGATCATCTGCGCAAATGCCACAACATGCTGGAACAAATAAATGCTAAAAAGGGACGTAGCAGGATCTGGAATTTATAGGCTAAGGCTACCAACACCACAGGTCTGTCTCTTTCACTCCTATTTCAGCCCTCGGAAGTCTGCCGAGTGATCACTGTACCACATCACTGCATAGACGCATCAGTAGCAGTTTCAAAAGGAAGGACCCCAGGATGTTTTTTTTTTTTTTTTTGGTAATACACTTTTGAGGTAACTGTAGAGTCAAATGTGGTCATACAAAGTCAACAGAGAGAGACCCTGCATAGCCTCTACTGAATTCCCCCCAACAGTAAAAGGCTGCAAAACCAGAGTACAATATCCCAAGCAGGACACTGACATGGATACACTCAGGACCCAGAGCATCTCCATCATCGTGAGGACCCCTTGGCGGGGAGCCAGGGGAGCCCCACCTGTGTTGTTCTAGTGCCCAGATGTTTATGCAGAGACTGGACAAAGGGGTCTCATCTTGAAGAAACCGAGCACGGGCCCAGAGAAGTGGGGAGCCACAGAGAGGGAAGGGCCCCACCAGGAAGAGGCCGGGGGGGGTTCACTGCATCTTGTCTCAAGTGCAAAGCGATTAATGACAGCACCTCTTTCCGTCTGGAATATGAAGTCCCTCTTAAGTCTTTGTGGCCGAGCGACCGTCCCCCACCTTCAGCTTTTGTCCCTGTCATTCCTGAAAGGAGTTTATCATTCCTTCAGGACTTCCAGGTCCAATCTCACCCATGGCCCACGAGTCCCTTCTGCCTGGAACTCTAACAGCATTTCACTGGCACCTCCCTTTGGGAACATTCCCTTCCTCCTTGGTGTCACTGGTGCCTGGGCCCATGTATCGCCTTCTCCAGGAAACACCAAGTTCCCTGTCAAAAGACAGGACAGTGCCTGGGCACAGTGACTGCACAATGGATGCTATCTTCTTAAACATCACATGCTTGGTGGCTCCTCTGTTGTATCTCACTTGGGTACGAAGGAGGCGGCTGGGGCGGCAGAGGGAGTGTGGGGAGGGGTGGGAGCAGCAGGCAGCTCTACCAGTGTCTTACCTCTGAGCAGAAGGGAGACCCTGTTCTGTCTAGTGACCAGGGCAGGGGTTGTAACAAAGGGAACAAAGCCCCTTCTACACTAGGAGAATGAATCATCTATTTCTTGCAGAGCTGGACCCCTCAAACTGTTTAGTCTACGAGGACTGAAAACCAGTCTCCGGCATCCCTGTCGGTCCCTTGTCTCCATGCTTCCCTCGAATTACAATTTAGTGCTGCATTTCCCAAACCCATTTATAGAAGCTGTCTTAAATGTTACCATAATTAAATCCATTTTTCACTTGACATTTTAAAAAGTGGTTCCTTTTTCCCCCACTTTGCAACTAATCAAAACTCCCAGTTTTTGAAACCTGTGTCAAACTTGAGATGCCTTTGATTTCAAGCATTCATAGGTACGCATTATCCACAGCTACCAATCTACGGCATGTTGTTTGTAACACGCACCCGTGGCCCCCTTTGGTGAATCCCGCAATTCAGCCTAGACTTGGGCACTCAGCTTGGACAACCCCATAAGGTCGGCTGGTTTTCTGCTCCTCCCAGGGGCACTCCTGAAACCCCCGTGCGCGCAGTCCGCACCGACCTGGCCTTGGATCAGAGTCGCCAGTGCCTCTTCCAGCTCAGAGGCACACACACCATGTATCACAGGGTAAAGTGAAGGAAGGTGTCACAGTCACACACACAGTCACAGTGACAGGTGGTCACTCTCAGGGGATTCAACTGTGGCAGTGCAGACTGGTTACTAGGATGGTGGTGTCCCCCATGACAACTCTGATGGCTCGTAAAGTCACTCCAGGGGTGAGGGAGGGGTCTAAAGTCTAAGACCAAGCTCTAACAGAACGTCGATGGCCTATGCCTGGGATTGCCTACAACATTCCCCAAAACAGCTGCGAAATAAGGGAAGGACAACTTACCTAGCATGTTTAACGTCCCGATCGTATTGGTCTTCAGCGTCTTGATGGGGTTATACATGTAGTTTGGAGGGGAGGCCGGAGAGGCCAGGTGGTATATCTGGTCAACTAAAGGAGACAAAAATGGAAGTTCGTGATTTCCACGGAAAACATTAAAAATATTCTGAAGTCCCAAGAATCAGACTGTATGATACAGGCATTTCTGTAGCACTGAAATTCTAGTTGCTACTGTTTTACTCTTCATAAAAAGTAATTTGCTTTTGCAATTAGAAGAACTTTAAACAAAAATAGAAAGTCTAATTGTCTGCAACAAAAACACATGGGGGCCCAGTAATCTGGGCCTGTTCTCTAACGAGAGTCAATCTGATTCCAGAGTTGACTGTTTTCTGAGATCTGTCCCAGATACAGCATGCAAATCAGGAGGAAGACCAATTTTTCAGACACTGAATTAAACATGAACATCCAAAGCAAGCAAGGTTTTTAATTTGTAAAACCAATCTGACATAAAAGCACTAACGTACGGGAGGAAATAATCTTTTGCTTTGTTTTTGCAAATCTTGTGTACATAAAACCAGACCCTGAGATGACAGTTGGGGGGTAGTTTCTGTTTTTCACTGACTGATTATTTTTTAATTTTTGTTTTCATTGTTTATTTTTGAGACAGAGAGAGACAGCGTGAGCGGGGGAGGGAGAGAAAGAGAGGAAGACACAGAAGCAGAAGCAGGCTCCAGGCTCTGAGCTGTCAGCACAGAGCGTGACGCGGGGCTCAAACTCACGAGCCGTGAGATCATGACCTGAGCTGAAGTGGGACGCCCAACTGACTGAGCCACCCAGGCGCCCCCTCATTGACTGATTATTTATTGAGGATCTGCTTAGTGGCTCACGAGCAAAAAGATACACTGGAAACTAACATTAATAATAAGACTTCACTCACTGAATGCCTATTTGGTGAAGGACACAGGACAAGGGTGGGGATACAATGACAAATCACCAGCTCTGGGGGATTCTGGCCTGATGAAGGAGACTGGGCAAGGGGGTCTTGCTTTGAGGTGGGCCTGGCTGTGCAGAGAGATGGGCCAGGAGCTCATTCCCGGCTGGGCTACTTGGGAGTGGGTGTGCTGCATACCAGGGACGGGAAAGGGTGAGGCTACAAGGCAAGAGTTTCTGCTGTGGCTCTGAAAGGTCTCAGTGAAAATTTGGTCCAGCTACAGCATGTGAGACTTTAAATACCAAGATAGAATCTGGATTTGAACGGACAATGAAGACCACTTAATTCAGAGCAAGAGACATTCTGAGAACCTGGATTTTGGCACCAATCACTAAGCAGCTGATAACGCATTGTAATAATCACCATAATTTTGAGGGTAAAACACCATTATTCCTGTTTTACATAAGAGATTATGAAGCTTGCAGGTGAAGCAGTTAAATAATGACAATGCCAGGATTTGAACCCAGTTCCATTTTAATCCAAACCCAGAGCTTTTTGAGCATTATACGGTATTGCCATCACTACAGTTGTAGTCGGAGGGTGGTTTTTAAAGCCACAAATGGTGAAATGACTGGGTTCTGCACGACTCCCCTGTGTACAGGCATTCACTGGAACATCCCCATCCCCAACCCTTGCTCTCCAGGGTCAGGAGCACCTGCCACACAGCAGAGAGGCCCTTGGGAAGCAATGTCTCCCTGTCAAATAGCATGTATAGGAAAGCCATCCCTCCAGACAAAGTCTATTCTGTGCCACTGCACTTCAGCTCCAGGTGAAAGAAAATGTCACCACCATCACAGCGAGCCAAGGATATGAAACACCACAGCCAAAACAAACCTCCTTGTACATGGCTTCAGCGCCCATTCAAGAGGGCCCGCAGGGACCTCCTTGGCCTCCCACCCTCTTCCTAACCAGGGACCACTGCTCTCTTTTTAGGTAATGGCACATTAGGGGCTAGGTTTTAGAAACCACAGGCAAACCGGCAAACTAGGAAAAACAGTTCCCATGGTGAATTCTCCAATGTAACTTTCTCAGAAAACGTCCCCTCCCACCAAAAAATGCCCACCTTCCCCACCGACACTCACTCACCACCCATGCCCTCCTGAAAATCTCCTGTCGTGCCCGGATGGCATAGGAATCACCACAGTGCCTTCAGGGGCCGGGGCTATTTCCGAACACTCACCCAGGGGTGAGAGCCGATGACAGTTTATCTTCACACAAGGGGCAGAAATGATGCCTCCACACAAGAGCATAATATTCTAGGCTGTGAGCTTGGTCTCTACTTAATTCACACTAATTATCACAGTCTTTCAAGCCCAAGCACATCTGGGAGGCTCAGTACACATGAGCCACCAAGACTAGGAGAAAGCAGAAGCCGGATGGTTCTATGAAGACAGTATCTTTGGGGAAGGGGTTCTAGGTACTGCACAGGCTCATGGAAAAACCTGGTAAGGATATGTTTTTCCAATACCATGACCATCCCTCAAGAAAGCAAAAACAACATGTAAAAGACTATAGGCCCCATCTTCTGGATTATTTACAAGGCTTCTTTTTTGCCAAGACTATTCCAGAAAACTTCTGATGTGGTTGCTTTAAAAAGTCTTAATTTTGGGGATGCCTGAGTGGCTCAGTCGCTTAAGTGTCCAACTCATGATTTTGGCTCAGCTCACGATCTCATAGTTCATAAGTTTGAGCCCCGCATTGGGCTCTATGCTGACGGCATGGAGCCTGCTTGGGATTCTGTCTCCCTCCCTCTCTGTCTCTCCCCTGCTTGTTCTCTATCTCTCTCAAAATAAATAAAAAAATTAAAAAGTCTCAATTTTTTTAAAAAGAAGATACTTCTGCAACACTATATCAAAATCTCAATAGTGATTTTTGCAGATACAGAAAAAAAAATTCTGAAATTCATATGGAATTTCAAGGAACACTGACTAGCCAAAACAATTTTGAAAAAGAGGAACAAAATTGGAAGACTTACATTTCCTGATTTCAAAACAGTACAGAACTACACTAATCAAAGCAGTGTGTTACTGGCATAAAGACAGATGTATACACCAATGGAATAGAATACAAAGTCTAGAAATAAAGCCTTGTATACATAGTTCAGTGATCTTTGATAAGAACACCAAGTCACTCAATGAAGAAAGCACAGTCTCTAACTGTCAGTTGGGAAAACTGAGTATCTACATGCAAAAGAATAAAATTTTATTCTTATCTTACGCTATGTACAAAAGACCTAAATGTAACACCTAAAACAATAAAACTCTTAGAAGAAAACAGGGAGAAAGCTTCATGACATCATGGCAAAGATTTCTTGGGTAGGACACAAAAAGCAAAGGCAACAAAACAGAAGCAAAAACAGAAAAATAGGAGTACATCAAACTTAAAAACTTTTCTGACAGAATCGCAGGACACAATTAACAGTAAAAAGGCAAACTATACAATGGAAGATAATATTTACAAGCCATATATATGAAAAGGTGTTAATATCTAGAATATATAAAGAACTCTAAATCAACAGAATCAAATAACTGAAAAAATGGCAAGGCACTTGTATGCCCAAAAATGATATACAAATGGCCAACAAGCATATGATAAGAGGCTCAACATCATTAATCATCACAGAAATGTAAATCAAAACTACAATGAGGTATCATTTCACACCCATTAGGATGGCTACTATTTAAAAAAAAACAAAACAAAAACAAAACAACAAGTGTTGTTGAGGATGTGGAGAGAATGGAACCCTTGTACACTTTGGCGGTGACAGAAAATGGTGCAGCCACTATGGAAAACAGTGTGATGATTCCTCAAAGTCTTAAACACAGAAGTAATGTAAGAACAGGAATCTCACTTCTGGGTATATGCTCAAAAGAACTGAAAGCAGGGTCTCGAAGAGAAATTTATAAACCCATGCTCATAGCAGCACTCTTCACAATGGCCCCCAGTAGATGCAACCTAAGTATCCACAGATAGATGAACAGATAAACAAAATATAGCGTTAGCGTGCACGTGCGTGCGCGCGCGCGCACACACACACACACACACACACACACTGAAATATTATTCAACCTTAAAATTGAAAAAAATCCTGTCACATACTTACAACATAGATGTACTTTCAGGACATCACCCTAAGTGAAATAATCCGGTCATGAAAAGTAGGATTCCACTTACACGAGGTACTTAGAGTCGTCAAACTCAGAGACGCAAGGTAGAACAGTGACTACCAGGAGGAGCGTTACTGTTCAGTGGGTCCAGAGTTGCAGTTTTGCAGGTGAAAAAGTTCTGGAGAGCTGTCCTAACATAATATGTTTAACACTATAGACTAGTACACTTGAAATCAATGGTTCATATGGTAAAAAACAAAGTAAGATACTGATGAGCCGTAAAAGCAGATGAAAAAGAGTATTAGTGGAAAAAGGGTATAACTTACTAAAGCTGAAGTCAAAATGAATAGTTTTTTGTGTACATATGTGTTCTCTTCCCTTTCTCTACTCTGGGAATATAAGAGCTAAAAATAAGGCTCATGAGCCACTGCCAGTCATTCAAGATTCTCAGTCAATCCTTGCTATGTATCTGTCACCCAGTGAAGCTTTCGCGTGAAAGATGCCTAGACCCCTGGCATCCAGGGGCAGACGTCTCAGGCAGGGAGACTCTGGACCTTTATAGACACAGATACTTTTAAAGCCACATTTGAAGACTACTAATTTAAAAGTAGAACCCACACTTTTGAAAGACCAATCTTTCTTTAAGAAAACACAAAACCTTTGAAAATTATTTATAGTCTGTTAATATGCAAGTTTGTTAAGAGCGTCTATCTAAATAATAGGAAAATCCTAGGATTGCTTTCTGACCCTCCCCCCTCCCCCAAGTTACTCGCAGTTGATAAATAGCTGAAAATAAGAAGCAAACAAAGATTTTACTGTGAGACCTGTAAGTTAACAAGACAGGTCTCACAAAATGCCATCATTTTAAGGCAGTTTAGTCCTTTCCAGCTTACAGACAGGACCGGTAACAGCAGTCTGTTCGTGCTCACCTGCTTCAAAGCTCAAGAACACAGGTGTATGTAGCTGACCACTAACTCCACATTCAGCTACAGCATTTCCAATTATTTTTTTTATTTTTTAGTTTATTTATTTTGAGAGAGAGGGGGAGAGAGAGTGCAAACATGAGTGGGGGAGGGCAGGGAAAGAGGGACAGAGAGAGAATCCCAAGCACGCTCTGCTCTCTCAGTGTAAAGCCTGGCACAGGGCTTATTCCCATGAACCACGAGATCATAACCGGAACCAAAAATCAAGAGTCGGGACACTTAACCGACTGAGCCGCCCAGAAGTCCTTGCATTTTCTCTTTATAAAACATCTCATCACACCCCACTGCTTCTCTCGGGCAGAAGCAGGCCAGATCCACAATGCAGTAAATCTGGCCGAACCTTCAGAGCTGAGTGCCACCCCAAAGAGCCTACTCGCGCGTGCCTGGAACTGAGCTTGCGACCTCCGGATTTCTGCTCATGCAGGTGCAGTTGCCACGTGCTCCCCAAAGACCGTGCAAATCGAGGGTACGAGTTGTGATCTCACAGAAGACATCATTCAGCACTGCTTTTACTCTTGAGGTGACAACCTATGCAGCGAAGAAAGGAAGGTCCCCAAAGCATCAAAGACCGCGGGAGAAAAGGGTGCCCTGAGAGCCCATCCCTTGTGAGTCTGACATCAAATAAAAGGTGCAAGCATTTCTAATCCGCTCCATCTCCTTTGCATATGCAGAATCCATACTTTCTCCTGCAAGGCTCAATTCAGATGTCAGTTTGTGTGGGGAGCCTTCTTGCAGGCCCTGGTCAGAGATAATCACTCTTACCACCGGCTGCCTGTGCCACTGGTTAATTACTGCGTTCTGCCTTGTCAAGTGCTTCCTACACATCCTGTTCACCAGATGAAAAGCTCACTGAGCACACGAAGCAATCCTTTTTCCTCCTTAGATCTCCACACAGCTTTGCTCTCTGCAGCAGGGGGGCCGCCCTTGTTACCTATGAGCACACATGAAGGAAGATTCCTGGGCAGACCTAATGCCATCAGAATGGCTAGACAGGCCTAGGAATCTGCCACGGGAAATAAATTCCCCTACATGGCGCCTTGGCCGGGGCCAATTTGGGAACGGTGCTCACTAAAAGTTAGCTGAGTGAAGAGACGAGCCATAGACTGGGGCCTTTTCATTCAAAAGACTATTCCATCTGCTAGCTCAGCCTGAGTGCAGCCTCTGTTACCCCTTGGAAAGGCTAGTAAGTAAGGTATGCCCTATAAAAACTATGTCATGACGCCTAAGTAGCAACACTGATGCACTGAAGAAGAACCTGAAATCCTATGAAAATCATTTCCAACAGCCCCTCCTTCCCATGAGAACGTGTTCTGCCTACAGCATTAATGACAGTAACTCTGGTTCCGGTCCTAAAAAAGACCACACGATGGAGGCTGTTGACTAATTATCCGGGTAAGGAATTACAAAGAGGAGAGCAAGGGGGGGGGGGGGGGGGGGGGACTTTAGAACACGCATAACATAAATAATCGGAATGAGAGGTGCTACGAAAGTACTAAGTAATATTAATAATAACAGAACAGTAAAGTTAACCCTCACATCCCAGAGGGGGAGAAAAGCCCTCAAAAAAATGTCAACTGCCTTATCAAAAAGTACACCAAAAATGAGCGTGGCATTCAAAAATCTAAGTTCAGGGGAGGGAGAGGAAGAAACAAGTAGAAAGGCATGCCCTCTCATTTGCTGGAGCTGTGCCTCTGGACTTGACCACCACGTGACCATCCTGCGACCCTGTCACGTTTTCCAGGGCCATGTGCTGTAATCATGGAGAGAAAAATAGGAGCCTGAGAAATGAGCCCTAAAAGATTAGCTCAAATTAATGATCAAGAAAGGGAAACAGTAAAGCAAGCCAGTATTTTCCTTTTTCACAGAATTTCCTTAAATAGGTCCAAAACAGTATGCCTGCCAAAACACAGGACATTATTTTCATGCTGGGAAGAGGATGGGCCAGGGGAGGGTATGGCAGAGGCTCGTTCGGCCCCACCACGGATTCTGAAAATAATACTGCAACTACACGCACCACAACGAACGTTTTATATGTTTTCAAGATGAATTTCACTGTGCCTGCAGTCCACACAGATGATATACAAATATAGAAGGAATAAGGTGTAGAAATTGAATGACTCCTGAGAAACCCCAAATTGTTCAGGTTCCATGAAAAAAAACGAGCGTGCTCTCCTACCAAAGGCGAAATCCACATAAAAGCCTACTGAATGTTTACATCTCCTGGTGATTTATTTATTATTTATTTGTTTTTTTTTGGCACAACTTCCTAGCATAGCCCAGTCCAACCGCCTCCCTGTGCCAGAGCCACACCTTACTTAACTGGTAAGGAGTTGCACCCTACAGCTTTGGAGAAACTACAAAATAAAACAAAAGGTTGATTCTTGCTGTGAACTTGTGGGATTATTTAGCATACAGCAGAACCCCGACATAAAGATACTCCTTACACGTTTTCTTTCCCTGCAGTCCAGGCTGGAGCCCTGCCACAAATACTACACAAGGTGTCCCTCTCTGCAACATGGAACAACGCGAGGCCTAACCCTTGTCCCCCAACACCAGTATTTACGATGGAAAACAGGATTTAAGAAGATACATAACGTTTCAGTGTAAAGACCAAATTTCTCTTGGCACAAAGAACTCAAACAGTGGGATTTTGCCTTCATTTCATATCAAATAATATTGACTTAATACGAAGGGAAGACTGTGCATGCCAGAGGTCTGGCTCAGCCCCAGGACCCAAAGTTATGGTCAGTGCTGCTGCCTGTCAATTTCCTGCAGCTGGCAGCCACCCGCACCTCCCCTGGAATCTCCTCCAAGTGCCAGGGGGTCACTGTGATAACACCATGGTGAGAAAGCACCTATGATGCCAGAGATTCACTGCAGGATTTCCCCATGGCTCCAAGCTGAACAAAGCGGGGGATCTCGGATCTGCAGCCTCTACATTTTATGTTAACATTTGCAACAAACACTGAAAGAGAGAAAAAATTTTCTAAATTATAATTCAACAAAAATATTCTCATCAGAACAGCACTCTCAAATACCTACGTCAACATGGACCCAGTGTCCTTGGCAAACACAGTTTCTATCCATCTTTCTTGAACAATTCTGGGGGATCTGGGTGTGACAGTCCAGCCTCTCCTGTCCTCCCTGTCTTGGTGCCCACCTCTCCTGGCCCTGCACAGGATCTCCACACCTGGGTACAAGGTGGGTAATAGGGCTCCACGCACTGGTTCCCTCACCTGCACATGAGGATAATAAATGCCTACCTCACCCATATGTTGAAAGAATGAAATCTGTTCATTATACACAGTGATTAGAATAGTGCCTGGAACACAGTGAGTATTCATTAAGTGTTTGCAATTGTTATTTTCTGCTTTCATTGTTCTGGACCTCTTACTCAGGTACTGCATGTTCCAGGACCGGGCTTCCCATGACGCAATGGACGTCTCTGTCGTTTTCTGTCCTCTACAGAAATGTTGGTCTCAAGGTTGCTGCTTGTACAGATGGCGGACAAGTAAACTGGAACAGCTTTTGGGAGGGGCCCAGGCTATATATACATCAGGAGCCTGGACATGAGTCTAAGACAATGACAACAGTGACTTCGATGTGTATACGGGGCGGCTTTCTCAAGCAAGGTTCATAATGGCCCCATACTTGCAAACTTGCAGACACCCGAGACAACACCAATAAAACTATGTGAAATTCACATGATGGGGAAGTGCTAATAAAATAACCTCCTGAACACACAGCTTAGTCTAGCCTACCGCACACATGCTTAGAACGCTTACATTAGCCCACAGTTGGGCAAAGCCTACTTTGTAAAAAGCATTGAATATTTCCTGTACCTTGTCGAATACCGTACTGCAAGCAAAAGCAGAGAGTGGTTGTCAGTGTACCAGCTGCTGACTCTCGCGATCACTGGCTGACTAGGAGCTGTGGCCACTGCCACTGCCCGGCATCACAAGAAGACAGGACTGCATGTCCTCAGCCCGGGAAAAGATCCAGATTAAAACTCTGAAGCATGGTTTCCACTGGATGTGTACTGTGACCACACCATCGTAGAGATGGAAAATCTTTAAGTGGACCATCATTAAATCGGGGACCATCTATACCTCCATCCTCCTTCAGCAGTGTCTGCTCCATTCTGAAAACCCTCCAGGGTCAGTGCTCGGTTTCCTGTGTGTCTTTAATCCTTGCCTGAACGGTCACAACGTTCTTTCTCTAGACATCTTCCCTTCTCACTGAGCCCACCCGTGGCCAACACCTGCCCAGCAGGCCTCCAGGCTGGAACGAGGGGGCTGTCCCAACGCTGCACCTCATTTTCACCATCTCCATGGCCTGGCATCTCCCTCGCAAAACCCAAACACAACCTGCTACCCACCAACTCTCGCTTCTCCGAAACTTCCCCATGTCCTAAATAGATGGGCTGGAAGAAGAATTAACTTTGCTCCTTCCAGAGCTCAATACAGATTCACCTTCTGAAACTTAAATGGTAACATCTGGTAAAATCCAGAGTTCTTTTCAAGCAATATAAAACCAGATCAAGTTATTTCAGTGAGTATTACAATTCCTTCCAAAGAAGCGCTATCTCTTCTCTACAGCGCAGCCCAGACAATGCAGAGGCCTCTAACATAACTCCTGTGACAACAGCACCTCTGGTCTAAGTCAGTTTTACGGTTAATGACCACATAGCGGTCCCCAGATTCTGTGGTACCCCATTCCCAGCCCTGACGTGCACACCCCGCGTGTGTAGCAATCACTTTCTTCCTTCCCAATTCCACCACCACAATCTGAGTCCAGATGACAGTTACTTTCCCACAACAGTTACATGGCTAATGCCCCTGCTTCTGAAACATAATGGTTATACTTTGAAAATAACAAGAGGAGGAAACCTGTGCCGAAGGGAAACCAATGAAGCTCCGCTAGGACACTGCCAAATTAAGTGACACCTCTGTGTGACACCCATTATAGTCCAAAATTTTGCCAGCTCCAGAGAAACAAACCAAAACAAATCCCATGTAATACTTTTGGAAGCTGAAGAGCGTTACTGCTATGGTGTAAATTTCAGATCAACTGGAATTTCTTTTATTAGGAAAAAGGTATGAAAAAATAGTTACGTATTAAATGCTGGGTGTACATACTTTGTAATACACTCTACCGCGCAAAGGAGGAGAATAATTTATGACATCAACAGGGCATATTAACTCGTTCATCACTGCTAAAAGAACAGCGTACATTGGGGCACCTGGGTGGCTCAGTCAGTTAAGCATCCGACTCTTGGTTTTGGCTCAGGTCATGATTTCATGATCTCTCTTGGTTTCCTGAGTTCAAGCCCCCAATCAGGCTCTGCGTTGCCAGCTTGGGATTCTCTCCCTCACTTTCTGCCCCTCTCTCACTAGTGCTGTCTCTGTCTCTCTCAAAATAAATAAATAAATTAAAAAAAAAAAAAACATCTGCATACACACTACACCAATGGTAACACCGCTTCAGGTGAGTACAGGCTGTGAAATTCAATCTGAGGAAAATCTAAAGAGAAGTCTAAGTGAACTATAGCAGGTACTAGAAGCATGAGGCAATGATGGGGCACTCAAGGGTGCCCTAACTTATGTCCTCCTTTGTGTGAATGCAACACCGAGGAAAGGAGGCAAATCAAACTAAGTTCATCCGGTTAAATTCATGCTGTATCTGATTTAAGGCGGGGAAGGATTATTCCCTCTGAAACACACAACCGTACCCACACGCAGGATTGAACAATGCCCATCTTCCCATAAGGGGCTTGGATTCAGGTGGGCACTGTGGGGGTAGAAGCAGTGAGATGGGGTGATCGGGGCAGGGGTGGGCAGACTGTCACGGGCATGGAAGACTCACGCTAAAGCTGGAGAAAGTGAAACACGGGCTTGGACTACGGAGGTGGAGAAACGTCTTCTGTTCTGCCACACTGGTGCCACTCCCACGGCCAGCAAAGGACAGAAAATGTCAACCCTTCTCGTGAGCCCACGTCGTGAGTTCACGTGTGTGTTCTCCACACAGAGTCTACTTCCAGAAGCAGATGTGGCCTCGGATAGTTTTGGTGTCAAAGCCCAGAGGCAAAGCAAGTAATTTACTTACCAACATACCATTTTTACTAAGTTTTGGTTTCTCCGTAGTACTCAAATTATGTAATCAGTAGTTACATTTCACAAATGTTTACTCGCATGTGCAAAAAGGGAAAAGAGTAATAATAATAATAATAGCTACTATTTGGGGAGCACTTACTGTGGGCCAGACCTTGTGCCAAGCCCTGTGGTTTTCTACTGATGCCCTAACAGGCTTAGAGGCTACAAAAATATCCATTTATCATCTACTGGGTCTGCAGGTCAGAAGCCAGGCACTGTGTGGCTCAGCTGGTTCTCTGCTCTGCCCGCACAGGCTGAAATCAGGGTATCAGCAGGGAGGGCTGCATTCCTGCCATCAGAGGGTGATTCGAGGTGTTGGCAAAACTCAGTTCCACGAGGCTGCAGCACTGAGGTCCCCATCTCCCTGATGGCTGTCGACTGGGAGCTCCCAGAGACTGCCCGTGGGCCCTGGCTCACAACGGCCGCTTTTGAAGCCAGAAGCGGTGGGTCAAGTCCTCCTCATACCTTGAATCTTCCGAATTTCTCTACTGCCTGTCTCTCTGAGGCATCCCTTCTACCAGATCTCCCCAGCTGGCTTCTCCGCCTGCTGCTGCTGCTTTTAAGAACTCATGTGATTATGCGGGTCCACCCACATAATCCCAGGTAATCTCACTATCTTACAGCCAGCTGATTCATGGCCTCAATGCCAAGAGCAGGGCCTTTCACTGCAGCGTGTTGACTCCTGCACTTGGCAATTCTGCCTATCACATGCATGACCTCAGTTAACCCTCAGAGCAAACCCATGGTCAAGTCCAGGGGGAAAGTCAGCCAATTTATCTGTTACCTAAATCATCTGGTTCGCTTTACAAATTATAGCCTAACCCCCAAATAATCCCAGATAGATTAAATAATTAAATGTTTAAAAAGAAACAAAAATATCACACAAACCAAAAACGCCATGGCTAAATATTTCTCTGTTCTTGGGACTCTTATAAGCATAAAAAGAATAGCAAAGAGGGAAATAAACAGATGAGCCTAGAATTACAAAAATTAAAGGCAAAAGCCAGATTTGGGAAGAAGGGCAGGTGTTAAGTATATACCGGATGATTAACATCCTTATTATGAACTCACATAAAAAACAAACTTTTTTTAAAAAAGCAAAATAAACTGTTTAGATTTCTTTTCTGAATTAACATGTTAGAAAATCTAACTTTTTTTTCTTCTGTCACCAGGAAGTCGTGGGTTTTTCTACCAAATTAGCAAACCATCTTGTTAGCAGTTTTGGAAGCTAATGCTGAACGCCACTCATGCATTAGTGACACAGACCCCAACAAACAATGAAGGAAACGGATCAGCATTTGGCGTAATTAATATTTGAACACTTGATTAAGGAAATAAAGTTCAGACAAAGACAGTTATAAATGAAATCCTGGAGAACTTTAAGGGCAGGAGTGAATAAAGCACGGTGTCCCCATACAATGATACTGCACAGTTACACTGGCTCTCCAAGATATTTTGCATTATGCAGACGCAGGAAAATGTCCCCGACATGGTAATACTGAAAAGTAGAACGCTACACTACCCGTAGGAGGAGGAGGGGCGGGTGACGAACGAGCTTTGGAGCCTGAAACCCAAGGCTGAATTCTGGCTCTACCACTAATAGCCCTATGGCTTTGGGCAGGCCACGACCCGATTCCGGTTTTCCATAAATAATCAAAACGGGATGACACCACTTACCTCTCAGGGCTCCGGTCGGATTTAAATGAGAATTAACAGCAGGTCTGCTGATCCTAGGAGGTCTGCTAGCCAAGCACCTGCTGGAGGTTCTCTTCAGTACACCTCAGACAATCTCGAAAAATGTCTACCGGAGGCCCCCCATATCAGCCTCCTGTGGCCGTTGTTGTAACTGAAGTACCATGCACCAGGTGAACCGAAACACCAGAAATTTCTTTTCCCACAGATCTAGAAAACAAGGTGTTGGCAAGGCCACACTTTCCCCAAAGGTTCTAGGAGAGAATCCCTCCTTGCCTTTGAGGTGGTCCTCAGCCTGGGGCTGCATGGCTTCAATCTCTGCCTTGGTCTTCATGG
The DNA here is from genome assembly GCF_018350195.1 of Panthera tigris. Classification (NCBI taxonomy): domain Eukaryota; kingdom Metazoa; phylum Chordata; class Mammalia; order Carnivora; family Felidae; genus Panthera; species Panthera tigris. The sequence continues at coordinate 54,005,215 of NC_056662.1, read as the reverse complement.
ACCTGCTCTTCTCCCCATGCGTCTGTGTCTTGTCCATTCTGTCTCCTATAAAGGCACTTGCCATTTTCCAATGGCACTTCCACACGTATATTTCCATATGGCCCACCCGGGTAATCCAGGCTGAGCTCATCTTGAGATCCTTAACTTGATTATGTCACCAAACATCTTTCCCCGACATAAGACCACACTCACAGGTTCCAGGGGTTAAGCCATATGTTTGGGGGATCCATCCGGCCCACTGCAGTGCCCAAACCCGCAAAGTCTGTGGAGTGGCAAAGTTAGATGTGGAATTTCACTACTAGTGCCACATTCCACACCAGCCGGTGCCCCGCATGAAGCTACGAGTACTGTCACACGAGTGACAGCCACCGGACCTGCCGTGCAGTGGGGAGGACTGTGCACTACACAAGCCCTCCTTGAAAGGACCGCTTTGCCCAAAGCCAGGGGTGCTCGGAACGGCGAAGTCAAATATCCACGCTGCCGTAACTGTTCTCTCATCGCAGAAACTAGGATAGTGCCTTGTACCTGGTGAGACTGCTTCAGAAAGAAGGCAGAGCCCAAACTCACTGTGGCCAGGCCGGTTGGCTGCTCTGGGGAGCAGCCCCACCACGCTCACCGCGCTGTTGATGTGCGCTTTCGCTCACCTTCGATGTAGAGTGGCTCCACCACGTCGTGGTTAATCAGCTCGAAGTTCTCGTGGCCGATCCAGTGCTCCACATTCCTCTTCCTGCCAGTGAAGAAGTTGTCCACCACAGTCACCTCGTGGCCATCCATCATGAGCTTGTCCGTGAGGTGGGAGCCCACGAACCCCGCTCCTCCGGTTATCTGCACCAGGACGGGGTGCCCAAGGTCCCCAGAGAAAGCACAAGAGGACACGGTGACAACCAGCTTCAAGGGGATATGCCTTTGGTGCAGCCACAACTTAACACTTGGGAGGAGAGCAAGGAAGGAGGACACTAATGGTTTCAGGGCAGCGTCCTCTCTCTTCCTCCAGAACAAGTCGTCATACTACTGTCGATTTCTAAGCAGCCTAAAAACTTAAGCTACCACCCAGTAAGTATCAGTACAGAAAAGCAGCTACAAGTTTCCAAATGTCCCCTCTGACAGAGAATTTCACATTACAAGGTTCTTATTTTATGCCGGATGGGACACTGAACATCACTTGTGTAATTCTAACACTCCTGCAGAGTTTCAGAATGTTTTAAAAAGTGATTAGAACATGCAGAGATTTGGTGAGCTACCAAATGATATATGTTGTGTTGTTTTTTTTTTAAATGTTTATTTATTTTGAGAGAGAGAGTGAGGAGAGGGGCAGAGAGAGAGGGAGGGAGAGAGAGAATCCCAAGCAGGGTCTGCACTGTCAGCACAGAGCCCAACACGGGGCTTGATCTCACGAACCATGAGATCATGACCTGAGCTAAAATCAAGAGTTATCAGATGCTTGACTGAGCCACCCAGGCACCTCTGTGGCTTTTAAACTGGACACAAAAAACTCATTAAAAAAAAACTATCATCTTCCCAACTGCTTATGAGAACAAATGAATAAGCAATAGCTACTGTCTTCAGACCTAAACCCTAAGTGATTGAGGTCCACTGTTCGGTCAATGTCTGAGCAGGAGCACAAACACTGCGTGGGGTCCACCAATGGGCCTACAGGGACACGATGCAGCTGTGGGGGGCAGGGGGCCAGCAATGCCATCCTGCCAAAACCGGAAGAGGCAATCGCGATTGAAAAACACAGCTTGAGGTCATAGATACTTTATTCAAATTCAATGGGGTAAGTGGAGGAGCCAGATAGAGCACGTACTGTATTTTGAGGAAAGAGTAGAAAGAACAAACTCAGAAAGCAGACTCGTGAAGTCAAACTATCTTCTCTGCCGTGTTCTGTCCTCCGCCCTGCCTTCTCTGTTCCCAACGGAAAGAATTAACAGAAGGAAAAAACCCACCAATTCTCTCACTGAAAAAAGCCCAAAAGCCCCTAGGCCTATGGTTTTAAACCATTTAGTTTGCAACAAAGCCCTCTGTGATCTGACACGTAATTCCAATGCTGACCACGGGTGAGGGCAAAGCTGCCCGGGGTGAAGAAGGTAGATTTGGGAGACAGTGCAGGGGAGAAATGCCAGCCACCAGCACCAACCAGACATTTACACTTGCTCTGATGAAAATCACAGACACAGCTGACCCCTGAACAACTAGGGTGTGAAGTGCACGGGTCTACTTGTATACAGATTTGTTTGATAAATACAGTACAGTACTATGAGTGTATTTTCTCTTCCTTATGATGTTCTTAATAACATTCTGTTTTCCCTAGTTTGTTTTAAAAACAAAATACATAATACACATAACACGCAGGATAAGTGTTAATCGACTGTTTATGTTATGGAAAGGCTTCCAGTCAACAGCAAGCAAAAGGAGTCAAAAGTCACATGTGGATTTTTGACAGCCTGTGGGGGTGTCGGGGGTGGATGGTCGGCCCCTCTCGGCCCTGAGTTGCTCAAGGGTCAGCTGTATGATGGTTGAGAATGTGGATGGTTGAAAAATCCTGATGCTGAATAGCTTTCAATCAGCTGCATTCATTTAAAAAAAACAAAATTTATGTTTATTTACTTTTGAGAGAAAGAGAGAGACAGAACACAAGCAGGGGAGGGGCAGAGAGAGAGGGAGACACAGAATCCGAAACAGGCTCCAGGCTCTGAGCTGTCAGCACAGAGCCTAATGTGGGACTCAAACCCATGGACTGCAAGATCCTGACCTGAGCCGAAGTTGGACATTTCACTGACTGAGCCACCCAGCCGCCCCACAGCTGCATTCATTCTTAATGGAGAGCACCACTTCCTAAATCCTTTCTGCTTCTGAGGTAAGAAACAAACACCCAGAGGAACTGAATTTCTGACCAAGGTCCCCAGGTCATCAGTAATGACAGAATAAGCCCAGCCTTCCTAATTTCATATTCTCTCCACTACCTGTAGATTTTTCTAGTTCATGTTTTATCTTCAGCACCCCTGTATTTCACCTGTATACCTGAACAATGATTTGAAAAGAGAATTTTGGGGAAAGATAACTAAATTTCAACTCTCGCTCACTATATGTGCTTAACTCAGGGGATGAAAATCCATTTTATTTTGCCTTCATTTCATTGCATTTTCCCAAGCTTCCCACTTAAGTTCATAAATCAGAAAAATTACATCTTTTTAAAAAGAAATTTAACCTCTTTTAATGTAACTCTATATCCATACACAAATGTTTCTTAAACTAAGACGTTCTGTAGCATGCTAACTTTACCTCCGCATCTAAAATGACCTAGCGACGACTCAGCTAAGCAGAAATGCGGTGTACTAAATTATACACAATTGCCTCCAACATTTTACTAGTTTTAGTGGTGACATAAAATTGCTGGAAGCACCTTAGCCCTCCTTAAAATGCATTTGAACTGTTTTTTCTTGAAGAATTCCTTTCTATAGAAAATACTTAAAGATTTATGTAACATAGCTGGCTCTCCCTAATCAATTTCAGTCCATTCGGCAAGCATTTCAAACAGAAACAAGACTGGCAGAAGCCCGTCACTTACAAGCTTCCTCAGGAAAACTAACTACCAAACCTGGCCTACCCTCCCAATAACTAGGAGGTAACATCGAAGAAGACAGTAGGAAGAAAGGACAGGAGACCTCTTACGCTGAAATTGACTGTGCTCCACGCAGCTTTGCAGGGCTCTGCAGTTAGCAGCTCATCTCCACTGCTTGTACTTCTGCGCTGGTGGGAGCTCACAGGCAGTGAAAAGTGGTCCTGTTCAAGGGTGGCATTCAAACTCATGCTGCTCAGTAAGTCAGCAAGAAGAATGCCTTTCTGAACAAACCTCTTCTCTGTGCTAAGGCTCCAACAATCACTGAAAAGGCTTTGGGTTTTAGCAACAACATGGCACCAGATGACTCTGAAATGTGGCTTAACCTATGAGCCAGCAGATGAGTGAAGAACACTCAGTCCATTTATTGTGGCTACATGTAAAGTGGCTCCCAGCATCAGCAGGGAGATCGTCTCACGTGGAAATAATAATAACCCTTGCAAGGCTGTGCAAGGTTCATATACTAGTGTATGGTAATAAACATTCTGATCGCTCTGACATGTGGTAGCAGAGAGATCAGAAAAATTAACTTTTCTCTGCTGCTGAAGACATGGATGTACTTCTCAAGTCATGCTTAAATGCCTACACGTTTTTGATACGATAGAAATAACCCAAAAAGATGGGTGTACAAGTATAATAGACTTTAGAGTCTGCTCAGGGTGAGATTTATGTAAACCATCTAAAAAGGCACGGTCTTCTATAACTTCCAGAAGAGAAAGGCGATTACGTGGTATAAGTAGTTTAACAATGATTTAGGAGTATTACTTGGCTGTTTGGGACAAGTAGTCCTACAGCCCAAACAACGGGTAAAAGAACAGAAAAGCTTGTGCACCAACCACTTATATATCAAGGTCACAGATAAAGCATTTCCTGCAGAATGGCACTGTGAGGTGCTCCACAGACCTGTCCCTCAGCAAAACCATAACTAGGGAGGATCAATTCAAAAACCTAACCAGTTAAAGTCTTTGGAAATTGTCCTAAGGGTATACATATAGCAGATGAAGAAACGCTTATTCAAGAAAATCTACAAAAATTCAGTAAGAACAGTGAGAATCTGTGACACTTGAGCCATGGACCACTCCCTCCTTCCACCCTACAAGCCCAGAGTTCAGAGTGGGTGAGTGTTAGGTGTGGCCAAAACAATGGAGCTAGCAGTCAAAAGATCATGGTATCTCACCAGGAAGGGCAGGGCTCAGGCCTTTCTGATTCCCTCCAGCTGTGAGCTGCACAGGCTAAATTCCTAAGGTGTGAGCCAAGTGGTTAAGACCTTCCTCCTCCAGCTCCCACTCACAGGGCAGAAGCTCTACCCACCCCAGGCAGGGCAGGCGGTGAACGGATGAATAATGGGACCATGGTCACCCTTGCCCAAGCTCAGTCAAGGAGTGGATTCCATGTCCAGAGAGGCCAGGCAAGAAGACCAGGGGTACTGCTCCTGCCTGCCCCCTGCTTGTAAGCAGGAATGTCACTCCCTCCTCCAGTTCCACAGCAGTGACTCAGAGATTTTCCCCCGGGGACAGAGGCAGTCACTAAAAACACAGAGCTCCAAAGCTCCCACGGAGGTATAAACTAAGTTTGAAAGACAACGTGGGAAAGTTCAAGCATAAAGGTGATCTCAAGCATAATGAATGGAGATTTGAAGTGGTAAGCAACAGAAAGGAGCCTGGTAGCTCTCTGAGAACAACAAGCTTGAGCACAGGCTGGCCAGTTTAGTACAGAGAACCAGGGAAAGACACACCTAAGAGCCCTCCCGGGCTTAACAATCGACCTAAAAATCTACCTCTGCAAAGGGGTCAGAATTTAACTGGATCCGACTGAGGAACGATTTATAACACAAAGCACTGATTAAAGCATAGTTTGCTCAACTAGAGATTACTGGAGCCTAAAAGTTGGTGTGGATACCACACAAGGCAGACAGCTTAACAGAGAAATCAAGCTAAAAGATGGTCACCAAGAGCCCTGCTAGAACCACTGCCATCCCAGGGTGACTGTGTCCATCCCCAAGCCTGCAGCCTCTGAGCAGTGCCCGTCAGAGCTTCACCCTCCAGGGAATGCACATCACTGAAAGAGACCAGCCAAGATACTCAACAGATAAACAAACAGGCAAACATGAAACAAGGCTTAGGGAAAGGGGAGAACAGTATCCAGAGTTGCTACAATATACTACCTAAAATACCCAGGTTTCTATAGAAAATGTTGAGACTGGCAAAGAAACAGGAATGTGTGACCCGGACATAGGGAACACCACCAGGCCCATCCGTGCGCGGGCCCAGCTACCACGTTTACCAGAGTCTTCAAGTCAGCCATTATAAATAAGTTCACAGAATGGGAGGAAACCATGCTTTAAGAAGTAAATAAAGACTAAAAAGGGAAAAATTATAAAATAGAAACAAATGGAAATTTGGGGGTTGACAAATATAGGACAACTCACTAGAGAGATTCAACAACTGACCGGATCTGGCAGAAGAAAGAATCAGCAAACCTGAAGATACATCAAGAGAGTTTATGCAACCTGAAGAGCAGAGAGAAAAACGAAAGGAAAGTGAATAGCCTCATACCAGTCTGAGACGCCAATAAGCTCACCAACAGCCATGTAAGGGGAGCACCAGAAAGGAAGAAAGAGAGGAACCGAAAAATTATTTGAAGAAATAATGGCTGAAAAGTTCTCCAATCCCATGAAACACATGAATCTATACATTCAAGAAGCTGAACAAACTCCAAGTAGGATAAATGCAAATATGAAGCATGAACCCATATCACACTAAAAACACTGAAAATCAGAGACAAAGATAAAATTTTGGAAGCAGTTGTACTGGGTTAAAACACTGTCCTACAAAAGTTATATCCTTCTTGGAATCTCAGCACAGGACCTTATTTGGAAGTCGGGTGATCGCAGGTGTCATCAGTTTGAGATAAAGTCATACTGGAGTAGAGTAAACCTTGAATCCAGTATGAGACACACGGGGAGAGCACCATGTGATGATGGAGGCCAAGACTGGGGAGATGTATCTACAAGTCAAGGAATCAAGGACGGTAGCAACACCAGAAGCTACGAGAAAGGCATAAAACAGATTTCCTCCTAGAAACTTCTGAGATAGCACGGCCCTGCCAATACCCTCACATTAGAATTCTAGCTTCCACTACTGGGAGAGATTCAATTTTGCTTGTTTTAAGCTACTGAGCTTGTAACTGTGACAGCAGCCTTTGGAAAGTAAACAGAGACAAAGGAAAGGACTCAAGTACAAGGAAACCCCCAACATGATTAACAGCTGACTCTCCATCACAAATAATGGAGGAAGCAGTAGGGTCATTAACATATTCAATGTGCAGAGAGAAAACTGCCCGCCAAGAATTTTATGTACTACCAAAACTTCTAAAAATAAAAATAAATAAATAAACAAAAAATGAGAGTATTCATTGCTAGCAGCCCTGCCATTCAAGAAATACTAAAGGATGTTCTTCAGGCTGAAAGCAAATTATCCCAGAGAGCATTTCCCACAGAGGAAACAAAAGGGGAAGGAACAAATAATTAGTAATTATAAAAGACAATGTAATTGCACTTTTTCCTTTCCACTCTTAATTGATTTAAGGACTAAATTGTACAGCACAACAATGTGAATGCACTTAAAGCCACAGAACTATATACTTAAAATGGCTAAAATGTGGGGCACCTTGGGTGGCTCAGTAGGTTAAGCAACCGACTCTTTGATTTCAGCTTGGGTCATGATCGCAGGCCCATGGGATCAAGCCCCGCAACAGGCTCTGTTCCAGTTGTGGAGCCTGCTTAAGATTCTCTCTCTCCCTCTCTCTGTGCCCCTCCCCCACCCACCCCCACACACTTGCAAGCATGCTTTCTCTCTCAAAAAAAAAAAAATGGTGAAAATGAAAAACCGTGTTATGTATATTTTACCACCACCACAGCAAAACAATTGTAAAAAATAATAACATGAATTACTGTATTACTTGCCCTGTAAAATATAGAAATCTATCTGACAACAGAATGAAGAGGGTAGGTGGGAGCCAAGTTGTATTGCAGTAAGGCAATGACACCAAAAGTTTACTCAAACCCACAGGAACAAATGAAGGAAACCAGACAAGGTAATTAAAAGGTTAATGTAACAAATTCTGCAAATGTCTCTTTACTCTCCTTCATTCACTCAGCTTATTTAAAAGATATAAAATTATATAAATATAAAATAATTATAACAATGTATTATGGGGTTTGTAACATGAACTGAAGTAATACATAAAATGGATAGAAATAATATCACAAGAAGGGGTAAAGGCAGTAAACTACGTAGGAGTGGCAGGTTGACATCTCACTGGATCTTAAGTCTACATCTCAGGGTAAATCTGAAGTAGAGTATCATAAGTTAAGATGTACATGGTAAGCACTAGAGTAAGTAGGAACAGAATGAATTTTTAAAATACATAAAAAATAATTAACGAAATTCAAATTACACATAAGAAAACATTTACTTAATGCAAAAGAAAAGAATGGAAAACGAGAGAAACAAAGATATGAGGCATACAAGAAACACAAAGGAAAATGTGTTGTAACTCCAACCATGTCAGTAATAACATTAAGTGTGAATGGATTCAGCAAACACCCAAAAGGCAGAGATTGTCAAATGGGAGAAAAACAAAACAAAACAGGATCCAACTATATGAAGTCTTAAGGGAATACACTGAAGACCCAAAGATACAATGTGTTGAATGTAAAAAGATACAAAACACAGCATAGAAAAATAATAAGAAAGTTGGAGTGGCTTTGATGGTATCAGACAAAATAAACTTTAAAACAAAAAATGTTAAGAGATACAGAGGGGCATTCTATAATGATAAAATCCATCAAGTGAATGTAATAATTATAAACACTTACGTACCTAACAACAAAGACTCAGAATATACAAAGCAAAAGTTGAAAGAATTAAAGGAAGAAATAGAGATTTTAACAACAATAATTGGAGGCATCAACACCTCACTCCCAATAATAAACAGAACTACGCAGAAGATTAGCAAGGAAATAAAAAGACTTGAAAAACACTGAAAACCTGCTAGACCTAGACCTAACAGATATCTTTATCCGTAGAACACTCAACAATAACAACAGTCCTTTTAAGAGTATATGAGGGACGCTGGGCTGGCTCAGTGGGCAAAGCATGTAACTCTTGATCTCTGGATTGTGAGTTTGAGCCCCCACGTTGGGTGTAGAGATTACTTAAAAATAAAATCTTAAAAAGAAAAAAGAGTACATGAAATATTCTCCAGGACAGACCATATTCTAGGCCATAACACAAGCCTCAATAAATTTAAAAGGAAAGGATTTGAATCATACAAAGTAAGTTCTCTGACTCTAATGGAGTGAAATTAGATCTCAAAAACAAAGAAATCTGAGAAATGCACAAGTACACAGAATTTAAACAGCACACTCCTAGATAACTAATGGATCAAAGAAAAAGTTACAAGGAAAATTAGAAAGTATTTTGAAATCGGTGAAACAAAGCAACAGCACTTAGGGTAGGCAGCTAAAGCAATGTAATTTCTAAAGAGATACAAACAACCACAACTAACTCAAGAAAAAATGGAAAATCTGAACAGGTCTATAGAAAGAGATTGAATTAAAAATGTTAAAAAAAAAAAAATTAACAACAAAAAAGCCCAGATAACTTCTGTGGTGAAATTCACCAAACGCTTCAATGAGAATTAATACCAAATATTCACAAAAGCATCTCAAAAAACAGAAGAGGAGGGAACATTTCTCTACCTATCCTATGAGGTCAGTATTACCCTAGTACCAAAACCAGCTAAAGACATCATAAAAAAAGGAAAATTACAGACCAAAATGTGTTACAAATACAGGCATAAAAATCCTCAACAAAATGCTAGCAAATGAAATCTACCAATATATAAAAAGGATCATACAGGGGCACCTGGGTTGCTTAGTCAGTTAAGTGACCGACTTCAGCTCAGGTCACGATCTCACCATTCGTGAGCTCGAGACCCGCATCAGGCTCTTGTGCTGACAGCTCGGAGCCTGGAGCCTGCTTCGGATTCTGTGTTTCCCTCTCTCTCTGCCCCTTCCAAACTCATGCTCTGTCTCTCTCAGTCTCTCAAAAATAATAAATAAATGTTAAACATTAAAAAAAAAAAAAAAAAAAGGATCAATACTCTGGTTTCTCTTCAGATCGAATAAAAAAAAAAGGATCCTACATTAACCAATTGAGATTTATCCAGATATGCAAGATCAAGATCAATTGCAAAATGAACAAACTAGGGGCAGAAGGGAATCTGGTCAACTTGATAAAAGACATCTATGACAAGCCCTCAGCTAACACCATATTTAATGGTGAAAGACAAAACTTTCCCCTAAGATGAGGAATAAGACAAGGATGTCTGCTCTTCCCACTTCTATTCAACACTGTATTAAGGATTCTGGCCAAGACAATTAGGCAAGGAAGTGAAACAAAAAGTATTCATACTGATAAGGCAGAAGTTAAACCACCTATAACTGCAGACGGTAGGATCTTATACGATATATTGAAAAGTCCTCAGGAACCTGAAACTATTAGAATCCAATGGTTTCAGCAATTTGCAGGATATGAGAAAAGTAAAAAATCTACTGTAGTTCTATTTACTTGCAATAAATACAAAATAGAAAAATGGAAAAAACAATTCCATTTATGCCAACATCAGAAAGTATAAAACACTTCATTCAGAATAAATTTAACATAAGAAGTGTGAAACTTATACTGTGAAAACTATAAACAAAAAGAATGCTAAAAGAAATTAATGATGTGAATAAATAGAAAGCCTCCCCTCCCCACCGTTCTCAAGGATCCGGAAGACAATATTGTTAAGATAGCAATAATACCCAAATTCATCTATAGATTCGATGCGGTCTGTATCAAAATCTCAGGTGGTTTCTTTGAAGAAACTGATGAGTTAATTCTAAAATTCACCAGGCCTGTAAGGGATCCAGAGTAGGCAAAACTACCTTAAAAAAGAAGACAAAGTGGGGGGGATTCACACTTCCCAATTTCAAAACTTAGTATAAACATACAGTAACCAAGACAGTAATACTGGCCTAAGGACAGACAGGATCAATGGAACGGAACTAAGAGTCCGGAAATAAATATTTTCACTATGGTCAGTTGGTTTTTGACAAGGGTACCAAGACAATTCAATGGGAGACGATCAGTCTCGTCAGCCAATGGCGCTAGGTATATACCCAAGAAAAAGGAAAAAAGCTAGGTCTTCACAAAAAGTTAAACACACCTTTGGTTCACAGCAGCTTTATTCACAATGGCCTAAAGTAGAAACAACCCCAACTGTCCATCAATTGATAAATGGATAAACAAAATGTGGTACACCCATAATATGGAATGTTATCCAGCCACAGAAAGAAATGAAGCACTGATTTGTGCTGCAGCATGGCTGAACCTTAGAAACATTACTCTAAGAAGTCAGATACTAAAGACCACATAGTCTATCATTTCATTCACAGGAAACGTCCAAAACAAGCAAATCTATAGAGACAGAAAGTAGTTTCAGTGCTTGCCAGGAGCTGGGAGGAGGATGGCCGGCAAAGGGGGTAGGGCTTCTTTCTGAAGTGATGAAAACATTCTAGAAATACAATATGATGCTGTTGTGACTTTGTGAACACACTATACATCATATTTGGTATGGATGACCTACGGTATGTGAATTATACCTCTTTTTAAAAAAGCAAGTTTTGGGGCACCTGGGTGGCTCAGTTGGTCAAGCATCCGACTTTGGCTCAGGTCACAATCTCACTGTCCGTGAGTTCGAGCCCCGCGTCGGGCTCTGTGCTGACTGCTCAGAGCCTGGAGCCCGTTTCAGATTCTGTGTCTCCCTCTCTCTCTGACCCTCCCCCATTCATGCTCTGTCTCTCTCTGTCTCAAAAATAAATAAACGTTAAAAAAACAAATTTAAAAAAAGCAAGTTTCTTGGGGTGCCTGGGTGGCTCAGTCAGTTAAGCATCCAACTCTTGATCTCAACTCAGATCATGATCTCACGGTTCATGGGATTGAGCCCCGTGTCAGTGTCAGACTCTGCTCCGACAGCATGAAGCCTACTCGGGATTCTCTCTCTCCCTCTCTCCCTGCCCCTCCCCCCTTCTCTGTCTCCCTCTCTCTCTCAAAATAAATGAATAAACATTAACAACAACAACAATAAAAGCAAGTGTCTGGATATTACAAATATTAATCAGATGTGCAAACTTACCAAAATTCTTTTACGGTCCTTTTCAGATAAAAATTTTACTGGCGGGTATTTCTGGGTGAAGCTGTAGAACGTGAAGAGATTAGAAAAGTCAAACATCTCCTGTGAAGATTTTCTCTAGTCCCAACAAAACAAAGGCTAGATTGTGGAATTATCACTGTCAGCCCTTCTAGCCATTCCAAAGAGGCTACAGGAACCAAGCAACTCCCGGCTCGTTCGAATTCAAGAAATATGCAACCCGCTCCTTGGGCTGAATCAAGCTGAAGATTGCGAGTCCGTGCTTGAGAAGGGAACATTTGTCACTGCACAGGCTGTGAGGAGCCAGAGCTAAACACAAAACATGGGAGGTGGCAGCGTCCTCACAATGCTGTCTGGGGGTCTGGAAGGAAGAAAGCAGCCTCGTGAAGTCACAGATCCAAAGCAGGAGATTGTGCCTTGCAAGGGTAAGAAATGAAAAAACGAAGCTGTTCCCTTATTCTGGCCGATTTCACAACTGGATCATCTGTTTCTACACCAGTGCCCCCGGACAAGATGACTGGGCATCAGCACTTTCTGTCTCCCACAGTCCGCTCTGAACCCATCTTAAGTGTCACTTTACCCTTCCAATGCCTCTTGCCCCTGGTAAAGGTTCCATGGTCCCCAACCCACACTGATGTTTTGGGGCAGGGCAACGCAAGTGGCAGATAAAACATCAACCGAGAGTTGATAAATGCAGATTTGAAACATCCATTCTTGAAGTGGTTCAGTTAGGAACAAAAGTGCTTTAAGTAAGTTCAGAGAAATCAACTTTGCAGTCATTATTTTAACTGGAGAGGTGCCAGGGGCACTGTCTCATGCCCTCCACATCCCCAGCTGGGATACAGAATGCATTTCCTTAATGGTCGCTGAACTGAACAGAATATGACAGGTCATTAGACAGAAGACCTTGAAGCAAGTGTTTCTCATCTCTTGGAAGAGTGGAAACATGCTTAAATTGGAGCTTGGGGCAGGAGGGCTTTCTCTTACAATGCAGATGAATTCCCCTATTAAGAGCTTCCAGATTCTCAAAAGGTCAAGCTCCCCTTGCAGACTACAAAACCAGACACAGGCAGGTGGGAGCATCTGAGGGAACTGGTGACAATCTTGGGCTTCTCCCTTACTAGTTCTGTGACCCAGAGCAAGACCCCCAAGAGCTCTGTGCACATCAGGGCCTTCTGCTCCGTCAATGGTAACCACAGCACCTCCCCGAGAGGGCTGCCCTGGCACGGACTGTCTTTACCACAGGCCGCCATGGTGAGGGCCGAGTGAATGTTCTCACAGCAGCCGTGGAACAGGGCAAGCTCCGCCTGCTAGAACACTGGCAGCCTTCAGGGAGCCTGACAGACGTCTTGTTTGCAAAGTGACACTTCTTGTCATTCCGAGTACTTCCTCCATCAGTCAGCTGGAGGGGGGCCAAGCAAACGACAGCACTGCCTGCGTGCACCCCTCACATGGGCCCGATGTCCCCTCTCTTCTCTGAGCGCCCCACATCCACCGTTCAGCCTCAGTCCCAAATTCTGCAACCAGCCACGTGGTGCATCTGCAATGTCTCTCTCCTTCCAGGCCGACCCTCTGCCTACCTGCCCACTGTGGCCCACTTGTACTGGGAAGAAAACAGCAAACAGTTTTCTTACAGGAAATATACTTAAAAGAAATAAAACTGAAGCAAAAACATTAACTGCCTGACACAAGGTCACATGTGAAGTACAGACTGATAAACCTACTTCAAACAGTGTGTGCTAAAACTTAAAAAAAAAAAAAAAGAAGAAGACATTGGCTGGGCTTCTTGCTGTTTTTCTTCAACATGTAGCAACCAAGTTTCAGATTTCGTATGTATGATCAAGTGATTAAAGTGTTGGAAAAACTCTCACAACCCTCATTTCTTCCTTTTAGAAGCCAGGCACACAAAGCCAGAAGCAAGAGCAGGCGGAAAGCTCCTTCGGGGTCCTCCTCAGTCCGCACTTCACAGTGTTGGCCTCCCTGCAGCCACAGACGACAGAGTTATGGGACTGCATGAGGGGACTGAGCGGCAACGCTGAGGTGGTCGTGTGAGGTGACTGCATGGCAACTCTCAGGTGACTGTGTGAGGTGACCCCATGGTAACTCTGTGACAGCATGAGGTGACTGTGTGGGAACTCTGAGGCAGTGACTCCGGGGGTGACCACATGGTAACCTGTGACTGCGTGAGGTGACTGCTTGGGAACTCTGAGGTCACCGCTTGAGGTGACTGCGTGGTAACTCGGTGGTGACAGTGTGAGCTGGTTCTGATGTGGTGCTAGCTGGGCCACTCCTTCCGCACATCATTCAGCCCTCCCCTGCTGCACTTGCCAAGCACTGAACAGAGTGGGCAAGGAAGAGGCATAGGCTTCTTTAAAGGCATGAAGTAGGTTAAAACCCTATGTAGTAGCATACTGGCTCATCCATACATTCATTTGGGAACTTTTTAATGAGCACCTATTTTGTGCCACACGCTGAGGATACAGAAGCAAACAACATAGAGGATCAAGGCCCTGCCCACATGAAGCCTGCAGTCGGCATTTCTGAGTATGAGAGAGACAAGCAAGCAAGGGAGGCAGAATGTAGCACAGATTGAATAATGGAACTTTTCTTACCCCCCAAAATTAATCCTTTAGTAATTATTCTATGCCATTCCAGACTCTACCCTTACTGTTCATTAAAGTAGCAATAGTAAGAAGTGTTTTTACCTAGAATTTAAGTTCTCATCATGACTTGCTATCTATTCACAGAAAATATAAAGATATGGAGATGAAATTAAACAAATGGCAGGCAATCAAACTCTTAAGAAATGGGAGGGGGTGTTGTAAAGAAGAGAAAAAACTCACACAACCCACTTACCCAGGCTTCTCGAAGGGCACTGTCCCCATTTCTTTCCTTGTATGAATATAATCTTTACCTTTCAAAAATATCCTTAAATATCTTGGGGGCCACTTTGCCCCCAGGTGACAAGCACATCAACACAATGTAGTCCAGTTACATTCTTATCTTGCTCACGTCAAGATGGGTGTTTGATCATTCTTAGCACATAAATCAGTCAAGAAAAATAAAACCCGACAGAGCTCCATTGATTTCTACCACAAAGTCTTGTCCATACTTGACTTTCTAACGCACACAACAACTCGGGCTCATCCGTCGCCTGACTTGATCACCAAACTGGAGAACAGAACCAGTTGAGGATGAATAACTAGTAAAGCAGCCCCAAGAGGCAAATGCTTAACCTCTACACCCATCCTAAAGGGAGCTCTCACAGCTTGACAAGAATGAGTTACTGGTAGTTTCTTCAACATTACATTCATACTTGTGCTTCTCTTTCCTATTTAAAAAGCACAAATATTGTCACAAAAGTATCAAAAGGAATCATAAAATTCTCCTATTTCAAGAGATCTCGTGTGTAAGCCATTGCTTTAGGGAAGGGTTATACAATTGATTCACTTTTCATAAATGAATATTACTCTCTAAAGAAAATAATCACTGGCGGGCCTTTTTTTTTTTTTTTTTTGGCCAACATAAAGCCTGGTTGGTTATTTCTTACCATAAGCAATTTTTTTTTTAAGTTTCAACTAAAATCTCTCAAATTCTACCAGTCTTATTAAAGGTGGAATTTCTGGCTCCCATCCAGTGAAATGTTACCAGCAGCATAATTTCAGCCCAAATCACAGCAAGAAAAATTTAAAGAACAAATCACAACTTTATATTACTAACTCAATCTGCTAAAAAATAACAAACTTTTAGTACAGCAAGAGTTGAAATTAATAGTTTGTATGACTGCATATAAACTATCAATTGAGGACAAAGAAGAAAATGAATGAACATATTTAGTTTGATGATTCTTCACCCTTATTTCTCTGCGATCATTTATCGCAGACACCGAAATCAAAGAAAAAATTGCTCTCCATTTCTTTTATGATTCTGGGCTTGATAAAGGCTCATACAATACTGATACACATCATCCAAACCCATGCCAAGGTAAGGAAAAAAAAAAATAACGTCAACTTTAATGAGGGTTTTCATTTTTCTGTTTTAAACCTCTAAAAACCCAACTGTTATGCTGGATGCACAGTTTTCCAGATAAACTCAAGGGAAAAGTTCCAGTGCCCCGAGCTCCAATGTTTTGGAGAGGGGGGAATGTGGGCACAACAGAACTGCACACAGCAGGAGGAGAGTCGGGGAAAACACCAAGACAAATGGTGAGGAGCAACTTGCTCTGGAATCTGATTCAAGTAAGTTCCCACCATATTATACAATTCTTCCCTCCCAGCCACTTCACCTGGACTCAATTCTGGAACCTTCCTGAGGTATGGTGACAAGCAAACAAGTGACCCCTAATTTCTTACAGTACTGGATTTCAGACCCTCCAGTTTTGTTTTGTTTTTTCTTCTTTTGGAATTCCCTCAGATTAATCAGTATATGCTAGAAACCATCTGATTGCCTTGCATAACTTAAAAGAAGATAAGGCCTAGCCTCAACTTGTATGCCACGAATTTTCAGGAACTGAGAAATTCACGGGGTTCAGAAAAGGAAGATTTCAACACACCTAGATCCTATCTTCTTCTAATGTTTGGAATATTTGAGCATTATATTCAAATCAGGATTAAAAACCAAAACCAAAACATTTATGTGGTTATTTGTTTAGATATGAGAGTTTGTAGAAATCAAACGGATGGGAAAACAGAGGAAGGACTTTTAGTGTAGGATCTGTGTGGTTGAGCTTCAGGAAGACTCCTAAAACAATTAACTTTATTGAAATAAATAAGTTTTTTTTCCTAGAGAGAATCCATAGCTTTCATCAGAAATAGTTTGTAAAAAGCAAAATAAAGGAAGATAAAGCTTTAAAAACACTGCATCAAATTTGACAGTAAACATCTACCTTCTCACAGAAAAAAGTTCTTATGTTGAAAGCACCTAACACCTCTCATATTATAGAATTACATGGTTAAAAAAATAATGACAGAGGTGAGATGAGCTTATATCAGATGCTGACCTTCTAAAGTCAGTAAATAGAAGGGTTTTCCTTAAAAATGTGCACATACCTTTTCTCCAAATCTCTGATTTTCTCTCTTAGTGGTTCAACAATCTAAAACAAAAATAACCAAAATTACTTTTGAAGCAAAGAGAGTTCTCCACCATCCCTCTTTGATGTTCCACACAGACATGATGTAACACAAATCAGATTTTAATTTCTTCTACTGTCCACTTCCAGTTTGAAATTAAGTTAGGTCACTTGAATCACACGTTAAGAATTGAGATGATAAACTGTATGTTGGAACTCTTACTCCAGAGACACTTAAGTCTCTCAGAAAATTAACTTTTTACTTTCCTTACTAGTGAGCAAAGTGGTTGAGGCTCACAAAAAACAGACAGATCACCACCACCCGTTCTTTTTAGGAACTAAAGAATCCCCTAAATGTTGCCCTCCCCTAAAAGCTTATTAACCTCTTGTTTCTTCACATAATCGCCATGTCATCTGCTCAGCACATGAATGAATGGCAGGCTGTGAGCCGACCCACAATGCTGTGTTTTAACACAGGGAGCTCAATCCAAGGGCTTCTCCAGGACTGTGACATTTGGCTTCGAACCAAAATGAGGGACTCTCCATCCCCTCCCACAGCCCACGTCACACTAGCATACCTATATCTACAATTATTTGACTAAAAGCATAAGCGATTATTTTCAAACAGAAGGTGTATAAATCCACCAGAGGAGCTAGCTTTCTCGGAGGTGGGTGTGTGACTTCCCCCATCTGTGCATGTGGACACCCTCTGTGTTTCCAGAGGCCCAGCATCTGAGTTGGGCTGGTTTTCCTTTCGACATCTGCTCTGGCACTTGCCACCATCCCTGGTACTCACCTCCCCCTCTCTAAGAAATTCTCGAAGGTCACTTGAGAAGTCGTAACAAACTTTTAAACCCATTTTGCCTCTGAGTAGGAATTCAGTACATCACACCTTGATAAAACAGACAAACGCTAACACAGGGATGCATCCAGAGCATAAGAGACAGAAAGGCTCCTCTAAATAAGGGTAAATTTTGGAGACGTTTTCCAAATCGTGTAATAGCAGCAAGCTGCCACACTAAAGACAGCAGCACCAGCGAAGGAGCTGAAATTGACAAACATAACGAAAAAACCAGAAACAAATTATGGGAAAGGAACTAACCTCTTCAATCTTGCTCTCGATTTTGAGTTCACCGTTTTCCTGCATAGACCTGTTGAGTAGAAAGCTACAAAACTGAGATCCACTGAAAGGCTTGGCGACCTCAAGATTTATTTGTGAACAAAGTACAACACACACCAACGCCTGCAGACCACCTCACCGCTCCCCTTCCCAAACATCGGTCCCGGGCTCCAGTTCCCTCCAGAAGGGGGTTACACCAGAGGAACAGAAGACAGCGGAGGAGAGGAAACCTCAAGTTCATCTCACCCCCTCACCTCTACCGCAGAAGGGTTATTTCTATTCAACTAAAATAATCTCACTTGCATGTTACACCCAACATGGGATTATAAATTAGAGGCAGGAAGCGTGTCTATAGGAGTCCAAGTCTCTCGGCTGGGTTTTCCTGGGGCTTTTAATGCAAAATGGAGCTTTTCCAAGCGAAAAAACAGAGTTCCTTTAAATGGGATCTGAGCACCCCTCCTAGTCACACACAGAAAGAAGCCTTTGTCAGGAGACACTCATGACCTAGCGGTGGCAATCAGATCAACACGGCCCCACCGGCCTTGCAAAGTCTACTCAATATGAAAAGCCTGGTGGGGACACAGCAACCCTTTGCCCTAGTGGCCTCCTGCAGGGACATTCAACTTCCAAACTCACCACGAGCACGGCCACTGTGGCTGTGGCTCTTTTATTTTCACCAGCAAGAAGTAGAGAGTGGAGCAAATTTTGCTTCAAACATAAAACTGTACTAGCAGTGCCAAATTTGTTTTTATGATGAACGCCTGTTATTATTATATTATTTTTTAGAACATAAACACAAAGATTTTACTCTTCTGAGTGTCCCTCCCGCATTTATCATGAAGAACAAATAATGCACACTCAGTCGGAAGCCTCCCTGGGCCTAATCCTGAGGTAAACAGATGATCTCAGCCTTCACGGTCTGCTCCCAGGGCCAGGGGCCAGCCGTGGTTTCCCTAAGACAGCCTCTTTTTCAAAAGGCTTTGGAAAAGCGCGCTCCCTGTGTGCCTGCTTGAGCCACCCTGAAACACACCTTACATTTCAGCCGTGTAAAAGCTAGGGTCAGCCCCTTACTGCGTACCAAAGGAGGGAAGGGACCCTGAGGTGGGCAATGCAAGGGAGCCAACCGGTAAAAATGGGTAAGTAGCAAAATCAGATGTATTCCTCGAGAACGTAAGGAGAAAGACAAAGCTCAGGTGTGCGGATAGCAGAAAGACTCAGTTTCGCTTTGTAAATATTCTGCAATTAACCCATGACATGTAATGACTAAAATGCATCTATAAAACCCCACCAACAGCATCCAAGTTATTAAAAAGAGTTACCTCATGTTAACGAAGTTGCCCCAAACAGCTGTAAGGGAAAGAAGAAGAAAATAGGTCAATATTTAACTTCATGACATTCAAGGATTCCAACGAATAGAATTTTAATATTTAACCAGTATTTTCAAGTACACTAAGAAATCTGAATTACAGCTCACGAAGACAACAAAATGCACACTTTTAAAGGATTAAGTCCTACTAAAATGTAAGTGAAAAAGGATCCTATGCCTCTCTTTAATTCTGGAATACCTCTTGTGGGGTCTGGAGTTCAACTATGCTTGTGTTTGGATAAACAGTATGTCCTCAACCTTTGTTTGAGGAAAAGCCAGGCAGGAGAATCAAAGAACTGCAGGCCTGAAAGAGATCCCAGGGCTCGGTGCAACCTCTTTCTTTAAATCTCTATGAAACCAAAACCCAGAGAAGTTAAATAACGGGCCGAAGCCATGGCTTAACCTCACCTGGAAGTCCATCATCTCTCAGCACTTACCATGTCTCTCTCATATTCCAGTTTCCGGTCGGCTGGCCTGCCTCCTTGATTATAGACACCCGGAGGGTGGGTCACCATGCGTACACAGCTGGTGCCCAGTAAATGTGCACAAATCAGCCCCAGCTGCAACAGTGATGTCCTGCCATGGCTGACTTTGAAACATACTACCAGACCACGAGCGCCCACGTGACGTCACAGAACAGAGGATTACTTCATAAGGAAACCTTCAGCATGAATGAGTGGTTCTAATATTGTGTACGCATTCCTGCTTGTTTTATATTTTTATTTTATTTTTGAGACAGAGAGAGACAGAGCATGAACGGGGAAGGGTCAGAGACAGAGGGAGACACAGAATCTGAAACAGGCTCCAGGCTCTGAGCTGTCAGCACAGAGCCCGACGCGGGGCTCGAACTCACACACCGTGAGATCATGACCTGAGCCGAAGTCGGACGCTTAACCGACTGAGCCACCCAGGCGCCCCTACGCATTTCTGTTTGGCTCTTATGTAGTCACTCCCCAAATGGTGAACACCTCCTCAGGTCCAGGTGCTCTTACATGCTGGGGAAAGAGAGAGAGCAAAGACAAAGACCCTCCCCATCCCGGGGATGGTGATTCTGTGAGCTGGGAAAGGCATTAAGGTTGGTACCTACTCTGAGGCACCTTCTTATGGTCATCCTCCGGTACGTAGTAGGGTTTAACAAATGTTTACAGAATAGGACTTAACTTCCCAAAATCACATTTCGCTGATTCCATAAAAGCACATTCCCCTCCGAAAGGAGGAAGCAACTAATACATAAGACAGCGATAAATAACTAAAAGTGGCAAAAATGCAAGAAATGGGAGAAATTAAAATAAGTCCATACTACATTCCTTATTCATCAAAAAAAATAATGTTTTTTACCTTTGGGCCATGTGATCTTACTTTTGAGTATTATCCTCAGGATACACATTTATACACAGGAAAGTTGCCTTCACAAATCATGGCTTTATTTATACTAAAAAGGGGGGAGGGAAAAATCAAAATATCCTAGAATGGGGGAACTGTTATATAAATTATGATACAGCCATTCAATGAAATCGCGAAGCCATTAAATATCACTGTGACTTTTATCAAACAGAGAAGAAAATAACAAGTGTCGACAAGCATGTGGAGAAAAGGGAACCATCATGTACTGTTGGTGGGAATGTAAACTGGTGCAGCCACTACGGAAAACAGTAAGAGGTTCCTCAAAAAATTAAAAATAGAAATACCATGTGATCTAGCAACTCCATTTCTGGGTATTTATCTCAAGGAAATAAAAACGCTAACTGGAAGAGATACGCATTCTCAGGTTCACTGCAGCATTACTGACAATAGCCAGGACACAGATACAAACTCAAGTGTCCATCATTGGATGTGTGGAATATTATTCAGCCATAAAAAGAAACAAACAAACAAAAAAGGAAATCCTGTCACTTGAGGTAACATGGATGGACTTTGAGGGCATTATGCTAAGTGAAATAAGTCAAAGACAAACACCGCATGATCTCACTTATACGTGGAATGTCAGAACAAAACAAGAAACCAAAGTTGATAGATACAGAGAATACATTATTGGTTGCCAGAGGTGAACATGTAGGTATTGGTGAAATGGGTAAAGGTAGTCAAAATAAAAAAGTCCTGGGGATGTCATTTAGAGCATGGTGACTACAGTTAATAATATAACATTGCATAAGTGAAAGTTGCTAAGAGTGAATCTTCAAAGTTCTCATCATACACACAGTGTAAGTATGTGATGTAATGGATGGTAACCAGAGTTACATAATATATATTATGTATTATGTGTATTTATATATAGTATATATATAGTGTATATAGTATATTTATATATAGTATATATATATATAAATACATATTATGTAATATGTACTAACACATTATATATTGCTATGTTACTAAATAATACTGTTACATGTCAATTATATCTCAATTAAAAATATAACTATGAAAATACATTGTAACATGGTAATGCAATTATGACCATTTCAGATGAGAAAATACATATACAGTATGACTTCCACTACTAAGAACCACGTAGAATAAAAAGACGGTCCGAAGATGCCAAAATATTGTTCAAATGGTGACATAATTGTTTATTTTTCCATGCATCTATGTTCCTTCCTACCTTGTTTTCTAACAAAGGAGGGAAAAGATTTCCAAACCTTTGCTGAATTCTTTGCCCCCCACACCATGTGCCCCCCCCACTACCATGAGGTGGCCCCCACCCAGAAGGCCCAGGAACATCTGGGTCAGTGGTCAGCTTGGACACCCAGCATTGTGGACCAACCAGCAGTTGCCAAACCCCATGGATCCTGTTCTCCACTATGTATCTCAAATAAACACATCGTCTCATTTTGGCTTTAGGATTCTGCTTGTCAGAATATGCCAGGAAGCAGTCCCTCTCTGGCTGTGGAACCTCAGGAGGGGGGAAATTAATTATCCGTAACTTAAGATGCCTTCAGGATAGATAACACCTTTGACAGCCTTTTCAAATCATTCCATGGTTACTAGTTTATTCGGTTTCTTTTTAACCTTTTCTTGAGTGGGTTTAAAATGTCTCAGAGACATTTCTCAATCCTTCCATCATCCTTAGACTACCTCAGAGCACATAAGGCTGCCCCCTCTCCTAGACATCTTCTCCCTACTTGAAGTACAGACACCAGGGCTCTGAGGGCTATCCCCTTCCCTACTGGTCCTGCATAAACACTCCTCCTTGGGTGGTAGGTGAGGACCCTGGGATCTGTCCTGAGGAATAATGCTCATGACCACATCGTTGCCACCCTTAATGAGGGGATAATAATGGCCATCATGGCTAATGCCCAAACCTATTCTTGTGGCTCAGACTTCTTCCACTGGCTCCCTGCACTTGGAAAAACCTCCTGCGCTTCCCAGTTCACCCCCCAGAGCTTCATGAACCCCATCTCCCCTCCTCACCAATCAGACCTCCACGCCCACCCCCCCAAGCCCCGCCCACCACTTGCAGCTTCCACCCTCCCTAAAGCAGCTCCACCTGTGGTGGTCTCCTTGGCCAGAACGCCTCACCTGAGCATTCCGTTGCTGAGAAAGCTTCTTCAACCTCCCTCCCTGCTCCAGGGGACAGGAGGAGACCCTCCATGTTGTCACAGCACCCACACTACACACCTCTTTTTAATAGGTGGTTTACAGGTGGGTTTCCCTGAACACCAAACACATGCAGCCAGCCACCAAAATTAGTGGAATGGAGGAGGTAAGGAATGTTTTCACTTTATTACACTTATCCCTCGCTTAGTACTTTTATCTTCAGAAGTGTTATTACTAATTAATCTTTAAGATGTTTTTATGTCAAGTGTTTTTGGCCTCCTTTTAAATTCTCAACAGCTATACCGCCTGCTTTGTTTTGAAGAACAAAAAGGACTCAGCACCCAGCTCAGACAAAAAACACACACAGCAGGCAGGGAAAGCTCCTGAATTACTGCAGACTCATTTCAAGGGGGGAAAACACAAGCAATTTCCAACAATTACAGAGCCTTGTTCCTGGTGTTCAGTGTAGACTAGCCTAGAACCTTGCACAGCATGGAGTTTAAAAGTTAAACATTGCTAAAAATTAATGTTGCTCTTAGAATTTTGCAACCTGCTTAAGTTAATCTGACCCACCTTACAGTGTCTCAAAAGGATCTCTGAGAATTACAAATAGCCGTATTCTATTGATGTTTGGACTAAATGGAACTAAATTAAGTCAATTACATACCATATAAGGACTCAATATTAAGAAAGGTATTTTTTAAAAAAGATAATTATGGGGCACCTGGGTGGCTCAGTTGATTGAGCGTCCAACTCCTGATTTTGGCTCAGGTCATGATCCAGTCAGGGTTGGGCTCTGCGTTAATAGCCTGGAGCCTGCTTGGGATTCTCTCTCTCTCCCCCTCTGCCCCTCCCCCAGTACTCTCACTCTCTCACTCTCTCTCTCAATAAGTAAATAAACTTAAAAGGAAAAAAAGATAATCATTCGCCATCACTAACAAATGGCTTAACACCAAATTCCCTTACGCTGCTTTCAAGATATTTTAATTTATTCTAATTTTTATTGCAAAAAATACTTTGCATGCAAACTGAGGCACACTGGTTTCACGATTCTTTTACTGTCTGTATCCAAATTTCATGCTATGCAAGGAAACCCTGTTCAACAAAATCGATCACATAGAAATTTTCATTTAGGGCAGAAAAAATTGAGTGATTTTTAAGGGTATGATTAAAAATGAGTGTCCTTCTCCACGAAAGAAAAAATTAAAATGTTAACTCAATGCTTCTGTGGTCTCTATTAATCTAACATGGTTTCTTAAATATTAATCAGGTATCATTTTTATTTTTTATTTTTTTAACTTTTATTTATTCTTGAGACAGAGAGAGACAGAACATGAACATGGGAGGGGCAGAGAGAGAGGGAGACACAGAATCTGAAATAGGCTCCGAGCTGTCAGCACAGAGCCCGATGCGGGGCTCGAACTCAAGGAACGCAAGATCATGACCTGAGCTGAAGTCGGACGCCCAACCGACCAAGCCTCCCAGGCACCCCAAGTATCACTTTTAGAATGTAATTTCTCAATCTGCAATCTGTGGGTCTCCACTGAATTCCTGAATGAGTTTCAGGAAGTCTTGGGAAAATCCTAGAAAGTCCACACAAAACCACACATACAAAGCTTTCAAAACTCCCCAATAAAAGTTTGAAATTTCAGAGGTGCACTGGTTTTAGAATGTTTTAGAATGAGGATAGATTCTGAGTTCTTGAATGCCAGACTTTAGTGAAGGCACGGATTCTGCACCAGCAACCCTATTCCCCTGTTTTAAGTACCGTTGTAACACTGGATCAAACAAAACTACCATTTCTGTTTCACACCTGTACATTTTCAATGGTTGAAATATGCTTCTCAATGTTTTGTTGGGCGTTCTGATCACCATTTTCACCTAGAATGCACAAGTATTTTTGCCCTAAGTCAGAGGCAGAAGAATGAAT
The DNA here is from genome assembly GCF_018350195.1 of Panthera tigris. Classification (NCBI taxonomy): domain Eukaryota; kingdom Metazoa; phylum Chordata; class Mammalia; order Carnivora; family Felidae; genus Panthera; species Panthera tigris. Next base: position 53,980,316 of record NC_056662.1, on the reverse strand, counting down.
TAGGAAAGTTGCTCTCTGGCCCAGCTAATGGGCACAAACCTGCATGACATGCAGTATGCCCCATGTGCCCGCAGGCGAGGACAGCCAGACACGCTATAAACCAGCATGCCAGGGGCTCACCGACTCAGCTTGGTGATGTTAGGACAGTACAACCACACGGAGAACCCATGCAAGATTTGCCCTCTGTCTTCAATGTTTGCTAAAATCCTTTCTGGCTCATTCACCAGCCAGCCAGCCAGCTAGACAACAAAATTGGTGCCCGCAGATGCGGAGGGCTAAGACCCTGTGCATAACTTCACCTGTATGGTAGGCAACATACACATGATGGTCAGCGAGGACCAGAGGAAGAGGTGAGGCACAGCTGGCAAGAAGCAGTAGGGTCCACCTGGAACCACAAGGGGAAACAGTTTGACCCCGTTCATGCAGGAAAAGGTGGAGCGCCAGCCACCCACAAAATGATGGGGAACCCGGATCATAAACGGGCCTTCAAAGACGGGGCAGTGGGGAGAAATGGCATGCCCACAAACTGCAGTAGGAGAGGACAGTCATCAGCATAAATGTAGGTCTCTTTTTAAAAATGCAAACATTTAGGGGCACCCGGGTGGCTCCGTCAGCTAAGTGTCCAACTCTTGATTTTGGTTCAGGTCATGATCTCACGATTTGTGCTTGAAATTTTCTTTCTCCCTCTCTCTTAGCCCCTACCCTGCTTACGTTCTCTCTCAAAACAAATAAATAAACATTTTTTAAACATGCAAACATTTACATATTGAGCCCCTGCTAGAAGCCAAGCACTGTATGAGGTCTTGCAGCAAATGCTCCTAATCCATGTTGCCCTTTGGACTGAAAAGGTTCTGTGAGACCTAACAATGGCTAAGAATTAGCAGGGGGGCAGGGAGAGAGTGGAGTGAGGGTCTGTCTTCTCTAGTCTCAAGGGATCAAATCTGGCTTCCCAGAGCCTGTGAGGCCCTACAGACCTCCTGAATCAGAATCTCTGCAGAGGAGCCTGGGCATTGTATTTTTTCAAGTGCCCCCTGGGGAAGGTAGAGAGCCCGGCCCTAAGGGATCTGGTGACCTGCCATAGCCACACCTCACCTTTGCCCACCTATCTGCTTATACAGTCCAGGCTCAAAACACTATGGTCCCTCGTAATTTCTCCAACATGCCAAGGCTGTTCCTCCTGCCTCAGGGCCTTTGCACTTACTCTTCTCCCAAATGCCTCTTTAACTTGCCTCCTTCAGTTCATCTAGGTATTGGGTCAAGTTACCTCATCAGTGAGGTCTTCCTGACCAGCCTATTAATAGTATCCCCCTTCTCTCCTCCCTCCCCATACTCAACCTGCTTTCTTTGTCTTCATTGCACTTATCATCAGACAATATACCCAATGTATCTATCTATATGTGCTTGTATGTTTCCAGCCCAGAAAATGGAAGCTCCGAGACAGCAAAGACTGTTTCATTCACTACTGTTCTCTAGGATACTGAGATGCTTCCTTGTAATATTCAGCGCTCACTCAGTATTTGCTGAAAGAATGAAGGAAAAGCTCTCCCAAATGATTAGGAATCCCAGTTCTAAGGCAGGAGTCATCAGCAAACTTTTTCTGTAAAGGGGCAGAGAATAAATATCTCAGGCTTTGTGGTCCATAGGATCTCTGAAGCCACTACTCAACTCTGCCACTGTAGTGTGGGCAGAGTCATAGATAATTCACAAAAGCGTGACTGTGCTCCCACACGACTTCATTCAAGGACACGGAAATGTGAATTTCGTGTGTGATGAAATAGGATTCCCTTTTTTTTTTTTTGCCTTATTCTTCAACCGTGTAAAAATTGTTGAAACTTTCTCAGCTCAAGGGTGGGCTGGACTTGGCTCACGGTGCATAGTTTATCGTTCTGTACTCTACGAGATACCAGGATGACTAGGTGCCATCCCAGTGCTGGAGTTCCTGTCCTTGCAGGGAAAACCGCCCAAACCCACCAATGCATAATACACATCAGAGAAGTAGAGGCTGCCATCGACCCAGTCCTGGGGAGCAGAGAGGGGACGAGAGGTCACTGAACTCTGAAGATGCGGGCTGCATACAGCCAGGGACATCTACTGGCCTGTGCAGGGGATGCCCTCGGAGGGGTGGGAGGGGGGCAATGCTAGCAGAAATACCCTGGGGAGGGAAAGATGAAGGTGTAGGGTCACGTGGGCCATGAGGGCTTTCCTGACAAGCTCCCCATGGGGATTTTCTGTTAATGAACCAAACATGGGCACCCCTGGTTCCCCTTCCTAGCATTCCCAGACAGCAGGGCTCTGGTTAGTGGGCGACCAGCTCAGAGTGTGATGCAGGGCAGCTGTGTTCTGGCCTAACAGGAAGTAGGGGTGTGAGGGACAGATGGGTCGAGAATGCAGAGGACAGGAGGGGACAGGCGGTGTATCAGGGTGGGGTGGTGAATGGGTGTTATCAGGAGACGGCTGGGGGAGGGGACCATGGTCTGGGATTAGCACATATTCCCTTGGATGCATCCCGTAGTGATCCAGGCTAAAGATGTCTACTAGGCAAGTAGCAACAGAGGCCTGGAGCTGGGAAGGCCAGCGCCAGCCAGAGGTGCAGGTAGGACACCTGCTTGTGACTCATATGTCAGAGGTTCAAGAGAACGTGGCACTGACTGCTGCACACAGCCAGGTGATGGCCACAGCCCTGGGGAATCTCGTGACAAGGCCAAGGCCTGTGACCAGGAAGCACAGCGATGCCAGTGTCACCGCCAGTGGCCCCCCACGGGCCTTTCTTGCTCACTGTTTCTAGTCACAAGGTCATGCTATTATCTCCATTTCACAGCTGAAGATAGGAGCCACGAGGAGTCCCATGGGACTTGCTCAAGGTCACAAGGCCAGTGACAGCCCTCACTCCCCCAACACTTCCAAGTGTGAGGCCTCATTCCCAGGCCCCAGAGTCACCCCCATCTCTGGTGAAAAAAGACATCTTGATTGTTTTTTTCTTGTCCTGTCCTCCAAGCTAATCCCCCAGCCTCAGCGGCCCTGCGTGGCGTGTGCTCCAACTAAAACTGAGTGACGCTGAGGTCATGAGTCCTAAGGAGGGCAACAGAGCCCATGGGTGCTGAAGATGCTCCCTATTTCAGCAGAGTGTGCAGCTATTCCCATCCCCGCTTGCTCAGGTCAAGGAAACTCTAATTTAGAGAAGCATTCAAATCAGAAGCCCTGTACAATACCAGGCACCTGGAGCTCGTGGAAAGTGAGTCTAACTGGCAGAGGAAGTTCCAGCCACACTGAAGTACATCAACACGGCTGCACGCATTCTGTGACTCTGTTTACTGTTCCTCTCAAGGTTTTCTGAGCGTGTTAACTACAACAGAACGCCTCGTCTGGGCTATGACTCACTTTGTGCCAAGTGCTCACTGCAAAGCTGTATGGTGTCATTGTGTTTTGTACACGGTGCCTCCCTGGCGGCACTAAAGACCTGACCAAAAATTCTTGGACACGCCTCCTGTCAAGAGGTGGGGTGTGTGCGTCCTCCCCTTGAATCTGGCGGACTTGTGACCCTCTCCAGCACAGGGGAGGGCAGAGGTGATGCCATGTGGCTCTTGGAGCTGGTCGCAGACAGCGTGCCCTTCCGCTAAGTTTGCTGGCACGCCGGCTCTGGGGGCCCTGGGCCGCTGTGGAAGAGGCCTGATCACCCCGCTGGCAGACAGGTCACCTGCCGGGGCTAACAGCCAGTCCTAGCTGAGCCGATCCTCAGAGGCAAAGATGTGGCAGCAAAGAAACCTCCAGGAAGTAGATTCTCCAGCCCCAGCCGTTTGAGCCATTCCAGCTGAAGTTCCGGAGAACTTCTGCATTTCCAGAAAACTTGTGCAGAGAACATCTGCATTTCAAATTCCTGACCCACTGCTTTATTACATAGCATACAAAACGGCTGCTATTTTATACCACTAAGTTTTGAAGTAACTGGTAAAGCAGTACAACATAAATAGAAACGAAACAGACAGGTATGTCCCTAGCCCTTTGGTCTACCGATGAGGCAGACCTCGACTCAACCCAGGGTACAGGATTTAATTCCTCCCCACTCGACGTATCCCCTACCAAGTGCATGTGTACCCTTCACCGCGTCCAAGCACAGCTTTGCACAGACTCGTCGCCTTGGTAAAACCCTGGGTCAGGGCTACAGTCGTGGGGAATCCCTCCCTCCCCAACCACCCGGGCTGCCTGCCTCCGCCTGAACAAAACTTTAAATGTGCTGAGGAAAGATGCATCCTTGCTCCCAACCATGAGCCTCAACAATCCTAGTACCAGGAGACAGCAAATATCTGACTCCCCTTGGGTAACCTTTGAAGCTTTTCAAACAAGATAAGAATACACATTACTTTTTCTTTCATGCATTACTCTCGTAATAAGAAAAGTATTAAAAGTGTTTAAATGGATTGGAAGGTTCAAATTAGGAGATCTTCTTCTGTTTTTAATTCTTTAAACAAGAAGCTACTGAATGGGGATCCTTGCTTTCTGCCTGACCTGAAGGAGTCTAGCTCCAAAGCCTGAACACTGGGCAGCCAGCCAGGTCTGTCACTGTCCTAAGCAGTTACACAGGATGAAAACTGCCCCACAGGAAAAGGATACTTGGGGTGGCCGAGCAGACCCCAGTAACTGGCAGGCTTCACAGTCCTCACGGAAAGCACCTGCTTATCGGACCTCCCTGCGACACTAGCTCTCTTCTGGGCCCTCCCGGAGGCCAGGCTGCAGGGACAGCACCTTCTAGAGCCTGCCCTGTGTTCCCTGCATTCGAGGCTGGCAGGTCCCGAACTTGAGCTGTAAAACACTTGAAATGATTCTGACCTCCTCACAGGCTTACCTAATAAAAGCGTACCAACATTCCCATGGGAAAAAATTTTGTCCCAGGAAGTTCCTTTTTTTTACAAAGTGGTTAAAAAGGCAAGAAAGCATGGGCTTTACACAGGACATCTGGTCCTCCAAAGAGTATTTACATGTTAAAAATGTCGATATTAAGTGAGAACAGAAACTTAGTAGAACCAATATTTTTTGCCTTTTAAAACTATATACATGTTTAAAACTACCCACAAGTGTATTCACAGAATACGTTTCTATACTTTTCTATTAATTTCTACATCTTGCAAGAAGAAAGTGTGAAATATGTTTTTTTGGTCTGGAGAGGACATTGAGTTCCTTCTGTCCCTTCAAGGTAGGGCAGCATCACAGCCTGCAAAGCACAGGGTGACCTATTAAATTCTCCCAAACTGGTGAGAAAAACTTGAAATCCAAAACGATTAATTCAATTATCATCTCAAGAAACTACTATTCTGTTTTAAAAGCCCGGATAAGGGGCACCTTGGTGGCTCAATCAGTTAAGCCTCCATCTGTCTGACTTCAGCTCAGGTCACGATCTCGCAGTTCACGGGTTCCAGCCCCATGTTGGGCTGTGTGCTGTCAGCTCAGAGCCCAGAGCCTGCTTCAGATTCTGTGTCTCCCTCTCTCTCTGCCCCTGCCCCACTTGTGCTCGGTCTCTGTCTCTCAAAAATAAAATAAATGTAAAAAAAGAAAAAAAAAATTTAAAGCCCGGATGAGAGAAACTCTCTTCCATGGGGACTCTCCATAGGTGCGCAGGACAAATGGTTGTTTAGAACAGAGCTACACGAAGTGTGTCCCCGAGCAGTGGCAGGAGCATCATGTGGGGACTTGTCTGAAATGCCTAAGGCCCACTGAGGGCTTCAGATCAGAAACTGTGGGGTGGGGCACAGCCACTGGGTTTTAACAAGGGCTCCAAGTGATGCCAGTTGCCCTACAATCTGAGCACCTCTGCAGGAAACGGCCTCCCTTTGATCTTCTCCCATGTTCACATTCTCAGACACCCCATGTTTTGTTAAGAGGACAACAGAGTTGGGGCGCCTGGGTGGCTCCGTCAGTTAAGTGCCCAATTACTGATTTCAGCTCAGGTCATGATCTTGACATTCGTGAGTTTGAGCCCCACGTTAAGCTCCATGCGAGTAGAGTAGAGCCTGCTTGAGATTCTTTCTCTCTGCCCCACCCCTGATCTCTCTCTCAAAGTAAACAAACATACTTTAGAAAAGTTCCAGAATTTCTTTTCACTGCCCCCCGCCATGTGAAGGAGGGTTCCACAGGGCACACCCTCCCCCACCCTAATGCCAGCAGGATGCACGGCTCATCCCCAGTATCCTGGCCTCCACTCCTCCACCTGTCATGAATAGGCCAGCATGGTTCCGAACATACTCAAACCTCCCTAGGCTTCCTACCCCACCGAATGTCTTAGGGATTCTTACATCATATTTCCACTTCCCACTTAGGAAATAATCAGTGCCTTATAGATGGTCTGACGTCTCTGATAGAAACCAAGTTGTTAAGATAAACTTTGTTTAGGAATGGGTCGCTATGAGCTTGACCCAGCACACTTAGGGACAGAGCCTCTGTGTTACATTCACTGCACAGCCAAGTCCTGACATAATCACAGCATTTGACTTTCTCCCCAAAGGGGTTATTGCTCCCTCCCTTTGGTTCCCCCATGCCCAAGAGGAGTGCCCTCACCAAATGCAAGCCAATCCCTGGGTTCTCTCTGCCTGTCCTCTTGGGCAGGACACCCGAGGGACCCTTCTGCAGCCCCCTCCAGCTTTACTCACTGCCCCTTCACGCTCTCCCCCAGCACAGTAACACTGAACCCTGATGTCTGAGTGCACTGTGCTTGCGCTGACTTCAAATCCTGGCCCTGTTCTTCCCCTTTTCACAGAGGCCCTCCCAACCCTCCACTTCTCTGGGTCAGGTGACTCTCTTCTGTCGTCTTTCTAAGCCCTATGTGGGCCTTACCATCCCTCAGATGCCCTCTCTGACCCTTTCTTGGTACCACTGCAGAGCTTTATACCTGCTTGTGCCTCTACCTCCTCACCAAGGTCACTGAGGTCAAGGCCCCTGTCCTGTCCATCCTATCACTCACATAAACAATGTAGCAGAATGAAAATTACAATCGAACTTCCACACACTGACCTTGAAAACCCAAGACAGTTTTTAAAGTAAAGCTTTAAGGGGCGCCTGGGTGGCTCAGGCGGTTGAGCGTCCAACTTCGGCTTAGGTCATGATCTCACACTTTGTGAGTTCGAGCGCGGTGTTGGGCTCTGGCCTGGAACCTGTTTCAGATTCTGTGTCTCCCTCCTTCTCTGCCCATCCCTCACTAGCACTGTGTCTCTTTCTCTCTCTCTCTCAAAAATAAAAACATTAAAAAAAATAAAGCTTTAAAATTCCAAATATTGAGTTATCTGTAACAGGTGTCACTCTTATTCAAGAAAGCTGTAAGAACAAGAGTTTGAAAGGAAAGAACTCTCCCATTGAAAACTTCAGCCATGCAAAACCTTCCTTTAAATGAGGACAGCCTATGATACATACATCTATCACTGAGATCTAAGCAACCATTTAGATTTTTGAATGAAATCTGTGTTAAAAGATTTTTTCCATATATTAAATACAAAAGCAAATCACAGAAAACCCATAGTATAAAAACATTTACATTTCAAAAACACCTAAATATATTTTATGAACACATAATGCACAGGAAACTATCTAGGTGATTCATACATACATCTAAATTGTCAACAAGTAACAGACAGGAAGGGAAAACAGGGTTAGCTAGAAGGGGGAGGAGCAGGGAGAGGATCTTCCAAGTGCTTCCATACTGTTAGGATGTTAAAATTATGAATTAAAAATAGACCCCCAAAGACACATATCAATGCCCTCTGCACCTTACTATCCAAATGTAAGTAACCCTTAACCACTGAAAACCTTTCTTTCTTCCAGGTTCAATTCAGCTGGGTACTCAGAGGCAACAACCTATCAACAGAAAGATAACATGGTATTTACCATGATACTTGTAACAACTATGTGTTTATTTCTCGCAGCTGGAATTAAAATACATTCTGTTCCCAAATCTTCACCTGAGAAAACCACTACTGCCTCTTCAGGAAAGGAGGCAAAAAATTTGTAAACTCGTTCCACTCAAACATATTCTCAAGGTTCTACTGCATGGTATTATATTCAATTAAGTAAACATTCAAAAACCGCTTAATCTGCACAAGACAGTAACATAAAATCTGGAGACACAGGTACGAATAAGATAGAAAAATGCCAGACCACCCCAGAAAGCAAACATGCACTTGGATTCTTCCATCTTTGCCTAAGGCTACCAAATAAGGGCATCTCTTTAGTTTTCCGACAAAAAGAAGAAACAGATTAACTAAAGAAAAAGGAGAGCAACAAAGGGTGAATCCTTCCCAGTCCAGCCCAGCATCAGTGCTATGGGCAGGAGAGACGAGAGCATGCCTTTACCATCGCTGTAGCAGATCACAAAGCCTAAATCACAATCGCAGACCTCACTTCTCAGGATTCACCCTGAAACTGACCCAGAGTTCTTGCCCTCTGATCAATTACTACCCAGTGGGAACAGAAGTCCATAGAAAGCCTCCATTTCCAGACCCTAGCACAGAGCAGGCCACTCAAAAAACATTTGCTGCCCAAGTAGATGATGAATCTGCTGAAAACTAACAAGCAACAGCTCGACTTCCTTTTCAACTAACTTCCAATGAGCATCACTGATTAGGTCTGATAGTAAGTTGGTTGGATCTATTTTTAGATTGCCGAAGGCAAAGAAAGCCGGAAGAAAAGGTTGTTGGTTTTTTTTTTTTTGGTTTTGGTTTTGTTTTTTTTTTAAGTAGGTAGGAAGGAAAGGACAGTTCAGACTCTTCACCACAACTTCCAAATGGAGGAAGGAGCCTTCATGTGGCCAAACCCAGAATGTGAAACTATGACAGAACACATAAAGGTGTAGTAACCGTTTTTAGAAAGTAGAACACTATGATTAAGAACAAGATGGAAAAAGAAAATGTGTGTATGTAAGGATCAGTACAAAGCATGAAGGAGAAACTTTTTAAAAATGGAATACAACTTTGGGGGAAATTCTGCAGCTTGCTATTAAAAGTTGCTGTGTCGAGGGGTGCCTGGGTGGCTCAGTAGGTTAAGCATCCAACTTTGGCTCAAGGGCATGATCTCACAGTTCGTGAGTTCGAGCCCCGCATGGGGCTCTGTGCTGACAGCTTAGAGCCTGGAGCCTGCTTCAAATTCTGTGTCTCCCTCCCTCTCTGCCCCTCCCCCACTAGTGCTCTGTCTCTCTCTCAAAAATAAATAAACATTAAAAAAAAAAACAAAAACCGTTGCTATGTCGGGGCACCTGGGTAGCTCAGTCAGTTAAGCATTTGACTCAGTTTCGGCTCAGGTCAAGATCTCACGGTTTGTGGGTTCAAGCCCCATGTTGGACTCTGTGCTGATAGCACGGAGCCTGCTTGGGATTCTCTCTCTCTCTCTCTCTCTCTCTCTCTCATTCTCTCTATCTCTCTCTCTCTCTCTGCTCCTTCCTGGCTCATGTGTGCTCTCTCTCAAAATAAATAAACATGTTTTTTTTTTTTTTAAAGTTGCTGCCAATAATATGTGTGCTACTGGATATTTATGTAAAATACTAAAGAGAAACTTGATAGACATAAATTCCACAAAAATAAAACCTACATGAAAAAAATTATAAAACTTCACTGAGGGCCAAAAAGAAAGATCTCATTGAAAATGAAGAGACATCACTACCTGTATGTGGGAAGACATTTTACTATCCTAAAATTTGAAAGACTGATCTTATCATTGTACTTCATTCTGTTTTTCCACACTGAGTAAAGTACATTATTTTCCTATTTACGAATTATCTACTCTTATTTGTTTATTTATTTAGGTTGGGGGCAGAGGGCAGGGGCAGAGAATCCCAAGCGGCCTCACGCTGTCAGCACAGAGACCAACTCGGGGCTCTGGGGCTCGATCTCACAAACCGTGAGATCACAACCTGAGCAGAGACCAAGCGTCTGACGCCTAAGTGACCGAGCCACCCTGACGCCCCTTGAGGATGGTTTTAAGTTGGCCTTTTCATTTTGTATTTGAAGAGGTGGAGAAGGAAAGAAGGTGCGGGAGGGACTCAGGAGGGACATTTCAGACCACAGTGCCCACTGGAGTCATCTAGACCACAGCCACGTGTGCCACGCCCATGACCAATGCAATGATTCCCCACTGGTAGGTGGCCATCCACAGGGACAGAAGCCCATGGAATGGCTGTGTCCGTAGGTCACCCGAACAGGCCTGAAAAATGCCAGCCTTCTACCCATGGCGTTAGTCAGGAATAGCACAGCCCTGGAGAACATGAGGAAAGCCCCTGACTAACATGAGGGAAGAGGTATATGGGAGAAGCCAGATGAGGGGGTGAGTGTGACGGGGGTGTCTGTGTGGGGCTGGGGGTGAGAGCTGGGAGAGAGAGAAAGAGACATGAGTAGGACAGGACAGACTGGGTGGGCGACTGGGGAGGAGGGTGGGAGAGGGGGTGAGGGGACAGGTGGGGAATGAGGAAGGGGGAGATGGAGGGGGAGAGAGGAAGCAGAAGGGAGTGGGCAGTGCAGGGAGTAGCAGGGACTGTAGGTGAGGTGGGTGTGTGAGAAAGAGGAGGTGGGAGTGTGGAAGGGGGGAGGGGAAGAATGGATAGGCAGACGAGGGGCAAGGGTGTTGGAGCACAAGGCGTGAGGTGCGCAGGTGCCTTAGAGGCCTCAGGAAGGTCCCGGCGCTCAGTGGTGGGGGACAGGGTAGGTGAGCCAGGCAGATGCAGGTACAAGACCCGCCACTCTGGCTCAGAAGGGCTGCGGGCCCTACAAACTCAGCACCCTGTCCTGGACAGGACGCTGCTGCTGGGACAGAGGAACAGACCTTCCAACCACCCAAGCTGCATGGGCTTCAACGCAGACCAGCTGCCCAGCAGCCACCTGGACCCACAATGCTCATCAGCCAGGTTACAGTCGCAAAGAAGAGGGGGTGCTCCCACTGCAGGGCCAAACGGAGGACCAGAAGCCAGCCGATCACCCACCAGCAAGGACCAATGCCCAGGAGTAGGGTCCTCTACAAAACCTCCTGGCCCCTCCGCCTTGTAGGCACCCCACTGGGGCTGCTTCAGAGTAAAACATTGTTTCAGCACAAGTGTCTGTAAAAGTCTACACTGAAGCTAAGAAATGGGGTTCCTTTAGGTCCCTCTACACCATGATGGAGTATCAGGCTAAGTGCCAGGGCAGGTCATATAATCACCCTATGTCTCATTTTCCCCATCTATAAAATGGGGAGATTATCCCCGCCTCCCTGCCAGACAGCAGCATTATCAAAGCAGGCCACTCCTCATGCTGCATTACAGCATGTGCACCAGGGGTGGGAGCAGGAAGTGGGGCGGGGGGGGGGGGGGGGGCTTTCATTACTTTGAGAGCCTGGGACAGGAATTACGTCTTTTAAATAATTAAGATGCACTGGGAATAAAGAGATCAAGGAATTAGAATAAGATTCTATCCAAAAACAAAACAAAACAAAAAAACTAAAAGGAAGAACAAGACCTAAGATCCTTATGTGGAGAACCACTGTTCGTGGCCCTTATCATTCACAGCTAGTAACCATTTCCCAAGGATTGTCACGTCAGATTAATGGGATTCTTTCATTTGACTCCAATGGAGCCATCCTAACCCTCAGTCTTCTGTTGCTGGTATAACATGGCTGTCTGCTCACATCTTTCAAAATAAATAAACGAAACTCAGATCACTTACATTACATATGTCAACAGAATTCTAAATTAGAAACAGCATGTCTGTTTTCAGAAAGACTATAAAAATGTTCAAAGATACTAACAATAAAATTCCAAGGTCTCACCACCCTAACAAAATTGTTTTCACTTTCCAAGACGTTCAGACCCTTTCTGAAAAAGACTACGATAAAGCAGTCCAAGCGTTGCTACTGATACTTTACAGCACGTAACTTATTTTGGTTAGAAACATAGAAAGCTTAACCAGAAACTCAAAGAAACTGATGGATTAACTTGATGTTCACCCTTGCTCTTCAAAGGGGTTCCTCGGTCCACCGTCTGGGGAGCACCCACTTGCCCGCTGTCACTGCCCTTCCTGAGCAAGGACAGTCCCTCCCCACAGGTCACTTTCTCACACCTACACCTGGAAACATCTTTTCTCCCAGGTGGCTCATCAACTGAAGCTATCATCTCTTTAAAGAAATTCTTTCAATTCCTCATAATGCTTTTTAAAAAGTACTACTACCTGGGGCGTCTGGGTGGCTCGATCAGTTGAGCATCAGACTTCTGCTCAGGTCATGATCTCGCAACTCGTGAGTTCGAGCCCCGTGTCGGGCTTTGTGCTGACAGCTCCGAGCCTGGAGCCTGCTTTGGATTCTGTGCCTCCCTCTCTCTCTGCCCCTCCCCCGCTCAAGCTTTGTCTCTGTCTCTCTCAAAAATAAATAAACATTAAAAAGTACTACTGCCTGCAAGGTAGTAAGAGAACATAGTATTCCAATTTTATAAGTGCGTAAAAATGGAACAACAGGGTTAGGTGACTGTCTCCAAGCCAAACTATGGAGCCTAACAAGAGCAAGTGAAACTACCCTTCTCTGTGGGAGGAATCACTCCTCCCACATGGATCTTTCAGGAACTCCTAAGACCCAAGACATCTGTAGAACATACAGCAAGGGGGGAAAAAGTGAAGCAGGCATTAATGTGGATTCAAGGCACATGGAGAATCTGGTAACAGGCCCTGCCTGTTAAACATCCATTCGTGAAAGCTCTTCCACATCACAACAACCATGCTCTGGGTTTCCTGGCTTACACAGCAGTACCACACAGCAGGCCTACAACCCACCAGCACATCTACACAAGGTCCGGGATGCACACAGCAGACTGTGACATCCCGGCTAGGCAGGCTGCCCCCAAACGCAAAACTGATTCCACGTGACCCTGCCCTAATGCTTGAAAATTCAGGGTATGTTCACCAAAATCTCTTCTTGCGCCGTATGAATTTTGATCAAATGTTAATTCGTCTCACTGAATAAAGATTATGCTGGGGACAGACTTCAAATGCTGCCTTTAAGGGCCTGAAGGACTCCTGCTCCTTGCACCCTATCTCCTCCAATGCCATGGTCATGCTGGCGTCTTTGCCTTCAACCCTACCGTCCAAATCTTATCCCTCCTCTAAGTAGCAACCCCTGGGCCTTGAGGGCATCTCCATTCCTTCATAGTCCCTGGTCTCATTTCTCTCAAGGAATACCTTGACCAGTTTCTTAAGAACAATGTGGGGAAAATAGAACTGTTGGAAACAAAGATTCCCAGGTCCAATCTGTTTCTGCCGTCAGAACACCTCTGACACCAAATGTGTGGATTTTTTTTTCCTCCACACTAACAACCTATTCTCCAACTCTCTGGACACTAACTGTATGGGTGTCCAACAATTCCAATTCATTCTGACACTAACAATCTAGAATTAGGACAGACCCCAGTTAGGGTCTCAATCCCACAAGACTCCCCCCACTTCAGATGGCAATCACAAGTCCCTATTCTGATGAAGTGGCTATAAAGCAAGGGCTCCTATGACCCCATACCTGGGTTTGATCATTTGCTAGAATGGCTCCCAGAATTCAGGAAAACAGTTTACTTACATGCACTGGTTCATTATAAAGGATACAACCCAGAAACAGCCAAGTGAAAGAGATGTACACAGCAAAGCAGGGTGACGGGACTGGAGCTCCCACAGCCTTCCGTAAGTACCTCCTTGCATTCAACAACCAGGGAGTTCAACAAATCCCACTGTTCAAGTTTTTGTAGCGCTCTATCTCCAGCACCCCATTCTCTTCCTGGAGGACGCTGGGTGGGGCCGGAGTGCCAACCCTCTAAGCACATAGCCGGTCCTTCTCATGACTGGCCCACCATGGCTACCTAGGGACCCACCCTAAGTCACCTCATTGGCATCAACTCACGTGTGATCAAAGAGAGGCTCTCATGAATAACAAAAGACACTCCCATCGCTCAGGAAATCCCAAGGGTTTTAGGAGCTTTGTGCCAAGAATAGGAGACAAAGACCAAATATACTTTCCTCCCTACCACACCAGGCGTGAGAAAATAGTCGCCATTCACTTCACAGAGGACAGTTAACATATATATAGAGAGATATTGAGAGATCAGTGGAAAAGAAGGATGCCTGGCTGGCTCAGTCAGGGGAGGATGAGACTCTTGACCTCAGGGTCATGAGTTCAAGCCCCATGTTGGGTGTGAAACCTACATAAATAAATAAGCGCAAAAGAGAACCAACAACTCAATAGAAAAATGAGCAAACCCATAAACAGTTCTCAGAAATATATATATATATATATATATATATATATATATATATATAAATAGTCCTTTAACATTTCAAAAGCAGCTTCATGACACAATAAAAGAAATGCAAATTAAAACAAGGAGATGCCATTTTCAGGGTGGTGACAAGTCAAACGTTTGCCAGCAGCCTCGGCTGGGGAGGCTGAGAGGAGACGGCTGCTCACAACCCCTGGTGACAGCATGCGCACATGTCTATTCACTGCAGCAGTATTTGCGACAGCAGCATTTTGGAAATAAACGCCTTCCATAGGAGACTGGTGCGTGCACACAGGAGTACTATGCAGCTGCACAACAGCACAGGGGGCGGCTGTGTGCACCCACACAGAGCCCTCGCTCTCCAGGAAAGGGAGGCAAACAGTCTACACAGGATGCTACCCGCTCAGTAAAAACGGATAGCAGGGGCATACATACACCTGGACTAAATGCTGACGTTTGTAAAAAGATGCGTAAAACAAACCAGAAGTGTGCGGATGGCTCGAGATTGCCCCCAAATCCAATGTTTCATGTAGTTCGACTCAGAACCATGTACATGGCTGAAATACTTTAGTAAAAAGAAGTTGGTCGCAAACCAAAGCATGACCCTAACTTGTTTCAGCATTTAAAAAAAAATTATCACAAGTAGCTTCTGAACACAATACTCTAACTGCACATCCTCAGTAGGACATATTCTGAGGACAAAAAGAACTCCAAAGAAATCCTGAATTTCGCCAAGTTTGTTACTGGTAGTGGTACTGACATAGCAATTCTGAAACTGTTCTGTCTGTATGGTGGTAGAGAGCTGATGACTTTTTTACTGATGCTAGAAATGAGATTTTCACAGTGGGAAAAAGGAGACAGCAATATGGAATGGGGGAAGGTAAGGAAGATAAAGTGTGCATGCTTCCCGGCTCTGTTCCCTACAAGCCCTGGGAGCAAGGACACCTCAATGGCAATGTGCACAACCAGGGCCCAGGCTCTGATTCCTAAACAACATTCTCCAGTGAGAGAAAGCAGGGAGCCTTGGAGAAATGGCTAATTCCAGGACTGGAGCAGGGAAAGATGAGCCCAGAACATCTGGAGATCAAGGTAGTGCTCAAAGACTCTGAGTCCACAGTGGTTTTTTTTTTTTTAAACAGGAGGGGTGAACTGATTGGTGACCCCCCCAAAATATGTCCACATTCTAATCCCTAGAACCTTGACTATGACCTTACTTGGAAAAAGATGCTTTGCAGGTGTAATTAAGGATCTTGAGACCAAAAGATGACCCTAGATTATTCAGTTGGGCCCTAAATCCAGCACCATGTGTCCTCATAGGGGACCCAGGGGAGATGTGACAGCAAGAGGCGGCAACGTGACCACCCACAGAGGAAGATGGGAGGGATGCATCCACACGCCAAAACATCTGGAGCCTCAATGGAGACTTCGGAGGGAGAGGAGCCTTGTCAGCACCTCGATTTCAGACGTCTGGCCTCTGAACGGTAAGAGAATAAATTTCTCGTTTGAAAACCACCTTGTTTGTGGCAACATTACAACAGGCACAGGAAATTACTACAGAAAGTGAGAGAAGATAGAGGGAGGCAAGTTCTTTTCAGAAGATTGCAAGTTAATAAACTCAAGAAAAGCAGGGGCGCCTGGGTGGCTCAGTCAGTTAAGCATCCGACTCTGGCTCAGGTCAAATCTAACCTGACCTGACCTGCGTCGAGCCTTGCATCAGGCTCCTGCTCGGAGCCTGGAGCCTGCTTCAGATTCTGTGTGTGTTTCTTTCTCTGCCCCTCCCCCGCTTGCGCGCGCTCTTCTCTCTCTCTCTCTCTCTCTCTCTCTCAAAAATAAACATTAAAAAATAAAATAAAAATAAACTCAAGAAAAGCAGCATTTTGGATTTCCCAGTGTGAAAAGTGATCTAGGCGAGGACTGCCAATGGGCACTGAATGCACTCGCTGGACGAGAAGCCACTCCGTCTCTGAGAACCACCTCTGGGACTTTGTACCAAGAAAAGGCACCTTGCACCTTTAATATGAAGTGCGGCGATGGCCAACCCTTCCAGGCATCAAACGTGTCATCAACAGTGGGGCAACCCTGATGGAAGGCAAATCATCAAGCACTATTATAAAAATGTTCAGCTGACTTTAATTATAAGGAAGCAATCAGACAAATCACATCGCAGAATGTGAGATGTTTTACAGGACAACTGGCTTTTTTTTTAAAGGTACATGTTATTAAAAAAAAAAAAATTAGAGACGTAACAGCCCAATGCAGCATATAAACCTTAACTGATCCTAGAGTTTAAAAAAAAAAAGGTGGGGGAGGGTGGGGAGCACCTGGGTGGCTCAGTCTGTTAAGCATCCGGCTTCAGCTCAGGTCATGATCTCATGGTTTGTGGATTTGAGCCCCGCGTCAGGCTCTGTGTTGACAGCTCAGAGCCTGGAGTCTGCTTCCGATTCTGTGTCTCCCTCTCTCTCTGCCTCCCCCCATCAAAAATGAATAAACATTAAGATTTTTTTTTTTAAAGGCTATCAAAGACATTGATGGTACAACTGGGGGAAACTCAAACACGGACTGTCCACTAGACAGTATTATTTATGTTAATTTTTAGAGTGTGTAATGGTGGTGACATTATACAGAAGATGCCTTTAGTTCTAGGGGATCTACGTGAAAGTATTTAAAGGTGGGGTAACTTTCAAATATTTCAACACAAAGATGTACACGTTAAAACAGAGAAAAAGAACAAATGTGGAAACAAAGAACAGCTGGTAAATCCAGGCAGAAGAGTATTTGCCTGTTTGCTGAATTAGTCTTTCATTAGGAATAAGAGAAAACAGGTGTGTAAATTATTAAACTAAAATGCTGAGGGCTCAAAACAACTTTGAGGTGCCCCTCCCAACCCCCAAGGAATGGATTCCCAGGGTCTCAAGGATCCTGGGAACCTGCACTTCACAAGCGCTGGCTGATCCTCATGCTCAGGTAAGTCTGGAACGAGCACCTGTACTATTTGCTTTGTCTTTCCCCCCCTTTCCTCCCTGGAGGCAGCTGGCATCAGGATGCTATCTCCCTGGCAGCAGGCCGGTGGATGTTTACCGAGTGAATTCGAGGGACGGTCCCTAGTCACGCGGGGCTGATCAGATTAAGGGCAAAGCTGTTCTAACGAAAGCCCGAATCAGACAAGTTTGCAGTCTGTTTCCACAAATGCAAAGCAAACACACATAAACCGCGCTTTTATATGGTTTTCAGTGTTTCATTTCGTAGCGTTTCTCTTCAGTGGGGTGCAAGCGACAGGACTGAAGGGTGCCATGGCTGCAGCGTCATTACCACAAGATCCCTGATATGCCAAAACTTACATGAGGATGACAGGGTATCACAACTCTAGCTTTCAAGAGCTGAGGGTGAAAGTAATGGCTCCTGAAATCACTACAGCAGAAAGGAGACTTCTTTTTCATTCTTGTTTAAGGTCTGGGCCTGGGGGGTGGGGGTGGGAAAAGGGGAACACAATGCAGCTAGAAGGCAAGAGGAGGATGAGGCAAAGTCAAGAGAACACCTGGGACAGACAGTGGGGAGGCCCAGCCGCACCCGGCAGAGTCAGGAATGGTCTTGCCTTGTGCCTCTGGAAATGGGGTGACAAGTCCACCGAGACAGGGGTTCTGGCTTTCAAATGTGTGCAAACAGCAGCATGACTGGCAGCTGTACTCCCCGCCCGGCAGCAGATGGGCAGTCCATTCTCTGGAAGGGGGTCTCAGAATGGGGAGCCCCAGGTCCACCTGGGACGATGATCACGGTACCGCTCAGACCTGAAGTCCTGTCCCCACGGGGGCTCCAGGATGCGGGCAGCCAGGCCTCCTCGTCCAGCAGACAGCTGGCAGAGCCTGGGCACCAGGGCTCAGAGGACAGACCTACAGCACTCTCTCAAATAGGAGTGGACAACCTAGGGCCACCAGAAGGCCAACGAAAGCCTCCAAGAAGAAAAGTGGGAAGGGACCAGGAGGGAAGAGATTCTTTAGTGAGAATGAAAAATAAACAAAACTACCATGAAAAGAATACAGCCATGAAATAAAGGCCACTGCTTTTGTTTGTTTCTGTTTTTTTTTTAATCCAGAGGAAAAAAGAACTCATATTAATGAAAAATGATAGCAAAAATAATTTTTTTAAAAAATCATTAGAAGCTTTAAAATGTAAAGTAGGGGCACCTGGGTGGCTCAGTCGGTTAAGCAACCAACCGTGGCTCAGGTCATGATCTCATGGTCAGTGAGTTCAAGCCCTGTGTCTGTGCTGACAGCTCGGAGCCTGAAGTCTGCTTCGGATCCTGTGTCTCCCTCTCTCTGCCCTTCCCCCACTCATGCTCGCTCTCTCAAAAATAAATATTAAAAAAAAATTTTTTTAAATATATAAAGCAGAAGTGTCTAGAAAGTAGAGCAAAACTTTTAACAAATTTTTTTTTTTAAACGTTTATTTATTTTTGGGACAGAGAGAGACAGAGCATGAACGGGGGAGGGGCAGAGAGAGAGGGAGACACAGAATCGGAAGCAGGCTCCAGGCTCTGAGCCATCAGCCCAGAGCCCGACGCGGGGCTCGAACTCACGGACCACGAGATCGTGACCTGAGCCGAAGTCGGACGCTCAACCGACTGAGCCACCCAGGCGCCCCGAGCAAAACTTTTAAAGAGTGGACAGGCCACCTGGGTGGCTCAGTTGGTTAAGTATCCGACTCTTGGTTTCAGTCATGATCTCACAGTTCATGAGTTGGAGCCCTGCATCAGGCTCTGCACCGTCAACGCAGAGCCTGCTTGGGATTCTCTCTCTCCCTCTCTCTCTGCCCCTCCTCCACTTGTACTCTCTCTCTCTCAAAATAAGTAAACTTAAAAAAAAATTTTTTTTAAAGGGAGAAAACAGGAAATAAAAGGACTAGAGCAGGTAATACTACATCAGCATAATAAGATTCAGAGAGAGAAAACAGAGAATGAGGAGGTGAAACAAAGAATAATTTAAGAAAATCCCAGAACTGAAAAGTAAGAGTTTCTTGGGTTGCAAGGACCCAGAGGACCCAGTGCATGGGGCACAGGTGCTATGTGCACCTCCCACATCAGGGGACAGGTGCGTCAGGGCAGGCTCTGCTGAGCTGCAGCAATGAGCGAGCCCAGACCCTATGAGGCTTAAAAACGAAGATGTATTATTCAAGTTTGTGTCACTCTAAGGAAGGGGTGGGGGTACTGGGGTGGGGGTAGGCTCTTCACTGAGCACCATCACCTTGAATGATGTCAGTTATCAACCCAGAGGAGAGGAAACATGTTTACAACTAATCGCTGGGCCCAGAACTGAAGCAGGGCACCCCCCTCGGCTCCTGGGCATGCTGACTGCATGAGGCCACCAAGCTCTGGGAGAGAGGAAAGGCCAGGCAGCAGAGAGCTGGAAACGTGTGGTCTACAATGACCCTTGTGAGCAAAAAGAAGATCCTGACACCTTCCAGAAAGAAAACACAAGCCCCACAAAAGGCACTGACCTGACACAACTGGTCTACGGTAGAAGCCAGAAAGTAATGCAATAATCCCTGAAGAGTTCTGAAGGAATCTTCGTCTAGAATTCTACATCATCAATCTACCAATTAAACGTGAAGACAAGACATTTATCACATGTCTCAAAATTCTCCTCCAATGCACATTCAAGTGAAGTAAGTGCAAAATAAGCAAGAGGAAGTCAGGGAATAAGACATCTGTAATGGGCAGAGCAGGGCTGAAGGCTGTGGGGGCCATTCTTCAGGAAGGTGCCCCATCAAGAGGTCCTGATGCTTCTGAACATCTTAGGGCAACTGACAAAACATGTGGAATTGAATCAGAAATAGTAGACAGAGAGGGGGGGAAAAAAAAAGAAAGAAAAAGAAAAAGCCATTTATTAACTCCAGCGAAAACAAAAGTCATGCACAACACAGCTCACTAACAAGAAGAATAGCATTTAGTCATACACATATACACTAAATGCTGATCTCAAAATTACACCACATCTACATGGGGGATGGTGAACACAGGGGAAGCAGGGAGGTAAGAAAATAATCAATCACCTTGCAAAGAATAAAGTCACTAGGTAATACCTACAAATGAAAAATCAACGAGCATATGATTCTATGGCACAAAGATAAACACCAAAAACAATCAGCTAAGGGAAGTGCTTGCCTCCCAGCAGGGGAAAATAGTGGCAGGGACTCTGTTTTGCCTAACAAACCCTGAAGACTCTATTTGACTTTTCAAACTATGTGCATGTTAAAGAAACACTAAAGGTAATTCCAGTTGAGCCTCTACCTGGGGAGCTACCTACCTAGTAGGTTGGCAAGATTTTCAATCAGACCTCTGAGCTCTTCAGTACTCCATGGGCTGAAACACTGAAGATAGAAACCCCGTTCTCAAGGACTGGGAATTTTACTGAGAAGAAAACACACGCATGGGAAAGACCTTTAGTGCAGTGCAAGGTGTCATGGGCTGACTCCCCTAGGCATGGTCCAGAAGAGTTCAGATGCACGAAGGGAGACTCCGGCCCAAGTAGGCAAAAAAACAGCCCTTTGAGAAAGATCCAAGTGCAATGAGAAAGACTGGCAGAACTTGAGAGAGGAGCAGACAGTGCACTTCCAGAAAGGGAATTGGCTAGCTGTGAGGCTGTGTTAAGTGGGAGTATGGACAGTTTTTTCAAAGAGATTTCACTCTTAACAGGGAGGGCAAGATTGTCGGTAAGACTCCCTGCTGACTTACATTCTCAGTATCCTTGGACACCACCTATCAGGAGCCCCGTAACGTTTTTCCGGCAGTGTCTCAGATGTACCATCCCTGCTCATTAGTAACACTGCTCCACCCTGTTCTTGAGCCCCTCATAACTAAAATCAGATTTTATAAGCTGGCACCAGGCCTCTCCCAAGCCGGCCAGCTCTTGGCCCCTGTCTGGTCAGCCTCATCACTGTACCATTTTCATGCTCCAAAAACACGATCTTTCTTTGCATTCCTACAGCCCTTGGCTGCCACAGGACCTCTGCACATGCTGGTCCTCCTGGAACACATTCCCCCCTAAGCCTCCCTATTCCACACATCATTCAATTCTCAGCTCAAGCCTCAATTCTCACGGAAACAAATGTCCCTGATCACCCTAATTCAGGAGTCCCATGCATGATCTCTCATGCATTCCTTTCCTTTATACCAGTTTGTAATTCAGCCCTCATCGAGGTGGTTATCTCATTCTTGGCCACCTTACCTTCTAGACCAGTGGTCCCCTGACCATAGCAACAACTTCCCAGGTGACACTATTAGAAATACACAACCCAGACCCACTCAATCAAAACCCTGAGGTGGGAGGCAAAAATCTGTGTTTTGAAAACCCTCCAGATGATTCTGATATACTCCCCAGTTTGAGAACCAC
Source organism: Panthera tigris (assembly GCF_018350195.1). Lineage (NCBI taxonomy): Eukaryota > Metazoa > Chordata > Mammalia > Carnivora > Felidae > Panthera > Panthera tigris. The sequence goes on along the minus strand of NC_056662.1, from coordinate 53,958,686 downwards.
TGCTCTAGGCACCAAGATGGCACTTCCTCAGTGTCCCCCAGCACCATGCACAGTAACAGCCAAGGGAAAAGACGTGGCAGGATTTCCTGGTTGAATGAATGCTGAAAAACTTCCCAGGGCTCCCTAAATCTCCCTTTATTAATTCTAATCACGATGGAGCACCTGGGTGCCTCAGTTGGTTGAGCGTCTGACTTCAGCTCAGGTCATGATCTAATGGTTCATGAGGTCAAGCCCTGCATGGGGCTCTATGCTGACAGCTCCAGCTCAGAGCCTGGAGCCTGCTTCAGATTCTGTGTCTCCTTCTCTCTCTCTGCCCCTCCCCCACTCACATTCTGTCTCTTTCTCTCTCAAAAATAAAACATCAAAAAAAATTTAATTCTAAACACCTCTGTCCAACCTAGATCAACAATGAACCGTCTGCAGACCTGGGTTCTACCCCCAGCTCCCTGGCCTTTCTAGGTTCAAAACTTGGCTCTCTATAGCTTGTCATCTGTATAATCATCCATAAATGTTCCTAATTCCTCTTGGTCTAAATTTTCCCACCTCTAAAATGGGAATGACCATAGTATTTCCCAAGATTGTTGAGCTAATTAAATAAGCCAATGAGACTCATGCCTGCACACATATGTAAACACTCAGCAAATTTAGGTGCTATTATTATTTCATAACAATAATTATGCAATTTTAAGTGATCTTTCCCCTGGGTCTTAGCTTTCTTGCTCAAGATTGACCACATTCACTTAAGAGCTCTTTCTCCCTTTCAAACTACTCCCATCTAACACCCAACCCGGCATGAAACTCTGCCTAGGATCCAAAAGCCCTGCTTGAGGTTTCTCTGCTCCACCTCCTGGAACAGCTGGGCTGTGCTGGACAATCTGGGTCTTAATAACACATGTCCTCCTAGAGCTCAACTGAAGTCACTTTCCCAAGTCCCCTCTCATCTCGGGAACCAGATCTTGGTAATTCAACCAGTTAGCAGGTTGTTTCATTTAAGAGCATGTCTGTGTGGTGACTAGGATTCAAAGGGAGCTTACACTGTAAGCTATTTCTAGTCCAACTGTGGTCTTTGGTAAAGTATTAATAGCAACAATTATAATATATGCTCATCGAAAAGATCTTAACATAAAAGGGCGGGGGGGGGGGGTTCTGCCTCTTAGAAAACACAGGGTCCACCACCTGCCTGCGAAGTGCCCCTCCTGCCATGTCTCAGGCAGAGGCCGGGAGTCAGGATAGACACGAGGACCTTACATAGCAAAGCACCGCCCCGGGTCTCCGGGAGCTGCGCCTCCCCACTGGGCCGATCCGCCGCGCCCCGGGGATCCTGCGCGCCCGGACATCTGGGCGCGGCCGAGGGCCGGCGGGGATCAGCAACACTTGGCTCCCCAATAGTTAAATGCTGAGTAATTTTCCTGCGGAGCAAACAGTCGGAGCGGGGGCTCTGCCAACGGCAACAGTATTTTTATCCTACTTAACCAACACGGCGGCGCGGCCACGACTGTCCCCAGGGTGTCCCCGCGCGGCATGCTCGGGAATCGCCTGCCGGACCCTCGCCGGCTGTCGGGACGACGTGGACGGGAGTCCCACGCGTCGGGGCGGGGGTACTGGGACACCGGGCTGGGGCCTCGGCTGGCGCCTCAGCCGTGCCGGGCCCGGCAGTCCCAGAGCTCCGGGGCAAGGACCCTCCGCCGGACTGCCAGGTCTCGGCGCCGGGGCCTAAGCGCTCGAGGGTTTGCGCCCAAGTTGGCCAGCTGCTTTGCCGCAAGAGCGGAGAAGGGGAAACGGGTCCTCGCAGCCCCCGAAAAGGAGTGAAAGCAGGGAGCTTAGGTCCCGCCCGGTACGCGGCGGGAGACCGGGCAGCAGGGTCACCCTGCCCACAGCCCCCCGACCCCCGGCTCCGCTGCCGCGGCGTCCGGGAATGAATGGGGCTCCCCGCCGGCCGCGGGCGCGAACTCACAGGCTACGTAGGCGAGCAGCGCGATGCCCAACAGCAGCTTCATCCTCCTGCGGTTGACGGCAGACACGAGGCGCAACAGCGCCTTGCTCACCATACCCGGGAGCCGCGCCGGTCCAGGGCCCTTGCCGCGCGGGGGCCCGCCTGCTGCACAATGCGCGGCGGCGGGGACGGCGGCGGCGGCAGCGGCGGCAGCAGCAGCGGCGGCGGCCGGGGAGAGCCCCGCCTCCTGCCTCCGGCCCGCGCGGTCCCGCCCCCGCGTGCCGGGTTTCCTGCTGGCGGGGCCACCGCGCATGCGCCACTCCGCCCTCGCCCCGCCTCCTCCCTCGCCCTCCCAACACGCAGCCCCTCCGCCTGCTCTGCCCGCAGGCGCAATTGCGCCTCTGCTCAGTTTTCGAAGAATGTGGCCGCGAACCGAAGGCGGGGCGGGCGCGGCGCATGCGCGTACCGGCGTGTTTTCCCCCTGCCGGAGCGCTGCTGGCGCGCTGTACCGAAGAGGTACGTCCCCGACCCGAGGGCGGGACCGCGGTCTCCAGTTTCCGAACCCGGCCCAGGGGGTGGCAAGCTGTGGGCATTCATATGTGGCGATCAAAAGAAATATTTATGCTAAATTTGGCCATGTCTTTGAAGTTCTTTGAACGCCTCTTTCAGAAAGTTGACTAATTCTGTGGACTGTTGTGTTGACTTCGTTAGGAGCAGCAGCGAAAATTATTAATCCTCTAAACGGTGCTAAAGTGAAAACCCGATGCCTTTTTTCTCTGCTGTGATCGACTGGGATGTCTTTTTTCTTAAAATATTTTGTTATTATTGTGAAAACGTAATGCTGGTGATATAGAATTAGGACAAACCGGGAAAAGGAAAGGGTGAAGCCGCGCTTTGTCTCTGCCTAGAGAAAAACGTGTCATCACATGTGTTTCATTCCAAGCTTTTTGTTGAGTGTATATACTGTAAAGTAGTTATGGAAGTGAATTGCTGTGGTGTACCGATTGCGTGTGTGGTGGCTGAATGTATTTATTCCGTAGTCATTTATTGAATGCCTGCTGCGAACAAGGAGGTGTGTCAGAGGATACATGGACACCAGAAGCTCGTCATTGGAGCCACAGAAAGCTGGTCCCAGTAGAAAAGAAAAGATGGTACACATAGATCTGCGATGCCAAGTCAAGTGAGACCCCAGAAAATGTTGGGGTACTGGCTAAAAGTGCTGATCAGCCACAGAGAGAAGTCAGAGGAGCCAGCGGCATCCCTGGAGTGCCAGGCCATTTTGCCAAAATCAAACACTTTGTGTTAGCTTTATTAGAAACCTCCAAGAAAAATAAACAAGTAGCAATAAATCAAAGCAGCAATATGTTAGAGCCTTAAACTACACAGCCCGAATGCTGTGATTGTATGATTCTAAATACAACCTCCCCCCAAACCTGGTCTCCCCAGTAACTTGCTGAGAATCACTGAATGGGAGGAAACATGCTGAGGGGTTTTGCCCTAGGAAGAGCCACCCTCCAATCATGCCGCCCGCAAACGGTGTGGCCTACTTTCAAGAAGCCCCATCCCAGTCTCTGAAGTATCAAAGGAGGCTGCCAAGTGACATTTCCTTCGCTTCCTTTGGAGGCAGAGACAGCCCTGCCTTGGGAGCCAGAAGCCTAGGTTCCCACAGTGGCAGGGTTTCCAGAGCCCAGCTGTGAGCCTGAAACAAACCACTTTTTGCCTGTGAGGCTTAGTTTACCTCTCATTAACATTTTGGGTTTGGGTTAGTTCTATAATTGTTGCACAGAAGTGCCTAGAGCAGGTAGAGCTTTGGGCTTTTCTGATTCTAATATTTTTAGATTAAAGGTGAGGAGCAGAGATGTGAGAAAAGATTTTTGTTGACACTTGTCCTACTGGGAAAATCAGATTGAAGCTGTAAGCAGATTTCAAGCATATTCGGTTATCGGCAGGATGTCGTTGATAGGTATCTATCAATTCAGACGGGACAGAAATTGTGAAATACATGCTATTTCTGTACAACAGTATGTAATTGCATTCCTAGTCGAGCGTCTCTTCTGCCACCACGCACCAATGCCAATGCTCCATTGCTCCTGCCCCACTGGAGTAAATACATGGAAATGCCATCAGCAGCTGTAGGTAAAATTCTGCTGCTGTCGTTATTACCACCAAGAAGGCTGTTAGTGGCCCAGGATCCCGATTTCCAGCACCACCAGAATTGGGGCGTAGGCAGTAGTACTCATTGTGCCCAGTGGAGGTGGGAAGGCACAGGGGGAAGGGGATGCCAAAGAGGCCCTCCAAGCTCATCAGGGAAACTGCGGGCTTAGGCCTGTCATTCCCTGTGCTCCTCTTCTCTGTTTTCTCTGGTCTTTTTCCAACTGGCTCACCTCCACTTCCTCCAACAGGTCCGGGCTCACGTCCCTAACCCCTACCCCGTCCTTGCTATCAGTTACTTCATTCTTTCAATGGATATGTTAACAAGAATATTTTTGAGCAATTACTAGTTACAAGGGGTGATTAAAAACTGAATCATAATATGGCTCTTCTCCTAGAGTGCTAAAAATCCTAAGAAGTGTAGGAAACTGCACTTAATAAAGCTTCTACCACGTGCCAGGGACTGTTACGCAGGATGTTTTGACATGTTGCCTCATGTAATTTTTTTTTAAATGTCTATTTATTTTTGAGAGACAGAGACGGTGTGTGCATGCACCACTGGTGGAGGAGCAGAGAGAAAGAGACAGAGAGAGAGCGAGAGAGAGCGAATTCCAAGCAGGCTCTGTGCTGTCAGCACAGAGCCCGCCGTGGGGCTTGAACTCATGAACTCTGAGATCATGACCTGAGCTGAAATCAAGAGTCAGAGGCTCAGCGGGCTGAGCCAACCAGGCACTCTGCTTCTTTTAACAGCTCTGTGGTATAGGGTCGCTGCTGCTGCTGCTGCTGTGTTTGATAGAGGAGGGACTGAAACCCCCGGGGCTGGGATTTTAGCTCGAGCCTTTGTGCTACTTAAGGATGCTTTTCTGCAGGAGGGTGAAGAGGTGTGCAGAAACAACTGTAGTTCATGGTAGAAAGCGGTGAGTGCTGTGGGACAGACTCCATGGATGGCTAAGGAATTTCACAAGACAGAGACACTGCTTCCGGGTACTGTGGTACACGCTCACCAAAGCGGAGTGGCCGCACCTCCAGTGGGAGCGTTTATACCATGGAAATGAGCAGTCGCTCTGAATCAGGGCTTCTTTTTCTTTTTCTTTTTCTTTTTTTTTTCCTTTTAACCCACACACTTCGGCTTCCAGGTGAGAATAGTGAGAGGAACATTTGGCAGAACAGGAGCTATGTGAGCAGAATTTGAAAGCATGGGGAAGTTTTTACTCACACACGTTGGGCAGGGGTTTCCCTCAGGAAATAGCAAGGGCAGGGACACTGGGGAAGGAAAGGATACCATAGGGCGTAGTGGGGATGCTTGTTTGGCTGGAGGAGCAGGGATTGCGAGGAGAAGGTATACATGTTGGAAAGGAAAGATTCTGGAAGGCCTTGAGGGTTGGTACAAACCAAGAGTCAGTCCGGTCCTGGTCAAGGGTCACTTTCTTTGCTAGCTACTTACCAGTTGCCTCAGTCTCCATCTGTGCTTGTTCTGCTGGGGCTGGGAGTCCATACACTGCATAATCCAGCTGCTGGTAGGTCCTGCCAGTGGGAGGCCCCGGTGGGAGACCAGCAGGACAAAGAGACATCTGCTTCTGGCTCTTCCAATATGGCCATGGCTAGCGGTTGCCGGACGTTGCTAGCATTTGCTAGCGAAGGTGGGTGATTCTGGACCCCAGCCATCCCGAGCCAGGCAACATCTTGTCAGAGAATCAAGGCCTCTCTTCTGGGCTGCTCCAGGGCTGACCACCCATGGGTATTCACTGCTTCTCATCTCTGGGTATCACTCCATTCTTTCTTGTTCTTTCAGAATTCCTCTCCTTTGTCTTCTTAGGCCTTCCAACAGCTTTGTAACCGATCTGCTGCATTAAAGTCCTTATGTTTGAAATACTTACAGTAGTTTTCTTGACTAAACCTTGGCTGATACATCTTCTGGTAAGATATTTGAGAAAGAAGAGTCTCAGCTTTACTCTGGAGTTGCCTGTCATGAAGCTTCTCCTCCATGCCACTCCAGCTGTGTCACAGGTCACTGCTGTTTTCCTTCACTGGAGTCCCTCCATAAAGGACATTACGTCCATGGATCTCAGAAGAGGGACAAATGGGAGGTAGGTCTCTGTACTCAATCTCTGTTTCCTGCCCCAGTGTCACATCAGAATGAATGAGTGTACTGTACCTTCCATCAGGTGTGGGGACACAGGAGGGTTTAATATGCCAGCCACCTAAATAGTCTGAAATTGTATATCTAATATTCCCATTCCTATGAGTCTGTAAAAAAATTTTTTTAATGTTTATTCATTTTTGAGAGGCGGAGAGAGAGTGTGAGCAGGGGAGGGATAGAGAGAGAGGGAGACACAGAATCTGAAGCAGGCTCCAGGCTCTGAGCTGTCAGCACAGAGCCCAACGTGGGGCTCGAACCCATGAACCATGAGATCATGACCTCAGCCAAAGTCAGCTGCTCAACCAACTAAGCCACCCAGGCCCCCCCCTCCATGAGTCTTTTTTTTTTTTTTTAAGTATATTTATTTATTTTGTGAGAGAGAGAGAGAGAGAGAGAGAGAGAGCACAGGCAGGGGAGGTCCAGTGAGAAGGAGAGACAGAATCCCAAGCAGGCTATGCACCATCAGCACAGAGCCCAATGTGGGGCTCAAACTCACGAACTGTGAGATCACGACCTGAGCCAATATCAAGAGTCAGATAGGCCTAACCGACTATGCCACTCAGACCCACCATGAGTCTTCTTTAAAAAATAGACTTTATTTTTTAGAACAGCTTTAGACTTAAAAAAAAAAAAAAAAGAACAGCTGTAGATGTGCAGAAAAATTGAGAAGATAATACAGAAAGTCCCCACGCACCCATTTCCCCCTGTTGTTGATATCTTGAATTCCCATAGGATTTACGTCCCTTCATGTCAGGGCTTCATACTGTCAACATGATTTGGGACTGCTGACGTTGGCCTTGACCGCCAGGCTTAGGTGTGTTTTTCTGGTTTCTCTACTCTGTAGCTACTCTTTGTCCCCTTTCCATTCTGTCCTCTTTGCAAGAAAGCCATTCTGCACAGCTCGCACATACGAAGCGGGGAGTCACAAGTCACCTCCTTGAAGGTGTAATATGTATATGAATTATCCAGAACTCTTCCTGAAGGGACTTTTGTCTCTTCTACCCCATTCATAGACATCCAGTCATTTAATTATCCAATCCATCCTCCATGGGACTCGTGGCTGTTGATTTTGTACTTGGAGTTATAATGCCATACTGCTTTGTTTGTTTCATTGCTCAAATTGTCCCAGCTTGGGTCACTAGAAGCTCTTTGAATTGGCTCCTCTGCACCTTTGATAAACTCTCTTCATTGTAGTTACTTTGCCTTTGTTGGTTTAGTTTCCTGGGGCTACAAGTGCTCCGGGTTCATCTTGTATACTTCCTGCCCCAGCCCCAGAATCAGCTATTTCTCCGAAGAGTCCTCGCTCCTTTTATTGGAGAATGATACTGGAAACCACCATCTGGGTGCTGGATGTGCTAGTACAGGAGTGTTGTTGTTTCCGGGCTTTCCTAGATGACAAGGCAAAGAACCGTGTGTGTGTTCACATGCACGTGGCGGTAAGCACTTCTGCAGGTAACTGTGTGTCACGCTGAGCATGCGTTCATCCTGATGTCCCCAACTCCGATCCATTGCCGCGTGGATCCTTCTACCCTCCTCCCTTGCTTGGCTGCAGCTTCCCACTCCATCAGTGAGAAACCTGGCCCCTGCCATCCACCATCCATTCGCTTCATTGCCTGATTCCAGTGCTCACGTACAGCAGCGTCACCCAAGAGTTCTTTGACTACTGCATCCCTGGGGATGGCCGTCTGTGCAGTCCTCCACCCCGTTCTCCCTACATACATACACACACACACACACACACACACCGGCACACGCATGTGCCCCTTTCCCCTCCTCTCTCCTCTGCCCACCCCCACCCCCAGGCCCCCTGTCCCACCCCAACCCTGGAATTTCTATGCTGGGCGGTTTGTTCCCCCTGGGTTAGTCCATACCCTGCTGGCCTCCCCTTTTTATCTTTCTAAGCAAACACAGTTCCCTTTCTAAGAAATACTCTGGTGTCACCCTTAAAATACCTTATTTTTTATTTTTAAGTTTATTTATTTTGAGAGAGGGTGTGTGTGAGCAGGGGAGGGGCAGAGAGAGAGGGAGAGAGAGAGAATCCTAAGCAGGCCCCACACTGTCAGCAAGGAGCCTGATGTAGGACTCGAACTCACAAACTGTGAGATCATGACCTGAGCCAAAATCAAGAGTCAGACACTTAACCGACTGCGCCACGCAGGTGCCATGAAAATATCTTCTTAAGCTCGATCAGACTCCGGGTCTGGTCTGTGGTCTAGAGACAGTGAGTGTGCTGGGCCGGCCCTGAGCAGCAGCTCCCATCATCAGGCTGGTCTCCTGGTGTCACGGGAGAGGCACCTGGCGTGGACAGCTGACACAACAGCCCAGGTAGACAGGAGCAGGAACACACTAGCAGTCATGGTGGAAAGGGCATGGAGTCAAATTTGAGGATTATTTCGAAAGTAGAACAGTGGAAGTTCTAGTTGATTGCAGAGGTCAAAGGGGAGAAAAATTAATCACATAAGACTGTCATGTCACATGCTGGGGCGACAGGTCTTCCTGAGGTGTTACTCAATGAAGACTGAAAGCATTTTTCCTCCAGGGGTTTGCATTTTAATGAGACTCCTGGTCTTGAATTCAGAATTGGCAAAGAGGTTTCAAATGCATGCCAATTGCAGCAGCAATGCTGCGGTTGCCCGAAGCAGGAGTTAGGAAGGGCTCCTGCATCCAGACATGGCAGGAAATATGCTGTGATGTTAGTGACGCCTGCGTGGCTGGGGAAGAGTGGGGCAGGGTCTCCCAGGCCTTTTTTGGTTGTTGTGGTTCTATCTGCGAGCTTCCTTCTAGTTCAGGGGTTTTGTGGTTAATTTTACATACTACAAACTACCATTGGAGGAGATCATTTTGAGCAAAGCCTCTGTATCATATCCCGTAGGCATCATCCTTCCTTGTCTAGTCTAAAGACAGTCCTGTATTCCAGACTAAAATAACCAAGGAGCTGGAAGAGAGCCTGGTAACAATGAGTACCTTAAAATTGACCTAGGACTTTGGTCAGAGCATTGTGTTACAAGGCAACAGTGAAGTAATCAGTTACCTTAGTGGGTTAGGTATTGGACACCAAACCATGCTTTTCAGACCTTGTGATACTTTACATATTAAGGAAGAAAGCTTAAAATGAGAATTTTTAGGCACAAACAGTGGTCAGGAGAGAAAATTCTGTGTGTGCGTGTGTGCATGTGCACACGTGTAAGCAAACATCTGCATGGGATCTTCAGAAGCAGAGAATGCAAAATACAGCATTCTCATAGGAAGCAGAAAAAGGCTCTTCTTTCTCAATATGCCTTCCTCCTATCTGGCAGGAAGTTGTCATAGTAAATACATAAATCTATGTTTTCTATGATAGTAGGCCTTTAATCAGTGTACAACCTGCACAACTGTATGTGGTATACATGGCCAGGAGTGGGGTGAGATGAAGTGACACTGCAAGAAGGGGAGAAGATAGTAAGAAAATGGCTTCCCTGTAAGCATAAGAAGCCATGGAGTTATAACAATGAGACCTGCTCTGATGGGTTTTCTGGTGCACAACTAATGATAACTTAGTAAAGCACATCAAGCAAGCAAGCACCCGAGTCATGAAAAAACATACATGAAATAGTCTGCATCTTCACATCCTCCACGTCCACTTCACTGTCTGGGCCCACAGTCACTGACAGCGGCAGGGTAAGTTGGGATGCGATGGAATGGAATTAAGTCAAGTAGGGAGGAGGTAATCAGCCATGACAGCACCCTGTGCCTGTAAAGTAATAAAACCCGTAACACAGATGTGAAGATAATTCCACAGACATTTAGAGGAGGTGATAATTTTGAAGGACAACGTATATTTAGACATACATTTAAAAAAAGTCAATTACTTTATGTTTCACTTCATATGCAGCTTCCTAATTGCTTTTAAATTACCGACATCAGGGAAAAGCAGAGACCTTGTGCAGGTAGCAGATCTCTGTCATCGGGGGGTGTCAGAACCAAGGTTGAGATGGGGGGATTTTCCAGTGTTAATGGGATAACAGTGAAGTGTTTGGGCAGAACAAAACCCAGAGTGGGAAGGCAGAAAAGGCAGAAGATTCAGTACAAGTAGATATCAGTTTATTCGTTTTAAAGATAGGTAAGCCTCCTTTCATAAACAGGTTCAAGGTGACCCATGAAGCAGTGATAAAATAGCAGCTCAAGAATTGCCAAAGGACTTCCTCCCTTCATATGCTGGAAGCAACTTGTCCTGAATGCTGGGTTGGCTTAAGGGAGATTTTCACTGGAACAGAAGAACCTCTAAAGAGATATCCCCAGGTGAATTTCTAAGTAAAATTAACACTACCCAGGTGTTCAACAGCAGATGAATGGGTAAACAAAATGTGATATATACACACAATGGAATATTATTCAGCCTTGACAAGGGAGGAAATTCTGACCCATACTACAACTTGGGCGAAGCTTGAGAACACTGTGCTAAGTAGTAAGTAAGCCAGACACAACAGGGCGAACACTAAGATACCCCTAGTATGAGGAACCTGGAGTAGACACATTCATAGAGACGGAAGGTAGAATATTGGTTGCCGGAAACCAAAGGAGAGAACAGTTACACTGAGTGGGTACAGGGTCTTTAGGACAGATGGAAAGTTATGAGAATGGATGGTGGTCATGTTTGCACAATAGGAATATGCTTAATGCCACCCAACTGTATACTTACAAATGGTTAAACTGGTAAATTTCATGTGATGTGTGTTTTGCACAACAAAAAAAGAGGAACACTGCTACTTTCACCACTCTAACTTGATAAGAATCTGAACTTCATCAACTTGTAATTATGTAACAGATGTGTCACTCTTCTGGTTTGGTATTCTCTCCCAGTACTGTAAATGTATTCTTAACAATGAAAAAAAAATGACATTAAAATACCCACTGAAGCCCTTTCAAAGATGTCCGTCAAAACCTCCCAAAGGAAATTCTCCTGAATTATTTCATCAAATAGAAGGGGTCGTTTACTTTGTGATTTGCTGAAATTAAAGCAATGCCATCCTACAAAGCAGCAAGGGCCTTGTAGGGTAGACTATAACATTTCGTATGCAATTTGCATGAACTCTCACTTAGAAGTTCAATTTCTTTGCCTCGATAGCCTTTCTGAAGCATTATAGAACTTTATAAAGGTACATGTGTCTGATTGCATTGTGGCCACTGTTGTGAGTAGTTCCCTGTCAGACCCTTCTTTGACCCTCACTACAACATCCTTTCTTTGAAAAAAAAAAAAAAAAGAGGACATCTTCTTTTGACTTACACATGTTGTCCAAAAATAGTATGAGTCCTAGGCATTGGTGACAGCTTGTCACTCTCGAGGATTTTTTCTGATCCCCATACTCTTATGTCCCTCCTGCTGAGAAGAGGTATGTATTTGTGCATGTTAGCGTGGCTAGTAGGATGGCTAGTAGCCACACTGTGAGCGAGGATGGGAGGGCACAGTATTTAACATTTAAAGTCAAGTCATGATTTCAGTTTCCAGTTCTGGCCCCATACCTGAACTGGCTCTGGATATGGTACTTAGCCTCGGAGCCTCCATCTGTAAAATGGGTTGAATAACACCTTTCAGGGTTGCTCTGAGGATCGGAGACAATATATGTAAAGCCATACAGTGCCTGGCAGGGAATGGACACTCCATTAACACTGGTCACTATTGCTTTTATCATTGCTGTCCTTGTTAGAGTGTTTGCTCCCAACGGCGGACTCTTAAAACAATAAATATGCTTTGGCAAAAAGTGTGCTTTTTCAAAACTTTGATATTAATGCTGAATTTAGAGCGTCCATAATGAGCAATAGCATTATTGGTTGATTTTAGTAAAATCCTTCACATCTGGATTTGTTAACTCTTTGAACTTTTCTGATAATTTTCTGGAGAGAAACTTCACATTCGCAGGGACAGAAATACCATACGGAAAATGTCGTATTAAGGCCTGCTGACAATTGCCTTCACTAAGTGAGGAAAAAGGAAATGTCTATTTTTAAATGTGTTGCATCACCTTATCAGGATGATCACACACAGCAGATGTTGGAAACTACAGGTCGTGGACTTAGCAGTAGGTTCCATAAGGAAGTCAGTCACCAGGAGAAACGTCCCCCGAACCCTCCTCATCCCTGCAGCAGTTTTCGTCAGATTAGTGAAATGGAGCCTTCAAGTGTGGTGTTATTACTCTTACAGCTATGTCTCTCTTAGCATTTGAGAAGCAAATGTTTTTGCCCAATCTAAGGTTGCTGGCAAGTGATAAACTCAGCTGTACTGTTAGGACAGTTACAAATGCAAATGACCAAATTCATCCTAGTCTTTCCCCTGAAGAAGGAGGCTGGAATTATTCACACAATCAAGGGAAGGACAATAGGAACTGGGGCCTTAGGGCCTAGAACTGGGAGCCCAATAAGTGTCTAACACACACACACACACACACGGGCACATGCACATATACACACACGCTCAAATTCTCTTATCCTGGATAAGACTGCCTCTAAAGACAGGAAACATGGGTCCCCAGGAGTTCGAGGATTACTGTACAGAATCAATAAGCTACAGCCTACTGACTACCTGCTTTTGGGTAGCCTACACGTCAAGAATGGTTTTACATTTTAGATGGTTAAAAACAATCAAAAAGAGAATGCTATTTTGTGACGTGAAAATTGTATCAAATGTACACTTCCGTGTCCATCAAGTTTTATTGGAGTGTTGGAACATAAACACATTCATTTGGTTGCACTGGCACCACAAGGGCAGAGTTGAGTAAACACAACAGACACCATGTATGACACTTGTCACTGTAAACACTACACATGGCAGTGACACTGAAACATGACGGCGTTTCACTGCCGTAGATACCAGTAGATTACAGGGTCTTAAGTTTTATCACCAATGAGTACTCATTATGCCAAAATACAAAAGCGAAGAGAAAACTGGGCTTTGAATATCTGCCTTTAAGGCACAGGAGAATGTAGATTACTTTATTGGATTAGATGGCAAAGCATTTTTTTGTCATGCAATGACACTACAGCATGCTAACTGAATATGACATAGATTAGTGTTATCAAACTTAACGCTCACAGCAATATTCCCAATTCACAGGAAAGCAACAGTCAGAAAATTTAGAACATTTATTTTTCTCTCTTTCTTTTTTCTTTTTATGTTTTACTATTTATTTTAGAGAGACAGAGACAGAGTGCGAGCAGGGAAGGGGCAGAGGGAGAGGGAGACACAGAATCGGAGGCAGGCTCCAGGCGCTGAGCTGTCAGCACAGAGCGGCTCGAACTCACAAACTGCGGGATTGTAACCTGAAGTCAGATGCTTAACAGACCGAGCACCCAGGCGCCCCTAGAAAAATTAGAACCTTTAAAATAGGAAGTGTCATCATGCAGATTCCTGCACAAAAATGAAACGGGAAAATAAGGCTACAAAGTAAGTTTCCTAATAATTCATTTGTTAGCTAAGCGAGGACAGCTATTTACCAATGGTGAGTAAATTAAACCATATTTTATTGCAGCAGCCAAGGAAATGTGTCCAGAAAAAATAAACTTATTTAAATATATTATCTTTTGGTGAGAAATAGTTCCTCTCAGATTTGAGGACTTTTTTTTTTTTTAAAGATAAATGATTTCAAGTGGTTTTCCTTTGTCCTTGATGAATTAGCAAATGTTACTGAATGTGTTCAGCTGTCCTTGTTTGCTTAAGAAATCAATGGTGAGCTTGAAGTAACCCAAGAATTAGCTCCTCTAGTGTGTGTGGAAGAGCTGAAGGTAAGAATATTTCCAAAGAGGCTGAGAACATGTGAATTGAGTACAACTTGAAGTGGAATCTCCTAAGATGTGTTACTCTGATGGCGATATAAATGTGTATAAAGTAGAAAAACAGCTTAGTTGGAGAGATTTACAAAATTTGTGAAAACCTAAGGTGTTTAAAGCCTGTAGTTACTCATTGTATTATTTATCAGTAGGTACTTGGTAGAAAATATTTAAACATATTATGTGCTACTGAACAAATAGCATCAACAGTGGACTTCATTCACTCTAATGGGCTTACCCATTGTCAGTTTCATGCATTTGTTTTTGTTTTGTTTTGTTCTGTTTTGTTTTTTTACCAAATAGAAGCTGCATATCCTGAATTGACCGACCACACAGCAGTTCAGTGGCTTGGCAATGGCAACGTTTTATTACAATAGTTTCAGCTCAGGGCTTAGATTGAATTTCTGAACAAAAAGAACTGCACTTAACCCCGATTATCACACATCGAATAGCTCTCGAAATTAACTTCTGCTGCAGGCTTCATAATGTTTCTTAATGAATTCATCCTAAAACTAGAAGGCAAAACAACACTGTACGTGTTGTTTTAAACTGTGGTAAAGCCATTTCAATAGCAACTAACGTTTAAATCACATATAGCATCAAGCAGCTTTATACACTTCTCATGCTGTCAAAAGCTAAAATAAGAAATGATATCTCCATTCCCACACGAATTTGCGGACGATATATATATATATCCTTAGCTCAAACTGCAGTTCTAGTAGTGTTTATCAAATCTTGAGGCAAGCCAAAAGGAAAAGGAAATTTCCGTATTGCAAAATCTATTGAACTGTGCGGTTCAGGAGCTTCCCCTCACCTTCCATTGGGAGTGGTTCCTTTTATTTATTTTTAAAATGTTTATTTATTTCTTTGAGAGAGAGAGAGAGAGAGAGAGCACAAGCAGGGGACGGGCAGAGAACGGGAGACAGAGGACCCGAAGAAGGCTCTGCGCTGACAGCAGAGAGCCCAACACAGGGCTCAAACCCACAGACCTTGAGATCATGACCTGAGCTGAAGTCAGACGCTTAACTGAGCCACCCAGGCACCCTGGTAGTGGTCCATTTTAAATGCAATGGCATGCTAAATACAATTATCAAAACAATCACAGAATTGTAGCAGTGCTTTCCGAGGAATGAATATTCTCGGGGCGCCTGGGTGGTTCAGTCGGTTGAGCGTCCGACTTCAGCTCGGGTCCTGATCTCACGGTCTGTGAGTTCAAGCCCCGCGTCAGGCTCTGTGCTGACAGCTCGGAGCCTGGAGCCTGCTTCGGATTCTGTGTCTCCGTCTCTCTCTCTGCCCCTCCCCTGCTCTCGCTCTTCTTTCTCTCTCTCAAAAATAAACATTAAAAAAATTTAAAAAAAAAAAGGAATGAATATTCTCAATAAAATCATAGGCTCATGGGTTTATACCAGTATTTGGCCATACTTACCTGCATGGAAAGACATTTTCAATGATGAAATATATACTGTCTCAGTATTAGCGTATGAACATTTGTAAGTGATTATAATAAGAACATTAACATTGAACACCAAATTAGCAAAATCATATCTCACAAAAAAGAATTCTATTATTCTCATTAATAAACTTATTATGCAAAAGAGTGCTCAATTATTACATTTTGAATTTTGTCAGTAAAATTCTTGTAGAAATGTGTTTTCTCTCTTGCCGTATAAGTACTTACATGATATCCTTATTTTGCCTCTTGTTTTGCAAAGTCTAAAATATTTGCTAGGTGGCTCCTTAAAGAAAAAGTTTGCCAACACTTGCCCAAGAAGAAAGGAGATTTTTACCTCTGATTCCACTTAGAAAAGTGAAGAATTAGGGGCGCTTGGGTGGCTCAGTCAGTTAAGCATCCGGCTTTGGCTCAGGTCGTGATCTCACAGTTCATGGATTCGAGCCCCGCATCGGGATCTGTGCTGATTTCTCAGAGCCTGGAGTCTTCTTGAGATTCTGTGTCTCCCTCTCCCTCTGCCCCTCCTTCACTTACATTTTGCCTCGCAAAAATGAATAAACATTTAAAAAAATATGAAAGAAAGAAAGAGGAAGAATGAGCCAAACTCTCATCATGATCCTATCCCTGAATCAAAAACTGTGGCCAATAAGATTATGATCTATGATTGGATGGGCCTGGGCCACCGGCCAGTCCCTGCAGCCAGAGGGATGACACAGAGCCCGAGCAGTGCCCATGTAACTGCAAGGTGGAATGACAAAAGAGAATGAGAAAAAGTCAGGAAAAATTGTCACTGGGAGATCTGAAAAGCAGTATGTTAGTTGAAAAGAGATAAAAAAGCAGACTAAGACCACATTACAAGTGGTGACATATATATTTTAGAAAGAAAAAAAAGTTAGACATTGCAAGTTTTAAAAAATGTTTTAAGTTTACTTATTTACTTTGAAAGAGATGGAGACAGCATGTAGGGGAGGGGCAGAGAGAGGGGGAGAGACAGAATCCCAAGCAGGCTCCGTGCTGCCAGCACAGGATGCAGGGCTCTAACTCACGAAACTGTGAGATCATGACCTGAGCCTAAATCAAGAGTCAGATGCTTACCTGACTGAGCCACCCAGGTGCCCCTAGACATTGCAATTTTTTAAAAACCTCATTGGATTTTGATCTGATGAGAGCTAGAGTTGACACCATGAGGAATGTAACACAGAGGTGTGGAAAATACCGGATGAGAGATAAAACACGTGGAATAAAAAAAAAAAAAAACCCAAACAAAACAAAACAAAAAACCCCATGGAATCAAGAATGAGAGATCCAACATGTGACTAAGAATCCAGAAGGAGACCATAGAGAGAAAGGGGTAGAAGCAGTGCTTGAAGAAATTGTGTCTTAAATTTTTTCAAAATGGAAAGAAATAACAAGTCCTCATATATTAACAAACACGCAAACCCATACAAAGACCCTCCCACCAGAGAAACTGCAAATACTCAAATTCAAAGAGAAACTTCTAGAAGCTAACAGAGGGAAAAGACCTATCAACAGTTTAAAAGACTAACAATTGCGTTATGAGTAAGCATCTCAGTTACCAAAAATGAAAGCCAAAAGATAATGGGACAACTTAAAGTACTAAGGGAAAAGTAATGGTCGACTGTGAAGTCCCTACACAGTTAAAACATCATTCAAGAAGGAAGGTGAAATGAAGACATTTCTAACATCAAATACTGAGTTTCCTACTTACAGAAGGACACCAAGACTAGTCGAGAAAGAAGGATAAACAGCTGGGGTGGGAGGAAAGAACTCCTTTTATTTTGGACACTTTGAGATGTATACCCCCTCCCCCCCCCCCCGGAAAATGTCCAGTAGACAGATACAAATTTGAACTTGAGGCTCAGAAGAACTGAATAGAATGATGTCAAAACATTAACTTGCTCAGGGAGACAGACTGCAGTGAGAATAAAGGAAAGCTAATGACAGAGGAGTAGAGAAAGCAGAGAGTGGAAGTGCAAAAACCCAGAGAAGAGTGGTGAGGCAGCAATGTGGGATGCTACGTAAAAGTCAGACAAGAAGCATCAGGAGAAGATTTGGATTCAAAGCATTAAGTCTGTACTGGTAGGGTTATTCTTTAAGCCAGAATCCCATGCAATCTTCCTGTTTGTAGAGACCTCATGGGATTTTTTTTTTTTTCCTGCTAAATGATCATTTGATTAAGTCAGGATCCAACCAGAAAAACAGCAACTACTCAAAATCTTTTTTTTTTTCATTTTTTTATTTTTTTTTAAGAGAGAGAGCGCAAGCCTGGGAGGGGCAGCGGGACAGGGAGAGAGAGGGAATCCCAAGCCGACTCCATGCCCAGAGGGAAGCTACACATGGGGCTCTATCTCGCAACTGTGAGATCATGACCTGAACTGAAATCAAGAGTCGGATGCCTAACCGACTGAGCCACCCAGGTGCCCCACCGCTCAAAAATACTTTAAATGCAGAGAATGCCAAGGAATATAATACAGGGAATTTGTTACAATGGTGACAGCTGGGATGGTGAAGCACTCCAGCGACTGGCACAGGCAAAAAATTACTGCCACCCTGCCTTCCCACAAATGACTGAATGTTTGCTACCCAGTCTAAGGTACTTTAGCATATGGCAGCCCAGACTGAGTAAGACACCCCCACTGTCTAGAGGGACAAAGGTGGGTTGCCAGTGTTTCCAGAGCACAGAAGCCAGGGTCACCAGCAGATGCTATAAGCACCATGAGCCTGTCCAGTAGGAGCTGGAGCCACGGAGAAAACAGGTACTGCAGGAGCTGGGTCTGAGGTTTGAGCAGGAAAGGGGCTGAACACACACCCAGCTTCTCTCTTCTTGTTGCCTCTAGCCATCTGGCCGTGCCTCCTGGCTAACCAAGCTGGAGGCCGGCTGGTTGGGGCTCTGGGAAGTGCAGCCTGAGCCCCTGCGAGATACGGAACACAGCAGAGGAATGGCAAGAAATGGATCTGAGAGCAAAGAGGCCGGGTCTTGAACCTCGGGGCACTTTATCTGTTTTTCTTCCTTCTCCTCCCATTAACCTAATGCTGGTGGAACTGAACTCAGGCGATTGCACTGACTCACGTGATTCTCTGAGTTTAATCTTATGCTCTTTGCTTTGCTCTTTAAAACCCCTCACTATCCACAATGTCCAGCTGAAATGGCACTTCCACCGTGAAGTTTTCTGGATCCCCTGGTTAGCAGTCATCCCTTTCTGCACTGGATTTTCTCAGCATTTTATTATCTCTTCCGATAGACGGAGCTTCTTGAGGGTGGGGACCACATCTTGCCCATTTTCTTGTTTTCCGTGGTGTTTTTTCATTATAGGCATTCAATGCAACCTCCTGTGGTGGTAGAATAAATGCAGGTAAGAAGCAATCATTTGTATGGATTGAAATGACCCCATTTATCGTGATCTCACAGTCCACAAGTTCAAGCCCCGTGTCGGGCTCTGTGCTGACAGCTCAGAGCCTGAAGCCTTCTTCGGATTCTGTGTCTCTCTCTCTCTCTCTCTCTCTCTCTCTCTCTCTCTCTGCCCCTCCTCTGCTTACACTCTGTCTCTCTCTCAAAAATAAATAAACATTAAAAAAATGACCCCATGATTCGAAAGTGAAACCAATGTGTGTTATGAGAGGGAGAGGGTATATACATGGAGACACCCTGATTATACTATGGCAGAGGAGAGACCATAATCTCTGTTGTTCCTGAGGACAATGGCTCCAGCCATTGGTGTCTTTATTTCTATTGTTACTCGCTCTCCATTGCTTGGTCTGTACTTTGCTACTTACTTCAATTTAAAGAGAAACTAATTGTGGTGATGATGGCCATGGTGATGTGGTAACAGTGTATTAAGATCTTATTTAGATTCTCAAGAACCACGGATCTAGCCAGAGGTTCTCAACTTGGTGGCACATCGGAACCCCCTGGGGCACTTACAAAAAATAGCACCCCTAGGGGCACGTGGATGGCTCAACTGGTTAAGCATCTGACTTGGGCCCACATCACAATCTCACAGCTTGCGAGTTTGAGCCCCGCATCAGACTCTCTGCTGTCAGCATGGAGCTTGCTTTGGGTCCTCTGTCCCCTCTCTCTCTACCCCTCCCAGGCTTGCATTCTCTCTCTCAAAAAAGTAAAGAAACATTAAAACATTAAAAAAAAAAAAAAAAAAGCACCCCTACCTAGCCCCACAGAGATTTGGCCTAAGCTGATCTGGATTAGGGCTTGATCATCACTTGCTGGTTCTAATGTGCACATCAAGCACTGAAATTTTGGACTCTTTTAAAGAAGGAACAAAATATATGTTCTCCAGCAGTTGTCTCGCTTTTTATGAGCAAGAGGTATGAGATCAAGGACTTTAGACAAATTACCTAGTGCCTTGGTTTCCTCTTACTTTAAGTGGAATCAAGAATAGTACCTGCCACATTGTGTTGTTTTGTGGATTAAATGAATTAACACACGGAAAACACTTAAGAAAGTGGCATATTATACATGCTCAATAATATTGGATATTATTCCAAATCTTTGGTCTTTAAGAAAGCCATCAAATTCCTACTGGTGAGCAGGGTTTATTCTATTCTGTTGTAAAATTGTTTTCACTTTTATACTCTTAAGTGTGTCATTGTGATGACCAAACAAGTTCATGTACCATCTATTCCCTAACATACAGCAAAGGGTCTCTCCTTCCTCTAAAGCTTGCTCCTCATTAAAAAAAAGTCACCTTATACTTACATTACAAAGATTCAGAAAATGAGATGCAATCTCAATTACTTTATTTTGAACATGTAAGCTCGAAAGGGACTTAAAAAATGCTAGTTTTGGACGTTTCCAGAGGTTACCTAAGGAATCATTTAATGAAAAAAAAAAAAAAAAGAAGAAGAAGACATCTGGCAGCAGTTTAATAATGAGCCTGAGGGTATGACCTCAGCTTTCAACTACTGATAGCACTACTCAGTAGTTGAGCTACTCATAGCACAACTAGTCATAGCACACAGGCTTTATAAAGATCAGTTAAGAAAGGAATCGAGTAATTATTCAAATTACGGAGATCGTGAACAGGATAAACGAAAAATCAACTATCTAAGGACTCTAAGCCTGGAACTTACACGCAGCAGGCTTTTACGGTGTAGCAACGAGCCTAGCAACTGTCTGTACGTAGCCTTTCCCCCCTTGAATGGCCAGCACGCTCCGAGGAGATCAAGGCCCGCCACCCAGACATTCCTTGTCACAAAGGAGACACTCTGGGGCGACCACCCCTTGAGCCCCTGACCTTGAGTGCCCAACAACAGGTTCTTCTACATGTTCTGCTTGATGGAATGTAGAGGAGGACAGGATCTGTACATTCTCAAGTCGTGATTAGCAGGGGCAATCAGGGTGTGCCTGCACAAACCAGCCTTTCAGCACGTACTATGAGAATGGGTATTTGTGATTCGGGCGGAACTTTCCATTGGCCGCATAATACACTGTTCAAAAAGTCCTATATCTCAACTTAGTCAAGGGCTAAAGGTTGTGGGCTCTAGAAAATAGTTTTAGAGCCTCAAAGTTGGCTCTGGTAATGAGAGAGATGCTTATGTTAACACCACATAGTTTGAATAAAACTGAAGAAATAAGAGAGTGCGAAAATTAATATTTCTACATTTATGTATTAGTGAATATATTTTTGTAGCATGTATCACAGCGAAATTAATAAGTGAGAGAAGTATTACAGGGAAGCATCTGATCAAATCTATATTCACCCTGATCAAACTTCCGTACTCGAGTGGTCTACAAAAGAAAACAAACGGTTCTGGGTAAATACTGAAAGCGTTGAGCACAGGACCTGGTTCTTAGCACGTGGTAATAAATGTTTTCTTGGTTTTGAATAGAAATCTTGCCTCATCAGACCCACAAACACCCTAGCAGAATGAACACCTGCTTTCTGCCTTTGTGACTCAGCATGGCCTTATGGCTGCCCTTGGAGCAGGGGTCTTGCTCGTGAGGGCAGTAGTCTTGCACCTGTGAGTTAGAGTTTGCGGAGAAGAGAGGGAGGCGGTCAGGTTTGTACCAATCAGCAAGAAGCTAAGTGCCTGTGTGATCACCTCCATCAGATAGCCTCCCAGCAGCTGCCTGCAGGAAGAACTGGAAGAAAAACCAAAAAACCAAAAAGCGAGGAAGAGGGGGGTTTTGCCTCTCTTTCCCAGGCCCTCCTCCCACGGAGCTGAGGCCTGGTCTGGGCCACAGGTCTGACAGTGATGCCGAACCCTGGGGGACACTTCTTGACCCCTGTGCCACTCCCTGTCCACATGTAGACCTGGCATGTGTGCATCCTGCCCTAGCATCATCTCACCGTGGTCTTTCATCGTCGGAGTGAACAACGATCTTTGGATGATTGTTGAGGAGGTGACAATATTGGGGGTAGCCACGCTCCACCTCCCCTCTGCTGCCTGCAAGTCCCCTATTGAAGGGGCCTGATGGGCTCTGGAAGCTCAATCCAGTGTTGGCTGGGAAGCAGTCTGTTTCACTCGAGACAGTGAGGAGGCACCAAATACCCGAGGGACTGAGCCGGGCAGAGAGCCAGCATAGCTGAGACACCCACAAGCCGGATAAGAAATCCAGGGATGGTCACGACCACAAGGAATAAATGGGAAGCTGGTAACACAGCCAGGGAGAGCCAGTCCCTTAAGTATGTATGTTATGGGGCGTGGGGGCCAGTTCTGGGGCTCTTGCTTCTGTCCCCTGCCAGTGTTTGAGGTTTGCTTTTATGGGGCAGACAGAATCTGTTGGAGGGTGTGGGCTGAGTGAGGCACTTGAAGGAGTCAAGGACCTCGAAGGCTGTTTGCAGGTATCAGATGACAGCGTTTTGGTCCCCCTCGCTGGCATGCCCTGGAGCATCAGAACAGAGGATTTCACTGGCAATTGCTAAGTCCAAGTTTAGAAATAGATCACTCTGGCGTGACTAGTAATTTTTGAAGTGCTTAATTCCAAGCTT
The DNA here is from genome assembly GCF_018350195.1 of Panthera tigris. NCBI lineage: Eukaryota > Metazoa > Chordata > Mammalia > Carnivora > Felidae > Panthera > Panthera tigris. Next base: position 53,936,241 of record NC_056662.1, on the reverse strand, counting down.
CTGTAGAACTTGGAAGATCTACAAGAAGAAAACACAAAGACCTGTGTGCCAAAGTATCTGTGAGTGAGGAATAGAGTAGAAAAAAAAAAGAAGCTTTCTTCACTAATTCCTTAAGGCTTTCCCTCTTTTGTCCTTTTGCAAGAGGAAAGCATGAACTGTCATTTGTGTATCTGGGTGGTAACATTGTCTCTCTGCTTGGGAGAGGTTTCTGATGAGTAGGCAATAAATTCTCGTGGTTAATGGGCATGCCAGCTGTAGCTGTGGATGTTCTGTGAATACTTATCGACCAACTGACTTTAGGGAAGTGCATTAGACAGGCGAATTACGTTTTTAATTTGTTATTTTGTGAAGTTTGCATTACCCATTAAAGAAGCTTATTTCTCTGGGGTGTGTTGAGTAATTAACTTCCCATCAGTGGAGAAAAAAAGCAGCCGTCAGATACACAACACCACGATTCACAAAGTCTGCTTTCGAAAATGGTTGTTATCAAGTTTAGAGGCAGACTCCTTGCCTTTTAAATCGTCACCTTCATCAACTATAAATCAGTTCATTATTAGAAGTCCAATTAATTTTAAGCACTCTATTTACATGGTTACATACTGATACCAGACAATTTTAAGAGTGAAAATGCAAAAGGCTTGCAGAAAAAGTGTTAACAGCCCATGTTGGTTCTTCCTTTCCCAAGAGGAGAGGTGAAACCTGTTTGAGATGGAAAGGAAGGTTTTGAGGCTGTTTGGAAAAGATGGTCCAATACACAGATGCTTTAATTAGTGTGTAAATTGCAAATCAGTATTATCTATTACTCTTCATGTGGGAGGACAGCCTTATAAAGCATGCTCCTCAATTGGCATTGCATAATGTCCCCCTCTCTTCTTTCCTTTGGCCAGATGCAAATTATGCTCAGAATGGGCTAAGGAGAATGTGTTTCAGAACTTAATGTAGGCTCACCTAGAAACCATTTTGCCTTTTAAATTAAAAACAGTTATAGCTCTGTCTTAAAAACAGAAAAGCTGTTGGGAGCTTTACTGTGCATAGGCCAACCCTTTCAACACTTTCCTCGGGATTACTTAGAAAGAACACTGTGGTTTTCTTTCGGGATAGCTCATCGTTTTAAAGCAATGTATAGCAATTCGATGAGCAAGCTGAAATCATACATTTGTTGGTGAACTGTTCAAAGTGCTGCATGAAAGGTCCCCAGTTGCCCACAATCATTTAAGAACTGGCACCAGCATTGCCTTCCAGTTGTTTCCTACTTAATATCCTAGATACAGTGGGGGATGCAGACAAAACAGCCTCCTCTCCAGGAATGTCTCATCTTATTGGACAGGCTCAATTGGAAAAAGCACAAAACCTCAACAAGAGGAAATTAATTCAGTGGAAACTAGGCATTTGAGACCTGGATGGGGTCATCCTGAGTTATCCTGGAGAAGCCGTTAATCTGGAAGGATCAATCCTAAAAGTCTTTCCTCAGGAGATGAGTTTTGAGTTGGAATTTAAAAAATGACAGGACATGATCTGGCTGGAAGAATAAGGGGAAGAAGGTGGAGTCACCGTTAGAATGTGACACAAAGTTGTGCAGAGGTGGGGTGCACACTGGTTTTATTTTTCCTAGGATCTTTGTTTTAAAAACCCTGCATTCTAAAGGGTAAGGACAAAGGCAAATCATTTTAGACTTTGAAGCAAATATTTGAAACAATTGGAGTCTGGAAGTCATCACCTCCCTGGACGAATTTGGTGTACATGCTCAGTGGGCATCCCTCTGCTTTCTTCTGCACAGAGGCTGACGCTCCCAAGCATGTGTTCTGGCTCTTGGTGGTTTGTCCCTCCCCCTTTGTATTTTGGGGGCTCATAAAAATACCTTGTTCTTCAGTTTTGTTGCAACTGTTTTCTATGGATTTCTTATTTTGTTTTTTAGGTTTGGGAAGATTTAAAAACTATACCGCTATGCTACTGCCGTGTTCCCAGGTCTGTCCCCAGTGTGTGTGTATGTGACTGTGTGTTCCAATGATTTTCTTAAAAAACGACTTTATTGAGCTATAATTTACATACCATAAAATTGACCTACTTAAAGTATACATAATTTGGTGGTTTTAGTATATTCGCAGACACGTGTTACCATCACCACAGTCAATTTTAGAACATTTTCATCACCCCCAAAAGAAACCTCATATGCTTTAGATACCATCCCCCTATTCCCTTCCCTTCATCCCTAGGCCTCCACTAATCTACTTTCTGTCTCTGTAGCTTTCTCTGTTTGGGAGGAAATAATTTTTTTTTTATGTTTACTTATTTTTGACAGAGAGAGAGAGAGACAGCATGAGCAGGGAAGGGGCAGAGAGAGGGAGACACAGAGTCTGAAGCAGTCTCCAGGCTCTGAGCTGTCAGCACAGAGCCTGACAAGGGACTCGAACTCATGAACTGCAAGATCATGACCTGAGCCAAAGTTGGACACTTAACCGACTGAGCCACCCAGGCGTCCCTTCACAGAGTTTTCATTGACTTCTGAGGATTTGCTTAGAATTAACCAACCAACCAATTGATCAGCCTACTTGTAATATAGAATGAGAGAAAACAATTTCACAAGGCAACATCTGTTTCAACTTGACACATTTTGTGTTAGGAATTCCAGCAGGCGAATTGCCCAAAATACATAGGAAAGCCATCAGAGGGTTTAGAGACGGGTATTGACTTATGTAATTTTGAATTAAAGAAATATATTTTTTTCCTAAATTGTCCCATAAGATGATTTAGCCAAGGAGAAAATATAGTTACATCTTGGTACAGTTTCTATAGATTTGGATCAGACTCTTCTTACTTACTAAGGTCTTCTGAAGTTTCATTAGTGACTTGTCTTTGTTTGGACAATGAATCAAAATCAGATATTAAAAGCTTGTTTAGGGGTGCCTGGGTGGCTCAGTTGGTTAAGCGGCCGGCTTCGGCTCAGGTCATGATCTTGCGGTCCGTGAGTTCGAGCCCCACGTCGGGCTCTGTGCTGACAGCTCAGAGCCTGGAGCCTGTTTCAGATTCTGTGTCTCCCTCTCTCTCTGACCCTCCCCTGTTCATGCTCTGTCTCTCCCTGTCTCAAAAATAAATAAAACGTTAAAAAAAATTAGAAAATAAAAGCTTGTTTATAAATTTCCATTTCCTCCATGTTGTGCCTGGTTCCTGCATTAGACAATCAAATTATGTCTAGACAGAATATTAACGTTTATCCTAGCTTCCTTTGTCCCCTGTTGTGTCTAAGGTATGCGTGCATTGTTCGGGCAAGATTCCACTGAAAATTGCATAAAGTCTCCACTTAGATGTGTTCCTTCAAATATCCAATTTTAACTAATGCTGTGAAAATTTCTTGGACACAAAGGTATCTAAGTATGAGAAAATAAATTGATTTCAGCATTCCTGCAGATAGTCAAAACTTGGGGTGTTCTCTTTCTCTTATATAGAAAAATCAAAAAGACAATTTTAATCTGAGGTAAGGTGTTATAGTTTACAGCAGGAAAGAGGGGTACCGTGCCTTCATTAGAAGAGATCCACATTATTCTTCATGAATCTCCTATTCTGCATTCGCTAGAACTTGGAGAATAAAACAAAATTTAGCAATTCTGTGGTCCCTTTTAATCTCTAATTTTTTTGTTTATTCATTTGTTTATTTTCTTAACTTATTGGGGCTGCTTAGACTCATGTTGGCCTTTTAGTGTATTAATTGTGAAAGTCTATATAAAAAAAAACAAACAAGAAAACAAAAAAACAAACACAAAAACCCAAATCACCACTAACCCATGAATAGTTTCTGAGAGAAAACATGGCCTTCAGTTCTTTTCTTTTTCTCAGCTTTATTGTGGCATATTTGACATTGCATTTGTGTTATTAACCAAGAAGAAAGAAGTCAGAGCAGTGCAGACTTCCAACTAGTTCATTCCATGATCTACCCACTGAGGCAAACCTGCCGAGGACCAAGAAGAATGGTGGATAGGCCTTTCCTCCCTGCCCCCACCCCAGGGTGGGTTCCCCGAGAACCAGGGTCCACTGAATAAGGAAGAAGAGGTCAGCAAAGGACAGAGGTCAAGGAAGGAAGAAGGAAACAGAGCCTCTGGGTGGGCAGGTTCAACCTCTCGGCCCCTCATTCTCAGTGGGGATGGCCACATGCCCCAATTCCAAACTCACACAAGAAACCGAGCATGACTACACTTGGTTCTATCCCTGAGACCTCCCCCCTCTCTGATAATACCATGCTTCTAAACAGAAAAGTGTTAGACTTTGGCATAGCAGACCTGGGGTCAAATCCTGACCTTGCTGTTTAGGAGTCTGGCCTTGGGCAATTTACTGCATGTTCCTGGGCTTCAAAACCCAGCTCTTCTCTTCTTGAGAAGAGTACGAAACATATGTATCTGGAAGTGCCCAGTGCCCTAGTCATGGGATGCAGGAGGCTCTCGAGACAGGGAAGAGCAGCAGGACATCTTTGTCCCATGTCTTGACCCACTTAGTTCCCACTGGACAGCACTGCCCCAAGCCTTAGATTGCCCAGCCAAGCGCTGGCACGCAAGGCAGACGCCCACGCGATAAGTGCTGAAGGGACACAGCTATAAAACCAGCTGCTGGGTACAAAATGACCACCTAGCGGTGTTACCAGTCTGCTTATCCTGTGCCAGCCATGGCGCACCCAGCAGGCCTCACTCGTCAGCAACTTGCTCTGCTTTTGGGGATGGAGACACCACACCTTTCATCTATAAGGAGTTCACACAACACGTTTGTGGATAGTGTTACGGATTGAGTTATGTCCCCCTCAAATTCCTATGTCCAAGCCCTAACCCTTAGAACCTCAGAATGTGGCTGTTTTGGAGACAGGACCTTTAAAAAAAATTTTTTTTTGATGTTTATTTATTTTTGAAGGAGAGAGAGACAGAGCGTGAGGGGGGAGGGGCAGAGAGAGAGGGAGACACAGAATTTGAAGCAGGCTCCAGGCTCTGAGCTGTCAGCACAGAGCCTGGCGCGGGGCTGGAACCTGTAAACCAAGAGATCATGACCTGAGCCGAAGTCGGAAGCTTAGCTGACTGAGCCACCCAGGCGCCCCTGGAGACAGGACCTTTAAAGAGCTGACTAAGTCAAAATGAGGCCTTTGTTAACTCTAATTAATGCTATTACATATTATACTTGAAAATTGTTAAAAGAGTAGATTTTAAATGTTCTCACTGCACACACACATGCACACACAGGTATTTAATTATGTGAAGTGATGGAGGTGCTAACTAACCCTGTTGTGGTAATTCCCCAACATATCAGTTTATCAAATCATCACATTGTACACCTTAAATTTACAGATTGTTACAGGTCAATTATATCTCAATAAAGCTAAAAAATAAATGAGGCCTTTAGGTGGGGACCTAATCCAACCCGACTGGTGTCCTTGTAAGAAGAGGAAATTTGGACACACAAAGACTAGGGATGTGCGTGCACCGAGGAAACACCATGTAAGGGCACGACATGAAGGCAGCCATTGCGACCCCAGGAGAGAGGCTTCAGAAGAAACCAAACCTGCCAACACCTTCATCTCTAACTCTTAGTTTTCAGGACTGTGAGAAAATGAGAAAATTAATTTCTGTTGCTTAACAACCCCCGCGCTTCCCCCCCCCCCCCCACCCGCCCAGGCTGCGGCATTTTGTCGTGGCCGCCCTAGCAGACGAGTACTGATGTGCTTACGACATTCCGATGAGTCAAGTAACGCGATCCCGCGTTCACAAATAGAGAAACTAAGGTGTAGAGAGGTTATCTGAGGACCTTCCAATCACACAGATGACTAGAATTTGCATCTTCTGGCTCCAAATCCAATGCTCTTCCTTCGGCATCAGATCTGTCTCCTCCACAAGGTGCACGTCTTTCTGGGCCCTTCCTTCCATCCTCATGGGAAAGTACAGGCACACTGGAGGAGGAAGAACTTTCCTTTTTTTTTTTTTAGTTTATTTATTTATTTTGAGAGAGAGAGACAACACGAATGGGGGAGGGGAAGAGAGTGAGGGAGAGAGAGAATATTCCAAGCAGGCTCCGCACTGTTAGTTCACTGTCTGATGCGGGGCTCAGAGTCATGAGCCGTGAGATCATGACCTGAGCCCAAAACCAAGAGTCAGATCCTTAACTGACTGAGCCATCCAGGTGCCCCAAGGAAGAACCTTCCTAAGTCATATGTGATTTTTTTTTTAATTTTTTTTTAACATTTATTTATTTTTGAGACAGAGAAAGACAGAGCATGAACGGGGGAGGGTCAGAGAGAGAGGGAGACACAGAATCGGAAGCAGGCTCTGGGCTCTGAGCCATCAGCCCAGAGCCCGACGTGGGGCTCGAACTCACAGACCGTGAGATCATGACCCGAGCTGAAGTCGGACGCTCAACCAACTGAGCCACCCACGCGCCCCAGTCATACGTAATTTTTAAACAATCCTAGTGAAGGCAATGCTATCAGCACAGCAAATCAATCTCGATTTTTCACTGCTGTTTCTCCTGCTTTGAAAATGAAAGAAGCCTTTAATTTTGGGACCGTCAGAAAGTTGGCAAGTGTTCAGTTCCCTAGAGTACTGTCAGAAATACACAAAATGGGGGGCGCCTGGGTGGCTCAGTCGGTTAAGCGTCCGACTTCAGCTCAGGTCACGATCTCGCCGTCCGCGAGTTCGAGCCCCACGTGGGGCTCTGGGCTGATGGCTCAGAGCCTGGAGCCTGCTTCCGATTCTGTGTCTCCCTCTCTCTCTGCCCCTCCCCTGTTCATGCTCTGTCTCTCTCTGTCTCAAAAATAAATAAACGTTAAAAAAAAATTTTTTTTAATAAAAAAAAAAAAGAAATACACAAAATGGAACCCCAAGCCCAAGACGGTCGGAAGACCTCTGACTCTCACTTTGAATGAAACATTTCATAGATTCATAGATTTTAGAGCTGGAAACATCAAGATTATGTGGACAAATGGGAAAGTGAGGCTGAGAAAGACTGTATGGGTTGCTCAATTACAGAATATTCTTCTAAGTTTGGAAGGGCTCAATGTCTCATCTCACAGACAATGGTAGGAAATTAAAGGCAGGGGTGGGGATGGCCGGGGCAGGCACAGTGTCAGCCATGAGAAGTGACAGTCTGACAGCAAAGGAGGGAAAGCCAAGCCAACCACCAGATTCAGCATTAGCCATGCCTCTCAGCCCGGGGCAGTAACTCTCAAGACATTCCTGTACTCACAGCTTCGTGAAATCATTAATGTTCATGATGACCTTTGGCCATCCAGAAAATTTAAATTATACTCTATTTACTCTGATTCCTAAGGCTGGGACTTACATGACATATTTTATGAATAACAACAACAATAATAATTAACGTTTATGGGGCGCTATGTGTCAAGGTCTGTGCTAAATGCTTCATAGGGGTCATCTCATTTGAGAACTATTTCCATCCAAAACGGTTTTCATTAAAAATGTTTTGGTATTTCAAGTTGCAGTTGGTTGGAAAATTCACTAGCATGGAAAAACTCATTCGCTAAGGAGGATTCCATTACACGATGGCTTCTGTCCTCTGTGTGTGTGGAGACATGAAGTGGACACCTGAGGGTAATTCTGCTTCTGAACCAGTCTCCATGCAATTCCTAGTGCCACATGATCTTCTGTCTTGCAGCTCATCTATGTCGCATGTGTCCTTCAGGAGCCACTGGAGTCTGACCTCCTTGGGGCAAACTCCTTCCACTGTTCCAGCCCTGAGACCTCTGCCATCTCTGACCACTACAGCCCTCACTTACTTTCCTGTTCACTTGGTTTACATCATGTGTGATCTGACTTGGCCATTCGTCTTTTTACCCAGTTGGTGATAGCCCCTGATGGCAGCCCCAAGTCCCTCAAACAATCAGCATCTCGTGCTGTGAATACTCTACCGGCTCTTTTGATGCTTGTTCCTGACAAAGGTGATCGCTTGTATCACAATCTGTCATTCGTTCATCCATCCTTTGAGGCCTTCAGTCTCTCATCAGCACAACGGAGATTATACTGCCTGCCTCAAGGGGGTTGTTGTGGGCATACCTGGAATAATGTGAAAACAGTTTTTTTAACTTCAGCATTGCTATATAAATGTTAATCACTTGTAGTGCATTTTGAGTAGGACGCAATCTCCTGAAATGTGGTATGCACATAGCTTTTCAGCAGCATGCCTGTTGTGGATGATTTCAGTGGGGTCTGCCCAGCCTGGGCCACAAGAAAGGCCCCACCTCCCTCCTCCAGATGCACAGAATGGGCACTCGACACAGCCCTTTCTGGCATGCTTCCTGATCCCCTGACTCAAGCTGGGCTGCTCGGATTTTCTCCCTCGACTTCGGGATTGAGTTCTAGGAATACTCTCTATCAGGTTCCTGATGTGGAAAGAACTGTAAACCCCGACTCACCTGTAGACAAGTCTACACTGGAATAGAGACAGTGGTTGTGCAGGAGTCACAGTGAGACCGACTTGGAATAAACAGCCGGGATAGGACCGCACCTGATCAGGGATAGAGAGGACGTCCTCAGTCCCCTTGCTGGTTTCTGGTTCTTCTTTTAGGAGGGCCGGATGTTTGTCCTACCACCAGGTTCTAGCACATGCTATGCTTCTAGATGTTACATACATTTTTGCCTAAGCTGTCTTTGGTGATTTTTTATTCTGTGTTTAACTACAAAAGCGTCAATTAAGGCAACCTATTGTGAGAGATACACATCCTCTATTTTCTAACTGAGCCAACTATTCTGAAAGAGCCATAAATTTCGGAGAAGTAATATTAGGCTAGTTTATGAGACACATGCCCTTTTATTTGCGAAGGTCCCCCGAAGGACTAAAAAGATGGTCACAATATGTTTTCCCAGAAATTTCTTTCTGAGTTTGAAATGTCAAAGGGATGTATTTTGTTTTTCAAAACACACTTCTGCATTTCATAAGCACTAGTAATTAGTGCTTATAAATTACTGCAGCACAGGCCTGCTCCAACGAGCGGGTGGGGCAGGGACAAGTCCCACTCTGCTTTTCCCACCTCCAGGGCCAAAATCCACTTTGAGAGTTGATGCTCTTGGCCTTTCTGTAAACTTTGACACTTGTTGTCAAAGTTGTTGTTGTCATTCATTCAAGTCACTTATTCATATGGGCTGCCCTCGGTTGAACATGTTCATTTCATGCAGACAAATTATCTTTAAAAAAAATTTTTTTTAACATTTATTTATTTTTGAGAGAGAGAGAGAGACGGAGCACAAGTGGGGGAGGGGCAGAGAGAGAGAGAGAGGGAGACACAGAATCCGAAGCAGGCTCCAGGCTCTGAGCTGTCAGCACAGAGCCCGACGCGGGGCCCAAACCCACAAAGTGAGATCATGACCTGAGCCAAAGTCAAGTGCTCAACCGACTGAGCCACCCAGGTGCCCCTATCTTTTTTTTTTTTTTAAATCTCAATGGCTTTCCTTTACTGACTTCTTTTTATTTTTTTAAATTTTTTTAACGTTTTTATTTATTTTTTGAGACAGAGAGAGACAGAGCATGAAGGGGGGAGGGGCAGAGAGAGAAGGAGACACAGAATCGGAAGCAGGCTCCAGGCTCTGAGCCATCAGCCCAGAGCCCGACGTGGGGCTCGAACTCACGGACCTCGAGATCATGACCTGAGCTGAAGTCCGACGCTTAACCAACTGCACCACCCAAGCGTCCCGCTGACTTCTTAAACATAAGCTTCCTTAAGATTTATTTTCTTCTCTTTCTCTTATCTTTTTTTTTTTTTTTTTTTTGGTGTTGTTTGTTGGGACATGTCCCATGAAGACATGTCCCAGGTCTTCTGGGCACGTTCCCATGCCCATGAATTCGTACATGACTCACAACGGCCTACTAACAGAAATCCAAGCTGTTTACCATGGCATTCGAGGCCCCCAGCCCTTCGGGATGGGACTTTTCTACTTTCCAACCATATTTTCTACTCCACACACCCGCTGCCCCTTGTGCTGGGTACACGCCTGCCCTGCCTGGAGCCTGCCAGCCATTGTCATGTCACGTTTGGCTCATCCTCTCTTCTCTTTGTGGCTTGGTTTCCCTCCTCTTTGCCCATTGAAACACTCTGGGAAGCCTCCCCAAACCTTCAGTTGGATTTAATTGTCCTCGCTCTGGCCTTCCACAATACCATGCTTGCACTACCGTTAGGGCATTTGTTTCCTTGTGCCTGGCATCAGACCTGCACAATCTCTTTTCTTTCTTTCTTTCTTTTAATGTTTATTTTTGAGAGAGAGAGAGAGAGAGAGAGAGAGAAAGAACACATACCCATAAGCGGGGGAGGGGCAGAGAGAGAGGGAGACAGAATCCGAAGCAGGTTCCAGGCTCTGAGCGGTCAGCACAGAGCCCGATGCGGGGCTTGAACCACGACCCGTGAGATCATGACCTGATGCTCAACCGACAGAGTCCCCCAGGCACCCCAGGGCGGCACATTCCCGTTGCCTTCCTCACCTGATGTCTTGTTCTTTCTTCGGAAGGGCCAAACTTCTTGTTTCTCTCCTCCACTCACTGAATGGTGTTTTGCAAGTCGTAAGTGTTCAGCGCTGGTTTGCACAGTCTGGGAGGCTGTTGAGTGCCTGGGGAAGAGAACCGGATCCTGACGGCACGTGACAGAGGACTGGAAACCGGCTCTATTCTGCACCCACGGGGCACAGATTTACCTTGGGCGCATCCCCCAAACCCTCCCCAGTTTTAACTTGTACGTCTGTGAGGTGATAGTAATAACGCTTGTGTCATCGTTTATTGGTGAGGATTAAATGAGGTAACAGAGGGTTTCGTATAGAGCCTGGCACATAAGCGATGCTCTATGTTAGCGTTTGTCGTAAATTAACCTAAATGGTTTGGGCATCATTGAAAACTAAATCCCAACGTATTTGTCCCCAAGGGAATTTGTAGAGAGAGAAAGGGCATTATTATTATTATTTTTTTAAACCTTGTTGAGGGTTTTTGGGTGTTTATAGATTGGTTTTAAGCTGTTATGACTAGGGCTTTATTTTCCCAGCGTCTGTCTGAGATAATTCTTGTCCTGCTAATTTCCTCCTAGCCACTCTCACAGAGATTCTTAAACTTTGATGAGCATGAGGAGGCCCCTGGAGGGCGTGCAGCCAGCACAGATGGCTGGGTCTCACTGCAGCATTTCTGACTCAGTAGGTCTTGAGAAGTGAGGGATGAGAATTTACATTTCTGACAGGTTCCCAGGTTATGCTGATGCTCCGGGTCCACGGACCCCTCTTTGAGGACCACTGCACTGTGATGACTCAGCTCCCTAATCAAGGGTCTCATTTATAGACTTTTTCTCGGGTAGTCTTCTCTGGAAAACATGGATTATAATTTCATACAGAAGAAAGACTAGCAGAAAATAGACGACCCTTTGAAGTCTAGACTTGACTGAATGATTGTGTTGATAATTGGCAGGTTATTAACTTGCCAGTCTCTAAAATCTTTAAATTATTCAAGTTGGCCTCTGGAGTGGAAATATTTCAATGTTACATTAGACAAGTGCTGATGTGGGAATTCTCAGGTTACAGGTTACTCTATCTTGGTGGCCTTGATGCAGCAACGTTGGCCAGGCTAGCAACACCTAAGGGTGCATCTTCCTGCTTTGGTGTTAGCAGCCCCTGCTGGGATGTGGCCCTAGCTTGGTCGATGATGTTGGTCCTTCTGTCCTTCTGGCGGGGAGTAACTTCCTCTCTTGTCAGTCGCAGAGGCGGATTGGGAGGGGAGACGGAACATGAGCCCAGAGAGATGGAACGCACAGCCCTGCAGTCTATAAACAAGCCTCTCCTTCCAGCTGTGCTCTCTCTAGGATGGACACAGCAACCCAGAATGACAGAAGGTGCATGTCTTTGGGAACATGGGAGTTCTTAAATCTGAGATTACAATATTGTTATTTCTACAGGGTGCGTGTGTGTGTGCGTGAGTGTGTGTGTGTGTGTGTGTGTGTGTGTGTGTGTGTTCAGGCACAGGGAGCAGACATCAGCTGGTTTAATGATCACAACAACCCTCTGCAAGAATATTCGCTGGTACCCTCATCTTGTAGACAAGAACATTCTTGTTGCTTGAAGAGTTTCAGTAATGTTCCTGAATCTCACAGTTGGTAAGAATCAAAACCAGGTTACAAGCCCGGATTGAACCCTCACTCAACTGACAGGTGATGGAGTTAGAGAAGCAATAGTGTCTTTTCTCTCATTGCCTAGATAGCTAGTTGCTTCATTCATTCACTCATACACTGATTAAGCACATACCACACACAAATTATTATGTAATGTATTCTGAGGGGTAAGATGAGGTATGTCCCCAAAGATGTTAACCTTAATAGATTAGCCTAGTCTTTTTTTTCCTAAAAGAAAGTACTCATTTATTATTGAGGCAGCCTATTAATAGGAAGTATAAAAGCAAAAACAGTGAGTAAAACCAGTAAAAAAATAAACGGTAAAACCTGTTCAACTATTCGGAGTAGTGATTTTTTTCAGCTTGCTTTGGTAAGATCCTAGTGATGTTGAGGCTGCATAAATATTTGTGCTAGCACTTATAGACCAATCTATTATAGGTCAATCTCTTATAGACCATCTTGTTCCTCCAGTGTCTCCTCTTGGAGTTGTACCTGATTTTGTTACCGAATTTCAATCAAATCAAATGAGAATGGATAAAGTTAGCAACTAATCATAACATGACTGAATGGAAATATTAGCCATCACATTATCTAATAAAAGAACAACTAATAGAATATGGGCAGCTAAGAGGCTGGAGTAATGGCAATTTTAGATTTTAATATGATCTAGTGCTCCCACCATCAATAAATTTTATTACAAAGATGACCCATCGTCATAATTCAGGAAGTTGAGTAAGAACAGTTGTTATCAGGTAAGGTGCTTTTGGGATGCAAATAATCTTAAGTCGGTTGACTTAAAGCAAAGACACTGGGTGTCAAAAGTCCCTGGAAATCCAAAGAAGGGGCACGACACAGCAGTGGTCCTGGAATCTTATCAGGTATCAATTTCCTTCATCTTCTCTGCTGTGCTGCCCTCAGGTTGGCCCTTGTCTGAAGGCTGCGTCCCAGCATGGCTTCAAGATGACCACAACTGTCCCAAGCATCACATCCAGACACAAGGTATGGTGGGAGGAGAGTCGCCGTCTTCCTTGGTGCTCTTTGAATGACTGAAGAAGACTTTTCCAAGAAGTATCCTCGGCAGACTTCCCTTCAGGGCTCATTTGGCCGCTGCTAAACCAATTCCTGGTATGGGATTGCCAAGTTTGCCTTGGATCCGTCACAATGTACCTGAGTCTCAGAGCAAAATGGGGCTTCTGCCAACATGGAGGAGGGAAGTGGCCATTGTAGGTAATAAATATGTCGGCCTAAATGTCAAGACGTTTAGACCAGCCTAAAGAGACACAGGCTAAGATGTGTCTGGAGAACAGTCCTGAGGGTAAGCCCCCTGTGGATTTCTCACTTTCAATGAAAATAGCAAGCGAAGTATATTGCTTTTCAATGGCTCATAAATCACTATGATAGGCATTTACAATTGTCTGCATGCAGCTGTCAGCAGGCTATTAGCGATTCATTTGAATAGAGGGCCATCAATTTTCTGGGATCTATTTCTGTGCAAAGGAAAATAAAGACATGTTAATTAATGGGAACTATGGTCACATTTTCAGTAATTGTATTAGAAAACAATTTCTCCCAAGTGGAACTTCAATGTGGGAGGCCTGTAAGAACTCTGGGAGTTACATGTGATAACATGATTTAGGAGAAGGTGCAATGTTCCCAGGTTTGAACATTCTGTTTGGTAAAAAAGGACAGGCCCCTAGCTGGATGGCTTGTCATCACCTTGGCTTGGGCGCTGCCATGCCACCTGAGCTTGAGGCTCTGGGTTAGAATTGGCCCAAGAGAAAGACTCATGAGGTCTGGAAGGTGGAACACAGTAGGGGCTCATTTGGTGAGTTGCTAGGGGCAGACGAAGCAGGTTTCCAGACCTTTGCCCAAGTTCCACCTTCATGGTCACAGCAGCTATGCAGCTTTCTCCAGGGACCCCTGCTTTGTGGGTGTGGTGGGTTCCAGCTCTACCTTTACCTTTGGGCACTTAGGCTAAGACTTTCCCTGTGGACTTCCCTGAACTTCAGTGGCTGCGTTCTGAGATCTTCTCTTCCAGCTCTTCCAACAGCCATGAAGCCCCGATTCTGTCTTAAATGCTTTGTGCTCAGAACGGCTACTGTTTTCCTCATCAAACGCTGACAGATCGAATTCTCCTGCCTTCCTCTTTCCAAATCCACCTCTCAACACACACACATGTACATACACACACACAGGCGCATAAACACACATCTTTAACAGCTTTGTTTTCTGACTTCACAAATATCTCACATATATGGCATCTCAAAGCATTCATACACATGAGGTAGGTTTAGTATGCCATTCACATATTTAGCAACATTCTTTTTTTCCTTTCCTAGAGTTTGGATATGTTTTTGCAATAAGGGCATTGCCTTTGTTATTTTTGAGAGTTCCATCGTATTCTGTCATATGGCTACAATGCAATCCGTTTAATAACCATTCCCATATTGATAAGCCCGTAGGCTGTTTCCAACATTTTGCCGCTATTCATAGCGCTGCAGTGAACATCCTTGTAAGGTTATCTCTGGTGCATGTCACATGTCTCTGTGGGTTAGACTCTAGGGGTGCAAATGGCCGCTGCAGAACGCATTCCCATTGGATCTCCGATTTGGTATCTATCGCAAAATGCCCTCCGAAAGCTGTGGCCATTTTTAATCCTGTTGACGTAGCCTGATTACTAATGCCTATTTCCTGCACAGAAAGCCAAGACAACGGGCCACGTACTGCTTCTCATAACTCTACAGTCTTTTCAAATTCGTATTTGGCATCACTTTGTCTCTTCAACCTTCAAGGTAGGTGTGAAACGAAGTGCCAAAGAGGTTGTGGAAAAAAAGTTTTTGAGGAATGTTATCCAGAGTGAAAATCTAGTTCTCTCAATGTGCAATCTTTAGGACTAAATATGTCTTTTTAATTTGGCATGGCTCTCAGCCTGGGACCCTTTCAAGAAGGGATTTCAAAATAATTATTAGAAGCTTAATATTAAGCTGAACCACATCTAGACTCTATTTTTGAGAATTATAATGGTCCAATGTCGATCATTTTGTATGATTCATCCTAGTGCCAAAGTCCAGGAAACACTGCACACATCAGTTTAACATCTATTGATGGACTTATTGTATGCTTATATACAAGGCATTATGTACAAGGCAGTATGTCGAATTCCAAGACAATATTAGGGATGATGTAAGGATAACATTAAGCTTAAGGAATCCACAATAATAAGAGTGGAGAGCAGTTTCTTGAGTCTTTGTGGTTTGATATCTGAGTTCTTCTTTTCTTTCTCCCAGGATCACAACACTTTGAGGCAGACATTCAATCTGTCACTTCTTTTGTCCCAACTAAGAGGACGCCTTGCATATGGTAGGTGACACAAATAACTATTACAGAAAGTGGTTTTAAGCTTCTATTCTGATTGGAGACAGACAATATAAAAGTAAAAAGAGTAACATACCTGCCAGGAAGAGACCCTCCTCGTCATAAGTATAATTTCCCCCGTAAGTGCCAAGAGTAGACAAGAGACATGTTGGTTCAGAGCAAAAGAGTTTATTTTTTTAAGTCTATTCATTTATTTTGAGAGACAGAGAGAGAGAGAGAGAGGCAGCACAAGCAGAAGAGGAGCAGGGAGAGAGGAAGAGAGAGAGAGAGAGAAAGAAGAGAATCCCAGGCAGGCTCTGCTCTGTCAGCACGGAGCCCAATGTGGGGTTCAAACTCACAAACTGTGAGATCATGACCTGAGCTGAAGTCAAGATTTCGACACATAACTGACTGAGCCACCCAGGTGCCCCAGAGCACGACAGTCTACTACCCATAGCACAGCAAATGGCAGAAGCATTAACACGCTTGCTCTAATTCCCATTACCCCAGGGACCGTGAGTTGAGGCCATGCTGATGTTACATGTGCAACGGGCCACTCTGTGCCTGAATGAGGTGGGGCCAGGGGCTCAGCACCTCGCCAAGTGGGCAACCAACAGGCCTGTTCCCCTTCTCTGAGGGAGGGAGCACTTACATAGGGGTCATGCCATGGCTGCCTTGACCTACTTAGTTAATGCCTTTGAAGAAAATCAGACAAGTTGAAGATAGATAAATAGAAAAGATGTAAACTGAGACACAAAAATTAAAAAAAAAAAAACCAACACAACAGTACAGAGAATCCTGAGAGGCAGCATCAGTAGGTCTAACGTGCATGTTATTGGAATCCCCAAAAGAGAACACAGAGAGGAAAGGGCAGAAGAAATATTTGAAGTAGCAATTGCTGCAGATTTCCCAAAGTTAATGATAGATACCAAACTATGTAACCAAAAGCTCCAAGAATACCAAGCAAAGTAAATAAAAAACAAAACAAAAAACCAACCAACCACAAAATAAAGAAAAAACCTATGTGCCTAGGCATATCATTTAAAATCTCTCTCTCTCTCTCTCTCTCTCTCTCTCTCACACACACACACACACACACACACACATGGGATAGAGAAGATTCTGAAAGCAGTCAGAGAAAGAAATGGGGAATAAATAGAATTACAGTAGACGTCTTGTCAGAAGTTAAGTGAGCCAGAGACACCTTTAACAAGCTGAGAGAAAAAAAAGCTATCAACCCACAATTCTACATATACTGAAAATGTGTTCTAAAAATGAAGGAGAATAAAGACCTTTTCAGACCAACAAAAAACTGAGAATACATGGTCAGCAGATTTACGATTCAAGAAATGTTAAAGGAAGTTCTTCAGACAAGAAGGAATATGATACCAGACCAAAACTATCTACGCAAAGAAAGAAAGAACACTGGAAATGAAGTACATGAAGGTAAAATGTTTTCTTCTCTCTAATTGCCCTAAAAGAAATTTAGCTGTGTTTGTAGAGCAAAACTAGTGGGAACATATGATGTGTTTATAGAATATATAAAAGCAGAATGCATGCCCACAGTAGCACAAAGGAGGGTACGGGAGGGGTTGGGAATACACTGTTGTAAAGTCTTTATGTTACATGGGAAGTGGTGTAATATTTGAAGGTAGACTCTGATTAATTAAAGATGCACATTGCAAACACTAAGGCAGCCACTACATTTTTAAAAACCAGGTATGTTCTTTCATCTTGACCACCAACTTGCTGTGCGGACAGGGGAAGACCCAGAAACTTCTGAGCCATGTGAGCCATAGCCACGGATGTGGGAGGCCAGGTAATGCTGGAGGCAGAGCGTCACCACAGGACCGATTTCGACAAATATCGCCCAGGGAAGGTTGGTGTCAGGGGTTACCACTTAAACAGGACCCCGAACTTCTGCCCGACTGTCAACCTTGATAATCTGCCGACGTTGGTCAGCAAGCAAATATGGGCAAACACTGCCAAAAGCAAGACTGTGACGCTCCCATCGTTGGTGTGGCGCATCCAGACTGCTACAAAGTTCTGGGGAAGGAAAAGTTCCCAAGGCAGCTTGTCAGGGTGAAGGCCAAATTCTTCAGCAAAAGAACTGAAGATGAGGGATGTGTGTTTGGGGTGGAGGGCTGTGACCTGGTGGCTTGAAACCACATGGGAGGAAGTTCACTAAATGCTTTACAAGAAAACCAAAAACAAGTGTAAATAATAACTCAACAGTGGAAATAAAATGGGTGATTGAAAAGTTCAATTAACCGAAGAGACATCAGGAAAAGAGGGCAAAAGGGACAAATAGAAAACAAGTAGAAACATGACAGATTTTACTTCAAACTTATCAGTGGTCATATTGAATGTAAATGGTCGAAACACACCAATGAAAAGACTGTGAATATTAGATTGGATGAAAAAATGAGACTGAACTTTATGCGATCTACAAGAAACCCACTTGAAATATAAAGGTGTGATAGGTTGAAAGCAGAAGGTTGAAAATGTATGCGGTGCAAACATTAATCTAAAGAAGGCTGGAGCAACTCTGTTAATATCAAAATAGACTTTGAAACAGGACGTATTATCAGGGGTAAGGAGGGACAAGACTTGATGAAGGGGTCAGTTCTCCCAGAATATATAGGAATCTTACAGGTGTATGCACTGAACGAGAGAGCTTCTAAACACAAAACGAAAACTGATAGAAAGGAAAGGAAAAGTGGGCAAATCCCCCATATGGTTGGGGACGACAACACTGCTCTCTCAGTAACCAAGAGAGCAAGTAGGAAAAAAAATCAGTAGAAATAAAGAAGACATAAGCAACACCATAAATTAACTTGACCCGGTTGACATTTATGGAACACACACATTTATAGACCCCTACAGCAGAACACATATTTTTTTTCAAGTGCCACATGGAATGTTTACCGAGATCAGCCACATTCTGGGCCCTAAAACAAATCTTAATACATTTAAGAGAAAATTCCCTAACAGTTAGAAATTAAATATCATACTTATAAAAGACTTAAGAGTCAAAGAAGCCTCAAAAGAAATTTTAAATGTTTTGAATAGAAAGGAAACGAAAGGTGGTATATCATTTTCATGCTGTAGCTCACGCAGTGCTCATGGGACATTTGCAGCATGAAAGACTTATATTAGAGAAGAAGAAAGGTCTTGAATTGGTAATAAAACCTTCCACATCAAGAAACCAGAAAGAAGAAAAGCAAGGTAAAGTCCAAACCAAGCAGAAATAAGAAACTGGTAAAGACAGAGACTAAAAATGACATTAAAAGCAGAAAAACAATGGAGAGAACAACAGAAATTGAAAGCTTTGAAAGAATAAGTGGCATTGATACAGAGGTGCAGACAAAACGGAAGATCCCCAAATCGGCAATGGAGTAAGGCTCGTCACTACGGGCGCTAAAAGGTAATGACACTGTATGAACAATCCACCATGTCCATAAATACAACAGTGCCACAACATGAACAGTCATTGTCAAGTAGGCATAGAAATACACTAATCTGGTCTTCGAGTGTATCCTTGTGGTCCATTTAGTGTACAGACCACAACCTTCTCTGCTAGTTCAAGATGAAGATAATGAAGGCTGTGGTAGTTTCTTGAGATAGGGGCTTTGATTAGAATCTTTCAGCTTGCTCACTAACCATCCCTCCCTAGAGCATGTATGCCTGACTAGAGTATTAATCTACATACACCCTCTACCAATGCACATATATATGATTGTTCAGATTGGAGGCATTATTTTTTCAAAAAAAAATTTAATGTTTATTTATTTCTCAGAGAAAGAGAAAGAGAAAGAGAGAGAGAGAGAGAGAGAGACAGAGAGAGACAGAGCATGAGTGGGGGAGGGGCAGAGAGAGGGAGACACAGAATCCGAAGCAGGCTCCAGGCTCTGAGCTGTCAGCACAGAGCCTGACTCGGGGCTCGAACTGCTGAGCTGCAAGATCATGGCCTGAGCTGAAGTCGGGATGCTCAACTGACTGAGCTACCCAGGCGCCCCAGATTGAAGGCTTTAAAGTGTCATCATGGTATGTCTGAGAATGCCTCTCTTGGACATGGTGCTACAGAGAGCACATGTGGCCAAGGAGCTGGTTGACGTCCCCCAGTGCCTCCTCTGAGGCCACACCTTCCTCCGGTGGCTCATCGCCATGACTGAGTGCCTTGAGGATATTGAAGCAGATCTGGTCCTGACAGACATGGGGCTCTTTTATTGGCTGATGTTAGCTCAAGGACTCCCCAACAATCTTCTGCAAATGTCCTGCAGAGTAGTCTAGGACCCTCGCACCCCATCTTCTCTCCCTGGCTCCTTCAGGTGAGGGCAAGCTCTGTGTTGTGGTCTGATGGCTCTTCCAGCCTTTACCACCTCCCTCCCTACTTCTTTTTCACATAGGCATGTTCCCTAATAAAAGCCTTGCCTATTTCAGCCTGCCTTGATCCCTGCTTTTCAGAATATTCTAACGCAATGTTACAGACTGGAACTCTTTATACAAGAGTTTATACAAGAGTTGTCTGAACTTGGTCATGATTTCCAAGGGGCATGCAGAAAAGAGTTTCCCAAAGGTGTTTCCTTAAGGGGATCATTATTCCAATTACAAAGCAGATTCAGTGAAATGGTCAGACAGTGACAGAGGTGTGAATGGAGGTTGTCCTCGCCCCGTATGCCAAGTTCACGTCATGTCGCCACAGAATTACATGGCCAGCCCTAGGACCCGGGGGTGTTTGGAGTGGATGCATGGCATGTGAAGGGGGTGAGTAGCAAATCCATTCAGAAAAGCAGGAGAAGAGTTTGAAAAGTGCCCTTGATGGGTGGCGGTGGCAGCAGAGGTGGCGTCCAAGAACCTCTGTCCACCAGCAGCGAGGTTGTGCTGTGCTTCTTCACATCCGTTCTCTGCCCTGGCCTGTCCACACTGCTCCCCCTGGGCTCCCTCAGCCTCTGACTTCAGTTGGGCACACAGGATCACGGTGGGTGGGGTGGGGTGTGTGTGGCATTTATTTCTCCTGCTCCTTCTTGCCTCCCCAAGGTTCAGTTCCTCTTCATGGCTCATGGTGACCCCTGCAGATAGCTCTCTCCCTCTCCAATAGCTGCCCCTTGCAGGCTCAGGGGAGGTGACAGCTTCTTCTTACTGTTCCTACCCAGTGGGGGCTCCACCCTCTCTTCCTAGTTCTCTCGTCACCCAGCTCTCACCTCTGCAAATATTGCTTAAATCCCCCTCGCTTAAATCCCTTGAATGTCCCACCTGTTTCCCGCTGGTCCTGGACCAGTGCACACGTTAAGAAGGTTGATGGAATGAGAGTTGCAAAATACCACGGCCTGGGGAGCACTGTGTGGGCGGGGAATTGCTTTGCTATCTTTCTACCAAATCACATTTCACAGACTGTTTCATATACAATCTGTGAGGTGGCGCCAGGAATTCACGGAAAACCTGCCGCTCTGACAGGGCATCACAAAGCTAGAGGGCATTACAAAGCCTAATTTACTCCAGACCCCGTGCTGTCTTGTTCACATCGCACTGCTTTAGAATTCTTGTCAATAGAAATAAAGGGCTTAATTCTTGATTTCTCTCCAGTAATGACATTTAACTGATATTTCACTTACTTCAAGCTTGCTTTTAAGGCGTTTGGCTTCTACTGCTGGCTTCCTATAATTTTTCTTTTATCCTGTTTAAAAAATGTTTCCTGTGGTCCCATTATTCCTTGCAGGGTTCCATTTGATCTAATATGCAGAGTATTCTTACTAACACAGCATCAAAATATTTGTACCAGCAATGTCCTGTGCCAGGTGACTTCTCTGTAAGAAATACTGCCTTTGTTGATTTTCCTGTAAAGGGCAGATCTGTTTGCAGCTAACTCTGTTCGTGGGAACTGCACCATTTCCCCAGATGAACACTTCAAAGAAAAGGAAATGCAAAGGAAATTAATTAATACCTGTACCAGATTAATGATCCCAGCACTGTTTGTAAACCAAATAAATCATTTAGTCACTTTAAAAGAGCCTTTAAGGGGCACTTGGGTGGCTCAGTGGGTTAAGCATCTGGCTCTTGATTTTGGCCCAGGTCATAATCTCAAGGTTGTGGGATCAAGCCCCACATTGGGCTCCTCACTGAGTGTGGAATCTGCTTGAAATTCTCTCTCTCCTCTCTCTCTCTCTCCTCTCTCTCTGCTCTCTCTCTCTCAAAATAAATAAACTTAAAAAAAAGAGCCTTTAATAACTGATTACTTATTTCTTCCTGTAACTTCTATCAATCAAACCATTAAAATGCAAAGAAATTGAAGTTTACTCTTCAACTGGAAATCTATAATTTAGTCATCAACAGGTAATTCTTGGTAGTGGCAACATGATTATAATGTGTATCCATTTGCTTGGTTAATCAGTAAGCCATCCTGCAATCCTAATGCGTTTTTAAGGGCAAAGCAATTCATCTTAAAATTGGTTGCTAGTGCAACATTTCAGCAAATTCTTAATGACACCTGTAATTAGAGACTGGGGGGAAATTGTCTTAATCCTTAAAGCTTTAGGTAGTGAAGCAGGCACTTTCATTTCAAAGGCCTTTTCCAGTTTTCCTTGGAAAAGACTGTCAACGCAGCTGCGCTTTTGAATGGGTGTTCTGCGCTCTGCTATGGGATGTACGAGTCTTTTGGACTCTGTGGCGTCTTGAGTTTCTTTTGCTACTCTGGTTCAGTCCCCGTGGAAAAACCCCATGCTTGGTATCAGTTGACAACGGCCAAGTCTTGGGGAAAGTTTTGTTTTCAAAACCCTCCAGGGTGGTTGATAAAGGACAGTGGTGATTTTGCCCTCCGGAGGACATTTGGCAACGTCTAGAGACATTTTTGGTAAGCATGACTCAGAAGGGGTGCCAGTGGCATTTGTGAGCAGACACCAGAGCCATTGCTAAATACTCTACAGAGCGCAGGCTAGCTCCCACCACAAAGAATCTTCTGGTCCTGAGAGAAGCAACTGAGAACGATGGAGGGCTCTCTGCTTTTCTTTTTCTTTTTCTTTTTTTTTTTTAATTTTTTTAACGTTTATTTATTTTTGAGACAGAGAGAGACAGAGCATGAATGGGGGAGGGTCAGAGAGAGAGGGAGACACAGAATCGGAAGCAGGCTCCAGGCTCTGAGCTGTCAGCACAGAGCCCGACGCGGGGCTCGAACTCACGGACCGTGAGATCATGACCTGAGCCGAAGTCGGACGCTTAACCGACCGAGCCACCCAGGCGCCCCCTCTCCGCCTTTCTTGAAGACTGCAAGGGCCTCTCCGATCAACTCTGACGCAGCCATCCGAGGAAATGTCAGCAGCCAGACCTCAAGCTGGCACATGGAAACATCAGGTCTCACCAGCCTCTCCACTTCTGTCCTCCAGCAGGACAGACTGGGAGGTCCTCACTGATCTGGATCCCAGTCTCAGGAAAACTCAATGGTTTATCAGGTCAGGAAGGTACACGCTTTAGGCTTTTTTTCTTTTAACATGTTCTGAAAGGTCAAAAGAGATATATTTTAAGCTTGACTAAAGTCAAGGAAATATTTCCTTTGGGTTTCTAAAAATTTTCCTTTCCTTCTTTTCTTCCTTTTTATCCCCCCCAAAAACTGCTTATTGACCTTCAGTGACTGCCATTGTCCATTGTGTTACAGATACAAAGAAGGCAGGCTGAATGGTGGGAATTTTTTTTTTTTTCCAAATAGGGAAATCCTTATCCCAAGATAACCCTCCACAGGCATTTAAAAATGTTTTTGACCACTGAACACATTGAAGTCATATAAAAACCCTGTGCTGTACCATGAGCTTGCGCTTCTCATTTTCGCAAAAGTCTCCTTTTGTTTGGGAGGAGGTGGCGGTGAAGGGCGGGTTCCAGCCGGGGTGGAGGGGGGGTGGGCGGGACAGCCAGTTTGGACCCCACAGCCGGAACTGAGCTGGGTCTCTCCACTGACTTGCAACACCCTTGGCCGCAGAACACGGCATGAAAGCTATGAAAATCGATAAAAAATCATTTGCAAAGCACTTCGTGCTCCTTGGAGGAAGGGTCTTGGGGATGGAAGCCGTATCATTATTCACATTAGACCCGGCGCAGTCATAAAACGGAGAGGAACCCTCTGAGTGGAGTGCTTTGTGATGACTTCATCTTTTTCCGAGCTAATAGCTATTAGTACAGCTAATACAGCTCCATATGGACAGCTTGTCACATAGCTCATATTATTGGCCTGATGGTTTTGTGTGAGTCTCTCTTTTTCAAGCTCTAGCAGAAAAGACGGGCAAATGAATTTTGAAAAGGCACAGCCTGAGCCCTCAATCAAGGCGTAATAACATTTTCAACTTGATATACTTCACTCAGTTTTAAGGATTTGTTTCATTGGTACTGTTTTCACACAGATGTCACTGTAAAATGTTTTGGAGTGCAAAGATAAATATACACTCGGAAGAGTAGAATTTCCACCTCCTTTAACACCTCATCTTATTTGCCCCTTAGCATATCAGTTAAGAATCTATCAAACACCTTCTTTTTTATGGAAGAGCTCAAAACAGACTATAAGATGCAAAACACACTTTAAATCTAACAAAAACAAGTAGATGCAGATCAGAGATAAGAGAAGATAGATAAGTACTTACCATATGGAGAAATTAAAAAAAAAATTTTTAACATTTATTCATTTTTGAAAGACAGAGAGAGACAGAGCACAAGCAGGGGTGGGGTGGAGAGAGAGAGGAGGGACACAGAATCTGAAGCAGGCTCCAGGCTCTGAGCTGTCAGCACAGAGCCCAACACGGGGCTCCAACTCATGAAACACGAGATCATGACCTGAGCCGAAGTCGGACGCTCAACCGACTGAGCCACCCAGGCGCCCCAATGGAGAAATTTTTATAGCAAGTGATACCTTTGTTTGGAATGTACCCATTGTGTTAGTGGGATTCTCCACTGACTACAAAGATTTCAATACGGACAGAAAAGATATTGTGCGGATTGCCTCCTAAGGATACTGGGGCCTTGGTCAAAAATAGGAACCACACAACAGCAACAGCAAACACCTTGTGGCCTCTAACAGGTGGGAAGCTGTCTGTGCTGGGCAGTCGGGCTACCACAGATGATGTTCTACGTGGGCTCCTGCTAGGGCCACAGGTCTTGGAGGGACCTCTGCAGGGCTGCTTAAAAGCAAGGCTTAACACAAGCCTTAACATGAGCCAAGAAAGTTGGAGGAAAACATCATCTTCCTCAAAACACCATAGGTATTCATCACACTGTCAGGAAAGGCCATGGGCAAATTTACCAATCGATCAGTGTTGTTAAGATCCGGGTGAAGATTCCTTCAAAACTAGAGGGTTAGACGCTTAGAGGAATAAAAAATCATTTGACACAATTCTTTCTCTCTTTCTTTTTCCCTTCCCTCTCTCTCCTCCTTCCTTCCTTCCTTCCTTCCTTCCTGCCTTCCTGCCTTCCTGCCTTCCTGCTTTCCTTCCTGCCTTCCTGCCTTGCTGCCTTCCTGCCTTTCCTGCCTTTCCTGCCTTCCTGCCTTCCTTCCATTAAGGAACCTATTGTATGTCAGGCCCACTGATCTTCCATCACTGAATTAAGCATCTCTTACTTTTACATACAAAGTGACCTGAAAATTAACACAAGTTGACCTCCACAGTCATCATCAGTGAGCTGAATTCTGAATTTGCCATTGGGTCACTGTGTGTCTCTGGGCAAATTCTTTAACATTCCCAAGTCCTATTAATTTTTCATCTTCCTTACAATATTGTTAGGCTTAGAGGTCATGGATTTTAATAAGACTAAGAGGGGGCCTGGACTATATGGGAACTTACAAAGTGCTAGCTCTCATTGGAACAGAGCAGTCCCCAATGTACTTGAAAAAAAAATCAAACTCCTTTTAAGTGTCTAACACATCGGGGACTCCAGGAATGACCCAGGGCCAGGGAAGAAAGTTATGAGTGTATACCACAGAATGTTTTTGAGAAGCTTGACCACCAAGCTCACGGACATTTCAGTGTTTGCTAAACTGAATCTTAGTGCTTATCTAGAGGAGGTAAAGAGAACAGCAGGGCTGTAAGCACCCCCAAGAGGCATTATAAACCTAGTTAATGCTACAGATCACGAACACCAGATTCTCTGATTCAATTTATGTGCAAAAAGAAGCACCAAGGGTAGAGGCCTAATTCTTCCTCACAGCACCTCCTATGTGCTATCGCGTTTCCTCTCCTGGTGCTCACTTGACTTAGGCATCACCTTCATGCTTAGCAGAGGTTGAGAGGAAATTCGGGTCCGTTCTCCAGGATACAGAGCAGGGCAGAGGCTAGACTGGTCCCTATTTGTAAGCACTCCTCAGGCCATTAATAATTGAGGCAGATAAAGAGCTTTGTTAGTATCAGCAAGTGCCTCACTTTGTCTGATTGCTTTTTCCACCGGAGAGAATTGATAGTGTCTCAGTCTAGATTGTTCCTTAGCTTACAATCCAGATCTGCTGCTATGACTTCCATGTGGTCAATCCCACTAGTCTCTTTTCAATTTCACACAGTAGAGAGAAGTAGGTGTCCACCAGGTCTGCAACGTGGGAGCCCGAACCCGCACTACTTTTTTCTCACCTGCTGCCCACGTAGTTTCCATTTCGTTCTGGGCATTTGAAAGCTATTGCAGGGAAGACTTCCAGGCTGAGGTGGAAGCTGGAGAAAGTGCAATCATGGGATCTTCCTCCTTGCGTACTTGCACCTGATGGAATTTTAAAAAGTAAAGGAACAAAATCTAGCAACCGGAAATAACTGGCTGCAATCAAACCAAGAAAGGAAACAAAACAAAGCAAAACAAAACAAAGCAAAACAACCCCAAACACAGCCTAGCGTCATGAGAGCCAAAGAAAGAGAGTGAAGGAAGTAAAGAATCTGCCGTAAAAAGCAGCGCGGGGTATTTCCTGACCCACGTACGCATCGCCATGCTTCACTGCTTCTCAACATATGTGATCTTATCTCTGTTCTCTCAATTTCCCTCACTCATTTCAGACTATTCTAACAGACATCCTATCTGGGCATCTTATTATTTCATTTCCAAATACGTCAGAATGTCTCTCTAATACACGGGGACTCACTTATTTATTTGTGGTGTAACCCCCATGCTGTTATCACACCATAAAGCAACGAATTCCTGTCACCTAATGTCCACAGTCCAAATTTCCCTGATTATCCCTTAAGTGTCATTTTACAATTAGATTTCCTGAACCACGATCCAAAGGAAATCCACACCTTTCTTGCATATTTCTTATTTGTTCCTTGCCATTCATTTGGTGAAGAAAGCGGGTCTTCACAGTCATCTCATTTTTGGTAGGTAAGTCTGGACGATGATGGATATAGAGTGGACTCTTTCATAACTTTAATTTTCTGAAGTTTTTGTCTTATTGCTTATGGCCAATTCCTCAATCCACGATGCTTTCCTTGGCTTGGAGCTGTCTTCGACCTGGTATTGGAATGTGCTGGGTTCCATCCTGCCATGCCTGCAACTTCCCTGTCTCCCTCTTTTTATTTATTTTTTCTTTTTATTTATTTATTTTGAGAGAGAGAGAAAGTGAGAGCGTGAGTGGGGGAGGAGCAGAGAGAGAGGGAGAGAGAGAATCCCAAGCAGTCTCTGCAATGCCAGCACAGAGCCAGACATGGGGCTCGAACCCACGAGCTATGAGATCATGACCTGAGCTGAGGCCAAGAGTCAGACACCCAACTGACTGAGCCACCCAGGTGCCCCTCGCCTGTCTCCCTTTTATCCCCTGGGAACTTATTTTATAGGTCTCTGCTCAAGGAGAGCATCCATAGAGAATCCTTCCCGGGCTCCCTTGACTAGATATACATTCCCCCTAGTATATATCCTCAATGAACCATGTACCTTCACTCTATATTGTTTATCAGATTATCATGTTACTTTTATTTATTTTTGCAAGTCATTTAATGCTTGTTTCCCCTACTACTATACTCATGCTGTGGGAGAATGGGGACAGTGTCTTCTCTCTGTTTTTGTGTTCCAAGTACTCAGCACCAAGCCTGACACACGGTAAATGCTCAAGGAGTATTTGTGGAATGAAGAAAAAAGCTGCTTGTGGGCTTTAAGACGTATCTATACAGTCCAATAAATATACGATAGGAAGCTAAGCAATTTGCCACCACCTCTGTGGGTCCCTCCACATTTAGGTTTTTGCATTTAAATTACTGGTACAACATTGTTTTGGGATTAAATTTTGAACCATAATTACTGCCCCATTGTAACTGGAATCTTTCTGAGTGGGTTCAGTGCTCACCACATGTCCTTCTAGCCAACCTATCTCTACTTCTCTCTTATTTCCTGGTTTTAGTCCTCAAGGTGGCTCTTCAGGGATGGCTCGTGGGTCCTGTGGTCCATGACACATATGAAAATGCCTGAATGCTATCTTCAGAGTTGAATGACAGTATGGCCTGGGAAATGATTAGGTTACATGTGTCAGACAATTGGAAATAATAGATAATTTCACATTTTGCTTCATATCATAAAACGAAGTAACATATTTCAGTCACTTCCAGTATGCTTTATAATTCAAAGTAATTCTTTTTTTTTTAATTTCAAAGTATTTCTAATTTCACAGTTCTTTACATGAAAACAAGGATGTGTAATCTCTTACCATGAACTCAAGAAACCATTGAGTTAAACATTTTTTATAGGTGTTCCATGGCAATCATTTTTGACTGATATACAGATAAATAAAGAAAATTGTAAGGGGAGGATTGAAAAATTATGTTATTTGACCCAGATATTCCAATCCTACTTTTGTTCCCTAGAGAAATGTTCACACCCATGCTCAAAAAACTATATCAAAGAATGTTTCAACTTTGTTTATAAAAGCTTGAAATGTGGAAATGACCTAAATATCTATCGGCAGGAGAATAGATAAATAATTATGGTTCATTCGCATCATGTTATACTATAAATCAGCAAAAATAATGAGCCAGAGCTTGACAAAGAAAATCATGATACATTTCAATTTCATGTTGAACTAAAAAGAGAAAGTTGCAGAAGAATACACAGAATGTATCATTTATGTCAAAGCTTAAAAGCAGGCGGAAGAACACTGTACATTTGGGGCGCCTGGGTGGCTCAGTTGGTCGAGTGTCTGACTCTTGATTTTGGCTCAGGTCATGATCATATGATCACGGGATTGAACGCTGCGTCGGGCTCAGTGCCAAGTGCCTCCCTTGCTTATGCTCTCTCTCTCTAATTAAAAAAAAATAGAAAAAAAGAATATTATACATTTATATGGACACAGAACTGTACTTATGGGGTAAATACATGCATTTACACCTGTCAAGTTCCAGAGAGCTGGGTGTGGGAGCATGGGGAGGGTTTGGGGGGAGAGAGAACAGTCAGGAAGAGGTGGGGGAAGAGGGCTCCACTGTATATTCACTGTTGTATGTCTTAAGATCACTGATGAATGTTTATTCTATTCATCTTTAAAGTTTATGCATCTTGTTGAAGTATTTAACAGGACTAAGGAAAGCTATGTTGTTGAGTAAAATTTAACCTCTGATGATTGAAATCCATCTCATTATTTTTTTACTGACACACACACCAGCTCAGCAGTTCATAGAACCTGTTCTACACCCATAGTTATTTTCTTGTTTCCTTCTTCCTTTCTTCTAATTCTTTTCATGACTCTTTCATACTTCTTTCAAATTGATGATGCGTCTAAAAATTTAGATGTATATCCTATCTCTATTTGTCTATCTATCCATCTATCTCTCTCTCTCTGTCCATCCATCCATCCATCCATCCATTCATCCCTCATCTATCTAGATGTATATTTATATCAAACATTAAAAAAAAAGTAAATTTGAAAGATCCTATTGGCTTTATTCAATGATTCATGAACCAGGCAGCATCTCACCCAGCAGGTAGAAAGGAACTCTGAGGAATGGTACAAATGGAAAACTTTTATAGGCAGAAGGGAGTAGGAACAAGGAAGTTGTACTGGGCAAAGAAGTGGGCTGGTTGAAACAAGGCTATTTTCCTTTAGGGAATAGCAGGTGTCCATCAGGCAGGTTACCTAGTTAGTACCGGTGAGGTGATTCCTGAGTGAGTAATTTTAAGATTCCATTTCTGGGAAGGCTGAAACTAAGTCTCAGTCTGATGGCATGGGGCTTAGCATAAGTGACTCCATTTGTGGCCAGTTGTCTTGTTTTTGACTTAAATCCCTCTAGTTGATGGAACCAGTTCTAAAATGCTTTACACTTTGAATTTGGGAAATGCTTCCCCAAAAAGGAGGAAAGGAGAAGCAAAATCCCACCAGACTTCTGGAAAATCTTAATAGTAATTACACTGGGTTTCTCGAGCCCTCTGAATTTTGTTCTGAGCAGAAGATGCCAGACGTCCTGTGATCTTTTTCAGGTTGCTGGAGCTAAGTCACTGGCTATTATCTTTTATGTTATTTGTCACTTGCTGATTTTCTTGAAAGAGCTTAACTTTTGCGGTTTTGTTTTAGCCTTACTCAGGGCTTCCATCCCACAACTGCTGAGAACCTGTTTGTTTATCTTATATCTCTCCTGTTATTTGGAGTAAGATAGAAGTCAGACTGCTGGGGGGCAGGCGGGGGAGGTGCTAGGGGGAATGGGGGAAAATTAAATCTTGAACAATTCGTGGATTTTTTTTTCAGAGTTCCCTGCGGGGTAGCATCTAAGTGTTTAATCTTGCTGTCTCTTTGAGGCATTATTAAAGCCAATTATCTGGGGGAGTGGATTGTTACACTGTTGCTATTTTGAGAAGAGTGAACAAAATGTTTAGCTTTTTTCTGTATTCATACAACGGACACGGGCAGGGTGATTTGGTGACTTAGCTGCTTAGGATATTTTGCACAGGCTTTGGAGATAAGCAGGCTAGGCTGTTGCTGTGGCCAGATCCAAAGCAAGAAATATCAGATAGTGGCCTTTAATTCTGAATGTCCCCAAATACTTTTCCCTAGGGCATATGAATATGCATATCAGAAGTCTATACAGAGACATAATCCATACTGGGGAAGAAAAGAGCTGGAGATGGCCCGAGCTGTCCCCAAGATCAAGAAGACCTTGCCCCCTACTTCCAGCAACACCTTTATCTCTTCAACTTGGGTGAGTGCCACTGAAGCCATTGTGGAGCCAGTCACTGAACTGTAGATTAGAGGACACTCATGGGTTTACCAGGGCACCAGTGTCTTTCTTGTCTTCAAGAGGGCAGGCATGGAACCTGAACTTTCTTCATGTCCATCTTAAAACGAAGACTGTATTTGCTCAATAGATATTGATTAATGGACCAAGGCTCTAATTCTTGATACTGTATCATGAAGCCACAATCATTAAAAAAGTTTGATTTTGTCGAACCAATATTACTAAATTAGTAAAATACTAAAATGGTATAGAGGGTCCTGAAGGAGCCCCAAATACTTAAGGGAATTAATATAGGATAGTTTCAAAGCAGTTTGGAAGAGATCGATTATTTAATAAATGGTTGGGACAGCTGAAATAAAGTTATAACTCGACATTAAGTCCATTCCAAATGACTTAGAAATTTAAATGTAAAAACGTAGGGGTGCCTGGGTGGTCAGTCAGTTAAGCGTCTGACTCTTGATTTCATCTCAGGTCATGATAGCACAGTTTGTGGGTTTCAGCCCCATGTTAGACTCTGCACTGACAGCATGGAGCCTGCTTGGGATTCTCTCTCTCCCTCTCTCTCTCTCTCTCTCTCTCTCTGTCCCTCCCCTACTCTCTCTTTCTGAAAATAAACTTTAAAAAATGTAAAATAATTTGGGGCGCTTGGGTGGCTCATTCGTTTAGGCATCCGACTTCGGCTCAGGTCGTGATCTCGCAGTCAGTGAGTTCGAGCCCTGCGTCAGGCTCTGTGCTGACAGCTTGGAGCCTATTTCAGATTCTGTGTCTCCCTCTCTCTCTGACCATCCCCCATTCATGCTCTGTCTCTCTCTGTCTCAAAAATAAATAAAAACTTAAAAAAAATAAAAAATGTAAAATAATTTAAATGTAAACACTTAAGTGGGAGATTTTTTCAAAATGAATATTAAGAGGTGGAAAGGTGCTCGCTTTGGCAGCACATATACTAAAATTGGAATGATCCAGAGAAAACTAGCATGGATTCTGTGCAAGGATGATGCATAAATTTGTGAAGCATTCTTTATTAAAAAAAGGGAGGGAGGCTGTGGAAGGTCCTTCTAAGTAATACTTAAAACCCAGAAGCCATAAATAAAAAAACACTAATGCACATGACTACATTAAAAACATTTCTACACAGCAGAAAGCATAAAAAGGAAAATTAGAAACCACAACGTGAAGAAATACTTTCAGTGTATAAGAGAAGGGCCTCATCATTCAATCGAAATCATTACTGACCAGTAAGACAAAGGTCTTAGAAAATGTGCAAAAGACCCAGATAAGGAATTTATTAAAAAAAAAAAAAAAACCAACAAAACAAACCCAAAAGAACAAAACAAAAAAAGTGGTTCCACCACATAAAAGGATGCCCAATCTCATTGAAAATGAAAGAAATAGAAGTTAAAATCACGAACACCATTTTTCACCTATCAGATATATCAGATGGTCTTGCAAAATCAGTAAGTGAGAAAATACACACAGGCTGGAAAAAGGCAGTCCCATACATCATTGGTGGGAGTATAAACCTCTCTATCTTTAGAAGGTACACATACTTTTTTTCCTTAAGTTTTTCTAAAAAAAATTTAAAGTTTATTTATTTATTTTGAGAGAGACAGAGACAATGTGAGTTGGGGAGGGGCAGAAAGGGAGAGAGAGAATCCCAAGCAGGCTCCACACTGTCAGCACAGAGACTGATGCAGAGCTCAAACCCCGGTACCCATGAGATCATGACCTGAGGTGAAACCAAGAGTCAGACACTTAACCGACTGAGCCAACTAGGCATCCCTCAAAAGTACACATACTTTCATAACTTATACTTCAACCCCTAGGAATTGATTCTACTGATAGTCATGCACACAGGTGCATAATGAAACAAATTAAAATACTTATTGTGCCACTGTTTGTAGTAACCTAATGCTAGACAAAATCTAAATGTTAAATAGGGGGCTGGTTAACTATATTACAAAATAAGTTGATAATGGAATTAATAATATAACAATTGCAAATCATGTAGATCTATGTAGACCAACATGAAATTATCCTCTACATATACTATTTAGTTGTAAAAAATGCACAGAATAGTGTACTCCTATTTGTGGTATTTCAAATAACTGAGCAAATGATCAAATACTCTAAAAACGAAATTGAGAAAGTGGGTACCACAACACATACAAAATATAATTTATACTTGAAACAGGCAAGAACTAAACATATAATAATAATACCACATGGTGCTTATAGTGTACTCATAAGCATTTTAAGAAAACATAAACAATAATAGTTTTTATAAACTTGGATTAAGGAAGACCTTCCTAAGCAACTACAAAATCCAGTGATCCTAAAGTTAAATGAAGGGAGTTAATGGGAGAAAATTTTGCAATGTACAAAAGAGACACATGAATATATTTAGATATGTAAAGAACTCTTACAATCACTAAGAAAAAAGGTAAATGACCAAACAGAATAGGGTTTGCAAAACCAAGTGTCTACCAAGATTAGACAAGTCATTGGAAGAGGTCAGTGGCCTGTTTCGAGAGAGGAGGGACATGGGATCAGGGACACCACCTGTTCCACAAGAGGAAGAAGGCTTTCTTCTGTTCTAGTCATTTATTGCCAAAGGAGGCCCAGTACTGTAGAGCCTTCAAACACTCAGGAGAAGCCAGAAATGTGGATTTAAAACATGTTAAATATTCCCATTTCTAAATGTTGGCAACTAATTTGACAAGAACTATAAAATGCTGTGTAGAATGACCAAAATACGTGTCTTCAAATTTTGTTATAGAAAAATAAGCAGGGATGGCTGGGTGGCTCAGTCGGTTAAACGTCTGACTCTTGACTTTGGCTCAGATCATGATCTCACAGTTTGTGGGTTCGAGTTGCACTTTGGGCTCTGCACTGGCAGTGTGGATCCTGGTTGGGATTCTCTCCCTCTCACTCTCTCTCTCAAAATAAATAAATACACTTTAAAAAATTAAAAAAAAAAAAGAAAAAGAAGCAAAGGCTGAAAATAGGCCATTCACAGGAGCACAAATGGCCAAAAGAAATTTAAAAATATGGCTAAGTTCCTTTAGTCAAAGAAAGGCAAAATGAGATAACGAGATACATTTTTCACCCATCACAGTGGCTGAAATTAACAAGAATAGATTGTGTGTTTGAGACAAGGTTTAATAAAATGGTCAGTGGTATACCCAATTGGTAGGAGTTTAAATGTTGATATCCTTTTCCTGGAGAGCATTTCGACACTATCAAAATGAAAATTTTAAGGGTGTGCCCTTTGATTTAGTAATTCTATTCCTAAGCGTGTATGCTACTAAAGTTTTTTTCGGCTGTGCACAGATATGCATTTAGTGTTCTTTGTAATATTGCTTATAATTGTGAGACATTTGAAACTCTCATTCCCTATGGAAGGATGGTTATATTAATTAAATTTTGGTTGAATCCTGATTGTATACTACTGTGCAGTCACTGAAAAGGATGAGGTAGCTCTCTGTGGCATGGAAAGAGGTCCAAGCTATATTACATGAAAAGAGCAAGTTGCAGAACAAGACATACTATGGAATCTCACTTATGTGAAAGTTCTTTGTGTGTGTACATACATGTGCATATTAACATACTGAGAGCAGCCTATATACTCAAGTGTACTCAGAGTATTAGCCCTGTTAACTCGGAAAGAAGCGTGATCGATGGCGGTGGTAGCAATGCAGTACTGGAGCATTTTTTACTTTTTTCTTTAGATGTTCTTTTATCCAGTTTGGATTGGCAAACTTAATGTGTAAAGGAGCTCATAGTAAATATTTTAGGTTTTGTGGGCCAAATGGATTCCATCACAAATACTCAACTCTGCGGTTGTAGCAGGAAAGCAGCCATTTACATATTGTATGTAAATATGTAAACGATTGGGGTTAGCTGTGTTCCAATAAAACTTTACTTATCAGAACAGACAATGGCTGGATTTGGCTCCAGGGCTGTGGTTCATCAGTTCTGCTTTAAAAGCTTCTCTCTTTTCTGTAGATATTTGTTTCTTTAGATGCTTGAATCTTTTAATAAAGAAAATATATTTTGTCCTTGTAAAAATTTCTACCCCACCTGCATTTTACTGGGGAGAAGGCAAAGGCAATTGCATAAAGTTTTCTTTACTTTTATTATTATTATTATTATTATTTAAAAAAAATTTTTTTTAACGTTTATTTTTGAGACAGAGAGAGACAGAGCATGAACAGAGGAGGGGCAGAGAGAGAGAGGGAGACACAGGATCTGAAACACGCTCCAGGCTCCAAGATGTCAGCACAGAGCCCGACGCGGGGCTCGAACTCACGGACCGCGAGATCATGACCTGAGCGGAAGTCAGATGCTTAACCGACCAAGCCACCCAGGCCCCCCTTCCTTTACTTTTAAATATTGAGCTAGTTTTTAAAAATAACCACTCGTTGATTAATTTATCTATCTCATCACTGGTTTAAAATAGCACATTTATTGTGTAGTAAATTTTTATATCTACTTGGGTCTGTTTTTGGACTCCCTATGTTCCTGCACCAGAGCCAAACTTTAAACATTACAAAAACTTTATAAATCCACTTGTATGTGTTAAGGCTAGTTCCCACCTCACTTTTCTTTTCTTCCAGAATTTTCTTGACAATTCCATAGGTTTGTCTTTCAGATTAAAATGTTTATAAGGTTTCACCTCAAAGAATCCTGTTTTGGATTTTGGTTGGCTGCGGTTTAGGGACAGCTGACATCATTGTATTATTAATTATTCCTACTGAAGAACTAGGTACATATTTCCATTTTTTTAAGTTCTATTGAGAACTTCAGTCCTTCAACTGAATTTTACAACTGCCTACACTGTACATCCTACATGTTTCTTGTTAAGTTTGGTCAAGGGCTATGACAGTCACTATAAATTGTATCCTTCAACACCAGCTCCGACTCCCTTCCAGCACGCTTCCTGTAAAGACTGAAAGGCTAAAAATCAGATTTTCTAGACTCTGTGGTAGCTAGGATTTGGCATGTTATGTGAGTTCTGTGGAGCTGACACACCAGAGTGAAATTTAGGAAGACAACAGTGAGAACCAAGAGGGGACCCATTTGGAAGACTAGATCTCATGGCAAAGGTATTGAGTGGCATAGAGGTTTTCTCTAGAACATTACTGCAGTGTGATTAGATGTTGCAGCTTGTAGAGTCGCTTCTCATTTTGTAGCACCGAAGCTTGGCTCCCTGAACTATATTCCCCAAATGCCATACGCTTCCTAATTTCCTATGATAAACTTGTTTTTATTCCAGGTAGCCAGAGTGGAATCTGTTGTCTGTGATCCTGTCTGATAGGCATGTTTCATTTTATTATAAAAGGGATCTTTTATTCCCTCATATCTTCTAAGGGATTGTTGATTATATATGAGAAAGCTATTAGTTCTTTTCTATATTAAATTTGTAAGTAACTACCTAACTTAATTCAGATTGTTTCTAATCATTTGTAATGAAATTTCTTATGTTTTCCAGTCATATAATCATATTTTCAAATAATATTACTTTTGCCTCTTTCTTTCCCGTATGTATCCTTGACTTCTTGCCTTCCAAAGTGCATTGACTCACAATAGCATTACAGGACATTACACTGACTCCCGATTAATGTTGAATAATAATAGGTATATTGGACACCTGTGTCTTGCATTTAACACTTGTAATATTTTATCAGAAAGAATAATGCTAGATTTGGCTTTGTTATCTATTTAATTAATCATGTGGTGCCTTCATGTATCCCTATTTGGACATTTTAAACCATAAAAGATGTTGAAATTGGTCAAATGCTTTCAGCATCTCAGGAGATAATCGTATCTTCTTTGACATCCGATATGGTGAATTACATTTAAGACTTCTAAATTGCCCATGCCAAACAATGCAGCAGAAAGGTTATCAGAGATCCTTGACAGTCCCTCACTGTGGAGTTCTTTATGTAAAGTACTATTTTGACTTATCTAATGCTTCTTGCCTTGAATTCCTCTTTATCTGATATTGATATCACAACTCTCATGTGTTCCCCAGCCAGACTGGCAGAAAATCTCCCATCTCACCCTTGGAGAGCCTCATGCTTTTGCTCTGCATTAGCTGAGAAGTCTGAGGGAACTAATCTTTTCCAAGAGGAGTCAGTCCCACTTCCACTGGTAGCTGAACAGGGAGCCACAGCCTCGTGCTTCTCCTCATCCAGTCTATTGCTGCCAGGAGGTCTTAAGGGCCTGCTCCTGCCCAGGGTCCCTAGGATCCCCAAAAGGACATCTCTGTGAGCATGTCCGCTCCCTCTGGGCTCTGCTTGACCAAAGTGGACTTCATCGGCTTCCCCAACACAGCCCTAAGACCCAGTTCTTTGACTAGAGTTCATGTCTCTGAGATGCCCTGCTCAGGCTGACCCGATTGTCCCACAGACATGATGCTTTTTGTAGGTCTAGGACCTTCATCCAAAGGTTTTCCTCGTCAACTCTACAAACAGAAAAGGTTCCCTTCAGTTCTTTCCTTGGACAATACAGCTCGACTTTGTGTTCAAGCCTTCAAACACACAATGGCATGCTTATATGTTATCTTAGACCTGGCAGTGTTTTACCTTTTAACCCCCTCAAAGCTGGTTACTCTGTTCCCTTCTCCTCCATTTCCCCCTCATATTAGAGTGGAGGGGGCGTAAAAGGAAGGACCCAATCATATGGGGGGAGGAGAGAAGAGAAGAAACTGATCACATGGGTTGGGGGTGGAGGAGAAAAGGGCCCCATTACATGAATGAGGGAGTGGATGAGCAGGAACCAATCACCTTTAGGGGGCGAGTGACACCTTTCACAAACCACAATGTGTAGTGAGGGCAGCTCTTACACTAAAACAGAAAATATTATAAGTTAAATTCTCTAAGGGTCACTCTTAAGTAAGTTAATTTTACTCTAGGGTTTGTGTATTGTGTTTCATTTATGTGCATGTGAGTTAAAGGTAGATAATGGGCTTTTAGTTCTATGATTATGTTTGTGAGTTTAAATATATTGAGATTGGGACACCTGGGTGGCTCAATCGCTTAAAAATATGACTTTGGCTCAGGTCATGATCTCACAGGCTGTGAGTTTGAGCCCCATGTCGGACTCTGTGCTTACAGCTCAGAGCCTGGAGTCTGCTTTGGATTCAGTGTCTCCCTCTCTCTCTGCCCCACCCCTGCTGGTGCTCTGTCACTCAAAAATGAATAAACATTTAAAAAATTTAAATATATAAAGATCTCTGTTTCTGGGCTTACCAGATTTTGACAGTATCTTTATGACTCTTTCTGATGAAAAATGTGGAGACTTTTGCCTCTATACTTTGTCATGGATTCTGTTGCACCTCTTCAAGTTTGTCACACAGTGAGGCAAAAATGTACTACTCAAATATACAGGAAATGTAACTTCATTTTAAGTAACCGGGCTCATTTTATTGGAGCATTAATTCCCATTCAGTAGTAAAGGAATTGCTAAACGAAGCAACAGCAAACAATGTAAATAAATAAAACTTCCAATATTCCATCCCTGTTTTTTCCCAAAGAATCTTTTTTTAAGTTTATTTATTTTGAGAGAGACACACACACACAAAGACAGAGAGAGAGAGCATGAGTGTGCAAGTGGGAGAGGGGCAGCGAAAAAAGGAGAGAGAGAATCCTAAGCAGGTGCTGTGGGGTCAACGCAAAGCCCGACACGGGGCTCAATTTCATTAACCGTGAGATCATGAGCTCAGCCAAGATCTAGAGTCAGTCCCACAAACCGCTCAAATGATTGGGTGAGGGGTGCCTGAGCCACCCACGTGCCCCTCCTAAGGAATCTTAAACGTGTCCATTCTAGGTGCTTTTGGCTAATCTGATTAAAACTGTCCTGTGCCATATGGTTACTGGATTTAGCAAATCAAATACAAGACATACTTTTTGAATGGGACATACTTACCCTTAAAAAAAAAAAAAAGTATTGTTTACCTGAAATTTTTAAAAAAAAATTTTTTTTAACGTTTTATTTATTTTTGGGACATGGAGAGACAGAGCATGAATGGGGGAGGGTCAGAGAGAGGGAGACACAGAATCTGAAACAGGCTCCAGGCTCCGAGCTGTCAGCATAGAGCCCGATGCGGGGCTCGAACTCACGGAATGCGAGATCATGACCTGAGCCGAAGTCCGCCTCCCAACCGACTGAGCCACCCAGGCGCCCCTGTTTACCTGAAATTTAAATTTAACTGGGCCTCCTGTATTTCATTTGGCAATCCCATCTTGGGGTAAGGGAAAGTAAATGTTGAATTTTTCGGGAGGCTTCCCCCCCTTCTCTTTGGGTGGTGTCTATGCATCAGGAGACCTCAGTTACATCATCAGAGAGGTGGGGGCCATCTGGTCTCCACGTTTATTGTCTGCTGGCTTCTGGTGACAGCTGGCTGAGGCAACGTTTATTTTGTAGTCTTTGGGTGTGTGTTTCTGCCTGTTTTCGTCCACTGATGAACTTGTGTTGCTGCCAGGACTTGTGGTCCATTCTCTTGGCCCAGCTGTGCTGGGATTGCTCAAAGACCATCATTATTGCTTCCTGATGACTGGCCTCTCCAGTTGCATCTTCCATCCTGCCCCCTCCAGGGGGCCCGTCCCTGCAGCCAGAGGTGAGGGAGGCAATGCGAGGGACCATCCTAAAAACCACACAGCTGAGAAACAGTCAAAGGGAGGAGTAAGTTTTGCCAAAAATCCATGACCAGATTTGCCCTTTTTCTTTTACCCCACGACCATGTAGTTTCTTCTCTGTGTTAAATGACTTAAGAAAAGAAAGATGGTGTGGCTGCACAGGACCTCTTTCAGCCTTGCTTATACTCCTTGTCTCTCATGTAGAACTCCAGTCTGAGAGGAATGTTCTCCTTGCTTCTATAGCCAACTGTTGCCCTCTGACCCCACCCTTTCCAGAAGGACAAATTGGTTAGGTTTCCAGAACACCGTCTTCCAATTTTAGAGAATCTCTTCTCTAGTATGAGATCTATAGAGGTATACATTTACTTAAGCATTAGAATAAAAAACTTTTTAAAATTTAAGAAAAAATTTATTTTAGAGAAAGAGAGAGCATGCAAGTTGGGGAGGGAGGCAGAGAGAGAGAGAGAGAGAGAGAGAGAAAATCCTAAGCAGGATCCATGCTCAGTGCAGAGCCTGAGGCAGGGCTTGATCCCATGAACCTGAGATCATGATCTGAGCCGAAATCAAGAGTCAGATACTCAACTAACTCAGGCACCCCAGAATAAAAAAAAAACTACAACTTTATTTTGCTGTCTTTAACCAGAGATCCCATAATAATTTGAATGACTATATACACTGGTACAGGAAGTTAATCCAGTTTCTGGGAGCTATTTCCTATTGTTAGACACTTGAACATTCTGATTTTTTCCTTCGAAATAAAGTCCATGAGCATAGAAATTCCCGGAGTTTTGTTTTTAACATTGTTTCCTCATTTTGTGTGACCAGCGTTGGGATTACTGTGTCAAATAAGAATTTTCAAGAGCGTCATTGGTACATATAACCAAATTGATTTCCAGAGGGACTGTTATATCCCGGGAAAAAATGGGTTGTGATTAATGTTTATTGTGATGCTATTTTCCAAAGACCAGGAACGGCACAAGCCCTGCTCTAGCCATGAATACTCTAACCATCGGGATGCTGATGGGGACATGTCAATGAGGGAAACCACAGCCACTGGCTAAGATATTGGCTCCAACCTCTGTGTAGCACTCATATGAGCCAAGTGGAAACTTGAAGGAAGTCTGTGACCCCATGCCCAGATCTAGATCTTGTAAGTCACCATAATGATGGTGGGGTTGGGTTGTACCTGATCATAGAAAGGCAGGAAGCAAGGCTTCCGAGAACTTTTCTGACCCTGAGGTTAGTGCCTGTGTGGACTGTCTAGCTGGGGCCTTTCCACACCATATTTGCAGGCGGGGGCTAGAGTCTCAGACCTGCCTGTTAGGGAAGCCTGTCCCAAGTTCCAGTAATGGGGTCCAGCTGCAGCCACTGTGAGCCTCACTCCAAATCAGGAAGTGCTTCCTATCTCTAAGGAGTATCAGAAAATCCCGCTTTGCCCTCATGGCCCTGGTTCTCAGATATTTACTGCTGCTTCCCTGTGATGTCCCCATTAATCCTCTTTTGGTCTTTGTGACAGCCTCACTTAAATTGGTCAGTAAAGCTTCTGACATCAGCCACGATGGGACATTAAAGTGTAATCCTGATACATTAGGCAAGAAATCACACCCCCTTTTCATTCCAAACTCTGCTTAACTATGTGACCTAAACAATTTTAACAAAAAACATAGTTCAGTGAGCAGGCTAACAATGTAAACCAATTCATGATATATTAGTTCTTAAAACTGAATCCCAAAAGGAAAAAAAGAAATGCATCCTTTGCTTTCAGATTCAGTAAAGTCCCCTGATCTTTCTTCATGAATTTTAATTCTATGGGGTCCCTGCCAGGCCGAGCAGGGGGTGCGATATAGAGATGCTTTGGGTTCCTTCCTCAGTAGTTGTGGTCTGGGCTGGCTTGTTCCAGGTCGGTCATACCCCTCAGCACTGTGATGTTCACATCTTACATACCTCACTTTTCCGGGGGGACTCAAATAGAATCGGCCTCATAGCCACATACAATTTATTTTCCAACCAGAAGTAAGCCTCCTAAGACTTAGCACACTTTACACTCAAGGACTGTCAGCAGGTTGTACTAATGAAAAAAGGGAAGAAGAAAGGGATAAAGCTATGTATGTGTGTATGTATGCATGTATGTATTTTTAAGGGAAAGGTTTTTAAATTCAGCTCTCTAAAAGCTTTGTCAAGATTATTGGAAACATCTTGGCTGGTGGAAGAGTCAGGAACATGCATTCAGATCCATTCAGCACATGAGCCGGGATACTTCTTTCAGGAAATTAAGATTAGTCTTTCTCAAAGACCTTTGAAAAGCACACCTGGATGAAACCATCTGAGGCCCTTCTGTAACTTCACGAAAGACCCAAGCCATGTAAGTAGACATTTCTGGTGGGATCACTCTAATGAAAGTGGTCCCAAGGTCTCATGGCACTTTTTCCAGGCTACATTAGCCCCCTGGCTCCCTCTGCCTCCACCCAAACCAGCCAAGCAGCCAAGGAGGTTTTGGGGAAGAATCAAATACTAACGCTTTCAACCTCTGGTTACCTCTTTCTCCTTGTCCACCTTGAAGTGTGGACTTTGCCTTCCCGGGAACCCCAGAGCCAGGACTGTGAAGGGAAGCTTCCAGTGTTCATTATATTTAGTTTATCTTCTGAGGGGTCAGAGCATAACCCCCAGGAAAGCTATTGGAGAAGAAACAGTTTCTAAACTCCTCTTTTAGAAATACTGATATTAAGGGTAAAACCTAGCAGTTTTTGAACATATAGCTCCTACTAGGCACTGTCCTCAGTTCCATGTGTCTATGAAATCATTTTATCTTTCTGTCATCTGGAGTGCTGGAAGGCACCCTTCCTGTAGAGGCCCAGCCTCTCAAGGGTGGAAGATGCTGTGAGCACAGGCAGGTTCTCTTTATTAGTCTGAGCAGGACAGGCAGGATGTGCAAAGGAGACCCATAGGGGGCTGCTTATATCTCTGCCCACAGCAGATATGAGGCAGCAGCCCAGGATGCCTGATGCCTAGACCGTGTTATTGACAATTTTCTGGGGCCACTTCCTGGGTGTGTACCAGGGATATAACACAGGCTGGTGGGCTGGGCAACTTCCCTGGATGTGCCACTGTGGACTGTCTGAGGTGTCCCTAGGAACACCTGGTCATCCTGGATACATACTTAAGTCATTTGAACACTTGATCTTGAGATCTAAATTCATATGACAAACATGTATCGAGCACACACTGTGTGCCAGGCACAGCAATGAACAAATAGCCCTGGTCCTTATTTGACCATTTCATTGCCTTCTGGCACCACAAGATGTTCCAAGTTCACCTTGAATTATTCTCCCCCACCCCTGGAATCAATCACTTCTTCAAGGAGCTCTGATTCATTTTGTTGGAGAATGATGTTTAGAAGCCAAAGTCTGGGTACTTAGTGCTTTCATTGTCACTGGAGTGTCATTGCCTGTAAGCTGTCTTAGCTTGTCACAAGAACTCAAGAACCAACCTGAAGGAGCTCTTTAAATCAAAGCTAGAACATTTGGAGCAACAGAATAAATAGTTAGTCTTAGATTATAATCCACAGAAAAATAACTGTCCATAAACCCATGCTGACATAAATAAATAATTGAATGGCTAAATAGAGGAGAAGGGACAGCTCTTTATTATAAAATTCCTATTAAAAAGTGTAGATAGAAAGACAGAAATAGAAAATCACCATTAGGCAAACTTCTCAGTACTAATTGCTGAAGATAGGACCTACCGG
The DNA here is from genome assembly GCF_018350195.1 of Panthera tigris. Lineage (NCBI taxonomy): Eukaryota > Metazoa > Chordata > Mammalia > Carnivora > Felidae > Panthera > Panthera tigris. Next base: position 53,893,239 of record NC_056662.1, on the reverse strand, counting down.
TGGATGCTAAAAGTTTGAGGAGATATAGGACATTTTCATACTCTTAAAGTATTTTTCCCAAAATATTTGCCAATGACAAGGTGAAAAGTAGTAACTTTGCAATGAAAAAAACATCTTCTTAACCAAGTGATCAAGGTTAGCATCACCAGTAACAACACTGTGATAAGATGCATTGAGAGCAAACACCTCTGGGGTAAACTGGCCCCAAGTGTATACCTTCCTCTCAACCATGAGAAAACATCAGACAAATCCAAATGATAAAAAACATTTTACAAAATAACCCATCGGTACCTTTCAAAAGGGTTTAAGTCATGAATGACAAGGCAAGCTTGAAACTGTCGCATTTTGGAGGAGAAGAGGAAGGAATAAACACTAAATGCAATGCTGGCCCCAGAAGCAGAAAAAAGACATACGTGGAAAAAGCAGTGAAACTCTGGTAAGGCCTGTTGTTTAGTTAGTAGCGTTCCTCGTTTTGATCATCGTGCTGTGGTCACATAAGATATTAACATTAGTAGAGACTGGAAGAGGAACATACTATTTTTCACAACCTTTCCGTAAATCTAAAGTTAATACACATAGAAAGTGAATAAACAAGAAGGAAGAATTACAAAACAAAACAAAACAAAACAAAACGCCCCCAAACCTCTTCTCTCTTTAGGGATCCTTGCTAGTTGTGTATCCTCAGGTGGGATACTTAACAGTGCCTCAGTCTTCTCATCTGTAAAATAGGTGTGGTAGTAGTCTCCAACTTATCAGGTTGTTAGGAGAGTGAACTCAAGTGCAGGACCCCTGCCAGTGCCTGGCACGTGGTGGGCACTGATGAGAGAGAGTCTGCTGCTGCAATTATTTAATGTTCTTGACCTGTGTGTACCCCTCCTTGGCTGAAGTCAGGAGGGGCCCAGCAGCTCAAGCAAACTTAAGAGCATGCAGACTGTCATACAAAACAAACAAACAAACAAACAAACAAAAAACAAAAAACAAAGACGGGGAGCCTGGGTGGCTCGGTCAATGGAGCAATGCTCTGACTCTTGATCTCAGGTCTTGATCTCAGGGTCATGAGTTCAAGCCCTGGGTTGGGCATGGAGCCTCCTGTAAAAAACAGAAAAAACAAACAAACAAACAAACAAAAAAAACCAAAGAGAAAGTGGCTCATCTTTTGGGGGAGGAGGGCACAAGACTCCTGCCTCAGGGAAAGGCAGTCTCTGGGACACCCCCACCTAAATAACACGTGCCGCTAAAAGTGATTGCGTGGGAGTTAAGGCTTCCTTTTTAGGTCTCTGTATCTTCTTACCCAAACATGGTGGCCAAGTGCATGGTCCTGTGGGCTGGGTAAGCTCCAGAAGAGATGTATGGAAGGGCTCTCCTGCATTGTCTGGGCTGTTGGATGACATGGGCTCTGAGGTTCTTTCCAACTATAATTGCTTGGGTGGTGGAAGCCTGAGGACCCAGCACAGGATGAACACGTCTGGGAGGAGGGCTGAGTCAAAAATCTGTGATGATTCTTCTGCTCATCCTTCATGATAACGATGGTCTGTGAGCTACGGGTGCCTCAGGATAAAGGCTGCAGTGCAGAACTATTGCCCAGCCTCAGATGCCCTAGAGTTTGCTACAAGCTTCTGGCTGGACTTCTCTCTCTTGAATGTGATTCCCTTTGGAAATCTTTCTAATTCTTCTATATTTCCTTTCTCCTCCCCCAGAACTCTACGGAGTTAAAATGCCAGCCAAGTTAAAAACTTTCCAGTTTTTCAACCCTAAAGCCTAAGACTCATCCTTAATTCTGCTTTTTTTCTAATTGTCTACAGTCAGGTGATGGATGCAAATCATGTCTGCCTTGCTTTCCAAAGAAAGTTAGCACATTTGGCTATTCTGCTTTGAGCCCCCACCTATGCTTACCAAGATTTCTACACACTTCCTCCCTGTTCTCCCGCTCCTGGTGGCCTTCCATCAGTCAGTTCCCCCACAGCCTCTGGAGTGGTTTCTGAACAATCTAAATCAGGTGATGAAGCCCGTCAAAACCTGCAATGAATTCTCAGTCTATCCAGGATTTAATCAGACTCTCACCCTCTCTTCTCATCACACATGCTTCCCTGCAGTTCCTCAAACAAACCAGGCTTGATCTGGTCTCAGGGCATTTACATCTCTAGTTTCCTCTGTGGAGAGCTTCCTTCCTACAGATATGCACTTTATTGAGGTCCTACATCCTGGGTCACCTTCAGTGGGGCTTCCCTAACTACCCTGTCCAAAATAGCACCCTCCCCGAGCCCCCATGTAAGTTTGTCCCCTTACCCTGCTTTAGTTTTCTTCACTGCCCAGTTACTGTTATGTAATCATATATGTGTTATATATCAAATATGATAACCTATTTGTTTGTTCATTGCCTGTCTCCTTCCCCGGAACGTACATTCCATGAAACCAGGGATTTTGTCTTGTTCATCCCTGTATTCCTTATACCTAAAACAGTGTCTGGCACATAGTAGGTCCTCAATAAAATTGCTGAAGGATCTGTGGGTGTTCCAGGCTTTAGTGGTCTCCCTTTTTCCTAAAGAGCTGCTATGTTTTTAATCTACGTTCACTCGGCAGGCAGTGCTGCCTCGTATTACTGCATAAACTTTTGTCTCTGTGCTTTATTCCGCCAACTAAATGACCAAGAGCTCAGGTAGAGGACTGTGCTTCATGCTCTTTGCATGCTCTTACCTAGCACAATGTTCTTCACCCAAGTAAGCATTAAATGTGTATGTGTTGATGCAGTAGCAACTTCAGTTTTCCTTTTGATGTCAGCATTTTAAAAAGAAGTTTGAGTAGACTTAAACCAAATTTGGGTCTCAAGAACCACATATTTAGCCCCAACTGGTAAATTGAAGCCTATTCTTATAACATTAACTTCATCTCTCTGCCAAGAGGTAAAGAAGAGAAAATTATGAAGTCAAATTCCAGCATGCTGGGACTCTGCTCCACCCTGGGCACTCAGACTAGTCATTCTCAAAGTGGGATCCACAGACCCCCTTCAGTGGGTCTAAGAGATCAAAGCAATTTTCATAATAAAATTAAGTTGTATTTGTCTCTTCACTGTATTGATATTTACACTTATGTTGCAAAAGCAATTGTGGGTCAAAACTGCTGCTGTCTTAGTACGAATCACAGCAGTCTAGAGGTCATCAGGAAAAATATTTGTGTGATGAATTGACAAGCTCAGGTAGCAACCCTTCCTTCAGAGAACACCGTTTTGTTCAAAAGAACAATGGACAAATGGATCAGTCAAAGTTGGGTATCTGGCAGACATTGTCTCAACAACAAAGTGAACCCATCATTTCAAGAAAAACAAGGGGCAATATTTGCTGTCAATAATGACATTTAAGTTCTTAAATGAAAGAAGTTTGGAAAAAGTGGAGAGCTTTCAAGTACTTCCAGGCTTTTCTGATGAGATCTGTGGTGATATTTAAAACAAATGAGATTTTGGGGCACCTGGGTGGCTCAGTCAGTTAAGCCTCTGACTTTGGCTCAGGTCATGATCTTGCACTCTGTGAGTTCGAGCCCCACATCAGGCTCTGTGCTGACAGCTCAGAGCCTGGAGCCTGCTTTGGATTCTGAGTCTCCTTCTCTCTCTGCCCCTCTGCCTCTCATGCTCTCTCTTGCTCTTTCTCGCTCTTTCTCTCAAAAATAAAAATAAACATTAAAAAATTTAAAAAAAAGAAAAAAATGAGACTTTTGGTACTGTAAAGTTAAACAAATCAACGTTTAGAAGATCTGTCTGCAGAGCTCAGGGAACCAGTATTTTCCAAATGAGCGGTGCATGATGCTACAAAACCAGGTAAAACTAAGGACTGTTCAAAATGCAAGACAGACCTATGATTTTAATGTCACAGAATGTGTACAGTTCATTGATTTAGGTTCAGATTCCACAGTGTAACATTTTAAGAAGTACTACTTGTTGAGTTCTGGTGTAGTACCAAAGGAGATTGTTCACAAGTACTTTAAGAGACTATTAAAATGCTCCTCTTCTTCCCGACAGCATTATTTTTGTAGGTCTAGATTGTATTAGTCTACTTCAACCAAAACAATGTATTGAAACAATTTGAATGCAGGAGCAGAGATTGGAAAACAGCTATTAAAGAGATCTGCCACAACATAACACAGTGCTATTCTTCTCCTTAACAGTTTTATTTTAAGAAATGTTATCTTCACAAAAAGTATATTTTTTATGTGAACTTGTGGTAGGTTTATTCTTTCTAAAAATGAATAATATATGCTTCAAACTGTTCTCAGTTTTAATTTCTAATATGGCAGTCATCGACAGATGTACTCTATATAAATGCAAGCTCTTTGGAGTCTTCAAGAATTTTTGAGGATGAAAGGGCTTTTGAGACCAAGAGTTTGAACACTGCTATGATAGATGCAATGAGAGTGAAAGCAGGAAATGGGCAGTGCCTCCCTCTCTCCTGGGGATGGTGATTACAGAAGACATGCTAATTTGAATGGTGGACACTACGGATGAGGGTCAAGCCCCTAAAAGAGTTGTACATTTTCTGCATTTTCTGATTGGTCCAAGAAAGACTAGTGTTCTGAGTCGAGATTGGGTTGTTACAGCTAGAGGAGCACCTTTTCTTTGAGCATTTCAGGCTACCGACACAGGATAGATGCCCATCCATAAGATTCTAACTGTAGGAAGCAAAGAATGTTCCTCCAATTGTCTGTGGGCTTTTCTTCTCCCTCCCCTGGTTATTAAATGCACTTGCTTCCTTGTGCTTCTCATACACTGTATTTTACTCAATATTTCACTTATTGGAAGCATCTGGAGTTTTTTTTGTGCCCCTGTAGTTTTCTCTCCCTACTTTAGGGCTGGCTTCTGCAGGGCCTGTCCAACTGGATCCAGGCAATTCCACCCTCAGCACTCAGTTTGGCACACTGCAGGTCTTTAGAATATGTTTGCTGACTGACTAAATGAACGCAGAGCTGTAATGCTATTTAGGATAAAGATGAAAATGTTAGGTGGGTTTGTTACTCAATACGTTATTCTGCATGTCATTTCCTCTCACACAGGGGCAGCGGCTTTGGGAAACACAGAACTGGTCTCCCACAGGCCACGAAGTAGCTGGAAATTGCTGATCAAGCCCTAGTCTGAGAGTTAGGAAACTGGGCACCTTGTCTGGGCTCTGGCCCTAATGTGCATTGATGCTTCCCCTTTCACTAGGTAAAGATAGAAAATTAGCTGAACGTGTGTTCTCTGGATACAGAAACAGTCACACGGACAAGGATTTTTGACCGCTCACTTATCTAAAGTGCTAAAGCAGCACGGTTATAAATTTGCCATCAGGGGGGCTTTTATTTCAGAATTGAGAGTCATAATGAATTTAAAATATCTAGTTGGGCCTGTATTCTCTAAGCAATAAATAAAAATCGTTAAAAAGCAAAACAAGATACAGCAAGGGGCTGAGAAACTCTGTAATGCATCTCACCTTGCCTTCAACCAATGATATTTATGCATTAGTCAATAGCTTTTTATTGATCCCTATGTGCGCATGTGCCAGGACCGCTGTAGAGCCTGGGGTGCTCACAGCATGATCATTTTCTGCAAGGTGCTTGCGCTTTCTGGGGCCTCAGTCTTCTTGTTTCTAAAAGGCAAAGTTAGAAAAGGTGTTTCAGGTTGAAACATCTGTGATTTTGATCGGCCACGCAGACATTTCTCTGCTTTTCTTTTATATACCTATTAAAATCTTGGGTAATGAAATTTAAACTATTTTGAGATTTGACCGGAATTAAGCCCTGCAAAACTTCTTTCTTCCTCAGAAGATAATGAGATACTTCAATAATAGGGTGAAGAGGAGCAAATGTCTTGGGAAGTCTGAAGACCTATGTCTGTGCATGATTCCCTCTCACTTAGCATTAAACCACCTCTAGGTAGGAACACATCAAATCCCCTCTGCTTATCTTGGAAACTCATCCCTTTCTTTACATATGGCTTCATTTGAGGGACTGATTAATTTTTCATGCTTGTAATTCTCTGGCTCAGCCTCATGCAGTGACTTGACGGCTAAAGGCTTGTTATAAATCCAATTATTTTTTTACAAGTCCTACTATTATTATATGAGCAGCTGGGATGCCATGGATGGGGCTGCTCATTAGTTCTGATGGCAAAGCAAAGGAGAGCTCTCTGTGTTCTTATGGGCCCTTTCTTTCCTCTTCCTCTTCTACGTTTGCCATATTCTACTCTTCTTCCCATGGCTGATAAAATCCAAGATTAAAATCTTTTTGTAATAGCATAGCAAAAGGCTCTTGGTTTGATAGATGCCAGGAAAGAATCTAGTTTTGAAGGATGAGTTTGTCACTACCTTAAATAGAAGAGACGCTTAATACAAGGAAAGTTGGTTCCTAGTCTCAAGTCTGTTAGCCAAAGTAGCTGAGATTTCAAGGTCTCAGGACAGAGGGGAGCTTCTTAGACCTGAAATACATCACTTTATATTTCGAAGGCAGGATGCAGACCCCTGAGGCTGGTGCACGTCCATGGAAACTTTCTTTGCTTGGAAAAGAGAAAAATAATCCCTTTTAAATTAATGTGTGATCCTCTTGAGGCCCCAATCCCTTAGTTTAACACCAAAATTTTTTCCTGTGTTTGTTTTCTTTTCTAACTCTTCATTGAGATTATAAAATATTCTATTGAAGGACATGGACTATGTCTTATCCATCTTTGTGTCCCCTGTTCTTAGCCCCATTCATGGGATGTAGAAAGCTCATACAGAATGCTGAGTAGATGTCTTGGCCTCTGCTTTCCAATATGGTGGCTCTTGTCATGCTAAAAGAAAATGCTCGTTTTTACAGTGTGGAATTTAGGCATATTTAAACTCCCCCCCCCCCCCCCGCTGATAATTTCCAGCCATTAACTAAAGTGCAAGTGCTACTTGCACAGATCATTTGAGTCTGCAGAATTTAGCTAGCCTGACATTCAAGTCATGTAGCTCCGTTAGAACAACCACAAAATAACTGGACCTGCCCAGTGGTGAAGGTACTGCCTTTTATGGAAGTCTTTCCTCTTCATTTTCCAAAGATTTATTGAGCTCCTATGGTGTGCCAGGAGCCCTGCAGGCTTCCGAGGATGCAAAGTTAAGTTAAGACATGGATCTTTCCCACCAAAGTGAGGGTGACAAACTGGGTTTGAAGATTTAGGGGGGGGAGAAAAGAATGTCCAGTTCAATTTGAATTTCAGATAAACTAGGAATAATTTCTACAATATTTGTAGCATAATATGTCTCATGCAACAAGAGGGACATACCTCTACTAAACAATTATTCCTAGTTTACCTAAAATTCAAATTGAACTGGGCATCTTGCAGCTCATTCCCATATTACAGCAGCAGACACTCTAACAGCTGTATGAATGGTGTGTTTGTTGCCTGAGTTCAGGGGAGAGAATCTAATTCTGCCTGAGGAGCCAAGGAAAATTTCTCAGTGATATTCAAACAGTAGGTATGAACCCATTTAATCTCTTATAATAGTTACTATTCTCTCATTTTTAGATGAGGAAATTGAGAGCCCGGGGGCGGGATAAGTAACATGCCCAAGTTCGCTTTACCTAGTAAACTGTGCTAGGATTGGAGACCAGGGAGTCTGAATTCTTTTTTTTTTTTTTAATTTTTTTAATGTTTATTTATTTTTGAGAGACAGCGGGAGAGGGGCAGAGAGAGAGAGAGGGAGACCCAGAATCCGAAACAGGTTCCAGGTTCTAAGCTGTCAGCACAGAGCCCATGCGGGGCTCGAACTCATGAACTGAACCATGAGATCGTGACCTGAGCCGAAGTTGGACACCCACACCTGAGTGAGCCACTCAGGCCCCTATTTTCTGAATTCTTAATCACTTGATCACACTTAACCACTATGCTCTACTTATATCGCTGCTCCTAATAGTCCACCATAATCATCTATTCAAAACATTTTCCTAACTTTGAGCTTAAATCTTTCATGTGACACTTAGAGGGACTGAGAAACTCAGTGATGAACCCCTTGCCTTGCCCTCAATCAATGAGATTTTTATATTTATTCAACACAGATTTCTTGGGCACACTGTATGCCTCACAGCAATGTTGTGAGATTTGATTGATATTATTTTTTCCCTTTATAAGTTGGGCACAGGGATTAATTATGAAACTGTTATGTGACCCAGACCTGGCACCCCTAGACCAAGTCCCAAGCCTATGACAGAAACCAGTTCTGCATGATGGGTTACAGTTACAGTAAGGACAGGTAGAAGCAAATTCAAACTACAACATGGAGGGGAAGACTCTTCAACTGAAGAGTCGGTGCCTCCCAGACCTTCATCCTCAGGAGTGACTGACCAAGGGCCCAGCTGTTGTACTCCGGATACTGTGTCACTTTTGCCAAGATGCCATGCTTGCTTCCCAGGAGCAATGACTGAGCGTGGCAGATGTATTGAGCCAGTTCCCTTCTTGGGAGGCATGATGCTTTTCTGATGGCCTGTTTTGGCTCAGGGACTCCCTGACAGTCTGTTAGGCCCTATTAAGAGTACATACATAGTCACCTAGGTCCTTCATCCTGTCCTTTCCCTCTCTTTCACACAGGGTCTATAGTGTCGAGCTGCCAAAATGATCCCATCAACCCCAACCTCTGGTATTTACATGCTTTTTTAGGCCTTCCTACACTGTGCCCTAGATGATCTGTGTGATTGTGTGTAAATTATCTCTTTGAATAAAATATGGCAGAAGGGATGGTATGTGACTTCTGAGATTAGGTTATAGGGAGACCACATTTGGGGTTTGCTCTCTCTCTCTGTCTCTTCACTACTGTCAACACTGTTGTATGTCTTTTAGTGCATACTGTCTATTTTTATTCTATTAATATAATCTCTTGATAAACAGAGATTTCTTATTTTGATGTAACCAATGAATCAATATTTTACTCTGTTTCCCATATAAGAAATTTTGCCTACCCCAGGTCATGAAGATGTTGGAAATTATCCTCTGGAGTCTTCAGTGTCTTTGCTTTTGCATTTAGATCTACAACTTATCTGAAATGGAGTTTTGTGTATGATGTGAGTTAAGAGTTCAATTTCATTATTTTCCATTTGGATACCTAATTGATCTAGCATTATGTAAAAAATATCATGACTTCTGCAGTGCTCTGGAGAAACACCTTGGTCATAAAGTAGAATATATACTTGTGGACCCTCTATTCCATTACATTCATCTATTCCATTGATAGGTACTAGCCTATCCTTGTGCCAACACCATGCTACTTAGTTATAGAAAGTATAGTAAGTCTTGATATCAGGTAATGTAAGTCCTCCAATTTTGTTCTTCTTTTCCAATGGTGTGTTAGCTATTCTTGCCTCTTTGAAGTACATGTATTTTTAGAATCAATTTATTAATATTCTAAAACACAAACAAACTCCAGAGATTTTGAATGGGATTTCATGGAATCTATAAATCAGTTTGGGGCAAATTAAAATTTCCCATCTGTGAACATGACATATCCTTCCATCGACTGAGTTATTCTTTAATTTTCATCAATAATATTTTGTTATTTTCTGGGTGCTGAAAGATAGTCCTCCATGGGTCTTTCACATGTCTGCAAGTCTTATAAGTGGAAACACTTTGTTGTGGACTCTCTTTAAAGGGTGTTTATAGAGTAAACAGCCTTCAAGGATTTGGATAATATCATCCAAGAGGAAAAGGTAAATTTATTTACCATTCAGTAAGATAAAGGTAATATTTCTCTCTGAGGTAAAGGTCAGGAATACTTACTTCCCACTATAAAAGATTTGAGCTCTATAAACTCAGGGTTTCTGTCCTGTAGTGCAACCTCCTTCATGTGCAGATATCACCTGGAACTCTTTATATTGCTCTGTTAGAACTGTGACTTGGGAAACTGGCTACATGCTGATGCTCTGGCTACTGCATTGCTGTGAGTGTTACACTGTCCTTTGTCTCTGATCCAGAAATCTTATGTCTTCTGCTAACATCCATGTACACAGAGCAGACTATCTTAGCTTGGGTTGGGTAAACTCTCAGACATGTTGACATTGTATAGATGTTCTGCACATTTTTTATTAGGTTTATTCCTAGATACTTTATGTTTTTGATATTATAGTAAATTTTATAAATTTTAAATTTGCATTCTCTTATTGACTGATGCTGATATGATCATAGTTTTTTCTCCTTTATTCTATTAATATGGTGAGTTACAGTAATTTATTTTGAGGTACTAAAGCAACCTGACTTTCCATGAAAAAATCTGATTTGGTTGTGATCTTTTACATATATTGCTGGGCTATATTTTCTAATATTTTGTTTAATGTTTGTTCAATAATTTGTTCACAGTATTTTGTGATTTTTCTACTCTTTATCCTTCTGTGTTTCATCGCAGACATGTTTCTTCTGAGTTATCTTTGAGTTGACTAGCACTGTTCTTAATCTGTGTCTAATCCAATGTTAAACCCATCCATGGGTTCAGGTAATAATTTTTTAGTTTTAGAATTTTGTAGACTATTTTATTATTTCTGGATTTTTTGCTGAAATTTGCTATCTTTTTATTTAATTTCTCAAAGATATTAAGTTTCTCATAGTTGTTTTAAAGTCTGGGCCTGATAAATTGCAGTATCTGAGTCTCTTAAGAGTCTCGTTTGGTATCTGCTTTTCCCTCTTAGTTTTCAGTAAGTATGTGTCTTTTAGTGTCCCTGCTTATTTATATATATATGCCAGATGTATTTCTCTATGTATTATTATAGTTAAATCGAGGCTCTATGCAATGGTATCATCCTCAAGAGAGAATTTACTTTTGCTTCTCATAGAAGAATGAGTCCCTTAATATAATCAGAGATCGGGCTGATTTGAAGCTGGGCCTTGTTCTTTGCGAGGGTCACCTATTTCTGGCACCCTTGTCTCTAAGATGACTCTTTGGATGTCCAAACTGGGATGCTTAGGTATTTACTTAGACCTCTTGATTTTGTTGGACTCTGGACATCTGTTGTCCCAACCATCCCCTTGCCTTGGTTCCAACCCTGGCTGGCTTTTCAGTTGCTGCTCTGTAAGCTCTGTTGCTTCTTGCTTTTAGTCGGCAAATGTCTGAAGAAGAGAAAGTCAGATCAAATGTCATGCTTGCTTTCCTGAGGTTCTTGCATCTCTGGGATCTTCACACAGATGTTTATTATATTTTGTTCCATTTTCTTATGTGAATACATGAAGGACTTTGTCTAAAATAAGTTATTCCAGGGGCGTCTGGGTGGCTCAGTTGGTTAAGCGTCCGACTTTGGCTCTGGTCATGATCTCACCATTTGTGAGTTTGAACCTCATTTTGGGCTCTGTGCTGACAGCTCACTGCCTGGAGCCTGCTTGGGATTCTGTATCTCCCTCTCTCTCTGCCCCTCCCCTGCTCACACTCTGTCCCTCTCTCAAAAAATAAAATAAAATGTTAAGAAAATAAGTTATTCCACTAACACCAGGAGTAAGTATCAAAAAAATCTCTTGAATAGAAGCATGAATAAAAGGTGACTTTCCTTTAAGTCCTCATGTTACTTTTTAAGACTGTAAGATTGATAGTCTTAAGAAAAGATAGATCTGAGTCCTATAATTTCAATTTTCACCAGGGGATTGCTTATTTTAAGCAATGAGAAAAATACTATCCAATAGTAGAATATTGTCAAAGAGTGGAGATTATTTGTCGCTTTCAAGCATGGCAATTAGTGATTTTTGAACTATTAAATGGGCAACAACAAGGTGATATTAAGTACTGTACTCATTATTTACTTTTTGCTTTTTTATTTCTCAAAATGTACCTTGGAACGGTTGGAGTACAAGTCAAAACAAATCTAAAAATACTCATGTGAAAAATGAATCATATATCAGCTGGTTGCTATGTTTTTGTTGACAGGAACCTGGTGATGTGTATTGTGGCTTTACTTTCTAAAAAACTATGTGCCTTTTTCGATATAAGAATAATGTCACAAAACAGCAGCTTTAAAGCATGAGCTTCTGGTTGTTTTTAGTATTACTTTAGAGTTACATTTGCTGATGTGCTCTCGCCTATCCCGCCTCAGAGAGTCCTGTCTAAACCTTGCATTTATGGGATGGTCTTACTTATGCATGGAGTCTATGGCCTCAACCAGCAATCTTGGGTTCCTGGACATAACTCTTTCCCCACTGAGCTTATGGACTCAGTTCACGTAAAACCAGATGTTTTCATGTCATTAGTAAAGATTGAAATGTTATTAGGATAAATCATTTATGATGGATGATGCAAAAATGTAATTCAAAGTTGTTTATTTATAAAGGACCAACTACCTTGAATCAAGGTATCTGATTCAAGGAGCCTGAATTAATTTTTTGGGCACTTACAGTTTCCTTAACAGAATGAACTTCAGCAAAAGAGGAAAAATGGGCTTAATTTATACTTTTAATTTTTTAATTTATTTAATGTTTATTCATTTTTGAGAGACAGAGCATGAGCAGGGGAGGAGCAGAGAGAGAGGGAGACCCAGAATCTGAAGTAGGTTCCAGGCTCTGAGCTGTCATCACAGAGTCCAATGCAGGGCTCGAATTCATGAACTGTGAGATCATGACCTGAGCTGAAATCGGATGCTTAACCAACTGAGCCACCCAGGTGCCTCTAATTTATGCTTTTTAAAAAAATTTTTATTTATTTTTTAAACAGAGGGAGAGAGAGAATACCATGCAGGCCCCGTGATGTCTGTGAGGGGCCTGATATAGGGCTCAATATGGGGCTTGATCCCACGAACCTCAAGATCATGACCTGAGCTGAAATCAAGAGTCTGATGCTTAACTGACTGAGCCTCCCAGGTGCCCAGGCTTAATTTATACTCTAATGAGTAAATATTTTGACCTTCAACTGATGTAAAGCCCATTGCTGGTTTGGAGGGAGACAAATCATGTCACTTGTAGCTCTTTGACTTGTAAGCAAATTGATGATCAGTGGTGATTCCAAAATTAAATTCAATTAAATGTAAAAATTCTTAACAGTATTTAAATTTCAGGCCCTTTTGAATTTCCCAAAGTACTTGCTTAATAATAGAGTACTATTATTCTCTATTATTATATAGAGAATATATATATATATATATATATGTAGAGAGAGAGAGAGAGAGAGAGAGAGAATATATATATATATATATATATATATTCTCTATATAATAATAGAGAATAATATTATTCTCTATTATTTATATATCTCAGGCCTGGGGGGATCCTGTTGGTTAAGTGTCTGACTATTGGTTTCTGCTCAGGTCACGATCTCATGGTTGGTGAGATCCATCCCTTCCTGGGGTTCTGCAGTGGGATTGGAACCTGCTTAAGATTCTCTCTCTCCCTCTCCTTCTGCCCCTTCTCTGCTCACACTCTCTTTCTCTCTCTCAACAAACAAACAAACAAACAAACAAACAAATAATAGAGAGGTACCCTTTAGAACTGTGCTGTCCATGCTAATTGTCACACGAGTGGCTATTGGGCAGGTACAAGGGAGCGAGTTGGGGTTGAGATGGGCTGGAGGTGTAAGCCTCGCACTGGATTTCAAAGGCTGGGTTAAAAAAAAAAGAATATAAAATATTGTGTTATGCATTTTTTAAAAAGTTTATTTATTTAAGTAATCTCTACATCCAGTGTGGGGCTTGAATTTATGACTCTGAGATTAAGAGCTGCTTGCTGCTCAGACTGAGCCAGCTAGGCGTCCATCATTATACTTTTCAATATTAATTACACATTGCAGTGATATTGTGTATACATTGGGATAAATACAAAATATCATTAGTGATAATTCTTCCTAGTCCTTTGTCCTTTCTAAGGTGGCTACTAGACAATTTTAAATCCCACATGTGGCTCACATTATATTTTCTACTCACATTATAGCCCACTGAGCCCTATTCTGGATCTCTGACTTCTAGGACTGTAAGATAATAAATGTATGTTGTTTTAAGCCACTAAGCAGGTGGTAATTTGTCACAGGGCAACAGGACACTAATA